>NC_067401.1:256934572-258134572 GCF_016432865.1 Antechinus flavipes
ATGAAGTAATGTGCAATTAGCAATACATACAAGTACATATGTATCAAGAATTAGGAGAATATGGCATCACTACAATTTTTTTTTTTTTTTGGCCCGGGGGGAGGACTGAAGCAGTTGTACTTGTGACTTGCCCAGGGTCGCACAGTTAGGCAGTGTTAAGTGTCTAAGGCCAAATTTGAAATCAGGTCCTCCTGAATTCAGAGCAGATGTTCACTGTGTCACCTAGCTGGCCCCACCAAACTCTTAAAATTAAATGTACAGAGTCATTGAAGCTTCTTTCTTTGTTTTCCGGAAATAAGTGAAATGTAAATGTATCAGTCATTTAATCTGATTCTCTTACCAACCCAGTGAAATAAATTATTGTAGATAGTTTTCCTATTTTGCAAATGAGAAAATTATATTCACATTTAAATGACTTTCCTAAAGTTATGCAGTTCTTGGTGGCATTTATTAAACCCAAGTCATAACTACCCAGAGGTAGTTATGCCACCTCTTACCTAAAACTACAAGATTGTGCTATATGATTGATTTAGCAAAATCCTTCTAATTTAGTGATAAGTAAGTAAGGAAATGAGAGAAAAATCCAAATACATTTCTGCCTCACTTTAAAGAGAACCCAAAAATTTTAAAGATTTTCTGATAGAGTAGAAAAAGCAGAGACTCTGTGTTTGGACAATTCTAGCATCTGTGTGACCATGAGCATGTCAGTTAAAATCTCTCAGTTTTTTAATCTTTTTTATTTTTTGGCCTTGACTTACTTCCAAAAAAGGAAAACTCTCACCTAATACAGACTTTAGCAATAGTTCTTAAGCCTTAGCAATTTGTAGGGGGCAATGAGACTAGCCCAGGACCACCAAAAAAAAAAAAAATCAGTTAAATCACAAGGTTTCCTACTCATTCCTTCAAGATCCCAACAAACTGGCTTTGAATTCAATAATACTTAATAAATATCAATTATACTATGATAAATACTGCTTTGGTGTGAATTTTCCCTACAAGCTTCCTAACCTAAACATCTAGAAATTTTCGTGCTTCTTAAAGGCAGCATTAAGCCTTAAAGAATTCCCTGAAAGAAAAAGTAAAGAAAAACATCCATTACTTTGGCTTTGTCTAACAGTATGCCTGTTTCCCCAATGTAAAAGGTGACTGGACTAAATATCTGTCTTCTCCCAACTTTTAAAAGTTCTATAGATCACTGGAGATCTGTAACTGACTTTTAGTCAGTTACTCCCTGACTTTTAGGGAGTTTGTAAATACAATCATCATCATATGCAAAAGTTCACTCCTTCCTGATTCCTCTTTGGCAAATAAAAATACACAGAAATTTCTAATACTACTAGAAATATTCTTCCCAATTATTTAACAATCAAATTTATAAACACCCTTATATCAACTGTTTTTAGGGCTAAATATGGAGAACTATAAGGATTACTGAATGCTACTAGACCATTCTATCTAATAATATATTATTGATGCCTTTTAAAAACTTACTACTAACAAAAGAACCACAATCTCTTGCATCTTATGACCATAGTTTAGGAATAAAGATTTTTAAAAAAAGAAAGAAAAGCATTATCCCAATACAGCAAAAACCACTGAATAATGGTTTTATGTCTTAAGCATAAAGTGTTCCATCAGGCTTCAATAATCTGTTAACTGTGCTACAGTTAATACACAGTATGCTGCTTGAACTACAAAAAAAAAAGAATGCAAAAGTGAACTGTGCAATAATTTATCCTCACAGCTCTGAATTCTGTAGTAGTCAATCAGCAATCACATTTATTTCTCCTTCCCAACTCAGGTAAGTTCTTAAATCACCCAGGAGAACAAAAAAATCCCAGAAGCCTAGAGTAGGGAAATAATAGATTTTTCATTTGGTTTGGGATGGTTGGAACTTGGGGGGAAGGGGAAGAGGAAGAGATGCTTGTTTTCTTTCTGCCCCGCAAAGGATAGGAGAGGGATTGTATAGTTATTTGACTTTCATTTTCTCCTGTAGAATTTAAATGTATTATTTCTCTCCCAAAAGTGGCTAATTCATTACCTTCAGGCCTTTAATTTCCCCTTAGGAAAATCTTTTATCTACTAAAATAATTTTACTACTAATAAAATTTTACAAAAAAGTAATTTTGCCTACTTGTGGAAATATCTTACATACTAATCTTAAATTCTAAATAGATCTTAAATACTAAAAAAGCCTTTTAAAAATTAATTTTCCTATCTTCCTCATTTGCATTCCCCAATTAAGAATATATAAAAGGGAGGAATATTTTGCTATTCTTCAAGACCTCCAATAATATGAAATTCTTCATCAAGATAGCAATTCCACTTCTGGACAGATTCATAAAATCTCAGAATCTGGAGCCCACCTGTCGCAATCCATACTTCAATAAAAATTCCTTCTAGAATATATCTGATTACTTGTGAAGTTTTTCTTATAGGGAACTTAAACTATTATCAGCTTCTGCTTCTGAGCTCTAAGAAAACAAGTTTAATTCCATTTTCATAGTCCTTTACATACTGATAGCTATCATTTCTCTCCCCCCACATGTTCATCTGATGGTTATTATTTCATTCAGCCCCCACCGAATTCCTTTTCCATAGAAGTTCCTTCACTCATCATGACCTAGAACCGAGTTTTGGATTTCTAGTAGAGTAGATTCTGATATGAAAAGTTCAACAAAAAAATGAGTGTGTGGAATATTAAGTAATTTGAGTCTGGATGATAGTTAAGTTCTTGCTGGGCTAAAGAGTGTCCCTAGAAGGTGTCAGAGAAAGTGCCAGTGGATTATTTTTAAATAGGTGGAGAGAAGGATATTATAAGCAGCAGGAATAATATGTCTCAAGCAAAGATTGGAAAAGAGTGTTAAAGGAACGTGAGAGTATCTATTTGGCTGGAAAAGCAGCTAAGTTGTAGGAAACAAGAAATTTAAGTGGTGATCTGATTGTGGAGGGTCGTGAATACCAGGCTAAGAGAATGAACTTGATCCTTTACAAATTTTAAGAAAGGAGTGACATGAAAGTGATGTTTCAGGAAAACTGAGCTGGCAGACTCTAAAGGACAGAAAAGACTTGACAGCAAAGAAGTTTCTTCATTTTGATACAACTTTTAATTCAACATTTCATAGCTATCATTACATAGTCGCCATTCTTTACACCTTTTCTCACCAGCCACCATTAATAAATTAGGATCCCTTGTAAATTTATTATGGACCCATGTCCAGAAATTATGTAGAGTGAAAGGAGGGCAAGCACCACCAGAAATATCAGCCAAGGCACTGTTATTTCTCTACCAGAGAAAGCAGTTCAGATCTTGTTAAGCCAAAGAACAAGGAGGCAATAAAAAATAAATAAAGCATTGTCTTAAGCAGGTCTACATTTTAATACATTACAAGCAAAAATACTTACATCAAAATGATTACTACATATAATACATCTAACACATCAGCACTTCAGAGATCTACAAAATACTTGTATTATCCTAACTTCACAGATGAGAAAACTAAGATTCAGAGGTTGACTTGCTCACGGTCATACCACCAATAAATACAAGAGCCAGGTTAGAACCTAGTTCTCCTGTTTGTAAAGCCCATTGCTACAATATAAGACATCAGTTACCCCTCAAAGTTAACAACATAAAAAGAACACAATATCACATTTTTGTTTTTCACTATTTAGCTTTCTAACTTATTTGGGATATAAAACTATTACAGCCATTTTCAAGAAGAATACAGAATCATAACTACCAATGCTCAGGATAATACAATGAGTTAACCTACATTTTTAACACAACTTACATTAATGTATATTTCTCTAAGTGCTTCTTCAACTTGAACACTTTAAATGAGAATGATATAAATTACCACCTTTCAGCTGAGTGATTTAAATTATAAACTATACCCTGTATTTCCCCACACCTCTTTACCCAACCTTCCACAGCTACCAAATATTTGGGTTTTTGTTATTTGTCAAGTGATAAGACTTTTCAGTGTTCATTAGCAGAAATTTTAAAGGAATTCTGGGATAGAAAATGAATGTCCCATCCATTAATCTGATAGAAGATTCAAAATTTATTAACATTGTTAATAACACTGGCCAAAGTTGGCCAACCAAGCCTATACCTTATTATGATAAATTGACTATAAAATCCTAAATAATTCTTGCTAAAAACCTGATTAAAAACAAACAAAAAAAGAAATTAGAAGAAATGTGACATATTCAAGTTCCTGGAGTCATTCCCATGGAAGGAATAAAAGATGAAGTTATGTTGGGGGTGAACATTCTAAGTTATATTTAATTTCTAGTCATGGCCCAACTTCTTACCAGATTTGTGCTGAACAAAGTGAAAACAGATGTATTTCACCTCAAAACAAATCAAATAAGTGAAATTAAGAGGCAAATTACCCATTTTTTATAAAACTATTTCCCCTAAGATTTCTTTAGCAAAAGTAATGTACAAGTCTGGTTCCAATAATAATGACTTTTTAAATGAACAATCTTACTCAAATTGATTTATTTTTAAAAAGCAGGTTCAAAATTTCTAGGTCTTAATTCCTAAATTGTATGACTATTTTTATGTATGTATGTATGTATGTATGTATGTATGTATGTATGTATGACTATCAAATTAACTATTCCAGAGCTTTGAGAAAAAAGTAAAGATACAAAAAGCCTCACCACCAAGTTCTTGTCCTGTCAGACATTACATGTTATATTGGACAACTTCTTAAGTTTATGATCTAACACAAATAATACTAATATGATATGCAGTACAAAATAAAACAGGATATGTATTACTTCCTCTTCTTAATGCAATTGTTACTTCCCATTTCAAACATTTCTAAATGATACACAAAACAGTCTTAAAATTTAAATAAATTACAACAAATACTAAATATATGTAGAACTACAGAAGCACAACTAGATAAAAGGATCATGCTTACCGAAGATTTGCATAACAATTGATGAAACAAATAGTTATGCCTAATTTCATAAAATGTATAAGCTGTTGTATAAAATGTGCTAAATTGAAATTAGAGGGAAATGGATTCAAATCCTGTCTCTTGACAGTTGGTTTCATCAAATATTAGCAAGTCACTTAACCTCTTCAAACTTCAGTTTACTCATCTATTAAAAGCTCTTTCCCTGTATCAAAGCTTTTCTGAGATCAAATGAGAAAATAAAGTGCTTTAGAAATATTAAAGCACTATCAGTTATTCATTTATAAAAATTTTCACTTTAATAATAAACCACAACATGCTAATCAATAAGAATATAAATACAAAGAATGAAATAATCGCTATTCTCAAGGAAAAAACATTCTCTTTTACTAAAGATTGTATGTTAGCTGATCAAGGGAAGGGACTATCTTTTGCCTATTTATCTCTAGCACTTAGCACAGTACCTGGCACACAGAGATTTAATAGCTAATTAATTATCATTTGGAAAAAAAAGAATCCTTAGACTGACATACTTTTTTACAACTGTGGTCTAGCAGCAAACAATTTTTCAGTAAAGATTTCTGGTGGCCCTTGATCTCCATAACACTCAAAGCCTTTTGCCCTCTATAATTTTGTTAAAATGATACCGAATTCTTAAAATATGGCTAGTGGTGAGGAACTCATGAGACAAGTATCTGGAAATTGAATCTTGTATTCTAGATAAATTCAAGTTGCAAAGTGATTACAATTACAACAGTTTATTTTCATTTGAAAGAAATATAAGTAACTCCCACTAGTTTACTGGGCTTGCAATTATATTCAGATAATTGTGTCATCAGCAAGAAAACTACACCATATAATTAAAAAAGGCAAATTTATTAAGACAAATTTTTACTAAAATTTTTCAATCATACCCAACAAAATTTATATATATACATATATACTTACATTTGATTTTTAGCTGCTTGCCTCTGAGCTTTGCGTTCTTTCCTTTTTTGATCTGGTGGCTTAGCAAAAACAATTTCAATATTTTCTCCTTCTAAGTCTTTGCCATTCATTTCTTCCATTGCCTACAAATATCAGATGTTGAATCAGTGCTAAATAATTTTCAACTCAAGGTGATACAGAACTTTACAGGTAGTGGTCGCGTTAGAGACGGTCTAAAACAAGAAATCTTAACTTGGGGTCAGGAAAGCTAGTTTTTAATAAAGTCACAAAAGAAATTTTAAAAATTAATTTTATTGGATTGAATTTAGCTACATAACTTCATTTCTTTATTTTTTAGCTTTATCACAATTTGTGGTCAGGTCACTTGACCTGTGGAAGGTCACTTGCAACTCCTAAAATCTGGTTAGATAATTTTAAATGACCTTATTTAATTATTCAAGACACCCTCTATCATACTTCCCACTTGTTTACCTTTACAGCACCATCTCTCTCATCAAAATGAATGAATGCATAATCCTTTAGTTTCTTCACTCGTTCCAGTTTCCCAAACTGACTAAATGCTTTTTCTAAAATTTCCTCTGTTACGGTATTGGCAAGGTTACGTACAAATAGCACTTTCACCTGAAATGAGAAAAAATAACCAAAAAAATAAAGATTTTCAAAGTGCTATATTTTCTAAATTTTAAGTATAAACTATTTCACATTCCCTATGAAAATGAAGGTATATTCTGAATAACTAAATAACACCCAACTCTGCTATCCAGTAAAACAGGGGAGTGGTATGGATTAACATAAAAACTTACTGAAAAGCATGGCATCTTTCCTTCTGATCTCAGAAATGCTAATAGGATCTTTTGCTATAGTATTACAATATAAGTCACCAAATTACAAATCCTTTTGTTGTTCTAGTGATAATGGGCATATATTTATTTATTTATTTTGAGGGATTGGAAATGCTATGTTATGATTCACACTCATTTCCCAGAGTTCTAGCTGGTTCTCTTCATTATTAAACAAATGGAACTGATTTGGTTCATCTCATTGTTGAAGAGAGCCAAATCCATCAGAATTGATCATCATATAGTATTGTTGTTGAAGTATATAATGTTCCCCTGGTTCTGCTCACATCGCTCAGCATCGGTTCATGTAAGTCTCTCTAGGCCTTTCTGAAATCATCCTGTTGGTCATTTCTTATTCCACAAACATTTTTGCACATACAGGTCCCTTTCAATGGGCAGATATTCTCAAATGGTAAAAGAATTAACTACAAAAATACTAGAACCATTTTTGTGGTAGAAAAGATGAGCAACCATCAAAGAGCTGAGTAATTTTATGTTAATTCAACAGAATGTTACTGAATTGTAACACTTATAGATCATGTAGCTTTGATAATTTAACTGTTAGTGATTGCTAGGGTAATTTTACTTAATAGTCCTTTCACATACAAAACAACTTAGGAGTGGTTGGTAGAAGCAGTTGTGGAGGAAAGAAAATTAGAACAATTTAAACATAATTTAAAAGGAAACACCAGTGAAAATATCCCAAATTTGGCCGACGTGCAATTGTCTTAACCATACTTTTAGAATATTTTCCAGTATCATTGGAAAATGATATTGCTATGAGAGATATATCATTAACACTTTTTATCTACATTGCAGGTCACTGGGTATCCAACTTCAAAACTGATTAATGGAAACCATGCAGAATACATGACAAGTTTTCCATAAAAAAATTCTTAGTTGAACATACCACTTAGTATTGAAACAACTAAAATTATCTCCTAACTTAAAACTTTCTTTAACTATTAACACAAAGCTCAAACCAAGAAGCAGCAAGGAGATAATGAAAAAAGCACTAGCTCAATTCAGAGAATCTAAGTACATATCTGGTCTGAAACTTACTATGGGTATTAATTTGGGCAAAAGCCAACTTTTCCGGTTTTTTCTTATGTGCTCATTGCAGGGCTTGAACTAGATAATCACTAAATTCTCCATTAAATCTAGTTCTGAGATGCAACAGTTTTATTATATCATGGAAAATCTGCTGAAGATTCATTATCCCATCCAAAACAGTGCTATCACATTTCCAGCAATATGCTCAATTCATCAGAATTGAGGTCAAGAGTGGACTATCCTTAAGTTCACAACACTATTAGTAAAGGAAATTTCTCAGGTGACCACAGTGAAAATTGTACTCCTCACATTAATGTTGACTTCAGAGGTGTTTGCTCTTATAGAAAGTCTCTCCTGATTTCTGAAGCAGTATAACTAATAATAGCCAAAACTTGTTCAACTGCCACAGCTCAGCTGGGGCCAGAACAAGCACTCACTATTTTTAGGCATGGGACTTTAGTCTAACAAACAATTGAGTTTGGTGCCATCATCACATATATGCCAAGTTTTAGCTGCTCCTAGCACAATTTCATACTGCAAGATCCTGTACCACATGGCTTAAATGTATAGCAAAAATATGCTCATTCTATTAATTTTCTCTTAGTAATCACTTGATAAACTGTTAAAGTATAGTCACCACACATACATGCTGTAATAAAAAGTCCAGCTTTAGGAAAATGATTTTTTAATAATAATAAAAAAAAATCCTCAGTTTCCCTGTAAAGGAACAAATTTTTTGCAAAAAAATTTGAGTCCTACAATTAATTTTGTAATACTTTTTATGTCTTTTTATACTTGTATAAAGTACTTTATACTTTGCCTTCTCAAAAAACTTTCAGTACAGTAATATTTAGTTAAAAAAAAAAATCTTCCCTGGTTCTCAGAAGCCAGCTCTATCCTACACATCCTCCCAAAATATGATTTTTTACATTAACAATTTTATCAAGATTTCACTTTTCTTTTTTTTTTATCCTTTGACAAATGTTAATGAGTAAAATAAGAACTAGCCTAGTAGTCAAGGTTTGCAGAAAGGTTTACATAATTATGCTCACCATTATACTGAAAGATTGTATGTTAATATTTGCCCCTTTTTATATATGAGGAAACTAAGATAGAGGATTAAATGACTTGACGATGGTGAGAAAATTAAATGTCTAAGGTGGAATACTCAGGGCTTCCTTAGCCCAGGTCCAGTGTTCTAGCTATTGCACCACGTAGATGCGAAAAGTCTTCACAATTCTAACAGAATTGTTCAAATCTTTACTACTTGGAAGATAAGTTTCCTATTTGAATATTTCCTTTAAAATGAGATTTAATCATTATTGATTAGAGAATAGCAAATTAAAACTCCTGAAGCACCACTCTTATCAGATTGGCTAAAATGATGGGAAAAGATAATGATAAAAGCCCGGAGAGGATGAGACACATATCATTGATGGAATTATAACTAATCAAGCCATCCTGGAAAACAATTTGAAACTATCCTCAAAGGGCTATAAAATTGTACATCCTTTGGATCCAGCAATGCCATAACTGTGTCTGTATCCCAAAGAGATCGCAAATGAGGGAAAAGAACTGACATGTACAAAAATATAGCAGCTTTTTGTGTGTGTGTGTGTGTGTGTGTGTGTGTGGTGGCAAAGAGTAGGGAATTAGGGAATGGCTAAATGAAATACTACTGTGTTGTGTAAGAAATAATCAACACGCTGATTTCAGAAAAGCCTGGAAAGACTTACAAGAACTAATGCTGAATGAAGTGAGCAGAACCAGGAAAATATTGTACATAGCAATAGCAAAATTGCTTGATGATCTACTACAGACTTAGCTCCTCTCAGAAATTTAGAGATCCAAGGTAATTCCAATAAATTTTGGATGGAAAATGTGGATGGAGAACTATGGAAACTTAATGTGGATCTCAAAGCACACTATTTTCAATTTAATTTCCATTTTGATTTTTCTTTCTCATGACTTTTTCCTTTTGTTCTGATTTTTTTAAAAACCTAAATGATTTATGGAAATGTTAAAAATGAAATGTACACATATAGCCTTTATCATCAGATTGCTTGCTAACATAGGGAGGGGAGAGAATATTAATATAATAAAATTTTCAAAAAGTGAGACTAAAACATTGTTGAACATCTTCTCAATCGTTACCTTTGCCATGACTTCAGGATCTGGATCTTCTATAGGATCAGCCCATTCAACCGTGCCCACATTTCCCCAGACTTTCACTTTGCCACTCATTAACCTACGCCTGGCCTGAGCAGCAGTTTTGTGATCTTCATATTCAAGGAAACAAAAACCTCTGTTCTTTTTCTTATCATCCGGTTGGTGGTACAAAATGACATCTGTAAGGCCCTCTGAAATTAAAACAACCCTCTTTAACAAATTAAACAAAATGAAAACACTAAAAAAAATTTTTAAACCTAGGATGTAATTAGCATCAAAACAAAAAAATCTTGGCTCCTTCATTTATTTAGACCAATCTTACATTATGATTTTTCTAAATTGAAGAGGAATTCTAGAGCACATTTCTAGTGAATTTCCTTTAATCCAATTAAGAATTCTCCCCCAAAGATAAAGAAAAATTTAAAAATGCAAGTGTTTTTATTAGGCAAGTTGTTATATTCAACTAGAATTACTGTTTATTTTCACAACTTTAAGATAGAAAATAAATCCAAATGGAAATATAATTAAAATGTTAAAAGCAGACAAAACAAAGTATTTTCTTTATTCCAAGTCAAAGAGTAGACTTATTTCAAATAAATTTAATTGGGAGTTTGGGGTAATAAAACTTGTTGTGTATTTCAGCTTATTAACAAGTTATTTGAATTTGACAAACTTGACAACTATTTCTTTGAAACTGTGCTTTTCCAAAAATAAAGCATAATATAATAATGAAGTTGTTACTATAGTCTTAATTTGAAAGACTGCCATCTAGTAATTGATTCAAAGAAATTAGTTTTTAATGACTCTCACAATCCCTGAGCTTGGCACCATGTAGCTGCTAAAGGTCTTCACAATTCTAATAGAATTTTTTTTACAAATGTATTCTCTAATTTTAAATAATACTGATAATAGGAAATAGAATGAATTTTTTTAAAAAATCACTTAAACATAAAATTTATCCCCACTTGAAAAATAAACAACTTCCAGTAAACACAACAGGCTTACGCCATGTTTCGCTTACCTGTTACTTTGCTAAATTCTTCAAGAATCTGCTCCTTTGTTTTACTTTTGGGAATAGACCCAACAAAAAGTCTATTATTTGCAACTGAGATGCAAACACCAATGTGTTTTCCAGAGCGAATTTCATGATTATTATACTGGAAACAAAATAAAATTTTTCATTAACTTAATTACTCATCTTTAGACAATTTATCTAAAATTGAATCTTTATCACAAATTCTGTAAAATTTACTACATTTCCTATCTATGTAAGTCTCATCAATTAAAATATGCAAACCAAGCATTAAATACCTTATGAATATGGAACCATGTAAAGTTACATATATGAAATTTTTATATTACCTATGGAACATACACAAAGCAATTCACAACTTACATGAATTCATTATGGTAAGCAGTGTAGTTGTCTTGTAAAATTACTATATTAGCAACAAAATTTATCTATTTAACAGCCTTTCAATGTATAAGTGGTTTTGGCAACCACTATCTCTTTACTCTTCCCCAATACCTGCCACTACACTATATCTTACTATCATGCATGTACTAGTTTCTATTATTCAGCAAGGTTTTTTCCTTGCTCAATAAAACACCAATGGAGGGGAGTGGGAGAGAGGTATAGGGCCAAGTAGAAGGATAAGAAGAATAAGACGAAGGAAAGATGCAAATTATTAATTGTAACCCTATCTTTCTCCTTCTACCTCACAATATCATGTCCTATGTAGATCTAATATATTATCCACTCTCTACTAGGATTTCATACTTTCCTCAAATTTACAAAGGCAATGGTAATAAGAGTGACCAAAAAAATTTTTAAAAAGATACTCAATCTGTACAAAGCAATCCAAGATATATACGATTCAAGATCCACTGTCTAGAGATGTAGATAGGATAGACTAAAGGTCAGTTTGTTGTCATCCAGCTGTTTTAATCATTTCTGACTCTTATAATGCTATTTTGGGGTTTTCTTCTGCTAAGTTATTGAAGTGGTTTGCCATTTCTTTCTCAGGGTCATTTTATAGATGAGTAAACTGAGATGAACATGGTTAAGTGACCTGTCCAACGTCCCACAGGTAAACATCAGACCAAATTTCAATTTAGAAAAAAATGAGTTTTCTTGACTCCAGACTCAGTTCTCTAATCTAATTTTACAAGACAACTGCACTGCTTACCATAATGAATTCATGTAATGTAAATACTACCTACTTGCCTCTTTAAAGAGTTACTAAGAGAAGCAATTTCAATATCCAATGAAGTATTGACATCTACAAACTAAGAGTCTACAAGATATTATAGAACAGAAGGAAGTATATTACATATCTAAACATGAAAGAAACAGGGTAAAATAGCGTCTTTGTTTCAGGAGCTACTCATCATTTAATATATTGGTTCCTCATTATAGAAAACTCTTCCCCTCAAATACTAATACTTGTGTTCAGCTAAGATTAATGAAACTTAAGGACCAACATGTCTTTCTGTGTTTCTTTGCTTCAAACTCATTAAAGCAGTTTATTGATGTAATGCTAATAAAAACTCCTGATGCTAATAAAAACTATACTACTTTACATTTATAAGTTTCCTTTGCTCATATTTTATATCCATTTCTAATCTTTAAGCATAAAGTCATGACTTATGCAATGCTCAAAATAGAAAATTGCCCTAATTTGGCATATCTGAGCCATTATTTATGACTTTAGTCTTATTTCTTTCAACTGTCACCCAAGTCTAATTTTTTTATGTAAGATTTGTATTCACGATATCTTTGAGTAACTACTATGTTACCAACAATTTTCTAGGGTTTTCTTTATATACCAGACTTGCATATTGCTGAAGGAATGACATGACAAAGTTACAATTCATCCTATAATTTCATAGGAAATAAAGCAAAGGTAGTAAAATCTTAATTTAGGCTATAGATTCTTAAAATTCTAGAGCTGAAAGGAATTGAGAGATCACAGCCACTTAAAACTTATTTCACCAGGGACAAAGAAAACAAGTCAAGAGACTTGCACAAAGTTCTGTGCTAAGAAAAATCGGAACCTTCTGCCTCTAAGTAAGAATTACTAAGGATTATGATCAACTCATGTGAGATCAATAAGGCACAGTGATAAAAATTCTGTAGGGTGAGCAATATGCAGGACTTAAGAGGTCTTCATATCAATGAAATCATAATCAAGACATATCTAAAGTTTTAGACTTAAAAACCTCAAAAATTTTTCTATTTGCAAGCAATGTATATAGTGCTAACCATCCATTTATTTTCTCAATATTCTGGTAAAATGACTATCAATATTCATAAACTACAGATAATCCACAAATAGCAAAGTTTATACTCTAATGTAGACAAGACAGATAAGTAGCAAATTTAAACAAGTTTCTAGGTAGAATACTTAAAATATACACAATGGGAAAAAAAGTTTATTTGTTGAACCTTACTATCTTGTCTACTATAGAAAACATTTTATCAATCCTTTATCATTAATATAATCAATAGGATCTAGCTACTTCCAAGTATGATAGGCCATAAAAGTTAGTGAATTAGCTTGAGTACGGCATAAAGCAACAAGCACCACAGATTTAGAATGTATTATATGCTTAGCTATGTAAAATTGACAGTTAAAAATCTGCTGTAGAGCCAGATACAATTGACAGTTAAGAATCTGCTGTAGAGCCAGAAAATAAAATTTCAGCTTGAGCATCATTAGCTAAATATGTAAAAAAATGCCCCTCAAAGCACAGACGGCCTAAACGTGTACCTCTCCATTCCTCCCACTCTCAACATAAAGAAGGTCAGATAAATATGGAGAACATTCCACTTCGGACACAGCAGCTACTACAACTAACCTCTCTTAATTATAGCTGTTTGTTCAAATGTCACTTAGCTTCAAAACATCTTTTTTGCTTCCTCGTTCTTAATATCCAATCTATCAACTCTAATGCATTGCTCTGTATTATCTTCCAAAAATGTCCCTTTTGAGGCATTGCCACCGTTTCCTGGATCCTCTTCTCTTATAATGCCTCCCTCCTAATTGCAATTATTGGCCTACAATCTCTTTCCACTCAATTATTTCCTGAATACAGTAGGCTAAATATACTTCTTTTTAAAAAATTCCATGTTTATCCAGCCATTCTGGAGAGCAATTTGGAACTATGCTCAAAAAGTTATCAGACTGTGCATACCCTTTGATCTAGCAGTGTTTCTACTGGGCTTATACCCCAAAGAGATACTAAAGAAAGGAAAGGGACCTGTATGTGCCAAAATGTTTGTGGCAGCCCTGTTTGTAGTGGCTAGAAGCTGGAAAATGAAAGGATGCCCATCAATTGGAGAATGGTTGAGTAAATTGTGGTATATGAATGTTATGGAATATTATTTTTCTGTAAGGAATGACCAGCAGGATGAATACAGAGAGGACTGGCGAGACTTACATGAACTGATGCTAAGTGAAATGAGCAGAACCAGGAGATCATTATATACCTCAACAACGATACTGTTTGAGGATTTCTTCGATAAAGAGAGCTAATTCAGATCAAAGATGGACAGAAGCAGCTACACCCAAAGAAAGAACACTGGGAAATGAATATAAACTGCTTGCATTTTTGTTTTTCTTCCCAGGTTATTTCTACTTTCTGAATTCAATTCTCCCTATGCAACAAGAAAACTGTTCAGTTCTGCACACATATATTGTATCTAGGATATACTGTAACCTATTCAACATGCTTGCTATCTAGGGGAGGGGGTGGCAGGAGGGAGGGGAAAAAATCGGAACAGAAGTGAATGCAAGGGATAATGCTGTTAAAAAAAAAAAAAAAATTACCCTGGCATGGGTTCTATCAATCAAAGGTTATTAAAAAAAAAAAAATTTACATGTTTTCATGATATCCCTGCCTCACAAACTATTTCTCAACCTCTTATTCCCCAAAGTTCAGTTTAAAATTCAAAGTCCTCCAAAATAATCACTATGTTAAAAATCACACTTTAAATTCATCCAACATAACATGGTTTTTCTTTCTTCTAGCTCCTTTCACTATTTACTTAAGACAATTCATGCTAAATATTGTAGCTGTTGCCAAAAAAAAAAATTGTGATGAATTAGCACTTGATGGAAGGAGTACAATCAAAAGAGAATCCTGGTTTATCAGAAACATGCCAAATGGTTTATATGAATTTTTTTTTTTGGCTGAGGTAATTGGGATTAATGACTTGCTCAGGGTTACAACAGCTAGGATATAAATGTCTGAGACTGGATTTGATTTCAGGACCAGCACTCTAACCACTGTGGCATCTAGCTGCCCCCTTACAAGAAGTTTTAAATCCATTATGACAGTGAGATTAGTGCTACTAATTACTGTAAAAGAGAGTTTGACTAGTTGGTCTCTTATTTCTCCAGCTCTAGATTGGTGATCTTGATATGGTGGCACACAGAAAAAAATACGGGCTCTTAAATCAAAGGACTTGGGTTCAAATTATATGTCTAATCTTTGATAGTGACTAAGTGTTAAACACCTCATTGGACCCTCAGTGAATATATCGATACTCTTTTAATTGTTATTTTATGATTCTATAGTCATTCATTAATTATAATCTTTTGTACGAATGATTCCTTTTTTTTCCTTCTGTGAAGCTATCTTTTCTTTATAACTACCAAGATGGAGGGAGCTAGATGGGACAGTGAATAGAGAACTAGCCCTGGAATCAGGAGAACCAGAGTTCAAATCAACCTCAGACACATAAAATTTACCAGCTGTGTGACTCTTGTAAGTCACTTACCTCCAAGTGCCTCATAGCATATGAAATAATTACTAGAGAAGAAATGTATTAAGAAAGAGTCATCAGAAGATCTACTTTCCCATCTCACTTCAAACACTTGCATTTAATGGCTTTATAACCACTGTCAAGTCACAACTTCCTAGATCCCACCAATTTTACATATTGTAAAAGAGCTTTTTATTTTGTTTTTTTACATTAGCAAACTGTATTAATGAATTATGATTACAATGACAAAATTCCAGAGGGCAAGAGTAATCAAGTCAGTAATTTTACTTCATGTTCTGGACTTTGCTTTTGTATATAAAAACATTCAGTAAATAATAACTCATTGAATGGTATAAGCTATTTTTTTTTTATTTTATAGCTCATATCATATCGATATACAGGTGACAAAATTTGTGCTAAATACAGCTTAAAATGTATTTTTAGTCTAAAGGGTCTCCTTGTTGAGATAACTAGGATTTAATCCATATCATTCTTGGGCCACAACTTGTTTATGTAATACTTTCCTCTCTCCAATGCCTAGTTAATAAAATAATCTCAGGAGAGTTATAACCAGGGTTACTAGAATAATTTCTCTCCTCTGAACTCTTACAGCACTTGTCTATCATTTCACTATTAAATGATCTTATTTATTGATATCTCTTACCCTGTTGCATTAAACTTATCAACCTTTCATGTTTATGACTTTCTCCAAGTGGAATGTAATCTCCATGTGGGCAAGGCCCGATTTGATCCTGATAATAAGAACGCTTTGTATACTGAAGTGCAACTACTAAAAAATATTAAGAAATAAAAGGCCAAATCTTAAGAGTATTCAAGAGTCACCCTTCTTTATCATCATACTTCCATTTTCTACAGGTCGTAACAAAACATCTGCTAGTAATAAAAATCCCCTATAAACACTTCCAATTCTTTATATTAACAAAAGAAAAAAAGGGAGGGGGCTTATTACTACATACACCAATCAATAAGCAAATCACTATTAAATTTCTCAAAGAGAATTTTTCCTAAACACTTGAAAACAAAATTCAGGGATGTATAAAATATGCTATTTCCTTTTTCTTCCATCACAAGATAAAACTACACTCCATAAATAACAAAGCAAAGTAGACATGTCTCCCAGGAAATAGGCAGGATTGAAAGTACCTAGAATCAAATCCTCAATTCCAACCTGTATTAATACCAAAACTACATAATATGGTCTTAAATCTAGGGAGAAAAAAAATAATTTGGTAAAATTGGTTCTCAAAAAAAGTTATGTAAGAGACAATATGCCTATACCATACTTCCATTTTTAATCATCTTTAATAATGAACATTACTACATACAAAACAAGAAGTTGATCTGTATAAGTCCGGTGACAGAAAATTGATTTTTAAATTTTTTGAAAATATTTGTCTATTATATTCCAATTATTAAACTTTTCCTTCCCCACTGATCTTGCTAGCCCCCTCCTTTGAGTGATGCTGAAAAGTGGACTGATTCCTCCTTTCACCATGGTCCTGACCACAGTTGTAACATCTCTTCAGGGTTATAATGCAAATAGCAGAAATAAGTGATTCTGGATTCATCCCTACTAAACATATATTGCCATCCATGATCATTTATATTATAGCGCTATTTCTATTTATATTATAGCATATTTATATTATAGTGCTAACCAAATTCAGGGCAAGATGCTACTGCCACTACTGCTTCTGGTTTTAAGGGTCGTGAAGTAATCTTACAGACAAAAGCATAAATATAATAAGCAAACAGAAGGTTTAAATTAAGAAAAAAAGATTTTTTTTCTGGGTTAGGTTTTAAGAGATTAACCAAAGAGATAACTTCAATAAAATAAATAAGATCTTACAATAGGTACATTCAAAATTAATTTCATCAAGAGGAGCAACAAAGCATGGGAAATAGTGCAGGACTCATAATCAGGAAAAACTGAGTTCAAAATCCTATTGTGGAGGCTTACTAACTGTGGAATCATAGGCAAATCTTTGAATTTAAAGCCAACTCTTTAAGCTTATAGATGAATTTCTGTCTGCATAGATGGAAAGAGTTCATACAAAGAATCTTATCTACTTGTGTACTGACATACTATGAATTAATGTCTGAAAGACTTAAATTTTTTAAAAAAACAGAAAGACCATTTCAGAAGGTACCTATCAGAACATGCAACCATAATACCAGTTTTACTCTTTCTGAAAATCTTCTCTATATTCTGGTATCAAAATGTATTAACACCCTGCCAAAATACCAGTTTGCATGACTGATCTGATCCCTCCAAAAACTTTTAGTACAAAGTCACAGCTAAGTAATCAGACACTTTACAGATTTTACAAAATAAAAACTTCAATAAAATCTGATTAAGAATGATCTCTTTCTAGATAGATTTCCAATTTTATGTAACTATTTCTCTAATTTATGGGTTACCCAACTTTTTAACAGCTTAAGCTTTTAGTGCTACAAAGTATCAATTCCTCTTTTAATTAAGAGTGATTCTGTGAGATGATCTCTTAATTCTATGATTTTATTTGAACTACCAAATAGGGGAAAAAAATTAGATCAAGAGGGCCACTGAAAGAACCATTGGAGAGCTATATACCTTATAGTTCTGAAGTTGGAAACAGTATGACAACTTAGAAAGGGGACATCAAAAGAACAGAAAATGTCCAAATACTTCCTTTTAGAAAAGGAAAAGACTAAAGCATTAAATCCTTTCTACAAACATATTCCTTAAAGGTCTGATGTCCATCAAATATCTGAATTTTATGAGTTTTAATTCTGAAATATTCAAAACACCCATGAAGAGAAGAATACGGTGGTTCAGCAGAGAATCCAAAATTACTTTATATGTCTTTGAATGTGAAGAAAGGAAGACAAATTTATCTCTTGTATTACATTTTATTTGGGCAAATATTAATATTAACCAACACTTCTAACCATAAGGGAAAAGTATGATGGCAAGGGGAAAAATATATGCTTTAAAAAGTATACTTCAAATAGAGAATACTTAATTAAATCAATTAATTAAAATAAAAAAATAATTTACTGGTCATTGGCCATAACTAAGTTCTTATAACAATCATCAAAATTGTTACCAGAGATGAAAATAATCAACTTACCTAATGGAAAAAATAATACCCTTTTCAGACATGCTTACCTAGCCTATATCACCACCAAGTGTTTTTATCAATTTGCCACTGATTATTAGCTTAACTGTTTTTTTAACAAGATCACATCAATGGCAAAAGTCATTTGATCAGAGGCAGATCATATGAGGGTCCATGACAAAGAACTTAGCAGAACCACATTTAATGAAGCTATTTCTTAACTGATTTTTCAGCATTTACATAGCTCTAAATTTTAAAATTACAAAACATTATCAAACAGTCTCTTAGGAATTTTGTCTCATCATTTATCTCCCATCCAGAGAAAGGAAATTCAATAATCATTACTGCAAAGCATTAAAAAACCTTAGAAATAAACCACCTAATCAAACAAACCCCTTGTCTTATAAATGAGCAAACTGAGTCTTAAGAAAGTTATAGAATCACAATTAGAATTCAAGCCTTTTGATTCCAAATGCCATTACTTGAGCATATACCACACCATCTATGAATGAAAAAACCAAAAGGATAGTGACTACAACTTCATGAAGTATGATTTAGCTCATAACTTGCTAAAAACATTTTTTTAATCAACTTTGAAGGTTAAGTATATCTTCTTAAAAGGAAATAAACTTACCAGTTTAACAGCCTCCTGAGCTGCTTCTTTTGTACAGAAAGTTACAAAAGCATATCCTCTATTTAGACCAGTAAGGGGATCCATCATTAAGCGCAGATCCCAAATAGGTCCAGCTTTTTCAAATAATGGAACAAGTTCATCTTCAAATAGATCTCTTGGAATCTTTCCCACAAATATCTATAAACATATAGATGCAGTTAAGATTCACAAATGTACTTCATGAATATCAGTTCTATGGCTCTTGAAATACAAAATGTTTCTCTTTACCTCTGTGCCAACAGAGGGCTGTTGTCCTGAATATACTGAATCTGGAGGGGGTCCCCCATATTTCCTCTGCCCGGTGGTCACATCAAGTGTGTAGCTTGTCCTTTCCAAGAGTGCCTTCAAAATTTCAATTGAATTAATATATTTTGGCCCAAAGAAATCATACCTAATATTTTTTAAATTCTGAAATTTGTTTAAAGTTCTATTCATACTAACATTAGCCCTAATTAGATCCCCAATACTATAACCCTTTTTCTAATTACCTGATAGTTATTTCATAGGTCACATTATTTAAAGCTGGAAGAAATCTTCAAGATCATCTAGTCCATCCAACCCATCATTTTGTAGATGAGGAAACAGAAGACATTAAGTAGTCCAAGCAGGATTCAAACCTAACATCAGACGCAACAATTTCTCCACTACACCAAATTATGTACATTACACTAAAAATATGGAACTACTAAAATTAAAACAGGTGGTTTTGCTTATTAATTTTATTTACTTCAATTAGCACACCAAGCAAAATGCTTAGAAAAGAGACAATGAAAACGTTAGGAAATCTTGGAGGTCTTTGATTTTGAGTCTGTTTTGGTTTGTTTTTGTTTTTGTTTTTTTTTTTTTGTCTAGAATTAAGTCCAAAAATATACTAGCTTCCACCTGTTGCTTAGGATCAGTTTCATCGTGCCTAGAAGCAAGGGATAGATTAATTTACCTCTCAGTCCCTTTACCTTCGTGGTACCAAACAATAATTGTTAGGACTACTGGTTATAGCCTACCATACTGCCAGTTCCCTTTTCATGAAGACTCAATACTTTTCAAACAATTTAGAAATATATCATTGGTCCAAGTTTTAAAGCAATAAAGTACACTGCAATATATAAAAGTTGGAGTTATAAATTTACCGAGTGTTTTTTTTAAGAACAATTTTCTAGAACATTTATCCACTTGGTCTAAAATTCTGGAAAGTATATTTGAAATGTTTTTACTTATATGATAAGTGTAAACTATTTTGCATAAGACTTGTCAATTCTCCATTCCTAAAAATGTTATTTTTTTATGTTATATATAACAACACAATCAGGAACAGGCAAACATGAAAAATTCATGCCTTTTCTTCAATTTACAATAAGCTCATAATACTACCTAATGATTTTAGGGGAATTTAATACACAGAAACACACTGACTAATCTTATTCATAATTATTTAAAAATATTACATTTATTCTAATATACTTAGATCATATTTACGTTTTTCAATGTTTTAATAATTCAAGAAAACAAAAGATTTATATCTATAAATTACATCTTTAGCTTTGCTCTTTATACTAAGGGTTGTTTTGGTGTTATTTCTAAATTATCTAGATTATAAATTGAGTAAAACTAAGTAACATGAAAATTTTGAGATCCATTTTTAAAAAGCCAAATTGTCTTATGTGTTCCTCCTTGTATCCAAAGTTCAGCCTTGCCTAGAATGCGTAATACTGAAAAAAGGTCTCAGAATCTGATGAATTCAGGAATATCACGGAAATAAAGAAATTCAAAGATACTTTTAATTTCCTTCCACTGGGAAAAACATATTGATCAGTATATTAAAACTTGTTACATCAACTTTTATGCATCAAATTATAATTAGTGCTTTCAAAAAAGATACAAGGGAAAGAGTTCTAACTCAATGCATCCTATGTCAAAACAATACACCCAAGAAAATGCTATAAACTCTTATTTTGACATGAAATCTAGAAAAAGTTGTCCTGATCTGGCTCTGAACAATTGATTAGAACATTACATCACAATTTTCTGTAAAATTTAAAGAGAAAATGATTTTTATAATTTGAATTACATTAAAATATCCAGTTCAATGGTTTAAGAATTTATAAATATACCAATGTGAAAAAGCCTATTTAGATTTTTCTGAAAATAGCTTTACTAGATGTGTGTGTGTGTGTAAACTCGGTAAATTCTTTTAATAATGTGACTTTATTTCAGAAATCTCCTTTGGTATCTATCAACTTCTCTCCATGCCCAACTATCCTATATCCATTCTCCTCAAGTCTAATATAACTTCTCCTGTTACCTCCATGCCCCAATTCCTTTTTCCCTCCCATTTCCCAGTTCCTATCACTAATTCTTAAATCTGTGATGTAACAGGTTTTAAACCTGTTCTTGGCTCCCAACACAATGGACTGCTCTACAGATAAAGTGGATGGACCTGGGGGCAATAGGGATTTGTACTTCCAAATATCAGGTATACACTTTCTTACACTCTCATTCCCCCTCATTTGGGACTAAAAAAAAAAAAAAAACACACAAAAGGATAAATCTTAATTGTACTCTAGAATTAATTGTAAATTACACATTTTCATAGGAGTTAAGAGTACAAAAAAGATTGAATAGAAATAGGTGCTTTACAACCTAAGAATTAAAAAGTTTAAAAGGTTTATTTCATAAATGTTTCTTACAGATTTGCTCTTGCCATTCAGATTAAACATTCCATAACTAGAAAGGTTAAAGTTTTCTCAAACCATACTTATAAGTCATTTGCAGAAAAAGTTCACAATTCCCAAACTAAGTTTGCCTGTCTTGTTTTCAAGGAAAAAAAAAAAAATTAAAAGTATATACCTTAATTTTTGCCTCATCTGGTCCTTTGCTAGAATCGGCCACTTTGGTCCCCTGTTTTTCTCTCTGCCTATATGTCTTCATGACTCCACATAAAAAGGCACTTTTGTTCTATAAATAAATAAATAAATGTTCCTGTCAGGTTTAATGGCAACTGTTACCTTTCTCTTTGTTTCAATATAAAAATTCTACAAGACAATTCGAACATATGTTTTATCAAGCACTCATGAGCAGTAGTATAAATTGGTGAACATTACCTGAACATGTGAGAGATCACTGTCTTTAAACTGTTGAAGTACTGCCAATGCACCGTCTTCATTAAATTCTTTTAAAGCTTCAATAGCTCTTTCATCTAGATCACTGTGTGCAACTAAACCTAGGGAAGAAAATGTTTACTAATTAGTAATTACCTCATAATGCTTATTTTTCCCAAGGTATTTTAAGGGGAAATTTCAATTATTTTAATAAAAATGTTCTCCAATAACAATGTCTCATAAAAATAGCAAGCTTCATGGATAAGATTAGTCTCGATCACTCAATATTGCTACAATACTGAACCTGCCTTATAAAAACTAAAAATCAATCTATGCAAGATATTCCAATTGAAAACTCAACTCAAATCCAATTGCTATGTGAAAAACAAATACCATCACCAAAGAAAAATACATTAAGCAAATCTAAAGCTACTCAAAATTACTTAACAAGAAGCCTAGTGGAAAACACCAAACAATCACTTGCTTCCTTTACTAACAGCAATTTCATACATGCTCAACTGGACCCCCTAGCCAGCCTGCCTACCTGTTCTATCCCCTCCCCTCCATTATTTTAGTCTCATGACTAATTTCTATTTCAATAGAAAAATTACCACAAAATCAAAACTGCAGTCCCCATACTAATTGGAAACCACAAAAAGTTGCTCTTTTAGTTTAATTCTATAAGTCCAATAGACAAATTTCATAATTATTTTGCAAGTTGTATCTTACCTGCAACGTAAATTTCATCTAGTTTTTCAGCAACTTTCTGTGGTAAACCAGCATCAAGCAATGTCTGGAAATGCTCAGAATGGGTAACTGCAGAAGAAGTATCCATGGGCTCTTCAGTACCATTCCCATTAACATGTTCAGTAGCCATGTTTCCAGAGATCTGTTCAAATGCAATAGGCAAAATTAACCTACATTCTTCAAAAAGGACATAGATGACAATATTGGAGTCCCAGACTGTCCTCTATCACTTATTACAATGGCCAGACAGCACCTAACATGAAAGACACTAATGCCTGACAACTGACTTGAGTTAAAGGGCAGAAAAATAAAATCACTGTTTTACCTGGAGCACCACCCCTGAACTCACCTAACACAATAACCAGAAAGGAATATTTTACAAACATGGGTAGGCATGCCACCTGCAGCTCCGCTGCTCAGTCACTTAGCAAAAGGTGCGTTGAGAAGTAGCAAAAGGAAGAAACCAAAAAAATTTTTTTCTACCTCTAGAGTAAAGATCCAAAATGCACACTTTTTCCCGCCTGCTGCTTCTGAATCGATAACAAGCAAAAAGAACAAAGCACTCAGATAACTACCCCCCCAACTCTCCAGGCCCGCACCCCATCCCCCCAGCTCCTCTCCCAGAGCAGAGGCTCTACCACCACGGCCGCCAGGAGCCCATTAGAAACACGTGCTCCGCGCCTTCAAATGTCCTACAACTTCCTCCAACGTCTCCACACCGAGCTCCAAGGCCACAGTGGCAAAGGCCACACCAGACTCCAACAACACCTTCACAACGAAAATAGACCCCTAAGTATCAACAACCTAGTCACCCTCATACCCCCCAAAGCGGCAGGAGATGACTCCTGGCCATGGCCTCTCCCTCTGCTCCCCACGCCTTCCCCTCCCCCCTCCACCAAGCACCACCATCTCCGCCGTGACACATGGCTCTCCCCGGGGCGGCGGCACTATCCTTCGTCCCGTTCTCAACCTCAAAACACTCCGGCCCCACAAATACGTGACCCACAGCACGTTAAACAACTCCCCCACCCCCTCGACCGGTGCAATGACTCTGCAGCTCTGGGGCAACCCCCTCTTGTATAGGGGCATAGCCGTCGGAGCGGGAGCCGGCATGAGGGAATTCCCCGGACGGCCCTGCTCCCCCAGCTGCCCCGCAGACCTACTCTCCGAACTCGCACCGCCTACAGCCTGGCGCCTGCCTGCCTGCCTGCCTGCCTGCCTGCCTGCCTCCGGGACCTAGTGCCCCCTCCCCCCGCGCGGACCAGACCCACAGCACTAGCCACGACAGCAACAAACTCGGGCACCTCTGCTGCCCGCAGTCGGCACGGGGCACTCGCTAGCACCGAGGCAGGCGCCTCCTCCCTCCGGCGCTGCAGACAAAGCCCAGGCGGCTGTAGCACATGGGCGAGGAAAAGAAGCGGAGGCGGCGCTAGGGGCCGAGGCCTAGTCCCAGGCAGCACCAGCAGCCAACGTGCTCCTCTCCCCCTTGGAATCCATTTTCCAGAAAAGCCGGTTTCTCTCTCCCCGCGCCGCCCTCTCCTTCCTTTCCCTCCCCCCCTCCCCCCGACAATGTCGCCGCGCCTTGAAGCCCAATGCCTTCCCTCCCAACCCGGCTGGGCCCCGTGGTTGTTACCTCCCCGTTGGGCTGCCGCGGGTAAATCCTGTCCGAGGGGATCGGGTTGCGGGAATCGCGTGCTCGCTGCTCCCTATGTCCGGCGCGAGTGGAGCTGTTGTAAAATGGCGGCCGAAGCTCACGCCGCTGGCAGCAAACCCGATCCAGTTCCACTCGCCTCCGAGCGCGCTCCCGGTGCGCGCGCGCCTCCGCGTGACCCCCCCCCCTTCCCTCGCGCGTCCGCTTTCCCCTCTCACACACAACCCCTGCTTTCCTCCTCCCCCCCTCCCCACCACTCCTAGCACCCTCCTCTATCTTTTTCTCTCCTACTCGACTTCTCCTTTACCCTCCTCAGTCAATATTACGGCCCGAACTCTAGACTCCACGTAACAACCTCTCCCTTTCACCTTCTTTCCTCCCCGTCCCCCACTGGCCTTTCTTCCCGGGAGGGTTTCAGCCCCTCTTTCTCTCTCCCGCGCTGACGTGAGACGGAGACGACTACGCCGGGTCGCGCGCCCGTGAGCTCCGCCCCGCGCCCGGCCACCTTCCTCTGCTCCCCCCCAATGGGCGGGGCTCAAGACCCCGCCCTTCCGCTCGAGCGGCCACGAAAGGGGCAGACAGTGAATGAGAGACCCGCCCCTTCCCCTCCCGTCTCCTCCTCCTCTACTCCCTCCCCCCACCAGCCTCACGGCTAGGCGGGGCGGACTGGGTCGGCGTGTCCCACTCGTTCTCCTTTGTCAGGAGACAGACATCTCCCTACCCCACCCCCACTCCAACACACATGCCACCACCACTAGTCTCTCACCCACGCTTCCCCTCCCCCCCCGCCCCCAGCAGACTGGGAGCAGCGGGAGGAGGAAGAGGGCGGGGGTCACCCTGGAACGCTGTCCTTCCCCTAGAACACCCACCGGCCGTGAGCGCGGAGCCCCAACCGCCAGCGCCGCCACCGCCGCCGCCGCCGCCGCCCGTTCGCTCTCCCTCGGCTCGCTCGGGAAGCTGCCGGCGCACGTGTCCCCCGGGGCGGGGCGAGGCGAGGGAGACAATGGGACTGCGGGGGGAGGGGACAAGCGAGGGAGGCGGCGAGAATAGGAGACACGCGGCGAGACTGGTACTGCCGGAGCCCAAATTGGGGTGCAGTTGTCCCAAGCTCCTAGCTGCCGATAGGGACCCACACCAACACATGTACATACTCTGCGAGTGGCGAGAGAAGCCCCGGGGTGCTACGTGCGCCCAACCCCGCGGACTCCGGGGTAGCGGCACAGGAGGCTTGCAGTCGTTTTCGGGGGTTGGAATACCCAGTGCCGGTTGGGAACGTATTCTTGATGCGGACTCCAGCAAGCAGTCCCCGAGCCCGCCCGCTTGCTCTCCCAGCCGCCCTTCCTTGGGGAAAAAGGCCCGATTTGGAAGCGAAACCCTCCTCCTCTTCTTCCCCCCCCCCCTCCTCCCCCAGCGGCGAAAGGTTGTGCAATCGTTTCGATTTCTACCCTGCTTGGAAGCTCTCCAGTTCGTCCTCGTGGATAATATCTGCACAACTCGAAGCAAATTCCTGCACCGGTCTGAGCAACTTGGTAGAAAACCACTTCTTTTCAGAAAACTTTGACTGCTAGTTATTATCATTTGAAATGGCATCTCCTTTGTAGTAACCCTTTATGGGTTACAAAGGATTTTAGACAAAGGCACATTTTTATTTTGTTGGCTTGTTAAGGAAATTTTCCCTAGAAAGCTAACTAACCCTTCGGAAAAGATATCATTGACCTTTTGTTGAAAGTTGTTTGCTTTTTTTTAAGTGTTTTATAGTTTCAATAAAAATATATTGAACTGATTTCCCGAAAAAAAAAAAAAAACTTTTTTGTGAGTCACTATCGAGTTCATAGTTTCAAAGGAGTTTGGTATACTTCCATTTAAAATGGTCCATAGTTATGCAACAGTTCGAAAATAGTTTTACACATTCGCACCAAAATAATAAATGTTTATTGAGCGTGAACATGAAAACTTAACCAATATAGTTTAGCATCTTTTCATACATTCCCTTGCTAGATATCATGTGTAGGATATAGGGTTTACTTTAAAATAAACTTTTAAAATCTATTAACTAAAATCCAGCTGGTAATGATTGTAATGCTTGGTGTCCCATTAAGGAAATCCAAGAAGAGCAGTCCAGAGTGAATAGAGAACTTGCTTTCAAATAATCGATGTCACATTGTGACCCTGGTCAAGTCATTTAACCTTGTCGCTTCACCTTGTCGCAGCTTTCTAAAATAAGTTGCAGAATATTTTCCAAAGTGCATTTGGAAGAATTTCCCTTACTGGGAACTTGAAAGTTTATCAGATCCTCATTTCCATTCTCCAATCCTACCTTCCCCCTAACAAAAAAGTTTTAATGAATAGGTTTTGATTCACAATGACCTGCCTATAACAGGATAGACTTGAAATAGATTATGAAATAGAGTATCTCTTTTCTTATACCACTTGTTGAAAATTCTGTTCTAGGGTATAATCCTAAAATATCCCGTGTCAATTACTGCATAATGACAAACATTAAATGTGACAGTGCAATTTTGAATATATCACATTTACTACAAATCTCCCACTTTTAGATTTTTCTGGATACTAGAGAAGTATGGAAATAATGGTAATGATCACAGTGAGAAAAATGGGAAACTAAGATATTGTTTGTTCCTTCTCAGGATATTGGAAGGTCTAATAAAGTGGCCATTACAGACTTTGCCTATCTCAAACACCCAACTGAATTTCCTCACCGGTGAATTATTAAAGAACCCTTCAGGGTTGTTAGTATCCCTAAAGTGTTAAGCACTTATGAATACCCTGAGCAAGTGACCTCCTTCTGTGGGATTAAACCCGAGGAACTATTGTACTTTAAAAATAAAAGTGCCAAGTGCTAATGTACCTCTTAAGGGCTACTTTCAAAACAAATAATAAAACTATTCCCTAAGTTTTTGAGAAAGAAATATAAATTGAGAAAAATTAGCACATTAGCAATATAGAAAAAAGTGGATTTGAGAAAAAGTTGTTCTTTGAAATAAATTGAGCTATAGTTTAAATAGTGGAGATAATTGAATTATTTGCTGCTAAATATCAAATCAGTTCAAATGAAATAATATTTATATAGCACTCATTCCTGGCACATAGTTGGCAGTATCTACATGCTTATTCTCTATCCTCCTCCCTCTTCCTCTTCCCAAAACACATCTCAGAAAAGATAAATATCTTTACATTTATTTTATTAGAATCTCTTGCTAAAAATGTTTTGTCTTTGAAAGCCATCTCAATAAGCTAAAGAGAAAAAATATTCAGTCAAAATATTATGGGGAAAGGAGGAACTCCCTGACATACCATAGAAATTGGAGCTGAAAGAAACCTTTGGGAAGGATAGCAGTATGGTCCCATTAGCAAGCTAATTGGATTTAGAGTTAAGGATCTGAGTTAGAATCCATACTTTGCTCTTGTCGGTATGGCCTTCTAGAGGACCTTTCAACCCCAAATCCTGTAAAGTTCAGAAAGGTTGTAATTTCCCAAAGACCACAAAAGTCATAACAACTAGCAAAGTTTGTATTTCAAAACCCAGAACCCTTAACCCATTCCACTATATCACATATCACCCCAAATAAACAGTTTGGGTTAATTTTTTCCCTTCTTATATCTCTCTCCCTACCCTTCAACTCCTTCACTATGAAAAGTAACATGGTATAAAGAGCTGGACTTGCAACCAAGAAGAATTGGATTCAGATTCTACCTCTGATGCTTACTATAACGTGGACAACTCAATGCTCTAGACAACACGATAAGACTAAAAGTTGTCAAATTATGTATTCCAGTTAACTTTAATATGTAGACAGTCTAGTGGACTTAGAAACATTGGTCAGTCTTAATTCTTCCACTTAGCAAATATTTGACTACTTCCTTCACAGAACTTCAAGGATCAAATTAAATAATACCTGTATAGTGAGATATTAGAAGTCAGTATCTGCTAGAGGATATAAGGTCCCCCAATGTGAGGGAGAACTGTCTTTTCAGGTAGAATCACCACTCTGAAGCTCCAAGAGGCTCCAGGAGACAAATATTTGTTCAGGACTTTATATCTGCTCAAAGGAAAAACAAAAGAAAACACTTATTCCCCAATGCCCTATTATGTTTGTAAAGTGAAGTCTGAAGGCTTAAATCAATCTAAGATATTAAATGTGGCTTAAATCATGCTTTATGCGGCTAGAAAAGGTCTTTCATACCTAGCACCTCAGCAACTAAGGGAAATATACATCATTGAACTTTGAACAAAAGAAAAATAATTATTATAAGCGAAGGAACATGGTTTTGAGAGTGAAGAGCTGGCCTCAAAGGAAGACATGGGTTACAGCCCTCTGACACACACACACACACACACACACACACACACACACACAAAACACACACTAGTTTTGTGAGTCCAAGTAAATCACTTAACTATGTATTTTGTCTAGCTACAAAATTTTCAAGGAAGGGGCTGATTTGCATTGCCTAAAGGATATTTCCTCACCAGGAAGTTTCTATGCCAATAAAATGATTATCCTTATATCCAGAGGACTTTTGAAATTAAAAAGTAAAATACCGAATAAAAGGATAAGGATCACAAAGTGGATCCAAGATATGAAGGAAGGGAGTGTGTGGGGAAATATCTTTAGAAGGCAGAGCCAAAAATGATTGAGTAGTGGGAAAAAGTACATCAAGTTCCCTCTAATCCTAAATCCCTTCAAACAGCTCTAGAAAGTTGTTCAGTCATTTCAGTAATGTCAGACTTATTTGTGACCCCATTTGGGGCTTTCTTGGCAGAGTTATTGTAGTGATTTCCCATTTTCTTCACCTGCTCACTTTACAGATAAGTAAACTGAGGCAAACAGGATTAAGTGACTTGCTCAAGGTCACACAATAAGTATCTGAAGCAGGCTTTAAACTCATGCGTTGGCTCTCTATCCACTATGCCATCTCTTAAAAGGAGAAATATTTTTTAAAAAATAAATCACATCATTTTTCCAGCTCAATCCAGCCTAATGTCTCTTTTTAAGAGAGGCAAAAATATCTGCAGACACTGAAGACAATCAAAACACTTCAGCCCAGGGAGAAACTGCACCAGAGCCAGAATATACTCCAAACCAAGGCCCTGCAATCTTGTGTAGGATATAGGAATAGGTACCAATTGGCAACTTTGTCATTTAGTACTCAGTTTCTTGTCACCAATCCAGGATGCACTAAAGAGGGACTGATTCTAAAGTCGGAGCAAATTTAGAAACAAGCAGCAATGGTAAGATTGAGACCTCTCTCACTTTCCCTCCTCTCCCTGCCTCTCTCTCCCCAGGACAGAGCAGGGCCTCTGTTCCAACTTCTAGCCCAGTGTGAGCCTGCGAAGGAAGCATTGTTACAGGAATACCAAACCAAACCTTGTGATTCTGTCACTATGAAGCATCAGAGCTTCCCTGTTATCTAACAGTGGCTGAGTTCAGCAGCAGTCCACTGGTAACACTCAACCCCAAGTCAGAAACTTGGAGAACTCAGCAGAGGCAGCAATCATAAACCACTATGAAAGCACTGAAAACTTTCAGATCCCCAGCTTGTGCTGTCTCATATTAATAACTAATTTTCTATTGAGGAGATCCAGGATTTTTTCCCATTCTCTTTCCTCAATCCTGTTCAAACCCTACCAAACAGGGGAAGCCCATTGGGTTCTACTCAGGCTTGGATGGGGGTAAATCAGATTGCCCAGGGGTTGGGGGTGTCAGGGAATTAGAGTAAGATAAACAAAATCAATTTAACCCAGTCCTTTATTACCACCTCTTATTATACTATTCATTCTTTAATTAATTACCAGTCGGAATCGATTGCCACCTATTGAGAATCCCCACTCTTCCAAGGACATATAAGCATCAAAAGGTCACCATGAGCAGCCTTTGGTTTATGAAAAATGACCAAATAACCATCCTTTTATTAATTATTCTATAGACATAATTAATAAAATTATTAATTACTCAGAAATCATTTATCTCAAACTTTTTATTTGTCATGCCCTGAGTTCCTGGAATTCAATATTCAATATCCCAAGGAAGCAGCAAAGGATCAGCCCAGACATTCCCACCAGAAGTTTGCAGAGTTCATCCTAACATCAAATTAATGTAGGAAGAAGTCAAGCAATACATATTCATTAAGCTCCTACCATATGCCAGGCAAAGTATTAAATGCTTTACAAATATTATTTCATTTAATCTTTAGAATAAGGTTCTATTCTAAGGTAGATACTATTTTTATTCCCATTTTACAGTCAAGGAAACTTAGACTTGGCCAAGGTAAAATAGCTAATAAGTGTATGAGGCCATATTCTTTCAGACTTCAGGCCCAGCACTACTACTGTAGAGCTTCCTAGACAGGAAGAATAGGCTAACCAAGAAAAGAATCCCAACAAGAAAATATATTATACCAACAACGATACTCAGCCCCAAAACTCAGAATGATTCTAAAATATCTACAAAGAAAATAACTCAAAACAAAAAACATAGGCTGGGCATAAATTCAAGTAGGATTCCTAGAAGAGAAGAATAAAGAGAGTTTTTTTTTTTTAATAATGAAATTAATATGCTAGATGAGGAAGGAGAAATGGAAAAGAAACGAGATCTGGAAGAAAAAAAATGGAAAGAGAATTAACAAAAAGTCCAAAATCTTGCTGAACTAAGAAACTTTTTAAAAATTAGAATGAGTTAAATGGAAGCCAAAGGATTGTATAATACAAGGATTATTAAAAATAAAGTTAAAAGACTGAAAAAAATACAAGAAAATGTAAGCTATCTCATAGCAAAAACAACTGATCTATTAAATAGGTGAAAGAAAAAATATTTAAGAATCATTATCATTGTTCAGTTGTGTCTGACTCTTCATGATACTGTTATTGGGTTTTCTTGGGAAAAGTACTAGAGTTTCTCGCTATATCTTTCTCTAATGAATTAAGGTGGAGCAGAAAACAGATTAAGTGACTGGCCTAGAGTCATATTACGAATAGTAAATATCTCAAGAATTATGGGACTAAGAGCAGCTAGATAGTATGATGGATCGAATAGGATCTTTGAGTTCAAAGGATCTAAGTGCAAATTTCACTTCAAACACAACACTTATTTGCTATGTGACCTTGGGCAAGTGACTTAAGTCTGATTGCCTCTCAAAAACAACAAATTGCTAAAATATTACTTTACTGAGTTAGAAAAAATAATAACAAAATTAATTTGGAAGAGCAAAAGATCAAGAATTTCCAAGAAATTAAGGGGGAAAAAAGGCAGTACCAGATCTTAAGTTATAAGGTAAGAGAATTATTGAAGCATAAAAATGGATAATTTTGATTATCCTTTTCTTTTTTAAAATATCTTTTACTCCCTCCCATTACATGTTGAAACAATTTCTTAAACATTTTTTTTAAAGTTTTGAGTTCCAAATTATATCCCTATCTTCCTTTCCTCTCCCCTCCCCGAGATGGTAAGCAATCAGATACAGATTATACATGCGCAATCATATAAAATATTTGCATATTAGTCATTTTATACAAGAATACTTGAATAAAAAATGGAAGAAAGTAAAAAAAATAGCATGCTTCATTGTTTCTGTTAAACCCTTTCTCTAGTCAGTCAATTAGTAAATATTAAGCACCAAAAGCTTGGTTGGACATCAAAGACAGCAAAGTCATTAACATTATCCCAGAACATCACCAGTAATTTTGATTTTTGTCTTGCCACTGGACTTCAATGACTGTGGAGGAAAAAGTAAGGCTGACTACTTTTTTGCAAGTCTGCCTTACCTAAATCCAATTCATGAGCAAGTCAAAACATTACCCATACATCATTGATTCTCTTTGAAAACTAAGGATAAACAACAATCAGCTATTATGCCAAGTACAGTGTGTTAAGATGCTAGCAATACAAAGCTATCCTCGAAACCATATACTGAAATTACTACAGAAATGTAAAAAGAAAAAAAAATGCAGAAATTCAAAACCGGGTAAAAAATACTTAACTCCTCTCTGAAGACTTAGAACCAAAAGCACTTTAGGGATCAGACCATCTAGTTAAACACCCATTTTTACAGATGATATTGATAACCAGGAAAATGAAATGACTTGCCCCAAAATTCATATAGGGCGCAAAGAAGGAGTAGAGCTAGGATTTGATTTCACAATTCTCAGAATGCAGAGCCAATGGGCTTTCTCCACATCATAGACAATTTCACATCGACAAAGATTTAGATGCAATGGAAATACCAACTACGATTTCTCACTATGGAGGAATAATTTGTCTCCTTGGTTCTCTTCTTTTTTTCCAATAACAATAAAAGATTCCGCATGAAATTAATTGGAGCAAGAACAAGAAGAGTCATAAATAAGGGATAAACCTAAATAGTGTTCTTATTAAAGAACTTCAACTCTAATATAAAGAAATTATTTTTGGTGGTTCCTGAATATAGGCAAATTCTAATCATTCTTGATTGTCAAAAACTCCCTGAAAGACTGCATTGTAAAATAAGAAGAGCATAGCATCAGAAGTTAGGAAAATCTATTTTCAAATTTTGTCTTTGACATTTACTATTTTTGTGACTTTGGGTGCATGACTTGACCTTAGTCTTTATCTCCTCAAATGCAAAATGGTGTAGGACATGGGGACAGGAGGACATGGAGGAAGAGATGGATTTACAATCCAATTCAGTCTTTTCCAGGAAACTGATACCCCTTACCTTCTATTTTCTTTAAATTTTCAGCCTCTCCTAGCAGCTATTCCCCAGCTGTCTCCTCCATTCTTTAAAAAAAAAAAAAATCTTCATTTGACCTCATCATTTATACTATCATCCTTTATCTTTCCTCCCTTTCTCTAATGAAGACTAAACTACCCACCTATTCTTACCTAATCAATTTACTTTCTACTACCCAAAACTACCCAGCAGGTCCAAACTTTACAGTCTCTCCCCAAGAATCCCACAGATCTTCTTCCCCCTACCTTCTCAGCAAAGAACCTTGCCTCATTCACTGAAAAAATTAAGGCCATTTGATGAAAGCTCTCCCTTTTCCCTTTCCCTTCTATTCACATCATTCAGACATCTTTCCCCAACTATTTCCTCCATTTCAGTCTTAGAACCAGAGCTGACTCTCTTCTTTGACAAAGAAAACCCTTCTCCATTCACTTATGATGTCCTCTCCTTTTTTTTTTTAATTTTTTAAATTTTTATTTAATGATTACTTTATATTGACAACATTATCCCTTGCACTCGTTTCTTTTCCGATTTTTTCCCCCTCCCTCTCTCCACCCCCTCCCCTAGATGGCAAGCAGTCCTTTATATGTTGGATATGTTGCAGTATATCCTAGATACAATATATGTTTGCAGAACCGAACAGTTCTCTTGTTGCATAGGGAGAACTGGATTCAGAAGGTATAAATAACCCGGGAAGAAAAACAAAAATGCAGATAGTTCACATTCGTTTCCCAGTGTTCTTTCTTTGGGTGTAGCTGCTTTTGTCCGTCATTTATCAATTGAAACTCAGTTAGGTCTCTTTGTCAAAGAAATCCACTTCCATCAAAATATGTCCTCATACAATATGATGTCCTCTCCTTATGATGACTTCAGCAGCTTCTCTCCTTTACAGAGTACCTCCACATCCTCTTTTCTCACTTGTTTTTAAGCCTTCTGAAATCTGGCTTCCAAATTCATCTGTTGTAAAGTCTGGATTAGCTCCCTAGAGGCCTCAGGAACAGCAAGAATCAGGATAAGTAAAAATCCTTGGTCTTCAGGGGGGGAGAAGTGAAGGAGACAGACAAACTGCCACAAGCTCCCCACCAACCTTCCTTCTCCTGGTCCTGCTCTCTCTCACCTCTCTCACCCCACCTTACCTACAATTATCTATATACACCAAACATCCAGCCAGCAGGGAACAGTGAGAAGGGCCATTTCCCCAAACATATGCTAATAGAATCATTGTACAATAGGTAATTATCCTTAAGTGCTCAGTTGTCTGATTCAAGCACACCTTTTAAGAGTTTCAGTCCTTTACAATCTGTTTCAAGGAAGGAAGAAAGGAAAGGAAAGAGGGAAGGAGGGAGAGAAGGAAGGAGGAAGGGAAGGAGAGAGAAAGGAAAGGAAGGAGGGAAAAAAGAAAAGGAAGGAAAGAGGAAGGAAAAAGAAAGAAGGAAGAAAGGAATCGTACTCTCTAGTCACCAATGATCTCTTAATCTCTTTTTGCCAAATTTAATGGACTTTTCTCAGTTCTCATTCTTGACTTCTCTACAGCCTTTGACGTTGGCAATAACTCTTCTGAATATTCTCTCTGTTTTCAGTATATTATTCTCTCCTGGTTGTCCTATCTGTGTGGTTGCTCCCTTTCACCTCTGCTTGATTTTCACCCACTTCATCCAGGTGATTTATCCCCCAAGACTCTGTTATTGGCTATAAACATTGATTATTTTTTATTCTCTTTCACATATTCTTTAGTTTGGTGATCTCATCAGTTCCCATGGGTTCAAGTCATATCAAGTTTCATATCACTAACTGCTTTTTAGACATCTTGAATCAGATGTCCCATGAACATTTCAAATTTCAGATAATGCCCCAAATCAAAACTTGTTCTCTTTCCCCCAAAAAACCCTCCCTTCTCAACTTCTCTATAATTTTTTAGGCCACTACAATTCTTTTAGTAACTCTGTAATGCCAGAGAAACTGAGGCAAGATAGAAATTAGAAAGTTTTTAATATTTTATTTGAGAGGGAGTGATTGTGTTGGGGGCATGTTGCCCCCAGGGCTGATGTCTTAAAGCATCCATCAGCTAATGTGTTTCCCATGAAATATAGCTACCAAGATAGACTGAGGCAAAGGCAGAGTCAGAGCACGAAGAGCAGGAACTCGGACTATCAATCTGCTTCTGACAGGGTGGGGGAGGCACTGGACATTTTGATAAATTGGGATCAAGAAGAACAATGACGCAATGGAGGCACCAGACATTCTGATAAGTAGGAAAGGTCTGGGGTCAAGATGTCTTCTAGATAGAAGATCTTTCTCCTTATCTGCATTAAACATTTACAATTTATAATCTTAGCATAGCCAGCCCTAAATTATATTAGTTCTAATGATTAGGAGGGAAGGGTGGTGTTGCAATCAAGGGATTTGAGACAGAACAATTCAGGGAAACTGAGGCAAGAAAATTAAAAGGGAACTGTGACACAACAACTCAGTCTTGAAAGCTCTCCCACTCACTTCACATATCCAATTTGTTGCCAAGTTTTATCTTTTCTACCTTCTCAACATCTCTTATATATGTGTATATGTATACACACACACACACACACACACACACACACACACACATATTCAATCTGAGTCTGTCAGGACCTAGTGATCAAATGGAGCCTGGTCTGAGACCTGGTGGTTAATCAATGAGAATCAAAATGGGTTTTGATTTAAGGCATGGTCCTTCAGAAAGAAAACTAACCAGTAAACCCCAAGATATCTTGGCAGAGTCCAGAGATCCAAAAAAAAGAAAAAAGTTTACAAGTGCATCTGTAAAGATATGATACCCTATATGGACAGTGGGAAGGAGGGAAGGAGGAGAAGTAGGAAGAGATAAGGAAAAAGAGAAAGAAGGAAGGAAGAAAGGAAGGGAGAAAGAGGAAGGGAGGGAGGGAAGGAAGAAGAAAGGAAGGAAGGGAGGGAGAGAAAGAGGAAGGAAGGAAGAGAGGGAAAGAGGAAAGGAAAAAGTGATGTGGACTTTGAGCTTACTCTCTTCCCTTGTCAGAAAGAAATCCATCTGGCTAACCAAGTACTAGACTATTTTGTTTTCATAGAGTTTGTACAGAGTGATTTGTCTTCATTAACCTCCATTGTCTATCTCTCAAACCTCTGGGATTCTTTAAATAACCTTTGAGATATTGATTAGCCTATCCTTAGACCCCTCTGGGACCTGGTAAACCAGGTTCTTTCCATCTGGCTCCTCCTTAATCCCTTCCTTTGAGCTAATTCCCTCTCCTCCCCCAAGGAACCCCAAGATTGTACTTCCTCTATAAAAGATGTACACAAGATGAGATTTTTGCTAAGAACTTTTCAGGACTAAGACCTTGGTGAGATACTCTTTCTCTCTCTCCCTCAGAGTATCTTCCCTTTAATGACATCTTTCTCCTTCCCATAGCTAACTCAGGTTAACTCCTCTGTGGATCTAACCAAGCACACCCAGGCTTCATAGCATATTCCTTTAACAGATTCTTCCAGACTCCTTTCCTTGGTAATTCTATTGCTCTTGAAAATCTATTTCATATTTGCCACTCCTGGTGCTTGTTTTACAAAGTTACATTTTGTTTGTAACTTCTTCTCCTAAATCAACCTACTTTTTTGGAAAAGAGAATGGCCAGTATGAATGTCACATGTTTATTTCAAACTAGAAATTTCTACTGGAAGGAAGGAAAGAAGGGAGGGAAGGAAGGAGGGAAAAAAGAAGGAAAGAAGGGAGGGAGGGAAGGAGGGAGAAAGGAAGGAGGGAGGGAGGGAAGGAAGGAGGAAGGAAGGAAAGAATTTCTCAACTAATCAGCTCCAGTTTGTGGGGCAGCTCCACTCAGGAAATTGTGGTTTGTCCTTCATTCTCGAAGAAGACCATGATATCAGGGAGGGGATACCATGACATGCAGTGAATTGTATTTAAGTGAGGGAGGCTGTGCAAGGTCACCTGCCTCATTCTTGCCTCCAGAGCCATCTGGGTCCAATGGCAAGGTATAGATCAGGACAACTGGAGATGGACCTGGATGCAAGGAGAGATCTTAAACTAAAGTCTTCAATAGGTTTATTTGTCTGAGGCTGCACCCATTCGGTGATTAAGATTAGGTAGCAATTAGGCAAAGAATCTCCTCTTTCACTTAATCCAAAACAAATCTAGATAAGTAAATCTGTTAGGGGAAGACCCTTAGGGTTTCTGGCCAAAGCAGAAATGATTGCTATTTACTTTCAATCTGAATCAATCAGGACCCAAACAACCACCAAATGGGCTTGGCCTAAGACCTGTTGGTGGCCAATCAATGAGTATCAGAGCTGGTTTTGGTTTAAGGCATGGTCCTTAAGAAAGAAACCCAGCTAGTAAACCCCAAGATACCTTATGAAAACTCATAGATCCAAAAGGAAAAAAAGTTTTTAAGAACATCTGTATGTATGGTTATAATACCCTATGTCGACAGTGAGGGAAGAAATGGAGGGAAGGCAATAAGGGATAGGGAGAAAGGGAAGGAAGGAAGGAAGGAATACAGCCACCGTATTAGTGCAATTTTTCATCCCCTCATTTCTGGACTATTATAATAGTCTTCTGGAATGTCTTTCCACTCTAAATCTCTCCTTATTTCAATCCATCATCCATTCATTTGGCAAAGTGATTTTTCTAAAACATAGGTATAATAATATCATCTCACACCACCACTACCACCGTTCATCTACAAAATAACTTTCAGTAGCTCCTTATTAGCTCCAGAATCAAATACAAAATTTTTCTCTTTGACTTTTAAAGTCGTCCATAACCTGACTGCTTCCTACCTTTCCAATTTCCACATTTTAATCCAGTAATACTCGCCTTCTTACAAACAAAACATTCATCTCACAGTTTATGCCTTTTCAATGGCTGTCCCCAGTCTTGGAATAGTTTCCTCCTTGCCTTCACCTGTTGGCTGCCCAGTTCCTTTTAAAACTTAGTTCAAAATCTCTGAAGGAAGTTTTTTCAAATCTCTTCCTTATCCCCTAGGATCTTCTCTCTGAGATAATCTTTCATTTGCACTGTATATATCTTGTATATACAGGTTTTTTTTTTTTTTGCTTATTGTCTTGTCCATTAGATTATGAGTTCCTTGAGGGCAGAGACCCTATTTTTGCATTTCTTTGTACCCCCAGGATTGAGTCACTGCCAAGCACTCAGTAAAGGGCTTAATAAATGCTTGTTGGCTATTGATTGACTAACTGTTCTCTGAGATTCCTCCCACTAAATTTATAAGCCTATGAACTTCAGGCTTCTGTAAGTGAAATGTGCAGTAATCCAATTTCACAATTACTTACACTTTACTCCCACATCAGACTTTTTGTCAGAGCTGCTAAAAACAGCAAAATTGAGTGGCAAGTTTTATCCTTTCTTGTTTCACCCTAAGTATAAAAGCAATTAAGAAAGAATAGAGATCAATAAATCAATGAGTCAGCTATGTGATGTGAGGTCAAAAAGAGCTAGATTTGAACCCCACCTTTCACATTTACTCATTCATTAGCTGTGTGGTCATAAGTAAATACCTGCAATTCCTTTATCTGTATTAACTGAAATATCTACCTCATAGGATTGTGGCTATAATTCAATAATGTACATAAAGTGCTTTGCCCTTAATAGAGCACTTTACAAATGATAGCTGTCATTACTTCCATTAATATTGGGTATCTGGGCTTTTGAAATTTTTTTCCTTGTGATTCCAATATTTCTAGCTGCACCACTATGATGATGTAAAAAAAAAAAAAACCACGAAATTTTAAAATTGGAAGATTCAACTAATTCAACTTCTTCCCTCCCCCATGCAAAAACTTCTTCCTCACCATACCTCATCTATTTTCCATTTGATACCTGACTTATTTAAATACAACTGCACCATTATATATTCTCTCATGCCCAAGAGGAAGCAAACAAACAAAATAAAAAAAACAAGAAAAATATGGAGAATTAAAAGTTACAAACAAGTAGATTATTAATCAGCCCCTGAACAAAAAAGAGATCTTCACCTACTGCAAACTAAAGTACCTAAGTGAATGACACACATATATTATGTATGACATCTTTTTTCTTAATTTGGACAATCATATTGACTTACTATTACAGGAGATACTTTATATAGGTCAATGACCATTTATATCAGACAATAGCAAGTACTGCTCATTGCTGATTTTCAATGAATTTCACATGACAGTCTGGAGCTAATATTTTCTTGTAACTATTCCTTTCCTGGAGGCTTTTATAAAGCAGTTTTAGACAGGGGAACCAAAATAACATTTTATGCAAATCATAGTTTAACATTTTTTAAACTGTGAAAATATGACATGCAAATATGAGTTTTTGAAAACAATCATTTCATAGTATTAAGTCAAGCTAAAGGCATTATCAAATAACTGTCTTGGCATTGCATACATTTAGATTGGAGAGGAAAAAAATTGAATATATCTGTCCTTCCTCTTCTACAAAAAAAAAATCTATTCCATATAATTATGAAAACAAAATAGAGGTGACTTTCTGTGGTGATTGAAATTTTAGGTTGGGCAGTCAAAGAGACAGCTTCAGGGAATGAGACAATTTCAAATTACAGAGATCCACCTAAAATAAAGCTGCCTAGTGATATGGAAAGATAACTAGACTTTGCATTAGAAGATGGGGAGCAGGGGGAAGGTTGGAAAGACAAGGGGGTTCCTCTGTGACCTTGACAAATCCCTAATACTCTCTGAAGCTCAGAGTTCTCATTTTGATAATGAATGTTACAATAATATCAGAAACAGAACTCATTGTTTTTCCCAGCACTTTTAAAAAAAATTTTAAATAGTTTTCCTACAACTGCTAGGGGAACCATCCAGTCTTAATGTTATTCTTGACTATGATTAACCTCCTATTATCTAGTCATTTGCCAGGCAGATTTCAACTCTCCCATCTGGTCATCTTCTCTCTACTCATAATACTCCCACTCTAGTCCAGACCCTAGCAGGGTCCTCAAACTTTTTAAATAGGGGGCCAGTTCACTGTCCCTCAGACTGTTGGAGGGCCGGATTATGGTAAAAACAAAAACTTTGTTTTGTGGGCCTTTAAATAAAGAAACTTCGTGGCCCTGGGTGAGGGGGATAATCGTCCTGAGCTGCCGCCTTTGGCCTGCAGGCCATAGTTTGAGGACCCCTGCATGGACTCCTGTGGCAAATAATTGGTGCAGTGAATAGAGCACCAGCCCTGAAGTCAGGGAGACCTGAGTTCAAATCCGACCTCAGACACATGTTCTAATTATGTGGCTGTGGGCAAGTCACTTAACCCCAGTTGCCTCAGCAAACAAAACAAGAACAACAACAACAAAAAGAATGGACCCTTAATGGGTCTCCTTTCCTGCATTCATAATCCCCTCCCTCTAATTTATCCTGAACATAGCTGCCAAATTGATATTCCTAATGTTCAGGCTTGATCACATCATTCTTCAGCTCAAGAAATTTTAGAGGTTTCTACTGCTTTTTTTTCCTAAAAGATAACTCCTCTATTGGTATTTAAAATTCTTCTCATTCTGATTCCAGCCTGCCTTTGGAGACTGATTAATTACGTCTTACACTACTTCACACTCTTGTCTGTTCCATTCATCTTCCACCTCCTTGCCTAAGTACAAGTTGTCCCTAAGGATTGTAATGCTCAAAGTCTCACCTCCACTGATAGCTTCCTTCCGGGTTCAGCTCATATTCTGTCTCCTTCAAGAGGCCTTTCCCAACTCCTGCTCCTGATTCCAGTACTGGACTTTTATTTTGCAGATTATCTGTGTTTTCTTATCTATGGACATTTTGCATCCAGCTAGTACCTGAGTCCTCAGGTAAGAGACTGCCATTCCTTTGCATTTGTACTTCCAGCACAAAGCACAGTGCCTAGCACATACTAAGCACTTAATACATGCTTGTTGATTGGATCTCACAATTATGTGGAGAGGGCCTGGTCCATACATAAAACAACACCCTTTCATTGTAAGGCCAGTTTTTGAAGTATTTTGATTTGATTCTCACAAGTCTGTGAACTAGAAATGATAGGCTATATAATACAACAATAAGTCCATTTTTACCCTTATTTTTTTGAAGCTGAGAAAATCAAGGCTCATCAAGTGTAATTCTCTGAGTTCATATGGCTAGTAAGCTATAGAACTTTTTAACCTTTAGGTCAGTGCTTTTGTCCTATTACATGTTCCTATTACAATACCCTCTACTTCCCTTCTATGGGAAAAAAAAAAATGTTTAAGGAACACTGAGTTGCTACAATAAGAGACATCGATAGACTAATAGCAAATTTTACTGTCGTGTTATCTGAGTGCATTGTGTTTCCCAAGAGGCCAGGTTAAGGGAGTTGGGAAAAAAAAGGCTCTGACCGCGGTTAACATCATCATTAATGAAAGTTTTCAATATGTGCATATGCAATAGCACTCACCTCTCCAAACAGCATCACTCAAGCTGAAACTACAGATTCTTTGTTTTCTGTTTCTTTATCACAAGTTCAGTTCTCCTACAATTAGTTTCACAATGAGAAACAATAAGCGTTTCAGACTATGCCCCTAAACTATGACTAAATACTTTGCACATATTTCATGACATTCAATTCAATTAAAAAATTAGCCTACTAAGTGCTAGGATTAGCATAAAAAAAAGAATAAAAAGATAGTCCCTGCTCTCAAGGAATTTACACTCTAATGATAGCATGGAAAGACCTAGTTCCATTACTAGTTGTATAATCATGAGCATATCACTTAAGTTCTCTAAAACCTGACTTCATCTGATAAAGAGGGATAATAGCACATGCACTACATATTTCAGTGTATTTCATGTGTGTATATGTATTTTTTTCCAATTATATGTAAAGACAATTTTCAGTTCTCATGGGCTTAGAGTAAATACTTTCCAGTCACAAAATGTGAATCAACATGAACTGTTACTGTTATTACGTATATTCTAGATTACAAAGAGGATAAAGAGAGAGACTATGAAAAGCTTGATATGAATATATCTATATTCTAAATTCAATTTAAAATGCATCTAGTAGATAACAATAGACAATTTTTGTAAGGACCTTCAAAGTTTGCAAAACATCTAATGGATTTTATTTCAGAGAAGACTCACCCTGACGCTATAAGGGAGGTTATTCTCCCCATTTAATAGAAAAGTCAAGTTGATGAGATCTTCAGTGTTGTGGATTGTTAGCAGAAAAATTGATAAAAATTAATTCCTGAGGCAAGCAAGGAGAAGGCTCTGGCAGAAATAAATTTAGCTCCATGGTCCCACTACTGGGAAGGTTGTCCAGTCTGAAATTCAACTTAAGTCAAACCCCTCAGATCCACCCTTTGAAGAGGTCTCAAGCAGTCTCACCTTTCCAGACCCTGTCAGAAATCCCAGTCATATCCCTGAAGTTAAATTTTCCCTATAAAATCTACTTATGGGCCATCCCATGACTGCTATCTTCTTTTGGGTCAGCCCCCACAGTCCCTTTCAGAATTTAGCCCTTAGTTGGCAGACTTTGTCTTCATATTTATCATTCCTACTTCAATTATTTTATTTATATTCATATATATAACAGAATGATCAAGAATGTTAATTAGCCTCTCATCTTCTGGATTAGGAGAATAATGTCAGAATTTAAAGGAATATATTCCAACACATGCTCAAATTCAATGACCTATCCTATGAAAAAATTCCCATTATGTGTTGGCTTAGTATGTAAAAAGTATGTAAGAAATGTAAGAAGTTTCAGGTATCTTGAAGAAAGACTTGAAATCCAAGTATCCTGGATTTTGTTCTATAACATAGTTCTACAGATTGTCATGTCTGGGAAGAATCAAAATGCTACTTAGAGAGGGACCATTCATAAACACAATAATTAAAATAATGTATAACTTAATACAGTATATAGCATAAATGATGCTGGTTAGGTTTTTGTTAAAAGGAAGTAGGGGGAAAAAGATGTAGATTGTGGTGGTACAAATAGAACATAAAGTAAAAAAAAAAAAAACCCACCATGTGGTTGGATTTGAAGAATTTCAATCTATTTCAGATCTCATCTTTAAGGTGTGGATAAATGGAAAGAGCAATGACCTAGGAGATGTTGTTCTAGCCTTCAGTTTTGTCACTAGCTAACCATATCATAGAATTTTAAAATTTAGAATTGGATAAGACTATAAAGCTGATCTAGTGTAACATCTTCCACTATGAGGAAACTTTTTTCTTCAATCATTAAACCTCTTCTTGAATACTTGCAAAGAGAAGAAGGCAATGTGGTATGTCAAGAACACTGGACTGAAGTCACAATCTGAGTTCTACTCCTGGTTCTACTCCCTACTACTAATAAGAGAAGTAAAATTAAAAACACTTGAAGTATTACCTCACCTTTCAGATTGGCTAATGTGATAGAAAAGGAAAATAATAAATGTTAGAAGTATTTGGGAAAATTGGGATATTAATAAATTGTTGGTTGAGTGAACTGATTCAACTACTGTGCAGAGCAATTTGGAATTATGCCCAAACTGCTATAGAACTGTTAAAAAAAACAAGTTTTTTTATTTACAAAATATATGCAAAGATAGTTTTCAATACTCATGTTTGCAAAACCTTGTATTCCAAATTCTCCTTCCTCCCTTTTCTTTACCCCCTCCCCTAGACACCAAGTAATCCAATATATGTTAAACATATGCAATTCTTCTATACATATTTCCACATTTATCATGCTTGTGCATATCCTTTGATCCGACAATACCAATACTGGGTCTGCATCCTAAAAAGATTTTTAAAAAGAGTTGGGGAAGGATTTATTGGAATTGTCTTGTATCACTGTATTTCTGAAAATAACTAAGTCTTTCTTTCACAGCTAATCAATGTATAATGTTGCTCTTACTGGTACTATTAATATTTTCCTGGTTCTCTCACTTTTCTTTGCATCAGTTTGTGTAAGTCTTTTCAAGTTTTTCTAAAAACATCCTTTTCATCATTTCTTATAGCATAATAGTATTTCATTACAATCATACACGGAAACTTGTTCAGCTTTTACCAAATTAATGGACATCCCCTCAATTTCAAATTCTTTACTATCACACACATACACACACACACAAAAAAAGTTGCAACAGATATTTTTGTAAAGATAGGCGCTTCCTACCAATGTTATGACATAAGTTTTCCAAGAGTATTATTATTATTCTCTTTTCCAGGCTAAACAAACTTCATTTCTTCAATTACTTGTTATGACATGTTTGCCAAGCCTTCACTATCTTGGCAATTTTTGTTGGGAGGGATTCAAGTTTGTCATTATTCCTCTTTAAATGAAGAGCAAAAGATGAAGCAAGTGTACAATAGCATGCTAAAAAGGATCTGAAAATTGTAAAATTTGTAATCTGGGGTAACTTTAACAATATGCTCCTATTAATAGGAAGAATATAGATGACCTCTCTGAGCCGATTTCTTTGTCTGTTAAAGTAGGCGGTATGGATGCCTACTCTACCTTCTTCATGGAGTTGTTGGAGGATAAAATGATAAATATTATAATTAATTTATCCTAAGGTAATGGCGGGTTCTAAACCATAAGGTATAGCAGAAATATCTCTGGACTTGGAGCTGGAAGACCTGGGCACAACCTCTGGCTCTACCCAATACCAGCTGGGTGACCTTGATCATCTCTATTTGAATTGTGCCATAGGTTTTATCATCTGTAAAATGCAGATGATAGTTGTACCACCTACTTATTTCACAAGGTTGTTAAAAGGATCAAACAAAATCAAATATATTATAGTTCTTTGTAAATTGTAAAAGCACTACACACATGTACAATGTAAGCTATTTCTTTAATGGAAAAAAAATGTTCATATCTGTTCTTTCAGAGAGTATGAGGCATCTTTATTTTCTTTTTCTCTGAAACCCATTATGGACAATATAAAGTTAAAAATATATTTCAGGCAGGAAAAGAGAAGTTAATATTTTGGGAAATTAAGAAGACTAAAGGGCAGGGATAATGATGTTTTACTTTTTTAAAGAGGCAACTTGCTCCTCTGACATAGAACAAATCAAATAGCATCAAGTTACTAAGGAAAAAATCTAGAATTTTTCATCGTAAAATATATTTGAATTACTATTCACTGTTTTAGGTAAATATAAAGATATGCAGAAAGCAGGAAGAGGGGAAATGTACTTACTCCTATTCCATAAGAAATAGGAACCATAGGATAAATTTCTGAATAGTGAATGAAAATCAAGAGGAGAAATGCATGAAATCAAAAAGACATATCAAATAATCTACTTGTAATTGTCAGAGGAACCATGGGATTTTTCATAAGTATCAATCATAAGTATTTTGAACTGGAAGGGAGTTTAAAAGTGTTTTCACTGTACCCTCCCTCACTTTACTAATCAGGAAACTGAGGCCCAAGGAAGTCAATGAATTTGTTCAAGGTCATACAAGGAATTAATGACTAAGCTAGGACTAAGACAGAGTTCCTACACTATACTGGGGTGTCTTTGCTGAAAGTAAACTTAGGAAGTTATACCCATCCTTGCTCTGATTTCCTTTGCTTTATAAACAAGCAAAATCCAAGATTTTTCTTTGCTTCTGTCAAAATTTTTAGAATCATCATTATCATCCAGCCCAAATATGTATCAGTTCCTTATGGTGAGGAACTATGTATCTTAGATATTTAAAAATTTCCCACAGTACCTAGCACAGTACATTGTACAAAGTTGGCATTTAATGTTTGTTTAATGAATAATTGGTATAGCCAGAATCCATGAACTGATTATTGTCCATTAAGGAGTAGCAAATCAGACTGTACTTGTCTTTTCCTGTTTGTACTCAGTCTAATGATTTAGTTAATTACTAATATACGAAGTACTTTCACATTTAGACTCATTTGATCTTTATAATTAACACAAGTATTATTATCCCCATTTTCAGATGAAGCAACTAGGGCTCAGAGAAATTCAGTGACTGCCCAAAGCCACATAACTATTAAATGGTGTCCAGTTAAGTAAAGCTGGATTTCATTCCAGAGCATTTACTTTTCATAATACCACTGTTCTTTTCCAAAAGCTGTTTGTATTAGAAAAAGATGGGGTTGCTTGAGTATATCAATGTGATAAATTATGTCTAAATAGAGTATAACAACTTCCTGGTCAAGAATATCAAAGGAATTAATGGAAAAAATATATATAAAGGAAGGGGGTCTAGCAATGCCAGATCTTAAACTGTATTATAAAGAGGTAATTATCAATAATATCTGGTACTGGTCAGAATATAGTATATATGTATATATATATGGAATAGTAGATCAGTGGAATAGAGGAAATATACAAAACACAGTATTAAATGACAATAATAATGCTGTGCTTGATAAATGTAAAGTTTTAATTGAGATTTTAAAAGGATAAGAATTCACTGTTTGGTAAAAATTGTTAGAAAAACTGGAGAGCACTCTAGGAGAAACTAGGGATATGTTATAACATTTACCAAGATAAGATTTTTTAAAAATATATTTTATTTTATTTTATTTTATAATAACTTTATATTGACAGAATCCATGCCAGGGTAATTTTTTTTACAACATTATCCCTTGCACTCACTTCTGTTTCGATTTTTCCCCTCCCTCCCTCCACCCCCTTCCCTAGATGGCAAGCAAATGCCTATATATGTTAGATATGTTGCAGTATATCCTAGATACAATATATGTTTGCAGAACTGAACAGTTCTCTTGTTGCACAGGGAGAATTGGATTTGGAAGGTAAAAATAACCCGGGAAGAAAAACAAAAATGCAAATAGTTCACATTCGTTTCCCAGTGTTCTTTCTTTGGGTGTAGCTGCTTCTGTCCATCATTGATCAATTGAAACTCAGGTCTCTTTGTCAAAGAAATCCACTTCCATCAGAATACATCTTCATACAATATCGTTGTCGAAGTGTATAATGATCTCCTGCTTCTGCTCATTTCACTTAGCATCAGTTCACATAAGTCTCTCCAAGCCTCTCTGTATTCATCCTGCTCGTCATTTCTTACAGAACAGTAATATTCCATAACATTCATTTTTTGTTTTTTTGTTTTTTTTTAATTTATTTTTTTATTTTTTATTTAATGATTACTTTATATTGACAACATTATCCCTTGCACTCGTTTCTTTTCCGACTTTTTTTTCCCCTCCCTCCCTTCACCCCCTCCCCTAGATGGCAAGCAGTCCTTTATATGTTGGATATGTTGCAGTATATCCTAGATACAATATATGTTTGCAGAACCGAACAGTTCTCTTGTTGCATAGGGAGAATTGGATTCAGAAGGTATAAATAACCCGGGAAGAAAAACAAAAATGCAGATAGTTCACATTCGTTTCCCAGTGTTCGTTCTTTGGGTGTAGCTGCTTTTGTCCGTCATTTATCAATTGAAACTTAGTTGGGTCTCTTTGTCAAAGAAATCCACTTCCATCAAAATATGTCCTCATACAATATTGTTGTCGAAGTGTATAATGATCTCCTGGTTCTGCTCATTTCACTTAGCATCAGTTCATGTAAGTCTCGCCAGTCCTCTCTGTATTCATCCTGCTGGTCATTTCTTACAGAGCAATAATATTCCAATAATATTGGGATATAAGCCCAATAGAAACACTGCTGGATCAAAGGGTATGCACAGTTTGATAACTTTTTGGGCATAATTCCAGATTGCTCTCCAGAATGGTTGGATTCCACCAACAATGCATCAGTGTCCCAGTTTTCCCGCATCCCCTCCAACATTCATCATTATTTTTTCCTGTCATCTTAGCCAATCTGACAGGTGTGCAGTGGTATCTCAGAGTTGTCTTAATTTGCATTTCTCTGATCAATAGTGATTTGGAACACTCTTTCATATGAGTGGTAATAGTTTCAATTTCATCATCTGAAAATTGTCTGTTCATATCCTTTGACCATTTATCAACTGGAGAATGGCTTGATTTCTTATAAATTAGAGTTAGTTCTCTATATATTTTGGAAATGAGGCCTTTACAAGATAAGATTAAAATGAACACATGACCTATATATAAAAGGAGATATCAGATGTAAATTAGAAGAACATGGAATATATTATCTATCAAATTTATTCATCAAAGAATTTATGAACAAACGAGATAGAGAGTACTGTTAAGATGTAAAATGAATAATTTTGATTACATTAAATTAAAAAGTTTTTAAAAAATAAAATCAATGTAGTCAAGAGGAGAAAAGTGGGAAAATTTGAAAAGCAGAAAATTTAGGGAAAATTTATACATAGTTTCTCTGATAAAAGCTTCCTATATCTCAAACATATGGCAAACTATGTCAAATTTATAAGAATATAAATCATTCTTCAATTGATAACTTGTCAAAGAATATGAACAGGCAGGGTTTTTTGTTTTGTTTTTTTGCTGAGGCAATTGGAGTTAAGTGACTTGCCCAGAATCACACAATGAGGAAGTGTTAAGTGTCTGAGACCAGATTTGAACTTGGTTCCTTTTGACTTCGGTGCTAGTACTCTATCCATTGCACCGCCTAGTTGTCCCAAGGCAGTTTTTTAAATGATGAAATCAAAACTATGTATAGTCATATGAAAAAATTCTCTACTTCATTATTGGTCAGAGAAATGAAAATTTAAACAATTTTGAGATATCATTTTATACCTAAAAATTGGCTAAAATGGTAGAAGGGGGAAATGACAAATATTGGAGGGAATATGGGAAAATTGAGATACTAATACTCTGTCCTGGACCTATGAACTGATCCAGTCATTCTGTAGAACAATCTGAAATTATGCCAAGAGTTATAAAAACATGTATACTCTTTGATCTAGCAACATAACTATTAGGTCTCTTTCCCAAGGAGATCAGGGAAAAAGAAAAGAACCTATATGTTCTTTTTTTTTTAATTTAAATTTTATTTTATTTAATAATAACTTTGTATTGACAGAATCCATGCCAGGGTAATTTTTTACAACATTATCCCTTGCACTCGCTTATGTTTCGTTTTTTCCCCTCCCTCCCTCCCCCCCTCCCCCCCAAGATGGCAAGTAGTTCTATATATGTTAAATATGTTGCAGTATATCCTAGATACAATACATATTTGCAGAACCGAACAGTTCTCCTGTTGCACAGGGAGAATTGGATTCAGAAGGTAAAAATAACTCGGGAAGAAAATCAAAAATGCAAATAGTTCACATTCGTTTCCCAGTGTTCCTTCTTTGGGTGTAGCTGTTTCTGTCCATCATTTATCCATTGAAACTCAGGTCTCTTTGTCATAGAAATCCACTTCCATCAGAATACATCCTCATACAATATCGTTGTCGAAGTGTATAATGATCTCCTGGTTCTGCTCATCTCACTTAGCATCAGTCCATGTAGGTCTCTCCAAGCCTCTCTGTATTCATCCTGCTGGTCATTCCTTACAGAGCAATAATATTCCATAACATTCATATACCACAATTTACCCAGCCATTCTCCAATTGATGGGCATCCATTCATTTTCCAGTTTCTAGCCACTACAAACAGGGCTGCTACAAACATTTTGGCACATACAAGAACCTATATGTTCTAAAATATTTATTGAAGCTCTCTTTGTGGTAGCAAAAAACTGGAAATAGAGGGAGTACTTGTCAACTGCAAATGGATAAATAATTTGTGGTATATGATTCTGATGGAATTCTACTGTCTTCTAAGAAGTGAGGAGCAGTTTATTTTTAGAAAAATATGGAAAGACTTTCATGAAACAATGAAGAGGAGACATACACAATCAAGAAAATACTATATATTGTTAGCAATATTGTTTAAAAAAATGTGAATGATTAAGCTATTCTGAGTTATGTGAATATTCAAATTAACTATAAAGGACCTAAGAAGGAAGATGCTATCCACCTCTAGAGAAAAGAACTGACATGGAACTATGTATTGTATGGTTTCAAATATATGTCTATGTCATATGTTTCTCTAGTTTAGGATTGGGAGGGAGGGAGGGAAATAACTTGGAACTCAATGTTTAATACAACAACAAAATGTTAAAAAAAAAATAAAGAAAACTAACTTCCAGTAATGGGTTTTTTTTTTTTTTTTTTTTGGTTTGTTTGTTTGTTTTCAACTTGCTGTTATGAGATTTTGATTTTCTCTCTCACTTCCTTCTCATCCACCCCCCCTTTCAATTATGATAAGCAATCTGATATAGGTTAAACATGAACCATAATATTAAACATGTTTCCTCCAGTATTGTTTTTGCCAACTTTATACGAAAATTTAAGTTAAATTTCTTTGAGGATAGTTAGTTACAAGTATAGTGGTCTGTGCTATATATTTGAAATCTTATAAGATCATCTATTTTTTTTCTCATCAAGCTTATTTCAAAATCTAATTCACATTGCACATTTTTGTTTCCTAACCTCTTTCAATCTGTGACATACCTATGAACTTATCAGGACACATATTTCTGCACAGTTCCTCTATTAAGTAGATAGTGCAATCATTAGTACCTTTATTTTATAGGTGAGGAAATAGACAATAATGGTCAGGCCTGGGATTTGGACTCAGTTCTCAAAAGGCTGTGTAATAAAATGAAAAGAGTACTAGATTTGTAATTGGAGAACTTGGCTCCAAATTCTCATTTTACTTATTTCTTTGTGTGTGATCTTGTGAAAATTATTTACTCATGGGTAAAATAAGAAGACTGGACAAGCTAGCCTCTAAGGTCCCTTCTAGCTCTAATTCTGAGATCCTAACTCCAAGGGAAGACATTTTTGCACGATATCATGCTTCTGAGAAAGTAATAACCTATTACTGTTCTAAAGTACATGTTTTCCTAAAATATTTTTAAGTGCATATATGATGATTCAGTTGTAAACTCTACTTCTATATTTAGATATTTATGAATACTATATATACTGTGGTTTGGTTTTGTTACCACAAAAGGATACTGTTTAATATTGTCATATAAGTATTAAGTCCTATTCGTTTTTATTATTATTATAGTCAGATAAAATATATATTATAAAGTATATTATGTATTATACTTTGTATACATATTACATAATAATATGTAATAAAAACATAGAGGCAATTTCTAAAAAAAAATTAAAAGGAGCAAAGTAAAAATCTACTGAAGAGAAAATCCACATAACAAGTTTGAACCTTCATTTTCCATGAAGTGCTAGTTCTAGGGTTGTTGGTTAGAAGTAGTCTTTCATCATCTCAGAAGGAATATATGTGAGTGACTTAATGTCAAGTGCCTAGTAATATCTAAGAAAAGTACTGCCATTTTGGTTCATCAATCAAAAAACATTTTATTAGTAAGCTTTTTGAAACTGTAGTTTATGTTTTTAATTTATTAGTTTTTTACATTTACTTTTACAAAATTTTTATTTTTATTTTTTTCTTCTTCCCCTCACTGCTCCCCAAGATGATAATCATTTTGATATAGGTTATATATGTTCAATCAGATTAAACATATTTCCATATTACTTATATTGTGAAAGAAGAATCAGAGCAAAAGAGAAAAACAATAAGAAAGAACAAAATAAGAAAAACGTGAAAATAATATGTTTTGATATGCATTCAGATTCTATAGTTCTTTCCCTGGAAGTGGATAGCATTTTCCATCATGAGTCTTTTAGAAGTGTCTTAGATCATAGTATTGTTGAGCAAAGTATATCAAAGCTGATCATCCATTCAATGTCGCTGTTATCGTGTACAATGTTCTTTTGATTCTGCTCACTTCATTCAGCAATTCATGTAAGTCTTTCCAGGTATCTACTTGCCCATCATTTCTTATAGAACAATTATTGGAATCTTTACAAACTGCTAACTCATTAGAGTTGATAGATCTGATCTTACAAGAAGATGTTTTGGGCCAGAACCTGAAACAAGGTACTAAGTAGAACTAATTGATACAATGCTTGTGTTCACACCTTTACTCATTGGAGTTCACACGTTTGGGAAATTTCAGGGTTTAGTATGAGATATCTGAATTCACAGCTCCCTTGAAGCTCTTAGGGCCAGAGAGCACTATGGGAGAAAACCCATAATCCCTCTCTCTTGTATTCCACAATTCCTCTCTCTCATATAAAAGAAACAGACAGAGACTCTTGGACAGATTTCACCGGAATGACATGAAGAGTGGAGCTGGCTGGAGGCTGAAGAAAGAAGAGGCAGAGGCTGAAGGACAAAACCTTTGGATTTGGCGACATTCGGAGGGAGCTCTTGGAACCAAGCCGAGAGATAGCCTCCTAGGACTCTAAGCTAACCAGGCTATATTGGAGATAATAAAACATCTGAATTTTTATCACCTGGCTACGTTTTGAGGTGATTATTACTTTCAACTGATACTAAAGCTGCCTTCAAGAAACCCTCCCCGGAGAAACCTACCCTCTCTCCTCCAGAGAGAACCATCTATATACTATATTTTAAAGAAGAAAAAGAACACTACAAACAATAGTATTCAATTACATTCACATACCACTATATGTTTAGCCATTCCCCGACTGATAGTCATTTCTTCTATTTCCAATTCTTTGTTACCATGAAGGGAGCTGCTATAAACATTTTTGTACTTGTAGGTCATTTTTCCTTTTTTGTGATCTCTTTGGGATACAGACTTAGTGGAAGTATTCTGGATGAAAGGATATGCACAGTTTTTAATAGTTCTGCAGACATAATTCCAAATAGCTCTTCAGAATGGTTGGATCAATTTACAACTCCACCAACAATGCATTAGTGTTCTAATTTCCCTGCAACCTCTCCAACATTTATCATTTTCATTTTCTATTATATTAGGAATGAGGGGATATCTCAGAATTGTCTTGATTTGCATTTCTGTAATCAATAATTATTCATTTGGTTTTCATATGATTAGAGATGTCTTTAATTTCTTCATCTGAAAACTGCCTGTTCCATCTTTAACCAATTATAAATTAGGGAATGACTTGTATTCTTATAAAGTTGGCTTAGTTCTCTATATATTTGAGAAATGATGACTTTATCAAAAACATTGGCTCTAAAAATTGTTTTCCAGCTTTCGTCTTCCCCTTCTAATTTTGGTTGCATTGGCTTTGTGCAAAAAAATAATAATAATAATAATAATAATAATAATAATTTAATGTAATTATTTATTGTTATGGGCCAGAACTTGAAACAAAGTGCTAAGTCACTGAAATTGACAGAGACAATGCTTATGTACTTAGTTCACACATTAGAGTTCACACATTTAAAAGAGTTCACACATTAGAGTTCACACCTTTAGAGAGCATATTTAAGGAGCTCCCACAAACCCACTAGAGACTCTGGGAGATTCAGAGCCAGGATTCAGTTGGGAGATTCACAAGTCAGAAGGACAAGCCCACTAAAAGACAAGCCCATTAGAGGAGGCAAGACAGATGCATTCCAACCTCCATCTTGGTGCTGGCTGGAGGCTTTGGATTCAGAGGGAGCTAGAGGCTGAAGCTGGAAGAGACAAAGGACTAGTGGCAAGAGCTCTCGGAACCAAGGAGATAGGCCTCTAAGAAAGCTAACCGGGCTATTTTGGAAGAGACAATAAAGAACTAGATTTTAATCCCTGGCTGCATTTGGGGTGATTATTGATCTGAACAGAAACTAAGGCTGCTTCCAGAAGTCCCTCAAGAAACCTGCTCTTGGAGAACTAATTTAGAGAAGCAACATTACAATTTATCTTGCATTTCATAAAGTTCTCTATCTCCTGTTCATAAATTCTTTTCTTCTCTGTAGTTCTGACAGGTAAACTATTCCTTGCTCTCCTAATCTGATTATGGCATTTTCCTGTCTAGATCATGCACCCATTTTGACCTTATTTTGTTATGCGTTTGAGATGTTAGTTAATGCCTAATTTCTGCCATACTATTTTCCAATTTTTCCAGCAGTTTTTTTCAGTGAGTTCTTATCCTAGAAGCTGGAATCTTTGGATTTATCAAGCAGTAGATGACTGTTGTCATTGATTATTATATCTTGTGTACCCAATCTATTCCTAGATCCACACTGCTTCTTAGGCAATACCAACTAATTTTGATGATTATAATATAGGTCAGGCTTGGTATGGCTAAATCCCCTTCCTTTGCATTTTTTTTATTACTTCCCTTGACATTCTTGACCTTTTGTCTTCCAAGTTAGTTTTGTTATTTTTCTAGTTTTATAAATTTTTTGGCAGGTTGATTGGTATGGCACTAAATGGAAGTAAGTTAACTTAGGTAGAACTGTCATTTTTATTATATTAGCTTGGCCTATCCATGAACAATTGATAGTTTTCCAATTATTTATATTTATGTGAAGTGTTTTGCAATTATGTTCATATAGTTCCTGGGTTTGTCTTCACAGTTAGATTCCTAAATATTTTATACTGTCTACTGCTATTGTATTTTTAAATAGTATTTTTTCCAAATACATGCAAAAATAGTTTTCAACATTCACTTTTGCAAAAACATGTGTCCCAAATTTTTCTTCCTCTCTCCTCCCTTCCCCCATCAGACAGCAAGCAGTCCATTACAGATTAAACATGTATAATCTTCTAAACATATTTCCATATTTTTTATTCTGTGTAAGAAAAATCAGATCAAAAGGGGAGAAAATATGAGAAAAGCAAACAAACAAGCAAATAAACAACAAAAAAGGTGAAAATACTATGCTTTGATTCACATTCAGTCTCCATTGTTCTCTCTCCGGATGCCAATGGTTCTCTCCATCACAAGTCTATTGGAATTGCCTTGAATCACTTCATTGTTGAAAAGACCCAAGTTCATCAGAGTTGATTATCACATCATCTTGTTGCTGTGTACAATGTTCTCTTGGATCTGCTTACTTTATTTAGCATCAGTTCATGTAAATCTTTCCAGGCTTTTCTGAAATCAGTTATCATTTCTTATAGAACAATAATATTCCATAACATTCAAATACCATAACTCATTCAGGTGGGCATCCACTCAGTTTCCATTTCCTTGCCACTACAAAAAAAAAAAAAAGGCTTCATTTCCCTTCAAAAAAAATATTACTGTCTTATTGCTCCTTGATCTAGGAAACAAGTAGGAGGAAGACAATAAACTGTTGGGACTCAAGACTCTTCATGATTTCAAATTCAACTTCAGACATTTGTGACCTTGGGAAAGTCACTTAATCCCTTTTGCCTCTTTCTCACTCAGAAACGGAAAGGGCAAACCGTTCTAGTATACTTGCTATAAGAAAACCCCAAGTGGAATCACTAAGAACTGGACAGGACTAAAATATGACTCAACAACAGAAATTCCTCTATTAGATTTTAAGGATTTTGAGGACTGTATCTTTTTTTCTTCTTTATAAACTTGGTGTGTTACATATAAGCACTGAATAGTTGCCAAATTGAATCTCTTAAAAATACCTGCAATGCTTGCAACATTCTATTTCCTAAATTTGGCTGTTGTGTATTATGAAAGAAGAAAAGTATGTAATTTTTTAAAAATAATTTGCAAAAGGAAAAACTCCCCCCACAAAAAAAATAAAGTGAAAATATAATGTGTGCTTTGATCTATATTTAGACTCCATCTAGACTTCTCTGGGATTGTACTATGTACAATGTTTTGAGTTGGATTTAAAGAATAAGTGAACAACTAGGTAAAAGGTATAAGGGATGGATAGTGTTGGAATTAAGAACATCCAAATTTAAATCCAGCCTTAGACATTGTAGTAGTTGTATAACCCTGAGAAACTTAGCATCTGCCTCAGTAAAATAGAGATAATACTTCCTTCCCGGGGTGAATAAAGTCAGGAAGAGTTTATTGCAGATTTAGTAAGAAGATACAGTAAGAAAAGAGGCAATAGTCTTCAATTACCTTTTATCTATATTATTTTTTCCATATAAAATTATAAATCTATCACGTGATTATTAATCATAATAATAATTATTATTAAATACTACAGCATTCAGTCTTTGAACAATTGTATACTTATGAAACAAAACAAATTTACATTTTAATCATTTTGGAAAATGCAACTACATTCTTACTCCCCAACCACAATTCAACTCTTTCCTAAGTCATGGAAAGCAAACTATCATCAGTCTTCTGGAATAGTGACTGGTCACTGCATTTATCAGTATTCTTAAGTTTTGTAGTCTTTACAATATTTTCAGTCCTTTATATATATAAAGGATTTACCTGCTTTTGCTCTTCATGGTACACTGGTTCATACTAGTCTTTCCAAATTCCTCTGAATTCACAATCTCAATTTCTTATGTCATAAGTCCATTACATTCATATTACTATAATTTGTTCAGTCTTCAATTGATATTTCAACTATTTCAGTAGTTACCGTGCCTCCATCTTTGTCCTCCCTCTTCCACAAGTAATCTTTCATACTGTTGCCAATTTCTCTTAGGCTAAAATATGATCGATCATAACATTCCAAGATCAAGTTCCTTAACATAGCATTCATTCTACAAGCTAAACTGGATTACTTCTCTGTGAAAATACCAAATATGATTATTTGCTAGTTGATGCTCTATATTCTCTATGGATATAACCTAATTATCCGAGGTCTTATTCTCTTCAATGTATTTTGACATGATTTCATCCCTTTATATAACAGATGATTTCTGGATCTATATCCAAAGATGGTGGCTATTTCCACATCACAAATTGCCTACTAGATATTTTGAACTTTGAAAAGGAAAGGAACAGGCATTTATATCTAAGTACCAGGCACTGCTAAATTTCTTACAAACATCTCTTAATCAGAGAACTGTTCGGTTCTGCAAACATATTGTGGATATGTATCTAGGATATACTGCAACGTATCTAACATATATAGGACTGCTTGCCATCTAGGGAAGGGGGTGGAGGGAGAGAGGGGAAAAATCGGAACAGAAGTGAGTGCAAGGGATAATGTAAAAAAATTATCCTGGCATGGATTCTGTCAATATAAAGTTACTATTAAATAAAAAACAAAAAACAAACATCTCTTGATCCCCAGAACTTGGTGTTAGCCCCATTTTATAGCTGAAGAAACCGAGGTTGTGTGGCATTGCTATTCTATCTAGATGCCCTAGCTGCTTTTCATAGCCTTTTAAAATTGAACACATCCAAAGCAGTACACATTGCATTTATATAAAATCTTGCCATTGTAACAAAATTGTCTATGTAAACCAAAGGTACTGCTATTCATTTATTGATTCGATTAAACATGGATACAAGATAGTATCCATTTCCATCTTGGTGCTTTCAGATTCCTCTTACATCATTTTTTACTGAGGCAATTGGGGTTAAGTGATTTGCCCAGGATCACACAGCTAGCAAGTGTCTGAGGCCACATTTGAACTTGGGTCCTCCTGACTTCAGGGCTGGTGCTCTATCCACTGGGCCATCTAGCTGCCACCTTCCCTACCCGCCAATATATTACTCTTGCAGTGCCAAGTTATTTAAGCTCAACTGTGAAAAGCAAAAACCAAATTTGTTTGCATGAATAAAAATGCCTTTCATTTAGAGCAAGCACTGTGCTGTTCTTTAATAAGCTAGAGTGTTATTACTGGAACTGCTTCAGTGTTGACGTTTAAGAACAATCATTTATCTTTTTGTACAAAAATAACTGTTAGGACATGTATACTTATATTGTATTTAATTTATACTTTTAACATATTTAACATGCATTGGTAAACCTGCCATGGGAGGGGTGGAGGGGAAAAATTGAACAAAAAGTTTGGCAATTGTCAATGCTGTAAAATTACCCATGCACAACTTGCAAATAGGCTATAATAAAAAAAAATTAAAAAAAAATATATAATCATTTAGCTCAGGAAAAAAATTTTTTCTAACATCTAGAACTGAGACTAAGTGGAACATGTCCTCAATATGGCTATGGCAAGCTAACCATCATTGCTCAGAGAGGAACATGTTAATGGGTTTGTTTTTGTAAAAAAGCATCACTGATAAAAGGAACGTGAATGCCTGTCATTCTCCCCTCTGAAAATATAATAAACTCAGTGTAATTATATTCAGCAAGTCCTTTCAAACCTGTTAAAGGCAGAAATTCTTAAAAACACATTGTTTTACTACAACCACTGGAAGTTGGAATGGAGCTTTGTAATTACAATAAGTTTTTTAAATGCTTTTATATTCTTTTAAAATATTGTTTTTGCTCTGGTTTTTTCAATTCACATAAGACAGGCATAAGAGGCAAAAAGGATTAAGTCTGTTTTTTTTCAATTCCCATAAGACAGAGTTAAGATCATTAATTATATAAAAACTATTGCATTAAGGTTAATAAGTAACCAAATGCTACTAGTCACCCAAAATCTCTTTGCCTATCCAAATGAAAGGGTCAACCTAATCTTAGCTCTATTCTACTTATCATCCTAAAAGGCAAGAAAGCAAGAGAACACCACAGAAATTAGAAAATGAATCAGTTTTAAAGATGTAGAGTATACTTAAGTTTTTTCAAATATGTAATTCAGTATTCAATTCACATGTGCCAAATGTTTTAATTGCTTTGAAATAGAAATTATCACTGAATTGAAAAAAAATCAAAACATACGCACCATCATTTTTTTAAAGGTTTGATTCACTTGTTTATTTTGGAAATTATATTTTATTGAGGTAGCCACAGTAAAGTATAACACATAAATTCCCCATGATTTCAAAGCCATAAACAAGTTTATCAAAACTAGCTTTAGTAATCAAAAACACAATTCAAAACTAATCTAAATGCACAAAAATTTTATGTCTCGGCATTTCCAGAATTAAAAAGCGTTTTCAGTTTTCTTAGTTCTTTTTCAAACACCATCCACACATGTCTCGTGATGCAGATGCAAGGATTCCCCGATATCCCTGAAATGGGAAAAAAGGTTTAAGAATGACCATCTAAACATAGTCAAATATAGTCTCAGAGCAAAATTCTTTAATACACCTGTTAAATTCTTAGCAAAGTAGTGTTTATGAAAACATTGTTCATATTTTGGTCTTATCTCAGAAGCCAGATCCGTAATATGGAGTTTTTCAACAGGAATTCAGGTTCGGGATAATATCATCATAAATAAGACCAAGACACAGTACTGAGACATTTAGCAATTTACAAAGTTTAGAAAAATCCACTTAACCCAGAAATACAATGTTTATGCAACTATGCATATGGCACATGTTACTTACTTAGGCATATGATAAGAGTTGCTCAATCTTGTATGTTCAATGCCCCTGTTAGCAAAGATAGTATTTGGACAAAGATAGCCCATTAGTAAAACTACACGGACCCAACATTTTATCACCCCACCACTCCTAGTTTAAAAAAACAAATAAACAGGCAGATTTCCTTTCTAGTTAAAAAATCATGGGGAAAAAAAAAAAAAAAAAAAACAGGGTTAGTCCTCTCTTTCTAATAGTATGGTCTTCTCAGAAGCCAGATCCGTATTTTAAGTTTTTCATCAAGAAATCAGGTTCGGGATAGGTTCATCATTGATTAGACCATCAGATTTGTTATAAAAAACAAGCAAACAAACCTCACCCCCTCCAAACTCTTGTTGCTCAAAAACCACAGAAACACAAGTATTAAAGAACATGTTAGTTAATTGTATTAGTGGGTTAAAGTTTAATACTTATATATTAAATACCTCAAACTGAAGCTATTAAGTCAACAGCCACCAAGATCTTTGACTTTGATCAAAAATACATTCAGATACTTGTCCTGCCAAAATCAAAACAAAGTATACAAATTTTTGAAAAATTGAGATGGCAACTCAAAAAAAAGTTGATTGTTCTATGCACTGCTTTTGCATGCTTACCTGGTTCCTTTCAAGTATTTATGAACATATACATGTTAGCAGAATATCCATCCAGATGCCTTGATGTTTTCATTTGAGTCTAAAACAAGAAACAATTTTTCATTCATTGATATCCAAGATTTTGTTGTACCATCATCTCTCCTGCAGTTTCTCAAGGTCAGTTGCTATCTGATGGAACAATACTGTTTCTGGTACTGCTAGTTGCTAGTTTTAGCTTAGAAACAATTTACTTCAGAAGTACCTAACCCAAAGTTCACACCAATGAAGTATTGATAGATACAAATAAATACAAATCACCAAAAAAGCCCAAGGCTTGTTTTATAAGTTCTTTAAAAGATACAAATCATTCTTTTAGTAATACTTTCATACCTGATCGTTCCTGTAAGACAATCCTGAATAATCAGCTTTTGTCATTATTCCTATAAGAGAAAATGAAGCTTTTTCAATAATTTCTATCTTATTCCGAAAGTCTCCCCCTCAGAGAAAAAGAATCGTACTGGCTTACAAAACGCGATACCATCTAGAGTACATTTTGCACTGCCAGCACAAAGAAATTATCCAGGTGCTCTTTGGAAGCTAAAGAGTTTATTAGCTTTTGGCCTACAAGCCACGCATCCTCAGTGTAGCGTTCAAGGGATCAATTAGCATCTGACTCAAGCGGGGGTGGGGGAAACTAAGCAGGGCATTCGCCATTTTCCCTACGACCTCCTTTTCACAATTAACAGTTCAAAACTGTCACTCTAAATAAAGCTTTAATAAATACGACAAAAACTAGGGAGGAGGAGCTACCTCTTCTAGGACCCCAGTTTCAGCTCCCCTCCCCAAACCGCAGGGCTGGAATGCGGGCCCGCCAAAGCCACGCTTTGCTTTTTGCCTCCACGCGGTCGAGAACGCTCCTCCCCCGACCTCCTACAATGCATTGCGTGGTCCCGCGCGGATGGCGGTTTTAGGCCGTCTGGAACTCTAGGATTTGTAGTTTCCTGGCCCGCCAATAAAGGACGTCAACGGATAACTATCCGTCATCTCAAATGCTCTGACCCATTCCCCAATCCCCAGTTCTCGCTTTTAAGGGTCCTCGCGCGCCCTGAAGGTGGTTTTTTTTTTTTTTTTTCCGGTCTCTCTCCAGCCTCCTTCTTGCAACCCCTTAAAGGAAGCCTAAATTCAAAGTCTCCTCGATTTTACCGTTTCTCCGAATACTGCAAATAATTAGGAATGTTGTCCTCTTGCCCCTCCCCAAAATCGTCACCCCTAAAGTTATCACTGCCAGCCATCCAACCTTTCCCAAAGTTTCCTCACCTGAAACCAGAAACGCAGCCAGCCGAGCCGAAAAGAATTCAAACGCTTTAGAGCAGTTCCTTATATAGCCTTTGCGTAATCAAAATGTGGCTTGCTCCGCCCCCTAATTTTCCATTGGACGTAGGAAAAGCGATGGGCGGGGAGATAAGGGGCGGGTACTCTAGCTGATATGAATAGGGCGTGCCGAGTAGTTTTGGAACTCCAAGCTCGCTTTCCGAGTTTCAGCGTGTGTCGATCCTCTGTCCTTCCGGGGCGCCTTGGGTGCGCGCACGCACGGACTGACGATCGAGATGCGACTGCCTTCTTGTGGGTGGGGAAGCGCGCTGCTTGCCTAGTCCTGGCAAGTTCGGTGTGCTTTTTCCTTAGGCTTACACTGTCGGGCCGGGCCCTGCTTGGCTCGGGGAGTGGCGCCAGAATTCAAACAGGAGCTCTCAGTTGGTGGCATTGGCTGCAGCTGCCACTGGAGCCAAATTCAATACAGCTAGGAACTAGGTCTCTCATTTTGTTAGTGTGAGGACCTGTCATTGAAGAAATGCAAGCCGCACCCGTCTGTGCAGTTTGTGATCTTATAGATGTTTTCTAATTCATCATTTCTAACAGTTCGCAATTCGTTCTGATTTTCAAGGTAGAGAAAACGCTCTCTACAAAACTATTTTTTTTTTCTTGCCGTTTATAATCCTAAGAGATCGGCAGAGCTTAAGTGACTTGCCCAGTATCACAGAGTCGCGAAGTAAGCGTACTCTACTCTTCGTTTCTAGATTGTGTTTGATCTCCCAAGCTGATCAGAAGGAGGACGGTGCCGACGGGACTGCTCCGGGAAAAGGGAGGATTAATAATAAAAATGCCAGAATGCCTTAGGGGGAAACGTAGCAAAGTGCCTCACTATTCTTCCGACCTTCATCTCGAACACTTCAAGTGCATCCTATGGCTGTTTCCTGTTCTGCTGGCTGTGCAGCTCATTGGCGGGTGCATTGCACCCCGTCCTACCCTCACTCCCACCCCCCCATTTCCAGCCTGGTCCTGTTAAGGCGAAGCGAGCCTGAGTTAGACCTATGGGAGTGCGTGGGGGCGCGGCGGGTGCTGGAGATTCCCCAAACAGCTTTAGCTCCTGGACACGAGTCCGCGCGCAACCCAATTCCCTTCAGCCCACGCCTCGTTTCCGCGTGGCCGTCGCGAGCGAGTCTGGACCCCCTAGTGGCCAAGGGTTGTGAATGAGTGAAAGGAACCGTACTCGAGCTGCCCTCTGAACAAGAGTGGGGTGCGGTCGTCTTGGAGCCGGGCCTTTGTAGTTTTGAAAGGTATTCATTTAGTATCTAGCACTGCGCAGCAGCCAAGTACTAAGTGTACCAAAAGATTTGGATGTCTCATATTTGGGGAATGGGGAAAGCAGGCAGGGCTAATAGAAAGGGAGGAAAATAGTTTGAATGGAATGGCGACTTTACCATTCAGCAAAATGGAGAGAACTAGAGCCTGGAATCAGCCACGATTCAGCCCCACTTGAGACAGGAAGCTTTAATGTACAAATAACCACAGAGGATGCTGGGCGGACCCACGCAGCCAGGCAGTTCACCGTGACTTAATCATAGATCGGACTTGGCAGAGTGAGCTTCCTTTCACTCTCCCACACCAATGAAATCAGGATCTGGACTATCCACTGCACTCCACATCTCTCCACCCCACCAGATGACTATGAGAAGAAAAGAAAAGGAATAAGTTTTTACACAGCATCTACTATGTGTCAGACACTGCGTAAAGAGCTTTACAAATGTTAACTCATTCGATCCTCACAGCATAAGAGATACTTTGTTGACTTCAAAACGGAAAAGATCTTTTTCTTTAAAAATCTTTGGGGAAATGGGCATGGTGTTACAGGCCTATAATGCACGCTACTAGGAGATAAGATTAATGCATCACTGATGTCTGGAGTATGAAGCTCTTAGCAGCTGCGTAGATAGCTCAGTGGATACATAGAAACATAGAAACATAGAAACATATTCATACATAGAAACAAGGAGAGAGAGAGGTATTTGAAAGAGAAAATTGACTTAGTGGGATTTACTTAGTTACAGTAATGTTAAGACCAAAGACCTCTTGTAACTGAACCTAGAAGTGATCTAAAAGTTCTATGAATGGAGGTGGAGAGGGATTTCCAGGAAGGGGAGACAGACAGCACAGTCACAAGAGATGGCATATTGAGATAGGTATGTCTCTGAATCACAGAATGTGTGAGGGAAAATAAATGTATAATCAGTCTGGAAAAACAGGTGGAACCAGATTGATTTAATGACAGATTAGCTTTAAAAGACAGACAGCAAAGTGACATAGGATGGATGGGCAGACCAGTACTCTAGGAACATCAATAGTTAAACATTTATTAAGCACCTTCTATGTGCCAGGCACTGTGCTAAGGACTAAAGATACAAAGAAAAAGAAAAGATAGTCCCTGCCCTCAGGGAACTTACAGTCTAAAGGAACAACAGACAAAAGGGAGCTCAAAAGAAGTTTGGGGGCTGAGAGAAGGAAAAAAGGAGCAATGGTGATGGTGGAAAGGAATCCAAGGAGAGCAGCTACTGGGAAATATTTGGACTGTAAGTCTTCTTTATTTTTATTTTTTTTAAGCTTTTTGTTTTCAAAGCATGCAGAGATAATTTTAAACATTCACCCTTGCAAAACCTTGTGTTCCAATTTTTTTCTCTCCCTTCTCCCAACTTCCTCCCCTAGACAAGAAGTAATCCAATATGTTAAACATGTGCAATTCTTCTATACATACTTCCACAAATGTTATGCTGCACAAGAAAAAAAAAAATCAGATCAAAAAAGAAAAAAATGAGAAAGAAAACAAAATGCAAGCAAACAACAACAAAAAAAGTGAAAATACTATGTTGTGACTCAGTTCCCACACACAGTCCCCATAACAAGACCTTTGGAACTGGCCTGTTGAAGGCTTGCTGTTGAAAAGAGCCATGTCCAGCAGCATTAATCATTGTATAATCTTGCTGTTGTTGTGTACAATGTTCTCCTGGTTCTACTCACTTCAGTTAGCATCAGTTCAAGTAAGACTGTGAATCCTCTTTGAATTGAATCTTTGGGGAATGCTTTTTGCACTTCCAGCCTTTCAGAGGGGCAGAGGCACTAAGAGTAGTGATGAAGTGTGAATTACTAAAGTGTAGTAATGAGTTTCCCAGTGATGATCTTTTCCTGGATCATGGTAGTGGATGTCAAATTCAAGTAATATCAATTTGGGAATTGTAGAGGATGAATTGGAGATTGAAGTCTGGAAACAGAGAAACCAATTAGGAAATTGTTGAGGTAGGTGGCTGTATTGTGTCTAGAGATAAAATGTATTTGCGAAATGTCTTGGAAGTAGAATGAATGAAACAAGAATTTATTAAGCCTAGGCTATATGTTAAACATTGTAATGATTCCAGAGACTTAAAGACAGAAATGAACAGTCCAAATCTCAAGGAAATTAGCTCTTCTCTTCTCTTCTCTTCTCTTCTTCTTCTTCTTCTTCTTCTTCTTCTTCTTCTTCTTCTTCTTCTTCTTCTTCTTCTTCTTCTTCTTCTTCTTCTTCTCTCTCTCTCTCTCTCTCTCTCTCTCTCTCTCCTCTCTCTCTCTCTCTCTCTCTCTCTCTCTCTCTCTCATATATAGATAAATGCATATTGAATAAACCTAGGGAGAGCACTAATAATCAGGGAATTAGGAAAGAGTTCATGTAGAAGGTAGCATTTTTCCTGAATCTTGAAGAAAGCACAATGAACAGTGAGATGAAAGTAAGTAAGGGAGAATATTTCAGACATGGGGGGTAGCTAGTAGATAGAGAAGAGAGTGCTATGAGTGACTTAACAACAAGAAGCCAGGTTTGTACAGTAGCATTTTGTTTGATAAATCTAAGACTGCAGTTACTGAGAGAAAAACTCCCTATTTGACAAAAACTTTTGGGAAAACTGGATAGCTATCTGGTAGAAATTTGGTATGTAACTGTTAACCAAAAACAACATTAATACTTCATTTAACATAGTAAGATAAGCTCTGAATGAATATATCATATAAATATGAAAAGTCATATCATAAACAGATTACTGGAGCAAGGAAAAAATTGTCTTTCAGATCTATGAACAGGGTAAGAGTTCATGACCAAATGTGATAGAGAAGATCATACAAAGCAAAATAGAAAATTTTATGACATAAAATTTAAAAATCTTTGCCCAAATTAAATGCAAGGTAGTTAAAATTATAAAGGACATAGCTAATTAGAAGTATTTTAGAAATATTTTTACATCAAATTTTTTGGATAATGTTCTCATATCCAAGAACTAATTGAAATTTATAAGATTAAGTGCCATTCTCCAATAGGTGAATGATCATAGAATAGAAACAATCAGTTTTTAAAAGTTAAATTAATTCTTTTCAAATAACTCAAGTTCAATTTTTGTTCCTCTCATCTGCTTCTGCCCTCCTTTGGAAAAAAAAAAAAGAGGGAGAAAAACAAAACCTCAAAGAAAATATATGTAGTCAAATAAAATAGATTCTTACATTGACATGTCCAAAATATTTATATCAGCCTGCATTCTGGTCTATCTATAACCTCTCCTTTCAGCAGACAGATAGCATATTTTATCATGAGTCCTCTGGAATTATGGCTGGTCATTTTATTGATCAGAGTTCTAAATCTTTCAAAGGTGTTTTTCTTTACAATATTGCTGTTTTTGTTCTCCTGGTTCTATTCACTTGACCCTATATAAGTTCATACAAGCTTTCCAGGTGTCTCTGAAACTGTCCACTTCCATCATTTTTTACAACATAATAGTATTCCATCATATTCATATGCCATAATTTATTCAGCCATTCCCCAATTGATGAACACTCTTTCAGCTGCCAATTCTTTGCCACCACAAAGAAAACTACTATAAACATTTTGTACATATAACTTCAATTACTCTTTCTTTAATTTCTTTAGTAGTTGTATCACTGGGTCAAAGGGTATGTATAATTTAATAACTTTTGAGGCATAGTTCCAAATTGGTTTTCAGGATTCCTGGACCACTAAGAACTCTAGTAATAATGCATTAATGTACTTGTTTTTCCATAACACTTTGTCATTTTATTTGTCATTTCTCTTTTTTTGTCAACTTTTCCAATCTAATGGGTTGTTTTAATGTTTATTTCTCTAATTATTAGTGTCATTAATTTTATATATCTTTAGATAGATTGGATTTCTTCCTTTGGGGGAAAAAAGAGAAAATTTTCAAAGGAAGAAATCTAAGCTACGAAAAAAATGTTCTAAATCACTAATAGAGAAAGGTAAATTAAAGACACTAAAGAATGAAGATGAGAAACTTACCTCCTGCCAGTGAGGTTATGAACTTAAAATTATGAAAAAAAATTAAGATTTTTTGAATATGGCCTTTATATATTTGTTTTTGTCAAACTATACATTTGTGTAATGAAGCCTTTATTACTTGAAGACCAAAAAAAGATACTTGTAACCATTGTAACTATACTTGTAACAATTTTCATTAGTGCCTTCTAAAGGCTAAAGCATTTGTTTATTTGTTATTATTTATATTATTTATTATTTTATTTTATATGTTTACTATATTATTGTTATTATATTGTTACATATTTATTATATTATTTGTTTGTTAATATCGTAGAAAAATAAATAGTTCTAGCATTTAATTTGTAATTAAAACATAGCTGGAGGAGCATAATTTTAGAATCTGAATCTTCTACCTTTGTTCCTTTCTAATAAAACTACATTTCTTCTTGTCCTAGAAAGTAAAAACCACTAACAACCATGTAGAATAATTAGTTATTTCTGAGACTTTTTATTTAAGGAGTTCATTTTTAAAAATTAAAATGATTTAAAAATTGTTATTTATGAAAAATTACTTTCAGATCATGTGCTGTACTTTGTTAAAAATTGCTATTTCTTGCAACTACTAAAGGAGATACTCTAAATATTATATATTGGGTTCATGTAGTTAACTAATTTAATGTGATTCTTTTTTTTAAATTTAAAAACTTATTTTTTAACATTCTTTTTTTTTTTGTTTTGAATTTTAAATTGTCTTTTCCTCCTCTAACACCGACCCAGTCCATTGAGATGGTAAGCAATATTATATCTATCATTTAATATAATTCTAAGAATGCATATTTATATTAACATATATATATATTTTAAATTAGGCCTTTTTGGCAAGATTAAAGCATACAGGAAGGAGAACAACATATAATGAAGCTGCAGAAGTAAAGACCAGATTGTGAAGGACTTAAAAAGTCAAAAAGAATACTTTATATTTGATTTTCGAGACATGAGCCTTGAGAGTTTATTGAGTAGGGAAGTAATATGTGTAGATTTATGATTAATGAAAAATGACTTTGGAAACTATATGGAGGATGAATTGAAATGGGAAGAAACATGAGAGCCACAGAAACTATTAGGACTCCTTTGCAATAATTCAGGGGATAGATACTGAGGATATGAACTAAGGTGATAGCTGTGTGAGTAATGAGGTGACACATGCAAAGAAATGTTCTGGAAGTAGAAATAGCAAAATTTGCCAACTTAATGCATATGTGGAGGAAGGATAAGGAATAGAGGAAGAGTAAGGAATCAAGGATAATACTATCCCAGATTGCAGTCCTGAGATACTGGAAGTATCAAAAATTTATTAAGTATTTACTGTATGGTAGGCACTGTACTAAGTACTGAAGATACAAAGAAAAAGTAAAAACTGTATCTGCCTTCACAGATATTTATATTCTAAAGATCCGTAGTGTTCTAGACAGAAATAGGGAAGTTTGATAGAGGGGTGTATCTTAGGGAAAAATAATGAACTCTTTTACATATTGAGATCTTGAGCTATAGAATATCTCGTGTAAAATGTTTAGTAGACAAATGGTAATGTGAGAATATAGCTGTGGGTAGAGATGAGGTTGGATATGTATTGTATATGTATCCCAACAATATTTGGGAGTTATCTGTAGTGATGTAATTGAATTCATGGAAGCAGATGAAATAATCAATATAAAAGAGGTTGAGGCCTTATGCAGACTTAACTGATGATTCTGAAAAGGAAACAAAGGGAATTTTTTTTATTTTTAAGATAGGAAAAAATGTACTTTGTTATTTTCAATTACATGTAAAGATAGTTTCAAAATTCATTTTAAATTCCAAATTTTTCTACTTCCTTCCTTCTTTCCCTCTTTCCAAGACAGTAAGTAATATGAAATGGGCTAACATATTGCCACATTAATCAGGATATGAATGAATAAACAAACCAAAAGGGAAAAATCACAAAAAAAAAATCAAAAAATGAAACTAGTATTCTTTGATCTGCATTTGGACTCCATAGTTCTTTCTCTGGATGTGGATAGCATTTTCCATCATAAGTCTTGGAACTGCCTTGGATCATTGTATTTCTGAGAAGAATTAAGTCAGTCATAGTTGGTCATAACACAATGTGGCTTTTACTATATACAATGTTTTTCTGGTTGTGCTCACTTCACTTAGTAATAATTCATGCAAGTCTTTCCAGGTTTGTAAAAACAATTTTTAACCTTTATTTTTTTTTATTTTTATTTTTTATAGTTTTGAATTCCAAATTCTTTTCCATTCTCCCCTTCCATTCATTGAGAATGTGAACAATTAGACAATGGTAGTAGATGTGTAGTCATACAAAGTATATTTCCAGATTAGCCATGTTGGAAAGAAAACATGTTTTCCCCAAGAAAAATATAGAAAGTAATACAAACAAAAAAACTCAACCAATGTGCTTCAACCTGCTTTTAATTTCTATTCGGTTTTTTTCTTTGGAAGTAGATAGCGTTTTTCATCTTAAGTCCAGAAGGATAATTTTTTGCATTTAAAAAGTTTCCTTCTAAATCATCAAAAGATATGAATCTAGTAGTATGGTATTAGATTAGTTTAATGCAATACCTGGCAGATTATAGGTACTTAATAAATGCTAAAGGAGTGGCAACTGACTGATTAGAAGGACTCGAAGTTCCTTCCAAATCTTACTCCACAGTTTTATAAAATATTGATTTAGGTATCCCTATTTTCATCTATTCCTACCATCCTGTCTCCATCCTCAGCACACTCTCCAGTCCCTCTTTTCCCCAATTCTAGAAACTATTTAAGCAGAATTTAATTTTATGTTAGCAATATTCATTGTTTCTTACTCTTCTGTTTCTTAGTTTTCTGTGCTTAGCATTTGATCAATCAAAATAAGGTTCATGGAAAAGAGTATAGATTGCAAAAAAGAAAGCTAAAGCTTTTATTAAGCATTTATTTATAAATATTGTACTAAGCCCTAAGGACTATTCCTTGTCTTTGATTCCACGCAAATGATACTGAACAAAGGTAGAGAAAAATCACACAACTGTTCAGACTGGGTCCACTGCAAATTTATGTTAATCTCAACTGGGCCTTTACTAATTCTAGGCAATCCCACTATACCTCCCTCATCAAGTCACTATCCAACTCTCTCTACAAGGACTCTGCCAAACTTTTTCATTCCAGTCTCCTATGTCTCCTCCTCCTTTAATCTTTTCAGCTCCCTCACTTAAGTCCAATTCACTTGCATATTATGTCATCATTTCCCTGATATCATGGTTCTCTTTGAGACTGAAGGATAAGCAACAACAATTATCTCTTTAATTCCTTTCCTGCTGACAATTTCCCTATTATCTACAACCTTGTTCTAAAAGCAATGCTTTTTGCTTAGTCCTGCCTTGATACTCTTCTTAGGTTTTTGATGTACTGCTTTCTTCTGCTTCTCCACTCAATCTTCAATCCTCATCCAGCTCAAGCTCTCTAATTCTAGGGGTCCTTCAGACCCAGAACAGAGGTTTCCTTCTCTTCTCCCTCTAAAGAATCTCAATTCCCATGGATTTAATTATCATCTTTAAACTGGTTATTTTCAGATCTACCTATCCTGCCCTAATCTTCAATGAAGGAAGTTCTAAAACATATTTAAGGAAAATTAAGATCAGAAAGATCATTATCAAGAAAATATTTGGTCCACAAGCATGTGGTGCTATGAAAGAAGATGATTAAATTCTGTACTGTTTCTGGCATTTGGAAATTTAAGATTTAAAATAGAAAGTGTTAGAATAGAACTGTATCTTTAAAAGACACACACATGGGCATTATCTAAAGTTAATCTTAAAAAATCTGATTAACCCTCAAAATGCTTAAAGAAAACCAACAAAGCAAATTAACAGCTTATGTAAATCATCCCATAATCACTTCCTACATAGGCAAAAATGAAAAATTAGAGGAATTATTTGGATAATCTAAACTCAAAACACAAACAACCCTAAATTTCAATTTTGCCTCACTGTTTTTTGGCTTTCATCAGTCATATAATTGCTTTAACATTCTCTTTTTCAATTTTTCTAAATGTGGAGTATTTTTGTCCCCCCAAAATACAAGAGGAAAGATAAGAACATAAAGGTACTTACATAGCATTCTACCATTAGTAGATCTTATGTCAACATCCTTTTCTAAGACTTTGTCTAATCTCATTATCTCATAATGTGCATTACCACGAATTTACATTTATCAAACACTCACTATAAAAAGGGTACTCATTGTTGGTAGCTGATTAGGACAGTGGGCTAGATCAAATGAATCCAAGGTGACAAGTTTTCATTCTTTGTGGGTTAATTTGCTTTGTGCCTTGGACACAAACCAGTCCCCAAGCCACACCAGTTCATTTGTTGTGTGCCATTGATGACAAGGGGAACTAACTAACAGAGTATGAATGAATTAATGTGAATACATCACTATTATTGGAAATAGGAATTCAAAGAGAATGTTTTGCTGACATTGGGTTTACAGCATCATTAAATTAGAAGGATAGCACATTATTATTCATTGAAGTGGTTGGCTCTTTTATCTGGGGACCATTAGGCTTTTGTGGTAATGGTCTATCTATTAGCTAACCCACTGGTTTTTGTTGCATTTAAAAATTTTTTTTGATTATTATAAGATGATTCTAATCATAGGCTGCATTAAGGAAGCATGGTGGCACAGTGGAAAGAATGCTGTCTGTGGAATCAAAGAATCTGGGTGCTTTTGAGGAAGCTACTTAACTTTTCTAGGTTTCAATTTTTTCATCTGCAAAATGAGGCTGAATAGAGGCATGTTATCCAGGAATAAGGAATTGATGGTTCCAATATGGAGTAATATAGATAGTTCTCAGTTCTATATTTTAGAAATTATAGGATCACAGATGGTGAAGATTATTCAGAGATGCAAAATAGGATGGTGAAGGGCTTTAAATTCACTTTAGATGCATACATACATACACACATGAGAAATAATTCATCTGAACCCCTACTCTATTCTAATCAGTATTAACCAATTTGATAGAATCATATAAAAGTTTTTTATATAAAGTCCTAGAACTGTGAGCTGCAGATTCTAACTTCATTTGCTTAACTATAGGAAGTTAACTAAAGACCTTTCACTCTTGTTTTGCCTTGTCATGGCGCCCAAGCCCAGGATGAGAATTGCAGGGAAAGTCCCCCAAAATCTCATGTTCAATAGGAACAGGTGATCATTGACTGTGATAGCTTCTACCATTTAATAAGGGCAGGTGACCATCTTACAACCACTTAGATCCCTGACTGTGATAGTTTCCTCCTGCCCAACCCAAGGAGAAGCCTGTCCAACTTGTGATCTGAATGATATATTATTTTTCTTATTTTAGTTTATGCATCATATGTCAATCAGTGGAATAATTCTGTATTTGGTACAGCTGTTCTTGAATAACTGGATATCTAGTCCTATAAAAATGGGGCCATGAAAAAAGGAAGTATTTCAGATCATGAGGAATATCTGAGATCTACTTTATTAGAAGGGACCATTGACTCAGAGTTCTGCCTCAGTTTCTTTATTGCAGGTGAGATAATTTTAATCCCCTTTATATATGTGTGGGAATTATATATATATAAAATCCCCATACTGCACATACACATTAATAATACATTAAAAAGATTATTTTATGGTGAACTCACGCAGGGTAAGTACTCACAAGAGGTCAGAAAAAGCAATATAAAGACACTCTTAAGATCTCTCTTAAGAATTTTAGAACTGATTGAATAATGTGGAAGACACTGGCACAGGATCACCCAGCATGGCATGCCCCATCTGAGAAGGTGCTGTGCTCTGAGCACAGAAGAACTGAATTAGTTCAGAAAAAGCATGAGATATTCAAAGTTAGAGAAACCACTCCAAATGTTCATAGTGTTTATTTATGTCTGACCTGTGGCAGAGCATTCTGAGCTCTTATTCATCTGATCTGCCACAGTTGGATATATTGTAACTCGATTCTAACATAATGTCTTTTGATCCTCTTCGAGAATAAAGGACAACAACCAACTAACCAGACAACTATATATTATATAATACACAACATATACTTTACATATATTACATACACACATATATATCACATGCACTATTATACAATGCATTATGTAACATACATTATATGTAATATAGATATTATATTAGAGTATGTATATGCATATATCTACATATATATATACCATATATACCATACATGTATGAAATGGGTGAGTATACATACCTGGAAAAGGGAAGACTTTGACAGCTGTTTTCAAAGGACTATCAAAGGTAATATATTTGTTCTTGACCCCATAGGACAGAAAGAGGAAGAATATAAAGAAAAACTTAACAATTAGAATTTATAAGTGTATTTTGTGCAGTTGTGGGAAGTAGAGAGTTAATCCTTATTAGAGGTTTTTGAGCAAAGATGGATGACTATTTATAAGGTATGATGAAGAAAGAATTTTAGGTCAGGCTTGTGAAAGATCTTACTAAGGATTCTTGGATCAGATAACCTCTGAAGTATCTTCTGAGATTCTGGGATTTGTCTTTATTTTTAATACTTATCCATACTTTTAAGTAGTTAGTAGAGTCAGGATTGCTTCATGTGCCTTATTTTCATGTATCTATCTACCTATCTATTTATTTATTATTGCTTTTTATTTATAAGATATATGCATGGGTAATTTTTTAGCATTGACCCTTGCAAAACCTTCTGTTCCAACTTTTCCCCTCCTTCCCCCCACCTCCTCCCCTAGATGGCAGGTAGACCAATACAACTTCATGTGTCTTATATTTGACGTCCCTACATTAATTATATGGGGCTAAATGGTGCAGTGGGTAGAGGGCCAGACCTGGAGTCAAGAAAATTCAGCTTCTTAAGTTCAAATTCCAAGTTCATTAGCTGTGTGACTCTGGGCAAATCACTTGAACTTATTTGCCTCCATTTCTTCATTTGTAAAATGAGCTGGAAAAGGAAATGGCAATATACTCCAGTATCTTTGTCAAGAAAATCTCAGATAGCATCACAAAGAGTTGAACATGAGTCAATAACAACGACAAGGAAAAAAAAAGTTAAGAGAAACCAATTTGTCCAGCATATGCCAGAGCGTATATCATATTCTACATCTATGTGATTATTTTCTTAATGCTAATTTTGCCAGTTCCCAAATTAGGGTAATCATAGTATAACCATATTCAAGTGTAAATATGGTAATAAGGACTTTTTTATTCTTCAGAGAACAATTTTGTTTTATTTGTTACTAAATGAGACAGTTAAGGGGCTAGGAAGGAGTAGAGTAACAGGAAATTTTCTCTTCCCCAATTCTGACCCTTCCAGAGGGCAACCAGCAACACCCTTACCTCCTAAAGTGAAAGAAATGAAGGAATCCCAAGAAGGAAGATGATGATTGAAAGAGAGGAATTTAAATAAGAGATATGGAGTAAGGAGGACCCCTAAATCCTTGGGAATGGAAGAGTATCCTAATGGACCATGTATTCTTTTCACTTGTTGAACCAGACTTGGCCTTCAAAGGCAGAATTAGAAGCAGAAATGAAGCAATTGTAGCTCGCTTGTTCATAAAGTTGATAGATTTTCTGAGGACCATTCTCAGTAAAAGGTACATTCTCAATTAGCACAGCAGAATGAACATTGAAGAAAATTTCTAAGAAGGACCAATGTGATCATTACAGGTGGGCCCGTAATGGGCCCATTACAAAAGAGGGAAGCCATAGCTATTCCAGGCCAGGATGGACAGTGCAGGAGCTATAACAGAGTAGAAAATTAAATCCAGAACTGAGGTGCCTTAGTGAAGAAGGAATGTATGTGCAACCACAACGACTTTTTAAATTAAAATCAATATTGTGAATGAGAATTCATCATTTTCATGTTAACTGTCATATGTTGTGATGTGGAAGAATTACTAAACTTACTGTTTTAGTTCCTTGGGACAAGATGAAAAGTAACCAATATGAGTTGCATTGAGACAGATTTAGTACAGATCCAAATATTCAGTGTAAGAAAAAACTTCCTAAGAAGTGGATAGAGCACTGACCCTGAAGTCAGGAAGATGTGAATTCAAATTCAACCTTCAACATTTATTAGCTGTATACCTGGGCAAGTCACTTAACCTCCAATTGCTTTCCCTTCAAAAAAAGAAGTAGATCTGTTTCGAAGTAGAACGAGATTTACTCAACACAGATACCCACTGTATCTCTAAGATACTCTAAGGGGGGAACTTGCCTAGAATAGTACAAAATTTACTTTTAAAAAATTAATTTCTCATATACCTTTGTATTTAGTTACTTATGCATATGTTTCTTAAGATTGTAAGCTCCTTGAGGGATCTTTCTGATTTTCTCTTTATATACACAATATCTAACATGATTGTTGTCCTTTGTGATGGAAGATGACTAAAATGACATCACTAGGCTGGGGTCAAGGTATGGGGTGTCTAATTGTGACTGATAAACCAATATAAGCTTGAAAGACTCTACCAGAAGTCTGGCATAAATAGTTCATACAAACATTTGGAATGGAGATGTCTCTAAATTTGCACATCTCAGTTTATTTTGAGTTTTTATAACTTTGCTTCATTCATAGAGCACAGCTTCTTCTTTGATGTGGGTGTGTTATGCTGGGTAGTCCCATTCTATTGTCTCCTGTTTCTCATACCTGATTTCAAAGTTCTTCAGAGAGACTTTAAGAGTGTCCTTATATGCTATGTGAACATTTGCCATGAGTGAGTTCTTCATAAAATTGTCTTCTAGACAAATGTATGTTTGGCATTTTAACAATGTAGCTAGTGCATGCTCTCTGTTTAGCTTGAAAAACGACCTCATGATCCATATCCTTATCCTATCAGGTGATCTTCAGAATCTTCCTAAGATAATTCAAATGGAAGCGATTCAGTTTCCTGGCATGGCACCGGTAGACTGTTTAGTTGTCTTAGGCATACAACAGTGAATTAAAGACAACAGCTTTATAGACCTTCAGTTTGGTAGACAGTCTATCCCTTCTCTTTCACATTTTTTTTCAGAGTCTCCCAAACACTGAACTAGCTCTGGCAATGTGTCTACCAATCTCATTCTGTACATCCTTGGAAAGTATATTGCCAAGGTAATTGAACTTATCTTTAGCATTCAAAATTTCTCCATTTTCTGTAACTGATTGTGTAGTGCTGGCTGATGAGAATCTCTGTTTTCTTGGTGCTAATTGTTAGGCCAAAATTAACATGAGCAGCAGAGATTCAATCAATACTTTGTTGCATCTCAGCTTCTGACATTACATTGAGTGCACAGTTATCTATGAACAAAAAATTGTTTACCAACTCTCAGTACACTTTAGTCTTGGCTTGAAGCCTTTTCAAATTAATTTGCCAGCAGTGTGTTAGCTGATTTTGATGCCACATTTGTTCTCATTGAAGGAATCTGACAACATTGCTGAAAACATAATAAAAATCATGGGAGCAAGCACATAGCTATTTCACTTCATTGATAACTGGGAAAGCTTGAAAGCATCATCTATTATCCAAAACCTGGGCAAACATGTCAGTTCTGACATATAATACTGATAAACTTTTGACATAAGCCCTCATTACTGACAGTATCAAAAGCCTTGTCAGATCTATAAACATTGTGCATAGACCTTTGTTTTTCTCCTGGCATTTATCCTGGACTTGTTGGGCAACAAACACCATACTGAATATTCTTCAGTCCTTTCTGAAGCCACACTTTCTCTCAGGTAGATGACTATCTTCCAAATGAAGGATCAGCCTATTAAGGAGGACTCTGTCAAGAATCTTTTTGGCAATGACTAAGAGATCCCACTGTGATTATCATAGGAAAAACTATTCCCTTTTTCCTGTATAGGGATGGATAATGGAGGCATCTTTGAACTTCTCTTGCCATATTTCAGTCAAATTTTGTATATGCAGTGGACCCTCTACCTTGTAAATCTCATCAGGAATAGAATCTGCAGCAGGCTCCATATGAGAAGGGTCTAATGATGTTCAAAACTTCTTCAGCTGGAAATTTGGTTAGAGAGGGATTGACTTCCACTTGAGGTATATGGTCAATGGCTTCAGCATTGGTTGATATTAGTCTGTTTGGAGCATTGTGAAAGTATTCAGCTTATGTCTCCAGGATCATGTCCATCTCACTAATTGATGTAGCTCCAATCAGCACTGTGTAGTTATGATGCACCATAAGTCTTTGGCTCACAATTAACCTTCAGAGCATCATAAAACTGTTTTGGATTGTTACTGTCAGGGTAAAACTCAATTTTATCTGCCTTTTTACTATGCCAAGAATCCTATCTGTAAGTTGTCCTTGCACTTTAGAGAGATAAACTAGTCTTCTGGTAAATGCTGTGGAATTCTCACTTTTATTTTTTATTTAACAGCTTCTGACTTTCTCCATTATTTTTCTCAAATTAATCTTGGTGTTTGTAAGTGTCTAGGTTTGGATGAGTAAATGTGGTGTTATACACCAAGTCTCTATTAGCTGTCCCCTTTTTTTCTGCCTCACTATTTCCAAACATGTATTGGTTCAGCTTTTTCTTCTAGTGAGTAACAAATTATTATTCATTCTAGAAGTACACTAATCTGTTAACATTAAGACTTTCTTTGCCAGCTAGATCAGTGTTTTTCCGGAGAGGCTATTGAAATATCCAGCACTTGCTGCTTTATCATTTGCCCTAAGTAAATCTTTACATAATAAACTTCAAGGAAGTAAGGTAGTATTATAATAGTAAGATATTAAAATAAAAAATAGTAAAATAGTTAAATAGTCAAAAGTGGGTAATATCTTGACTTGTACTTGAATTAGATTTAAGTGAGGCATAATTGTATAAAGTTATCCGTCTTATTCTTTCTTCCCGAGTCATTGAAGTCCAATGGCAGGTCAAAAGTCAAGATAATTATTGATAGCTTGTCATGTTGTACATAACCTTGTTGTCTTCAATGTCTGACCAAACTCTGTACACCCAGCAGATGTAGGAGATCATGAGATGCCTCCCGGTAGGAGGCATCAGTAAAATTTTTCTATTGGTCCTGGCCCCAAAGGGAGAGTCTTTGATTACCTAGTCCTTTGTTCTTCATCTAGATCTCAGACTACTTGATCAGACCCTTGACCACTGCCCAGGATCTGGTATAGATGAAGATCTGTGTCCCATCCCTCAAGGCTTTCTCCCATGCCAACTGTACAACCTGTAGCCCAATCAACTGGAAGAACTTAGCAGCCCCCCTACTTTTTAGGGTATCTCCTATTAAAAGATGAGGGGTTGGTGAAGTTTAGCTGCATTTTTTTAAGCCATATAATGCCATTAGTTAACCAGGCAAAATAGTATTCTTCAGGAGCTAGATCTTTATAGACAGGAATCCACTGGGTCATGGAGGAAGCAGTTTTCCAGGGTCTGGATTGGAGGCTTCTATCTCTGATATAGATAGAATCTCTTTGTGAAGGGTACACACACCAGAGGAACCTAAGCAAACATAATTTCTGATGTACCATTTCCATTTAGCAATAGAAGTCTCTAGTGCTCCACGAAGGCAACTCTTGACAAAATGTGATTGCATGACCCTGTGTCATCTGTTCTGAAGCAAGTAGTATCCAGTAAGACTCAAGCAACTACTGTTTTAAAAAGCAGTATAGTGAGTGATTGCTATGTGGAACTTGGAACTCTAGATATTTAACAGTAGCTTATTATGGCTCACCTCTTGTTGCCTGCTAATGGCTCCTCTTAGCCTATGGACAGAATCTTCCAGAAATATATGCCTTGCAGAGTCATAAAGGCCAAAGCCTGCTGCATAGCCTGCTTTATATCTTCTAGGACTATATTCTATTCTGGGCCCCATCTGAAAAATGCAGCTTTATAATTGATTCAATAGATGAAGACCATTAAGATATCCATCAAAGTAATGTGGGATCTATTTATTAAGTTTCTAAATTTCCTTCTCAGATTGAAATAAGCAAATGTCAATAGCTTATTCTAGATTATGCCTGGGATCCTCTGGGTTTCTTCACCCACTATGTTCCCTAAAATTTAACTGAGCAGGCTTTTCTTAAAGTTTCCTTAAAGTTAATTTTCCAAGACTTAACATGAACTGATGCTGAGCAGAACCAGGAGAATATTATATGCAATATTAGCAAGATTATGTGATGACCAACTGTGATGAACTTGGCTCTTTTCAGCAATACGATGTTTCAAAACAATTGTAATAGTCTTAAGATGGAAAATTCCATATCCAGAAAAACTATGGAAACTGAATATGAATCAAAGCATAGTATTTTCACCTTTTGTTTATTTGTTTGTTTGCTTTTTCTTTCTTGTAGTTTTCTTCCTTTTGGTCTGATTTTTCGTGCACAATATAACAAATATGGAAATATGTTAAAAATGATTGCACATATTTAACCTATATCAGATTATTTACTGTCTTAGGGAGAGAGGAAGTAAGGGAGGTAAGGAGAAAAATTTGGAACACAGTCTTACAAAAATGAATGTTGAAAACCACCTTTACATGTACTTGGAAAAATAAAATACTTTTGAGAAAAAGAAAGTTTTCTATCTCTTGTCCCTAATGTGTGTCATCATCTGACCTAGGGCCTTTGCCACAGTGGTCTGCTGCCATTAACATTATGTCATCAATGTAGTGGTTATATCAATGCCCCCAGGGAGGTCTTTTTCAAGTCTCCATCTACCATAATGTGGCATTGTGAAAGAGAGTTCAGGCAGTCTAGGGAAAGGATAGTGAAAATATATTGGACTCCCTCTGGTGAAAGCAAAATGTTCCTGACTCTCAGACACAAGAATAGAGGGAGGAAAAGGAAGGCCAAGACTGCTGGCTTCCTACCATTCACCTTGGACTTGGGCTACCTGGTCTACAAAATTGATGAGATGAGGAATTGCTAAATGTTCCCAATGCTGCAGGAACTTTAGGGAATACTTCAGACTTGGATAAGGCCGAAGGACTTCTAGTATCTTTAGTGTCTTGTAAAAAAAGACATTAACAAAATTTAATTTACAGTTTTATAAGTATCTTCAAGGGTTAATCATCAATTGCTTTCTTGTTAACCCTGGGAACCATTCCCAGAACTCCCTATATGGGAATGGTGTCATCCTGCCCTGCCCACCTATAATACGGTGATTTGGGGTTCTTTGAAGGCTCCTTTCATTACTAGATTGGCTATTTGCTTTGAAGCACTATTTGCTCAAGTCACAACTGTCCTGACCTCCTACTCAAATTTTACCAATTGATCAATCTACAACTATTTTAATATGTAATGAGGAAAATTTGTAGCTAAAGTCTGAAGCCATTCAAGTGGGGATTGACTTAGAAGATAGGATCTAATTGCTTTTAAAGAAGGGTAGCCAGTCTTAGTTCCCTCACCCACCACAAATCCAATCTATTAAGCCTATTTCCTTTATAAATGCTTCTTTTGAAAAGGTGGTTATTCAATGAAACAAAGGATTTGAAAGCATTTGTGATGAAAAGACCAGAGCTGAATGGAAATTTTTCAAATACAGGACTCTGGAGAAGCATAAAGAGGTAATCAGGAAAGTGATATCATAAGGGATTTAATAAGGTTTATCTGTTTACATTTCTACTTGGGAGGATGATACTTGTAACTCATTAGAACGTTCTCATTATTAAGGCATTAGAAAGAGCATATATAGACAGAGAACACTGGTGTGAGTTCAATATGAAGGGATAATAATATCTTTTAAAAAAATGATGGAATTAAGGGATGAGAGAGGAATGTACTGGAAGAAAGGGAAAAGAAGAAGTGGAATGGGTGCAAATACTTTGTCGTAAAAAAAAAGGCAAAATGGCAAAAAAAAAAAAAAAAAACCTTTTATAGTGGAAGGGAAGTGGAGGAGGAAAAGGGGAGTGAGTGAATCCTACTCTCATAAGAATTGACTCAAATAGGAAATAACATACATCCTCAATAGGGGTATAGAAATATCTTACCCTGAAATAGAAGATACTCTGAAATAGAAAATAGAAGGGGAATGGAATATGGGAAGGGGCAAGGTGATAAAAGAGAGGACATATTGAGGGAGGGAATGGTCTGTACAAAAATACTTTTGAGGAGGAACAGGGTTAAAGGAGAGAGAGAATAAATGGGGTAGGGGAGGGGGAGTAGTTAGCAATAGTAATTGTAAGAAAGAATTTTGAAGTGTGTTCCTCTAAGACTTCATTTCTTTCTTTCTTTCTTTCTTTTTTTTTTTTACTTTTATTTTATAATAAGTTTTTATTGACAGAACCCATGCCAGGGTAATTTTTTTTTACAACATTATCCTTTGTACTCTCTTCTGTTCCGATTTTTCCCCTCCCTCCCTCTACCCTCTCCCCTAGATGGCAAGCAGTCCTATATATGTTAAATATGTTGCAGTATATCCTAGATACAATATATGTTTGCAGAACCGAACAGTTCTCTTGTTACACAGGGAGAATTGGATTCAGAAGGTAAAAACAACCCGGGAAGAAAAACAAAAATGCAAATAGTTTACATTCATTTCCTAGTGTTCTTTCTTTGGCTGTACTGCTTCTGTCCATCATTTATCAATTGAAACTGAGTTAGGTCTCTTTGTCAAAGAAATCCACTTCCATCAGAATACATCCTCATACAGTATCATTGTTGAAGTATAAAATAATCTCCTGGTTCTGCTCATTTCACTCAGCATCAGTTCATGTAAGTCTCTCCAAACCTCTCTGTATTCATCCTGTTGGTCATTTCTTACAGAACAATAATATTCCATAACATTCATATACCACAATTTACCCAGCCATTCTCCAATTGATGGGCATCCATTCAATTTCCAGTTTCTAGCCACTGCAAACAGGGCTGCCACAAACATTTTGGCACATACAGGTCCCTTTCCCTTCTTTAGTTTTTCTTTGGGATATAAGCCCAGAAGTAGCACTGCTGGATCAAAGGGTATGCACAGTTTGATAACTTTTTGGGCATAATTCCAGATTGCTCTCCAGAATGGTTGGATTTGTTCACAACTCCACCAACAATGCATCAGTGTCCCAGTTTTCCCGCATCTAAGACTTCATTTCTTAAAACATAGAGTCAAATTTATAAAAAATAAGAGTCATGCCCCAATTGATAAGTAGTCAAAAAATATGATCTGTGTTCAAAGGTCTATAAATTCATGCATATACTTTGACCTAAAAAACTACTAATAGGCATGACTACCAAAAGAGATCTGGAAAAAAACAAAACAAAAGGAAAATGACTTAACATGTACAAAAAATATTCAAACAACTCTTTTCTCAGGACAAAAAAAATTAGAAATTGAGGGGATGTCCATTAATTGAGGGATGTCTCAGTAAACTGTGATACGTTTGTGATGGAATAGTATTGTTTTCTGGGAAATGATGAACAGGATACTCTCAGGAAAAACAAAAACCTAGAAAGGCCTCCATGAACAAAGTGAAATATGCTGTTTACAAAGTAATAGTAATGTTCTGGGTTGACTAGCTGTGGATGACTTTGCTCAGTAGTACAATCATCCACGACTACTCTGAAAGACTTATGATGGAAAAATCCCATCCAAAAACCAGAAAAGGAACTAATTATGTCTGAATATAGAATAAAGCATTTTCTATTTCTCTCTCTTTTTAACTTAATTTTTCTTGAGAGATTTTATTTTCATTAGGGTGGGAGATTTAAATTTTCTTTCACAACTTGACTTTTATTGTCACATATGATTTCTTAATTGTGGATGGGGATAAGGGAGAGAACCTAGAACTCAAAAGTCTCAAAAACATGTAAAAACAAATGTTTTGAATGTAATTGGGAAAAACATCAAATAAACAAACAAATAAATAAAAACTCAATAGAAGAGAAAAAAAAGAGTGCCTTTTTTTTCCTTTGCAGATCCCCATTTGTTCCCCAGTCTATTCCCCAATTCTGCTGTCTTCTACTTCCATCTTCCTGCTTTTTCTTCTTCTCTTCTTTCTCCTCTTACTCCTTATTATCATTGTCATAATTGTAATAGCACTTACTATGTGCTAGGTACTGTGCTAAGCACATAATTGTTACCTCATTTAATCTTCACAACATTCCTGGGAGATAGGTGTTATTCCAATGTTGTAGATAAGGAAAATAAGGCTGGTAGATATTAAATGGTTTATTCACCTCTTGGCTCCTTTATCAGCAGAAACTTGAAATACTAAGTCAGAGAACATAAAGTGGGTTCTTGTCTGGGATCCCTAAACCCCTACCTCTTTGAAGGGAGATCACTTTACTTTTATTACATGCTCCAGTCCCTGAGCTTTCAAACTAAGAACTATTTTCCAAGCCTCTGTTCTTAAAGGCCAATTTATTCTCACTCTGATTATGGTGACAGCCCAATTTAGGCAGAACAGTCAACAACATTAGGGAATACTGACTTTCTTTACTCTTCCTAGATGCCTTTTCCAGTATCCATGAAGCTAATGTCTCTGCCCCAAAGGGAGTCTGCTTCTTATAAGAAGGCTCTTTCATTAGGGACATTTGCAATGTCCCTCCATCAGCTTACACCACCGTCCTCTTCTGAATTTCAGGGCTTTTCCCCCCAAATCAAGCAGAATGTGAACTATGAGGCTCTTATTTTTACCCAATCTGCTAAAACATTCTCTCCCCCAATTTTTTGAACAATTTATTCAATTAACACTCAATTCTTCCTTTCACTTCCCTCCATCCCCTATTCTATGTAAAAAAAAGGAAAAAAAAAACCAAAAAAACCTTTCATATAAAAAAGTCATCATAAGTCTCCTGGAAGCCCACTCAGCAATCTTTTCCATGTGTACTCTGGACTTATGAGGACTGGACTCATTAGTTGGTTCCCTGTTATACTACCCTTAACCCCAATTTGAAAAATTTGCTGTCTTCAGCATATTGTCTGAGAAATATTTTGAATTTGCTATTCATGGCCCAAACCAAGAGCTTTGGGGTCAGATGAAGACATATACACTTCATTTGCTTCCCTAGTACTGTAGAAGAAAGACTCTAAATAATGTGCTGTATCATATCTAACCTAACATATATAGGTAAAAAAACAATCTCCCCCCCAATATAAAGTTATGCAGATTCACTAAAGAACATTTCACAAAGTTTACTAGGGATTGCTGTGTGCTTAATACTTAATACAAGAGCCTATCTAGCTATTTGAAGTGGCTTTCCTAAAGCCAAAGGCAATGAAGAAAAGAAAAAAAAAAGATAATTAGCTTCCTATCCCAGAGGGAAACACTGTCACTACTATATAAGACTACCCAAATACATCGATTTATAAATCTTCCCTAAAGAATTTAGTACAGAGGTAAGACATGAAACTAAGTTGGCCCTGTGTTTGTAAACTGGTTCTGGATCCTGGGAAATTGATACAATGATCTCTTTCCATTTTCTTTTAGGGATACCCCCTCTCCCTTGTCACCTCCCTGCTCTTGAACCATACTTTCAGGTTGGATTTAATTATTGAATCACTTCAAAGAAAAAGACAATCAAACTTCTTATCTCAGAAGCAAAGCTGAGTCCCTGTTCACAAAACACATAAGTCTTTTCTTACAAGAATTTTGTCACTGAAGGATAGTTGCCTTAGCCAAACTGAGAGCTGTTAGAGACCTAGCTTAAAAAGGCCACGGTCTCTCACTGCATCCGGGGCCATCTCTGATCTTAATCTGGCTACTGGACCCAGATGGCTCTGGTAGAGAAAGTGAGGCAGGTGACCTTGCACAGCCCTCCCTCACTTAAATCCAATTCACCTACCTGTCATCTCTTCCTTGATGTCATGGTCATCTTCAAGAATAAAAGACAAACAATAACAACAACAGTCCCCATGGAGGTAAAAGTAAATTTCTTCTGGGTTCTTATTTCAAAGAGTAACCAAAATTTTCCCTTTTGGATCCCTGCCATTGCAAAGACACTTCTATTTGAAGTGAAAACATACTCACCTACAGGACAAGTAGACTCAGAGAGAATAGCAAACAAGGTCAAATAAGACCTGAAAAAGGAAAAGGTTTCTAAGGAAAGGTTGTTATTACCAAGGGTTAATTACTTTGAGTCTCTAGGCAAGTGGACAAACCTAATCCTATTGACTAAAGATCTCACAGGAAAGACTAGGTCAGCTTAATTGCAAAAGGGAAAAAAAATAATATTTTCTAATGAGGTGCCATCATTTTAGTGATGTAGAAATAATACTTCTCATGTTAGCCTCACTATCAGTGCTTGCACAGAATTCAGCAATACAGAAAATAATAATATTTAAACATTTGGCAAATTAACAACTGCAAAAATCAGCAAAATCATCTCAAAAGGAACCGACTTTGGGGAAAAACATTGGAAACAAGACTGAACAATTATAACTCAACATAGAAGTATAAAAAAATTGCTAATTTTTCTCTAGTGGATCCTGAAAATTAATGCATTTTAAAATGAATGTTCTGGGCAGAGAATCTCTTGAGGGGTTCCTAAAAATGTGAAACATAAATTTATTCCAAATAAATCCCAGTTTGTAACAGTAGCTTTATTCCAAGTCCAGCTACAGCTCTCCTTCATTGTGCTAGGAGTAGCTCTGAGATTTTGAGAGTGCTTGTTAATTCATTGAAGCAGGAGTAAGGTTTTCCCCTTTTTTACTTCCTCAACCAGCAACTGGACCAGATGTGTGCAAATTGAAGATTGGACTCCTAAATCTCTGGTGGCTTGTTTTTCTGACTTTTTGAAGCTCACGAGGATGTCCATTATTTCACATAAAACTAAAGAGCAAACACCAAAACCCAAAACTAAGGCCCTGTTCATGGGCCACATGTCTGCATTAGATTGAGAGAGCTTCTCTCTTTATAGCATTTTCTCACTGAATGCTGAAAGGCAGGAAGAAGTCAGCTGAAGAAAGAAGAAAGAGATTATAGTGTTATTTGAAGGTACTGGCAGTTTTAGGTATAAAGCCACAGTCAGAGAACCTTATCTACACTTGTGAGATTAATAGACTACAGTTTCAGAATTTCTCCTGACTTCTTAGAAGCAAATTCCCCAATTTTTTCTATATAGGGAATTATATCAATTAGCACTCTGCAAAGTAAGAACTGGGCTCTTGCCAGTCCCCTGTTATATTAATAAAACATATGCAATTAAATCATGCATGTGTGATCAATTCCATTATGCCATGCTCATGCAATTAGGACCCTTTGTAAAGCTGCACTGAGGGAAGAAGGGAAGATTTTCCTTCTGCATTAGGCTAAAACAAGATTCTAATTAGATAAATCTACACTGACAGTATTCTTAGACTAATAAGAAAGATAAACATTGTCACCTAAAAAAATGAGAGAACTAGGAAAAGGAAGTAGCTTGCTCCCTACTAACCCATAGTTTGTTTTTCCCTTGAGCGACCTCTGGTGTTAAGAGCTCATAATTTCTAGAGTGAACCAATCAATATCTGAAAAAGTTCAGATTCCTGAGTAACATCATCTCTCTTGTGTTTAAAATTATTATATTGGTTAAAAAAAAGGTTTTTGATCTGTATATAATATGCTTACAAGCTAATAATATGTATAGACAAACAAGTAAAATGATCCATTACACTACATAAATAAATGGCTTGATTTAGAATGTCATCAAATGGCATTAATTTGGAAAAATACATGCAGGTAGAATTGAATTTTATTATCATTTTTAATATTTTTCATTATTATATTTGCTTTTATATGCTTATTTATTTTATTTTTCCTAATTACATGTAAAGACAATTTTTAACATTCACATATAATTTTTTTTGAGTTCCAAATTTTTCTTCTTCTCTAACATGGTAAGCAATTTGATATAGGTTATATCTGCTATAAGTTTATTTCTTTAATATTTTAAATATGTATGATTAAATTTGTGTGGTTACTCTTTCCATCAACAAAAAAAGTAAACCATTACAGTTTAGTGGATTTTTTTTTTAATTACACCACAATTTATCCAGCCAATCCCCAACTGATAGATATCCTCTCAATTTTCAATTCTTTGTTTCCAGAAAAGAGCTGCTAAATATATTTTTTTGCACATATAGGTCCTTTTTCTTTTTTTCCTTTTTAAAAAAATCTCTTTTGGATAGTGGCATTGCTCAGTCAAAGGGTATGCATGTTTTTTCTTTTATTAAAGCTTTTTATTTTTCAAAACATATGCATGGATAATTCTTCAATATTAACCTATGCAGAACCTTGTGTTCCATTCTCTCCCTCCTTCTCCCTTCCCCCAGATATATGCATGGTTTTATAGATCTTTGGGCATAGTTATAAGTTGCTCTACAGAGTAAGTGAATCAGTTCATAATTCCCCTAACAGTGCATTAATGTCTCATTTCCCCATATCCCCTCTACCACTGGTCATTTTCCTTTTCTTCTGTCCTATTAGCCAATCTAATATATAAGTGGTAATATTTCAGATTTGTTTTAATTTGGATTTCTCCAATCAATAGTGAGTTAAAGCACTTTTTTTTATATGGCTATAGATAGCTAGGATTGCTTCAAATTGTGATCATTTATCAATTGAAGAATCATTCTTATTTTTATAAATTTGACTCGGTTCTCTATGTGTTTGAGAAATGAAGCTTTATTAGAGAAACTTGCTTCGTTCCCCCGTCCCACAAGTACTTATTAACTGTATTTCCCCATTTTTTATTCCACTCTCTCTCCTTTCACCTTTTCCCTCCTCAAAAGTGTTTTGCTTCTCATCAACCCCTCCCCCAAATCTACCCTTCCCCTCTTTTCTTATCTCCTTCCCCTCCTAGTTCCTGTAGGTTAAGATAGATTTCCTGTACACAATTGAGTGTGTATGTTATTCCCTCTTTGGACCAAATCTGATGAGAGTAAAGTTCACTCACTTCTTATCTCCCCCTCATCCCCTTCACTATAAAAGTTTTTTCTTATCTTTTATGTGTGATAACTTACTCCATTCTAGCTCCCTTTTTCCCTCTCTCCTAGGACATTTCACTCATCCCTTAATTTTACCTTTTCAGATATTATCTCTTCACATTCAACTAATACCTGTGCCCTGTCTATATATATTCCTTCTAACTGCCCTATATTGAGAGAAAGTTCTTATAAGTTACAAATATTATCTTCCCATGTAGGAATATAAACAGTTCAATTTCATTAAGTCCCTTATGATTTCCCTTTCTGTTTATATTGTTATGCTTCTTTAGAGTCTTGTATTTATTTGAATGTCAAATTTTGTATCCAGATTTTTTTTTTAAATCAAGATTGCTTAGAGGTCCACTATTTAATTGGATATTCATTTTTTTTTCTCCTGAAGGATTATACTTTTGTTGGGTAGGTGATTATTGGTGGTAATTCTAGCTCCTTTGCCTTCTGGAATATCATATTCTAGGCCTTCTGATTCTTTAATGTAGAAACTGCTGAATATTGAGAAAATTGAGAAAAATTGATTGCAATTTCACTATACTTGAATTGTTTATTTCTGGATGCTTGCAATCTATTGTCCTTGATCTGGGAGTTTTAGAATGTCCAATAATTTTCCTGGGAGTTTTCATTTTGATATTTCTTTCAGAAAGTAATCAATGTATTCTTTCAATTTCTATTTTGACCTCTGGTTTCAAAATCTCAGAGCAGTTTTCCATGACAATTTCTTGAAAGATGATATCTTTGATGAACATGATTTTCAAGAAATCAAGTAATTTTTAAATGATCTCTCCTAAGCCTATTTTTCAGATCATTTGATTTTTCAAATGAGATATTTCATATTGTCTTTTATTTTTTCATCTTTTGGTTTTGTTTTATTATTTCTTGATTTCTCATAAAATTATTAGTTTCCATTTGCTCAATTTTTAAGGAATTATTTTTTCCAATCAATAGTGAGCTTTTGTATATTTTTTTCCATTTATCTATACTTTAAAGGAGTTTTTTTTAGTAGATTTTTTTCCCTCTCAATTCTGATTTCTAAGGCATTCTTTTCCTCAATGGCTTTTTGTATTTCCTTTTCCAATGGATCAAGTCTGTTTTTTAAGGTGTTATTTTCTTTAGTAATTTTTTTTGGTCTGCTTTACCAAGCTATTGACTTATTTTTTCATGATTTTCTTGCATCACTGTAATTTCTCTTCCAAATTTTTTCTCTACTTCTCTTACTCTTTTCCACTCTTTCATGGCTTGAGATCATTTCATATTTTTCTTGGATATTTTGGATGTAGGAATTTTGACTTTGTTATCTTCTGGATGTGTGTTTTGATCTTTGTCACCATAGCAATGTTATGTGGTCAGAATCTTTTTCTGTTGTTTGTTTATTTTCCTAGCCTATTATTTGATTTTTAACTTTTTGTTAAAGTAGAGCTCTACTTCCAGGGCAAAAAGTACTCCCTCTATCCCAAGCTTCAGAGGTTTTGTGTAACTATTTTCAGAGATTCTTCTAAGGACCTGTAAGTTCTTCTAAGATGTATGACCTACAGAGAGGTGTGTTTACTACTCTCCTAACCTGTGCTCTGGTCTGTGAGCAACCACAAGCACTCTTTTTTGCTCAGAAATTATGAAGGAGGGTCTCCTCTCACTATGGCAGTAAACCCTGGTGTGCTAGTATTTTTCCTTGACCTGGGACTGCCAATGAGTACTGTGATATGGCTCTGAGTATGGACAAAGCAACAGAATTTTACCACAGTGCTAGCAAATAGACTCCTGTAATCTTCTGGCCACTTGTTCAACCTTGAGCTGAGAACTCGGGAAGCTGCTAGAGCTGCTGCTGATTCAGTAGCTCCCAAGGCCTCCTCCCAGTTTGCTGGAGTTGGGCTAGGCTGTATTCCACTCTTACCCTAGTGATACAGACTTTTCCTGCTGACTTTCCAAGTTGTCCTGGGATGGAAAATGGTTTCATTCCATCCTTTTGTTCTTTCTGTTGCTCTAGAATTTCTTTAGAGTTATGTATAAGTATTTGGAAGGGGTTAAAGGAGAGCTAAGGTAAGTTCCTGCCTTTATTCTGCCATTTTGGCTTCTTATCTCACTTAATGGGCTTTTTTTTTTTTTTTTTTTTAAGTATGTGATTAAAAAAAATCCATTACACAAAACAGCCAATAGCTTTAATAATCTAGTGTTTGACAAACCCAAAGACCCCAGTTTTTAGGATAAGAACTCACTACTTGACAAAAATTGCTGGAAAAATTGGAAATTAGTATGGAAGAAACTAGACACTGACCCACACTTAACACCATACACCAAGATAAAGTCAAAATGGGTTCATGACCTAGGCATAAAGAATGAGATTATAAATAAATTGGAAGAGCATAGGATAGTTTATCTCTCAGATCTGTGGAAGAGGAAGGAATTTATGACCAAGGAAGAACTTGAGATCATTATTGATCACAAAATAGGAAATTTTAATTATATCAAATTGAAAAGTTTTTGTACAAACAAAACTAATGCAGACAAGATTAGAAGGGAAGCAATAAACTGGGAAAACATTTTTACAGTCAAAGATTCTGATAAAGGCTCATTTCCAAAATATATTGAGAATTGACTCTAATTTATAAGAAATCAAGCCATTCTCCAATTCATAAATGGTCAAAGGATATGAATAGACAATTCCCAGACTATGAAATTGAAATTATTTCTAGTCATATGAAAAGATGCTCCAAGTCATTATTAATCAGAGAAATGCAAATTAAAACAACTCTGGGATACTGCTACACACCTGTCAGATTGACTAGAATGACAGGGAAAGATAATGCGGAATGTTGGAGGGGATGTGGGAAAACAGGGACACTAATACATTGTTGGTGGAATTGTGAATATATTCAGCCATTCTGGAGAGCAATTTAGAACTAAACTCAAAAAGCTATCAAACTGTGCATATCCTTTGACCCAGCAGTGTTTCTACTGGGCTTATACCCCAAAGAGATACTAAAGGAGGGAAAGAGACCTGTATGTGCATGAATGTTTGTGGCAGGTCTCTTTGTAGTGGCTAGAAACTGGAAACTGAGTGGATGCCCATCAATTGGAGAATGGCTGAATCAATTGTGGTATATGAATATTATGGAATATTATTGTTCGGTGAGAAATGACCAGCAGGATAATTTCAGAAAGGCCTGAAGAGACTTACATGAACTGATTGATGCTGAATGAAATGAGCAGGACCAGGAGATCATTATATACTTCAACAACAATACTATATAATGATCAATGATGGATGTGGCCATCTCCAGCAATGAGATGAACCAAATCAGTTCCATGGAGCAGTAATGAATTGAACCAGCTATATCTAATGAAAAACTCTGGGAGATGACTATGAACCATTACATGGAATTCCCAATCCCTATATTTTTGATTTCCTTCACAGGCTAATTGTACACTATTTCAAACTCCGATTCTTTCTGTACAGCAAAATAACTGTTAGGACATGTATGCTTCTATTGTATTTAATTTACACTTTAACACATTTAACATGCATTGGTCAACCTGCCATGGGGGGAAGAAATGGGGGGAAGGAGGGGACAAATTGAAACAAAAGGTTTGGCAATTGTCAATGCTGTAAAATTACCTGTGCATGTAACTTGTAAAAAAAAAAAAAAACATTATCCCAAACCAACCTAGTAATAAGCTTCTTCGAATTTAGGCTTGTTAACTTGATTAAACTGAGCCTTAATCAAAGCTTTCTGATATTGGTTGGATCTAGTAAGGTTTGTATTCTATTGGAATAAGAATGGAGGTCCTTTCACACCATAATGGGGTCATCAGAATAGAATTTTAGTGGAAGTTTTTATGCTCAAACTAAATGTAATGTTTTACATGAAATAGTAAACCACTAAAGAAATAGGAAGTAATTAGTTTACATGTTGTGAAAAATGCTGAAAAGTTGGATTTCCACAGTGTTGCAAGCTTTGAGGTAGTGTGAGATAATGGATATCACTTTTCAGAATGTGAGAGGTTAAGGAAGGTTAAGATTCACAGAACAATTAAGTGATCAATAGAAGCTTTGAGCAAAAAAGGAATATGGGGACTAGGAAGCACAGGTGGATTCAGCAATCAGAAAGAATCTTGCGGTTTTGAGAAAAACACAAATTTAAGATAATAGCCCATCCAGCCCAAATTAGTTGAAGTCAATGACCTGACTTGACCAAATCACTACTTTGACTGCTTAATAGGCTAATTGAATATTAAACAACACACCCCTGAGGAGTTTTTTGAATGTGGGATGTATGATGGGGGCAGGTGTTTTATACATACAAAGGGGAAACGTAATGGATGTATCAGAAAGATTGTAATTCAGATAAAATGGACCAGTCTACTCTCTGAAGGGAGGACCTGTCTCACTGAGTAAGTATAAAGGTTCCCCCACTTCTGTATTACATGCTCCCTCTTCCCAAAGAGGAGTGGGGCCTGCTTCTGGCCAGAAATGTTAAGACAATTCCTTAGGATTCTTCTTTAATAAACTTTTCTTGATATCTGATTTTCACTGTCAATAGTATTATTTCTAACAAAATTCAAGTCAACTGGAGGCATGTAGTGGCTATCCATGCTCTGACATCTTTGTTCAAATGAAATGATGACTCATTTTCTGATTCCTGCAGACCAAGTGGATCTATTTCTCAGCAATAGGTAGTTGTGCAACATTTTCTCCACTCACATTTCAGTGTTACTCTTTGTCCTATTTATAGTTGCTTCACTTCAACTCTTCATTACTACTCATCATCGTCATTGCCCAGGAATACAGGTCACTGCTATTACTTATCCTCTTAGATTCCAGGACATATAATCCAAAGTAATGAAATTGCCAAAGTAAAAATTTCAAAGCCATATATCTTTGAATTTAGACATATCTAGACATATCTATTCTTGTTTTCCTCCTGAGCCAATTGGGGTTAAGTGAGTTGCACAAGATCACACAGGTGGGAAATTAAGTATCTGAAATTTGAACTCAGATCCTCCTCACTTCAAAGCTGGTGCTCTATCCACTGCACCACCTAGCTGCCCCTATTATATCTATTCTTTCAATTTTTATCTATATAATACATGCTAATGTATTATGTTTTATAACCTTAATTTAAGAATTTCATAATTACTCAGTCTCCAGTGATACAAAGATTAGAAGATAAATAGCACTCTTGCAGGTTTAAAAAGAAAAAAAATTAAAAGGGGCTGCTAAAGTTTCTGTCTGTAAAGCATCATAAAAGTCATTTTCTGATGCAGATCTTCTGCTGCTTCTTCTTTTTTGTTTTATTCCCCGCCCTTACCTTGCTAATTGTTTACTCAAATACATAATGGCTAGGCTTTGTTTCAAGAGGCAGCATTATTTGGGGAAAATACATGGATCAGAAAAAGAATCTGAATGATTAAATTAACTTAAAAATTACAATGATGTTGGAAATAGGACACAATTTTTCAGTTGCTCACATAGCAGTAGTTACTATTTTCATATTATCACTATTTGACTAAAATTCCCTTTGGGGTTGATTTAAGAACATTGGGTAATGTGTCCATTTTGCCCTTAGAACTAGTGGGAGGAGCAGTGACCTATTACCTAGTGACCAGGCAAAAGGAGAATTTTAAAAATCAACTTTGTGAAGGTAATTTGATCTTGTCCATTGCTCAACTCCATTCAGTTAAAGTTGTGGAAGAGAAGAAAACAGCTTCATTTATATTGTACCTAATATATCCCCACTCTGAAGTCAACCTTTCTTTCTTTTTTCTTTATTATAGCTTTTTATTGACAAAACATATGCATGGGTAATTTTTCAACACTGACCCTTGCAAAAACTTCTGTTCCATCTTTTTCCCTCCTTCCCTCCACCCCATCTCCTAGATGGCAGGTAGTCCCATATATTAAATATGTTAAAATATATGTTAAATACAATATATGTATACATATTTATACTGTTGTCTTGCTACACAAGAAAAATCGGATTTAGAAAGAAGGTAAAAATTACCTGGGAAGAAAAACAAAAATGCAAGCCAAATAATAAGAGGAAGAGTGTAAATGCTATGTTGTGGTCCACACTCATTTTCCAGTGTTCTTTTGCTGGGTTTAGCTGGTTCTGTTCATTACTGATCAATTGGAACTGATCTGGATCCTCTCATTGTTGAAAAGAGCCACTTCCATCAGAATTGCTCCTCACACAGTATTGTTGTTGAAGTGTATAACGATCTCCTGGTTCTGCTCATTTCACTTAGCATCAGTTCATATAAGTCTCTCCAAGCCTTTCTGCATTCATCCCGCTGGTCATTTCTTACAGAACAATAATATTCCATAACATTCAAAATGCATAATTTACCTAGCCATTCTCCAATTGATAAGCATCCATTTAATTTCCAATTTCTAGCCATTACAAAAAAGAAGCTACATTTCTTAAGATCATACCTTAGTATAATGAAATTATAATTGAAAAGAATGAAGGAAGAAAAGGTTTAAATGGAGGCAATTTATTTGGAGATTCAAAGATTACTTTTACTCAAAAACCTTAACTAAGGAAAAACCTCTGCAGAAATTAGAGTTTGAAAGAACCATTAAGTTTTACCTGAAAGACACATAGGAAATCCATTTATAAAAGATTCTAAGGAATCTAAAAATCCAGTAAACTTTTAATAAATTGAGAAGAGATACATACAAAGTTTTACCTGAAAGACACATAGGAAATCCATTTATAAAAGATTCTAAGGAATCTAAAGATCCAGTAAACTTTTAATAAATTGAGAAGAGATACATACACACTGCAAGCATGTTCTGGGAATAAGAAACTACATACCAACTCTAACTCAAATCTTGAGGTTACTAAGAAATGTTCATGGGAGGGAAACTATATCAGCAAAGAAAAAAAACTATCAGAAAACACTGTCCTATATCTAACTTGAATAAGAAGATTGCAATATTGCAATAAGACTGAAAATATTTCAATTTGTGACATACTCATAGCATGAAATTCTATCAGGATAAATATATTCTTACATCTTGGTTCAAAAAATCAATTTAAGTACAGATTAGGTTTAAATTCATAATTAGAAAGAAATTAATATCTAGATATGGGGTTATTTTGTTTGATTGCAATTTTAATATGTATTAGCAGTGTGATCAGTAGCCTCCCCCCAAATCCTAATGTAATCTTTGTTTGCATTAATAGAGGTGTAATTTCTAGAAATTAAGAGTACTAGTACTTTTGTACTTTGCCCCAGTCATATTACATCTAGAATATTGTCTTCAGTTCTGGTCACCACTGTAAGGAAAGACATTGATAAACGAGAGGACATCTGGATAATGAAGGGCTTTAAGTCCATTCAGATAATAGGGGAATAAGTTGAAGGAGGGATGTATATTGAGTGTTCAGGGAAGACTGATACTTATGATCTGAGGGATTACCAAATTGTTTTCAGGGATTTTCATCTACATTTGTTGTCCATCCGATTCACTCAGCTCTCACCTGTGGCTACTAGAAGCTACAGCATGTGCAGTGAACATACCCTGGTAAATCATCTTGACAGGTAGGCTAAATCAGGTTGAGGGTGTGACTGACAGGTCTCACACCTGTTGGTGAGTCAGGGGTTGTCTACTCCAAGACATGAAGATTTTACCTAATGGAATGGGTGATGATGGAATGAGAGCAGTTTATTCCAGTGCACACTCAGTTCCCACGGTTTTCTCTCTGGGTGTAGATAGCCAGTAGAAAACCCAGTAGAAAAACGGCTGGATCAAAGGGCATGCACAATTTGATAGCCCTTTGGGCATAGTTCCAAATTGCACTCCAGAATTGTTGGATCAGTTCACAACTCTGCCAGCGATGTATTAGTGTCCCAGTTTTCCCACATCCCCTCCAAAATTCATCATTACCTTTTCCTGTCATCTTAGCTAATGTGAGAGGTGTGTAGTGGTACCTCAGAGTTGTCTTAATTTGCATTTCTCTGAACAATAGTGATTTAGAGGACCTTTTCATATTAGAAATTGTTTCAATTACTTCATTTGAAAATTGTTCATTTCCTTTGACCATTTATCAATTGGAGAATGGCTTGAATTCTTATAAATTTGAATCAATTCTTTATATATTTTAGAAATGAAGCTTTTATCAGAACGTTTGAATGTAAAAATGTTTCCCCAGTTTATTGCTTCTCTTCTAATCTTGTCTACATTAGTTTATTTGTGCAAAAACTTTAAGACAAAATAATAAAAATTATCTATTTTGTGTTCAATAATGAACTCCAGTTCTTCTTTGGCCATAAATTCCTTCCTTTTCCACAAATCTCAGAGGTAAACTATCCTTTGTTTTTCTAATTTGATTATATCACTCTTTATGTTTAAATCATGAGCCCATTTTGATCTTATCTTGGTATACTGTGATAAGTGTGTATCAATGCCAAGTTTCTGCCCTATTATTTTCCAATTTTCCCAGCAGTTTTTGTCAAACACTTACCCAAAAGCTAGGGTCTTTGGGTCTGTCAAACATTAGATTACTATAGTCATTGACTATTTTGCCTTGTTAACCTAACATATTCCACTGATTGACTCTATTTCTTAGCCATTACCAAATGGTTTTGAAGACCACTACTTTATAATATAGTTTTAGGTCTGGCACAGCTAGGTTACCTTAATTTGCATTTTTCATTAATTCTTTTGAAATTCTTGACCTTTTGTTCTTCCAGATGAATTTTGTTATTATTTTTTCTAGATCTGTAAAATAATTTCTTGGGAGTTTGATTGGAATGGCTCTGAATAAGAAGATTAATTTAGATAGTATTGTCATTTTTATTTTATTTGCTCAGCCTACCTATGAGCACTTGATATTTTTCCAGTTGATTAGATCTGACTTTATTTGTGTGAAAAGTGTTTTGTAGTTGTGTGCATGTAGTTCCTGACTTTGTCTTGGCAAATAGAAATCCAAATATTTTATATTATCGATAGTTATTTTAAATGGAATTTCCCTTTGTGTCTCTTACTGTTGGACTTCAGTAGTATATAAAGATGCTGATGATTTATGTGGATTTATTTTGTATCCTGCAACTTTGCTAAAGTTGGGAATTGTTTCTAGTAGTTTTTTAGTTGATTCTCTAGGGTTCTCTAAGTATACCATCATCTCATCTCTTTGCAGATAAGATTTTGACAATTTAGTTTCATTATTTACTCTAATTCCTTTAATCTCTTTTTCTTCTCTTATTGCCAAAGCTAACATTTCTACTACAATATTAAGTAGTATAGAGAGGATTTTACATTGTCTTAGGGAAGTACTGAAGGCAAAAGGAAACTTCAGGGTAGCTGATCAGGGAGTTTGCACAAGCAATAGAACACTGACCCTGGAGTTAGTTCAGTCTAGTCTCAGATACTTACATCTTAGCTCCAGAGGCTTCATTGAGTGTACAATCGTCTGCAAACAAAAAATCAACACTCCCTCCACTTTACTTTTGACTTGTAATAGGGATTCATTCTCTACTGTTGGTGATAATTTTGATCTAACAATTATACCAAGAAAACACAGGTACTCTACCTGCCAGTATCACCCATCCATATGTAGAACTATCAGCTGCAGCAAATGGGGAAATAAGGATAAGTTCACTCACTTTGGCGGCATACTCTTCAGAGATATCCATACTGATAATGAGATTGACACATGCATTGCCAGAGCTAGCTTAGTGTTTAGGATGTTCCAAAGGAAAATTTGGAAGAGGAGTTTTAGACTGACTACCAAACTGAAATTCTACAGAGCTGTGTGCTGTGACATCTGCAGAATAAATCAACGCCATGCCAGGAAACTAAATTGCTTCCATTTGAGTTGTCTTAAGATTTTGAAGATCATCTGGCAGGATAAGGTACCAGACACTGAGGTTCTTTCTTGAACTGACTGCCAAGCATTCTAACTCTACTGCAGAGAGTGCAACTCCATTGGGCTGGCCACATTGTTTGAATGTCAAATGAATGCTAAAAAGATTATTTTATGGAGGACTCACCCAGGGCAAATGCTCAAATGGTGGTCAAAAAAAATTACAAAGATACTTTCAAGTGTCTTTTAAGAACTTTAGATTTTATTGTATTACATGGGAGACACTGGCACAGGACTGTCCAGTGTGACATGCCCTCATCAAAGAAGGTGCAGTGCTTTATGAGCAAAGCAGAATTGAATTAGCTCAGAAGAAACGCAAGATGCTCAAAGTTAGAGAAGGCAGCCCAAATGTTCATAGAGACTATGTGTGTCCAACCTATGGCAGAGCACGTCAAGCTCATATTGGTTTGATCAGTCACATTCAGACACGCTATAACTTGACTCTAATATAGTGATAATATTTTGGTCCTCTTCCAGAATGAAGGACAACAATCAACCAGATATTTACTGACTGGGTGATCCTTTCAGAATCTCTCAGAAAGTTTGAGAGAAAGAGTAAGAGAGACAGAGAGAAATGGAGATAGAGAAAGAGAGACACACATACAGAGAGAGATAGAGATAGACAGATTAAAAATGGAAAGACAGAGACAGAAAGATGGAGGGAGGAGGGTGTTGTTTCCTTCTTTCTTTTCTTTTTCTTCATTTCCCTCCTCTCCTACCTTACCTGGTCAAAATGAGTACCATTTGAACTCTGTTACCATCCAACACAAGTGACTTAACTAAAGAATCAGGGGAACTGCTAATGATTTGGCTCATTATCTTGTTGAATAAAACACAGTTTGAGGATTTGCCACTATTACATGCTCCTGAGGAGCTTTCTGAGAAGCAGATATTTCTCCCAAACTCACATCACACAGATTTATCCACTTCTATGATTTTGACTCCATATGAATTCAAAACCTTATGGATAATTTTCTTAGGATATTTCATATTTATGCTATTAAAATATCTAATTGTTTTAGATTGGAATATATACTTACAAATACAAAGGCAAGTGGTTACCTGTGGAAACTGTTATTTGCTTACCAGATTTGTATAACTATGTACTCTTTAGGTTCAATAGCTCTGGATCCTCCAAAAGACTTAATTTTGGCAAGTCTAAGAACTTATTAGCATTGTTTTTTTTCTGGGACTTCATGGGTGGCACTCAAGAAGCACTCAAGAATTAGGGCTAACGGATAACTGTTGGAACTTTTCCAAGTCCTCGGAGAACAGTCCAGGATTAAGAATGCAGACAAGTGAGCCTAAAAGATCCCAGTTGCTTTGATGAGGCAGCTAATGTTTAGTTGGGGGGAGAGTATTTGTAATGAGGTTCAAGTTAGCTTTTGCTCATTTTGAAGAATTTCCTCTCCCTCCAATTAACTTGCTGAGATTATAGGACATGAATGGCTCCTCTTATGGAGGTATATTGTGGCCCAGCCCCTTGCTGAGTCTACTCGGGGAACTCCTTTGGTGGATCAGTGAATAAAGCCATCTCTGAGATAATTAGAGAAGGACTCTTACTGAAAGAGCCACCTTTTCTCCATGGTCTATACAATCTAACTGTGGAAATAGCTTTTTTTAAAGTTTCCTCTCCCTTGGACTTCCAGACCAAAATGTAGCAGGACAGGGGTGGGGGTGGAATGGGAATTTTTACTCTTCTTCCCCACTGAAATAGAAAATGGTATCTGACAGGAGAAACATATGGTGAGCTGCTTATGAGAAGAGTCTTTTGTCTTTATTTATTTTTCTGAGAGCAAATTTTCTGAGCTAGCTTCTTGAAAATGAATTTTCTTTTCTTTAAAAAAAATTAACATTTCTGTTTTATTTATGAACTTAATAATCATCAATAAGCACATACATTCAAATACAGAAAGAATAATAGATTGCATATGAGAATTTGCCTAATTAAATATGGTTCATTTTAATAAGTATATATGAAATTTGATGCTACTCTTCATATAGCCAATTCTATTTGGGAGACCTCTAAATGAAAAGGAACTTATTTAATAAGAGCCCTCCTCTTCTTTGGATTTGAAATGGCTAATGCTGGATGGGAACAGAGCTCAAATGGTTGCCATTTTGCTTATATAAGGCAGGCAAGGAAGAAAAAAAAGAAAGAAAATGCCATTTTGATTAGATAAGGCAGGCAAGAAAGAAAAGAAAGAAAGAAAAAAGGAAATAAAGAAACAATCATCTCTGTCACTCTGTCACTGTCTCTGTCTCTGTGTCTCTCTGTGTCTCTCTCTCCCCTCTCTTTTTTTTTCTCTTTAGTTTTTTTTCCTGATGAGCAGATATTTCTCCCAAACTCACATCATACAGATTTATACACTTCTATGATTCTGACTCCATATGGATTCAAAATCCTTATGGATATTTTTCTTAGGATATTTCATATTTGTGCTATTTTTTAAAAAGATCTATTTTTTTCTAATTGTCTTGGATTGCAATATATGCTTACAAATATGAAGGCAAATGATTACTTGGGAGAATTCTATCTGTCTCTCTCTGAAATCCATTTATTTATCTAAATCACATGCTTACTATATGCTAAGCCCTGAGTATAAAAATATAAGAAAAAAAAGAAAAAAAGAAAAATAATCCTTGCTTTCAAGGAGTTAACATCCTAATTAGGGAAGATAACACACAAAAAGAAAGATAAAAATCTGAGGACTGAGAAATACAGAGAACAGTAATGTTAAAAGCAGACTTGGTCATGGAATGGGGAAAACACTACAGCAAGCTGTCTTGGGCACATGACATTTCCAAATATTCAGGAGTAGAGTTTTTGGAGCCCAGCCTTTTATGTTAGTAGATTGGCAAATTCCTCAACAATGTCTAATACCTGTGGTATTTATGGAATCAGTTCTTCTAGTAAGAGAAGGGGGAATTTCTAAATTATGACTGGCTTCTTAGAAGATTCCAAGGTCCTCTGTCTGTTAGTCTATCTATGTATCTATGTATCTGTTCTATCTAATTTATCTATCTATAGGATATAAATATAGGATAGAAAAAGACCCTGAACTTTGTTCTTTGTTACTATTCTGAATTATCTGGACAGTATATTTTTATGGAAAGGGAGTAATCTAGGTTTTATAGTTGTTTCTTAAGAAATCTTAAACCCATATTCCTTCTGAGGTAATTCCAGTCCTTCAGGTAATATCATAAGGCTGGAATCCTGTTTTTATTACTGAGATCAAGTATCTTATTATTAATGTTTTTGGCAAGGCAAATGGTGGTAAGTGACTCACCTAGGGATATGTAGCTAGTAAGTGTTAAGTATCTGAGGCTAATTTGAACTTAGGTTCTCCTGACTCCAGGGCTAGTACTTTATTCACTGTACTATCTAGCTACCCTAGAAATATCATTTTTTGAGGAAAGTCCAAAACACAAAATGGAGCTATGAACTAGCTAACTGTAGCTAACAGGAGGAACATAGGAATCATTAGTAAGATAGGAAAGTTTTATTAATTGTTTAAAGACTACTATGTCCTTTAAGTATTTTTTTTTGAATTTACTGTAGGATAAAATAAAAGTGATCCTGTATTTATTATATACATTATTATCTTATGTGCTTATACAGGATCTGGGTACATCCATGGAAACTCAGACTGAAGTATAGTTATATACTTGAGCAATATCCTGGGTTATATTCTGAAACAATTCTGGTTAAGAAGAAAACAAGCTAAATAGATATGATTGAACCTATTTTATAGAAATCCAGAATATGGCATGCTGTGTATTAGATTATATCTGTAAGTCTAGAGTAGATCCCTTTGATGGTTTTGCAGAATTGTTGGATCCCTTCTCAAAATAATTTTTTTATGCATAAAATAAAATAGGATTAAAAAGGAAATAATTATATTGAAATTTAATTATCAAGATATTAATGAAACAAAGTCACAGACCCCAGACTTCTATAGTCTATTTCTAGTCTATATATATTTTGTTATGATCTTCTTGAAGAGACTTTTGGGCTGCTTAGGAACCAAAAAAAAAATTCCTCATCCAGCTCTAACCTAGAACCTTGAACACCCATCAGTCTTCTGCCTTTAGATCATCTGGTGTCATCTGCAACTTAGTCTGTTTCCCAGATAATTTCTGGGTTGCATTCTAAGCTCATTTAGAGCTTAATGTAGTTTAGCTGAAGAGAGGTAGTTGAAAAATTCAACACAGCTTCTGTTTACTCTGTGCATAATTTTATCCATTTTTTGTTTTCATTTTTTAAAAGCCACTGGAATGTTTTGCCTTAGGCTTATGTAGTCGTCTTAATTCTCTTAAAGCTCTTCTTCCAGTAAATTGGCAAAGATTTTATTCTTGGAAGAGGAAGACAGACACACCAATACACTGTTGGTAAAACTGTGAATTAATTGGTCCAATTACTTTGGAAAACAATTTGCAATTATATGAGAAAAGTCATTAAACTACTCAAATAAGAATTAAGTCACCAACTGTACTCCTTCTCTAAGGAAGTGAACTGGTGATCTATATTATTACTATGCCTTCTGGATTCCCAGACATTGTCATCTGACCTGCCATTGCGTCTTAAGGATCACTTAGTCTTTCTATATTTGTTCTTTTACAGAATCTTTTTATATGTGTTTTCTCTTCTAGTAGGCAGCTGGATGGTACACGAATGGAGTCAGGAAGACCTGAACTGAAATCCAGCCTTAGACACTTACTAGCTGTGTGACCTTGGGCAAGTCACTTAATTTCTTACTATCTCAGTTTCCTCAACTGTAAACTGGGAACAACAGTAGCAACTACCTCACAAGGTATTATTTTATTTGCTTTTTCCATGTTTAGCATAGAGTAAATAATAAATGTTTTTCTTTTCTTTTTTTTAAATTCATAAGCAGAATCATTAACAAACATGAACATTTTCATATGCATAGAAGATCAGAAGAAGAGGACTATATGTAAAATCATTACTTTATTTTAAAATGTATTAAGTTTAATGTGGTAGTCAACTTTGCTTGCTTGGATATATCCCTTTTTGAAATTCTTTCTGCTTTTTCCTATATATTTAAAAAGGCATCTTTTATGCTCTTTTCTTTCTTTTTACATACCTTTCACTCCCTGCCCTCCTCCTTACCTTCTCTTCCCTTGTAACAATTAATGAGAGTGGTTTTGCACAAGCAAATCCAAAGAAGTTAAATTAAAATTAGAAAGGAAACTGGTAACTGGTAAAAAAAAAATCTTTGCAGCAAATTTCTCTGATGAAAGTCTCATATCCGAGTTGTAAAAAGAATTAATTCAAACTTATAAGACTCAGATTCATTTCCCGATAGATGGTCAAAGGATAAGAACAGGAAGTTCTCAAAAGAAGAAAAGAAAGCTATCAAGAACCACATGGAAAAAAATTTCAAAATACTATTAATTGGAGAAATGCAAATTAAACAAGTTGTGAGGTTCCTCAAGGAAGAAAATGTCAAATTTTGGAGAGAACTTGGAAGAGGGGAACATATAAGTACATAGTTGGTAAAAGTGTAAATTAGTTCAGCCATTCAGGAAAGTAATTTAGGACTATACTCAACATGTTACTAGGTTGTGCATATGTTTTAATCCACCTATGCCACCATTAGGATATATAACAAAGAGGGCCCAAAATAAAACAGTGAAAAACACAGCATCAGAGATCTTGATCTTGATGAAGATCCAGCCAAGGAGACTGGGAGGGAGTGGCCAGATGGAAGAGTGGTATCCTAAAAACCCAGGGAAAAGAATGTCAAAGGTTGCAAAGAGGTCAAGAAGAATGAGAACAGAGAAAAGTCCATTGGATCTGGCAATTGAAAGATTATTCATAATATTGGGGAGAGCATTTTTGGTGGAATGATAAAGTTGACAGCTAGATTTAAGAAATTAAGAAGAGAGTGAGAGGAGAGAAAAGGGAGACATCTATTGTAAATAGTTTGTTTAAGGAGTTTGCCCATAAAAGACAGAAGAAATATAGGACAATAGTGGGGACAGAAGTATTAAGAATCTTTTTGGGATGAGGGAGACATGAGTATATTTATAGACAATAGGGAATAAGCCAATAGACAGGAAAAGTTCAAAAATAAATGAAAAAGTAGGGAAGGCAGAGCAGGCAGTGTATTGGAAAGAATAGAATGGAATGATATTACTTGAATAAGAGAGGTTATCATGTGAGATGAGGTGAAGAAAAAAGGATTTGTGAGAGAGGAGATGAAGAAGAAGGGAGAATAAGGATCTCATGGTGAATAATTTCATTTTTGGTAAAATATGAGGCAAAGTTTTCAGCTGAGAGGCTCATGGGAGGTTTGAGGAGGAATGAAAAAGGGTGAAGAGCTGCTGTGTAGACTAGAATAGTGAAATGATGAGAGAAGTATAGTAAGATTGCATAGCAGCAATAAGGACCCAATTGAGGTTGTATAACATAAATTTGCAATGGACTTAGTTAAATAGCTGTATGATTTTCTCTATTTTTGTTCAGTAGCATGTGTGGAGGAGTAAAGGCAGTGAATTGTGTGAATGATCCAAGATTTAGACTTGGCTGGATGCAATTAGCAATGTGATAAGGGGATTAAGGATTTAAGAGAGGAGAACAAGGTAGATTTGAATTAGTTTATCAAGGGGTCAAGATGGGGAAAAGATAAGACAGTGGCTAATGTAAAGCCTTAGGGAGGATTGAAGGGTCAAGTGATTGGAGTTCACCATGTGGACAAAGAGAAAAATTTGGAAGGAAGGCAGAGTAAGATGAGTCAAAAGATTATGGTTGGATGAGGGAATTGTGGAATTCTTGAATATAAAGATGTACATTTGGGGGTAATAGTAAGATCAAAGGTATGACCATCTTAGTGGGTGATGTGGCTGAAGTGGGATGGAGGTGTAGCTCATGGGAAATAAGTAGGCTGAGGAAGTGAGTGGTTAGAGTGCTTGAGGGAAAGTAATTATGTATTTTGAAATCACTTAGTATGTAGGCAGGAGTTGAGAAGAGAAAAATTGTGAACTAAGTACTAAACTCATTAAGGAAGGAAGGACAGTGATCTGGGGCTTGGTAGACAATAATTTCCAGGATTTTGATTGGGTAGTTGATATGAATAGCACAAACCCCAAAGAAACTATTGAATGATGCAGGTAGGGGAGAATCTGGAAATGGCAATGGGGGAACAATGAGTATTCCAACTTTCCCATCTCAATCAATTAGCCAAGGAGAAAGAAGGATGAATGAAGGTGAAGCCAGTAAGAATTAATAGTTGGAAGGAGAGAGATATGATAACCTGATTTTTTTGGGGGGGGGGCGGAAATGAGGCAATTGGGGTTAAGTGACTTGCCTCGGGTCACACAACTGGTGTTAAGTATATGAGGTCATATTTGAACTCAGGTCCTCCTATTTATTGCACTATCTAGCTGCTTTAAAATGAAGAGAAATTTATTGCCCATGAGAGCAATTCCAGAGGCCAAAATAGAAAGGCTGGGTGTGTATTTAATTGCAACTTTGGAGTAGGTGTATTAAGTGTAGGTATTGGGTGGTGGGCAGTAGGGAATGGGATTTGGATGATGATCTATAGGAGTTCAAGGCTCACTAGGATATATAGGAGATGACCAAGTGTGAGAATATTTATCATTGGGTGTAAGGCACACTCCTGCTTCACAATTTCCCTTACCTTCAAAGGCTGGAGATTAGGCAGGAATAAAGCACAGCAGGAGCTGGAGGTTGAATCTGCCACGACAGCAAAAAAAGAGGTCCCATTTCCCACCAATTTTCTCCTTCCTCTTGCATCAAAGGATAGACATACTAGGAGATGAGAGGCTTAGGGGCAAAGAGTAAATTGCTCCTTTTTTTTTTTTTTAAATAACTTTTTATTGACAGAACCCATGCCAGGGTAATTTTTTACAGCATTATCCCTTGCACTCACTTCTGTTCCGATTTTTCCCCTCCCTTCCTCCACCCCCTCCTCCAGATGGCAAGCAATCCTTTACATGTTAAATAGGTTACAGTATATTCTAGATACAATATATGTGTGCAGAACCGAACAGTTCTCTTGTTGCACAGGGAGAATTGAATTCAGAAGGTGTAAATAACCCGGGAAGAAAAACAAAAATGCAAGCAATTTATATTCATTTCCCAGTGTTCTTTCTTTGGATGTAGCTGCTTCTGTCCATCCTTGATCAATTGAAACTGAATTAGCTCTCTTTATCGAAAAGATTCACTTCCATCAGAATACATCCTCAAATAGTATCATTGTTGAGGTATATAATGATCTCCTGATTCTGCTCATTTCGCTTAAATTGCTCCTTTTTTAGTGGAGGTTCTCCATATCTTAACCAAGCTGGAAGCAGAAAGTGGAAGTTAGTTACCTTCTGCTGGCAGAGGTGGAAGTCATTGTTTTGGGGCAGATGGAAAACTCCCAGCCTAGCTTTTATACCCTTTTTCAATCAGGGGACATTCACTCAGGAGGAGATGGAAGGCATGAGAAGTTCTGGCTCCTCTTCTGAAGAGGCTGGCTGGGAGATTGCAACAAGGAATGGTAGACTGCCTGCACAGTGGATATCCTTTGGGACAAATGGAAGCTAATAGGAGCAACCCTTGCTGCTTTCCCTCAGGGGATGTACTGTATCTAACAAGGTCAACACTTTTCCCAATAAACAAATACAAAAATTATAAAATAAATTTTATATTTCTTGAGCCTGAAAATGATTGTCTGTTCACCATCTCTCCTCTAAGAAGTGGGAATCATTCTTTTTCACAATCTTTTTGAATCCTGATTTGTCATTGCATTAGAGTTTTTAGTGCTTTGAAATTGCTTTACAATTTTGTGGTCAGTGTGTGTGTACATATATATACATAAATGCAATGTATGAAACACAAAATAAAACAATACAATATAACATGTGCATATGTATGTATGATATTTGTTCCATATGTAGAGACATACTTGTATATATGATATAAAATACTATAAAGTATTTATGTATATACATAAGTCATATGAGTATATTATCTATTTATAGATATAGATGTACATTTGGGACAAAAACATGTAGAATATGCAGAACACGTATGGTTGCTTTTTGTCTTTTGTTCTTGAAGAGGACCAAAATGACATCACTATGTTAGAGTTGAGCTGCAATGTGTCTGATTGTGTATAATCAAGTCAATATAAGCTTGGAATGCTCTGTCACAGTTTGGACATAAATAGTCCCCAGACATTTGGGCCAGCTTCTCTAACTTTATGCATTTAGTGTTTCTTCTGAGGTAATTCACTTCTGGTTTGCTCATAGAACACAACAACTTCTTTGATGAGGGTACACCATGCTGAGTGATCCTATGTCACTGTCTCCCATGTCACACGATCAGTTCTAAAGTTCTTGAGAAACTTTGAGAGTGTCCTTGTATTGCTTTTTCTGATCACCATTTGAGCACTTGTCATGTTTGAGTTCTCCATAAAATAATCTTTTTGGCAAGTATACATTTGGCATTCAAACAACATTGCTAGCCCATCAGAATTTCACTCTCTGCAATAGAGAAAGGACCTCAGTGTCTGGTATCTTATCCTGCCAGGTGATCTTCAGAATCTTCCTAAGACTACTCAAATGGAAGCAATTCGGTTTCCTGGCATGGCACTGGTATACTATCCAGGCTTCACAGGCATACGACAATGAAATAAGCATCACAGCCCTGTAGCCCTTCAGCTTGGTAATCAGGCTAATACCTCTCCTCTCCCATACTTTCCTGTTGAGTCTCTCAAACACTGCCTAGCTCTAACACAAATAAACATATATAAAAGATATACATGTATATAGCCCACATGGATTTTATACATATATAAAACAACATATCTCTCTATGTCTATCTATATAACACATATGGAATATATATGCATTCTGCTCATTTCATTTTGCATCATTTTTACAAATCTTAGGTTTCTCTTAATTGATCCATTTTGAAATTTTTTCTAGCACAATAACCTTCTATTATGTTCATATACCATAATTTATTTAGCCATTTCCCAATTTATTGATGCCCATTTTACTTTTGTTTCTTTACTTTAACAAAACATGCTACTAGAAATGCTTTTGTACATTTGTCTCTTTTTACCTTGTCTTTGATCCCTGGGTCAAAGTATGTGTGCACAATTTAGTGATTTTTTTATGGTTCTAAACTGCTTTCCAGAATGATGTATTAGTGCTCCTGTTCTTCTATATCCTCTTAATAATTGTCATTTTCCATTTTTTGGTCAACTTTGCCAATCTGATGAGTGCAAAATGAGTTTGCATTTATCTTATAATCAATGATTTGAAGTATTTAAAAATGACTGTCTTTCTTTTGAGAACTTTCTGTTCATGTTCTTTGATCTTGTTTTATGTTTGTATCATTTCCTGGATCTTGAATATCAGATATTTATCACAGAAATCTGTGGCATAGATATTCCTCCAAATTGTTTCTTTTTAAATTTTAATAATAAATATATTTCATTTTATTTCATTCCTTTCTGTTTATACTCTTTGACCTAGAGATCCCACTGCTGGGTGTATAAACTAAAGAAGTCAGATACTGAAACAAGGATCTCATATATACTAAAATATTCATAGGCATACTTTTTGCCAGCAAAACCAAACTAAAACTAAAACAAAAACTCTCTGGAAATAAGTGGGTGCTTATTCATGGAAGAATGACTGAAACAATTGTGACTTAAAAGTGTAATGGGATATTATTATATCACAACTATGAAGGATTCCAAGACACATTGGATATGTATAAATTGATAATAGAATGAAGTAGAACCAGGAAAACAAAAAAATACAATTATTATAAAAATGTAAATGTTTTTTCTCTTTTATTTTACACAAATTTTCTTATTTGTTCTTCTTTCTCAAGATATATATATATATATATATATATATATATACATATATATATAGCAAGCAAAGTTTAATCAGATCTTTACTTCTGCTAAGTATTAGCTCTTCCTAGAAAATTTTCAAAATGTCTATATCAATATTTAAATATTGGTTTTTAATGTTCAAAATAATTCATTCCTTTTATTCATACTAAATTTAACTATTCTTTTCTTATGATTCTATTAACTTACTTTTCCAATAATTTCTATTAGTCTTTTCTATGAAAATTTCCCTAGTTGTCTAAATTTTGTTTACCTATACAAGGTAGTCTTTTACTATTTTACTTTTATTGTTTTTAGAAGTGCTAAATTATTAAATTGTTTCACCTTTCTCAAGCTAATTGATCCAGAATTCAAGCTAGAATATTATTTTTTATTTGTTTTTACCTGTGTTTTCCCCATCTTGTACTGGTCACCAGAAAAAGTGCTTTGCTCACAACTCAGGTAGCCTGTGTTTCTGGAGGGGCCTCTGGGTCTTTGCAATAGTGAATCTGGTGGAAGGGAAGTTGTAGTTGCTAGGGTAACAAAAGAGTGAATATAAATGTGTTCTCATTAAAAAATATCTATGAATATATTTCTCTGCACACTACATATTCTCCTCCCACCTTGGCTCAAAGGTCATATCTTCCCTTAAGATACCTATGGCAGATTGAGTTTAGTTTAAAGGATATAGCTTTAGCTCAAGGAGGAGGAATAGTCAGAATAAGGCTTTTTCTGCTCACTTTGGCTCATTGTGCCTACCTGTAGTTCTGGGGGAAATTTTCCATAATATAACGTAGGTGTATAAATTCATGTCTAAGATCTTCCCTAAAAGTGTTTTACAGGGTTCTTTCTAGGGAATGTACTTAATGTACATAAGAAGATCTCACATTTTTTTAGGCAGGATCTGACTTAGGTTGGTTTCCTGATAGTTTTAATATAAAATTAAATGAATCACTTAGGTCATTCAACAGTTAACAAAAAGAGGTTTATTAGTTATAGCTTTGAGAGATTCTCAAACGGGATATAGTACCTCCTTAGAGAGACATAATCTCCTTCTCCTTCAAGAATCTAGTCAATAAGGCAGGGCATGGTGACAACTGAGGCCTTGGAACTTCTTCCAGTTTTAAAGGGACATGACTTCACATGAGCCAGTGTTTTTATATTCTTAAGTAATTGAGAAGTGACATCAATGTGACCTGAGGTCAACAGGAAGCTACGGCTTCCTCAGCTTAAGAAGGACCAAGTCTCAGATTTCTGTCATAGGCTTCATCTGGTGGATGCTACTACAACAACAACAACAACAACAACATACTTAGCATTTATATTGTGCTTACTGTGTGCCAGAGATTTACTCTACTAATCACTTTATAAACATCTCATTTAAATGAGTTAGGCACTATTATTATCATCCTTATTTGAAATTTGAAGCAATTTGAAGATAAATTTAGGCAAATTGAGGATAAGTGACTTATCCAATGTCTAGTAAGCTAGTAAATCCCTGAGTCTGAATTTGAATTTACTTTTTTCCCCTGAGGCAACTGGGGTTAAGTGACTTGCCCAGGGTCACACGGCTAGGAAGTATTAAGTGTCTGAAGGCAGATTTGAACTCAGGTCCTCCAGACTTCAGGGCTGATGCTCTATCCACTGCACCATTTAGTTGCCCCTGAATTTATTCTTACATTCAGGCTTCGGACGCTGTCCATTGTGCTACCTGGCTACCAAATCTTTGTAGTTCAAAGTGGGTCTTTTGATTTAGGACAGTGATGATAACTAGGAGAAAACTAGGAATATAAGGGCACTAGTACAGGCTGATATTAGCTCTGTTACAGTCATTAATACATCATCGTGGGTCAGGATCATCTGCAGTATAGGTGCAAAGAGCTCCTCATAAACTTGCATGAAATCCCTCCTGGAGTCTGATTTGATACTGAGGTTCTCCCTGTATTTCTGTTCACTCAGTGTTCTATAGCTCACCTGCTCAAACCCTCCGATCCCTCCAAGTAGTCCTTGGAGTTACTGTAGCCTAAAAGAAATTGACTGTTTTCTTCAAGTATCTCAGAAAGGCCCTGAAACAGACCTGGGCTAGTAGGTCAGAGTAGAGTGCCATCTGGTGGCTAACTCAGGTAACTCACTAATAATTAGAGATGTACAAGTTCCACTGCACTCGGATCAGGTTGCAAAGCCCACAACAAAAAAAAAAATGACAGATGTTGGAACTGTTATAGGAAAATAGACTAATGAATTGTTAGTAGAGTTGTAAATTGGAGTAGTCATTAAATTTGGAAAACAATTTGGAATTGTGCCCCTAAAATTATTAAACTGTACATATCTTTTGATCCAGCAATATTACTATTAAACTTATATTCAGAAGATATCAAAGGAAAAGAAAAAGGACTCATATGCATAAAAATATTTACAGTAGTTTTCTTGTTTTGGTAATGGCAATGAAGTGGAAATTGGGATAGTACGGGGGAGGGATATGGTGCCATAGAATGCCTATTAATTGAGAAATAGCTGAATAAATTATGGCATATAAATGTAATGGAATACCATGTTGTCATAAGAAATTATAAAAGAAATATTTTCAGAGAAATATATAGACATAAAAACTAATGTACAGTGAAGTGAGAAGAATTAAAACTAAAGTTTATACAAGACAAACAATAATATAAAAAGAAAAATAACATTTTATAGGAAACATCTTGTAAAGATTTGAGAATTCTGGTCAATGCAGTGACCAACCATGATTCCAGAGAACAGATGATAAACATGCTACTTCTGGATATTTGTTCTGATTTTTTTCTTTTTTTGAGGGGACATGTAGAAGAGACAAAATTGATTTCTGTTAATTGAGAAAAATAAACCACCAAACACCTTCTACTGGATAATTAACCTAATGACATGTTGTTTCCCTATATCTTAAGAAATTTTCCCTGAGGGGAAAAAGCAATATATTTGAAAGATAAAGAAAAAAATTTCCTTAAACCCCCCCCCCAAAAAAAAAAAAAAAACAACTTTGAATCTCTTGGAGAGACTGCAAAGATATATAAGGCATGTGAGAGAAGCAAAAGTGACAGCCACGTTCAGTGGCCATTAGTGCCATCCAGATGATTCATACCTAAGATAGAGTCATTATCCAAACTGTATGCAGTATGAGTTTAAATAGAAGAGTAAAAAAAACAAATAAACTCCAGACATAAAAAAGAGAGACAGCTAGAGAATTTTATCTCTAAGAAATAAGATGTTCTAAAGCCCTTGATAGTTGCTATACTTTATCCATCTTTCAGATATGTGCATTCAGAGTTCAAAGACATAAAGGATGATACCATAAGCAAATTAGAACAAAGGATAGTCTATCTTTCAGATGCAAAATGGATGATTTTGAGTATATTAAGTTAAAAAGTTTTTGTATAAACAAAACCAATGCAAACAAGATTAGAAGGGAAGCAGTAAACTGGGGAAAATTTTTTTATATCCAAGAGTTCTAATAAAAACCTAATTTCTAAAATTTATAGACAATTGATTCAAATTCATAAAAATACAAGCCATTTGCCATATGATGAATGGTCAAAGAATATGAACAGACAATTTTCATAAGAAAAATTAAAACTATTTCTAGTCATATGAAAAAATGCTCTAAAACACAATTGATCAAAGAAATGCAAATTAAGACAATTCTTAGGTACCAATCACTATATTCCTCTCAGACTGGCTAAGAGGACAGACAAAGATAATGATGAATGTTGGAGGGGACGTAGGAAAACTGGGACACTAATACATTGTTGGTTGAGTTGTGAATTGATCCAACCTTTCTGGAGAGCAATATGGAACTGTGCCCAAAGAACTATTAAACTGTGCACATCCTTTGATCCAGCAGCATCTTTACTGGGCATGTAGCCCAAAGAGATCATAAAAAAAGGGACCCACACGTGCAAAAATGTTTGTAGCAGTCTTTTTTTTTTTTTTTTTTTTTTTTTGTAGTGTCAAGGAACTGGAAACTAAGTGGATGTCCACCAGTTGGAGAATGGCTGAATAAGTTTTGTATATGAATGTTATGGAATATTATTGCTCTATAAAAATAATCAGCAGGATAATTTCAGAAAGGCCTGAAGAAACTTATATGAACTAATGCTAAGTGAAATGAGTAGAAGCAGGAAAACATCGTACACAACAACAAGATTATATGATGATCAATTTTGAAGGACATGGCTCTTTCCAACAATGAGGTGATTCAGGCCAGTTCTAATGATCTTATGATGAAGAGAGCCATCTACACCCAGAGAGAGGACTATGGAGACTGAGTATAGATCCCAACATAGCAATTTCACTTTTTGTTGTTGATGTTAGCTTGCATTTTGTTTTCTTTTTCATCTTTTCTTTTCTTTTTTGAGCTGATTCTTGTGAAGCATGATAAATGTGGAAACATGTATAGAAGAACTGTACATGTTTAACATATATTGGATAATTTGCTTTCTAGGGGAGGAGATGGAGGAAGGGAAGGAGAAAAAAATTTGGAACAAGGTTTTGCAAGGATGAATGCTGAAAACTATGTATATGTTTGAAAATAAAAGGCTTTATAAAAATAAATCAAAAAAGAAACCTTAAAAAAGATATGGTATTCATTTTTCCAAATATAATCCCCACAGAAAACTACAGATAGACCTCTGCCCTACCTGAGCACTAATTGAGTCTTATCATTTAACTGCATATTTGGTAATGTTCTCTTGGCCTTAGGTGAACCCATCTGTCCTGTTTGCCTACATTTTCTAAATTCTAGGTAAGAAGTACACATTCTTCCAAGATAAGAATATTAGCACTTTCTTTGCTGGAATGCAAATACTTCTATAATGAAGATTTTTGAAAGGTGTGAGGATTAACTGCTATTAATCAGCTCATTAAAAAAACCATCTGGCTCTTACTTTCCTAAAAGTTCCAATTAAAGGAGTTACAGTCTATGTAGGGTCACTTTATGAATTAAATCGGTCAGAAGCTTCAACAGGCATTAGATTTTGGATTCTATGAGATATTTGCATCTCTTGGAACCAATAGTACATAATTCAGCCAACCCAGTTGTCCCAAGAGAGAAAAATAATTTGTAGCAGTCAGTCCCTTCTATAAATATCAATTTTGGTATCAAAGTTCAAGCTGAGGTGTGCATTTGTACAATCATTTCCAATCAATCAACTTTATTAAGTACCTACTATGTGCCAAGTACTGTGTTAAGTTCTGGGAAAACTTAATGGAGAGTCAAATGGAGAGACAACATGCAAATGAATATGTACAAAGCAAGGAGAAGAAATAATTAACAGAGAAAAGGCACTAGAATTAAGAGGAAATGGGAAAGACTTCCTATAAATGATGAAATTTTAGTTGGAGCTTAAAAGAAGAGAAATTAGTAGGTGGAGTTGGGGGGGAGGGGAGAACGTTTAATATGAGAACTGACCATTGTATTCTTTCAATTTATACTTTGCTTTCTGAATCTAAGACATTATGTCTGGAAAAGTTTTCTTTTATGATTTCTTAAAATATGATACCTACATTCTAGATGTCTTATGGTTTTCAGGTAGTCCAATTGATTCATAAGTTATTTCTCTTCTATCTGTTTTCTATACCAGTTGTTTTTCTCATGAGATATTTCACATTTTCTCTTACTTTTTCAGCTTTTGTTTTTGTTTTTATTATTTCTCAATTAGACATGAAGTCATAAGATTTTGATCAATTCTAATTTTCAAGAAATTATTTTCTGCAATAAGATTTTTTAACTTTTTCCAAACTGTTAATTCTTTTTCTAATCTTTTTAAAACTCTTTTCCCATTCTTTCCTCTACTTCTCTCATTTTGTTTTTAAAATAATTTTCTAAGCTCCTTCTTTAATTCTTGTTTTAACTTGTCTAGAAGTTCTAGTTGAGTTTGTGCCCAAGCTTCATTATTCACTGAGGCATTGCTTGTATATGTTTTGGAATCATTCTCTTGTGTGTTTGTGTCTTCAGCTTTTCTGCTGCCAGAATAGCTCATTGTGGTGGTGGTCTTTGTTGTTTCTTTATTTTGCCTTTTCTTCTAGCCTTCTTTTTACTTTGGTCTTAATGTTAGGGGCTGACCTCTGCCACACTTGTGAATGGAAAATTTGGATTGATCCTATTGCTGCTTTCTTGGCGTATAGAATGTTATGTCATTCCAGGATTTTGTATATAGGCTAAAAGCCTGCATGTTTTCAGTGGTCTGACCTAGGCCAAAGCCTGATTGCTTTTTCCTGCTCTGAGATCTACAAGTTCCTGACCTGGGTTTGGGCTGGAATTTGTACCTGTCAGCCAGTCTGAAACCTCAGCTGGTTCAGAATGGCAGAATTATAGGTATTCCTTTAGTTTGAGATTTCTCCCTTGATTATTATTCTGCAGCCTGGTCTAAAAGGCTAGAGGTGAGACCCTGCTCGTTTGGAATCTGAGCCATACAGCTGCTGTAGCTCTTGTTGCTGACTTCTGAACTTTCTCCTTTCTTGGTACAATAGGGGCCTCCCTCCCTGGGAATACCACCTCCATATGCAGGTCCCTTTTGCATTCCAAACTGAATCTTTAATCCAAACCTGAGTACTGGACAACAAAGCTGCATTTGTCCCTTATCTCCAGTATATATCTGGAGAAGCTCTTGTATGGGTCTGATGGAGCCCTAGTACCTCCTTTTGCTCTGATACATAGCCATTCCTTTGGCAATTACATGCTCCATACATTCCTCTCCTGACCCCTTCACTAGTGCTAGCAGCCCTCTCTCTCTGTTTTCCTTTCCTTAGCTGGGCTAAACAAATGATAAAATTTACTCTGACTTTCTGGAGGGTTTTCCCATCAGGACAAGATCTGGTGCATTTTTCAGATCTGTTTGGAGGTGTCTGCAGAGAGGAGAAAGAGAGAGAGAGAGAGAGAGAGAGAGAGAGAGAGAGAGAGAGAGAGAGAGAGAGAGAGAGAGAGACAGGAAGAAAGAGACAGAGAGACAGGAAGAAAGAGACAGAGAGACACAGAGACAGACGGAGAAAAAGGTAGAAACCCAGACAAACATATATGTACATAAATATATATAAAGAGAGAGACAGAGACAAAGACAGAGACATACACAGATAGAATGATACTGACAGACAGAGACAGACAGAGGGACAGAGGCAGAGAGAAAAAGAGAGGAAGAGGGAGAGGGAAAGGGAAAGGGAGAGGAGAGAGGGTGAGAGAAAAAGTGAGAGAAAGATAGAGACAAAGGGGGACACACAGAGAGAGACAGAGAGAGATGAATGAGCTGAATGGATGAATGGAGACAGGGGGAGGCAGGGAAGGAAGGAAATGAGAGACTGAGACAAACACTGAGAGAGAGAGATACAAAGAGACAGAGACATATAGAGAGATAGAGAGACAGAGACAGAAACAGTTTTATTTCAGTTGTCTAGGGATGGGAGAGTGGTGAATTCTATCTGCATATGCTACTTTGTTTGTGTGAAGGGATGTTACGAGTAAGACATGGTCATTTTAAATCTTGAGGTATTCGCTGACTAGAAACTATAGTTCAGGAAAAGACCATGGTTTGTATATAAGGGTATGTCCTGGATATATCCTGAGTGTGTTTTGAACATGATCCATGAACAAATGAATTGAGTTATTATAACACAAATTCTATAGTGGGTAGTAGGATGTCACAATACTTTTAATAATAAGAGTTATCGCACCAGAAATATTATTCCAAGTTTTGATTTGTGTGTTCTGCCTGTTCTTCGTTACTAGAGGAAATGTACTGTTGAAAGCTGATTTTTTTGTTGCCCAAAGGAACATAAATGTTATAGTTTAGAAATATGAGGTATTCTACAGAAACTTATTAGAAGAACTGTAAGAGGGAAGGTTGTGAGGGCAAGAAAACTTTGTAAATGGATGGATCTTCTCAGCTTCAGTAGGAGGTTTAATACTGGAAAGGAAATAAGCCATTTTGGTAAAGGTATCTACCTTTTCCATATCTTGGTTATATCTCTGGGATAGGGGCAAGTCTAATGTGAAATATATATTTCCTCTAAAATGGAGAGCAGCTTTTAAGAATTGCAATGAGCCTGTTAGATGCACTATTTGAATGTACAAGCTTGATCATACTCTTTATATACCTTGCAGTCTAGGTATAAATAAATAAATAAATATATATATCTGTTAACACACATATATAACATAATGTATATAGTATAACAATATATCTGTTGCAGTCAGGACTTCCAAAAAGTCATGGGTAACTTTATATAAGATATTAAAAAGACTCCTATGGTTTACTAGCATCCTATTTTTTTTTTTTTCTATAATAGCAGACACTGATCACTGCCTAATGAGCCTTACCAGAGTATGAGCATTATTAGAAGTGCCAGAATCCATTCAAGAATAAACTGTCCTTGGATGCCAGTATTATATAATTTCTATTGAGAGCAGACAACTGGGTTTGAGTGAAGGCATTCTTTACCCAAGGTTGGTAAATTAGATCTGATTACTGCCTGGAGTTTTATGATTGCAAAGTTTATAGTTTGTAGAAGGTTTAGGCAACTGAGTGCCCAAATTTGGGTTTTTGCCAGAGAACTTCTGCCCACAGATTGCATGGTCTGGGAATGCATCTAATGGTGAACTTGAATCTATTAAAAACAGTCTTTGGCAAAACTAACATTGGAAGAGTCCTAGATAGAATGAAAGTAACTCCATTTCTTGTGGACAGTATGGTGATGCTGGGGGTAATTTACTCCTTCAAGGTGGTGTCTCCATCACATAAATGTGGCACTGAATATGAATAGCTCCTCTCAGACTATGAAGTTCTTTTGTACATCAGTCAACTAGGGAAAATTCTGCCATATTTTCTTTTTCTTTTTTATTGTAATCGCTTTATTTGTTTTTAATGCACATTGCTTTATGAATCATGTTGGGAGAAAAGGGAAAAACCATGACCGAGATAAAAAAAAAAAAGCCCAGTAAAAACAAGTGAACCTAACATGTGTTGATTTACATTAAGCCTCCTTAGATCTTTTTCTGGATGCAGATGACATTTTCTGTCCAAAGTCTATTGGGATTGCTTCAGATCACTGAACTGTTGAGAAGAACCAAGTCTTTCATAGTTGATTATTGCACATTCTTGCTATTATTGTGTACAATATATTTCTGCTTGTTTTGCTCAGTATCAGTTCATGTAAATCTTTCCAGGATTTTCTATAATCAGCTTGTTCATCATTTTTTATAGAACAATAATATTCCATTATCTTCATGCACCTCATCTTGTTTAGCCATTCCCCAATTGATGAGCATCTATTTCTTTTCCAATTCCTTGCTACCACAAAAAGAGCTGCTACAAACATTTTTACACATGTGGATCCTTTTCTCTCCTTTATGATTTCCTTGGGATACAGACTCAGTAGTGGCACTGCTGGGTGTAATGACTGCTTATTTAAAATCAGCCGGAGTCAGGAATTCAGGTTAAGGGGAAAATCTTCAATATTTATTGAAGTGAAGAGGTGAATAAAGATTGCGATAGCAAATATAGGCAAGAAAGATTGCGATAGCAAATATAGGCAGTTGCGACAGGAAGCCAGCTAACAGAGAGAGATGTGAGCTGAGCAAACCGTGGCAATGGCAATCCCAAAAGTCTCTCCTCCCCTTCCTTTTCCACTCCCCTGCCTCCACCCACCAAAATCGTCATTTCCTATACAACACATCAGGACTTGCACAAAGAGTGGGCGGGGGCCATTCTTTCTCCAAGCTTATATATTAATAGAGTATGGTCCAATTACTATTTAGCCTCATGTGCTTGGGACCTCAGTGCATCAACTCAAGCCTCAGCCCATTACATCTGGGTCAAAAGGCACAGTTTTGTAACTCTTTGGGCATATTTCTAGATTGCTCTCCAGAATGGTTGGATAGTTTTACAACTCCATCAACAATATATATTAGTGTACAGTTTTCCCACATCCCCTCCTATATTAATCATTATCTTTTCCTGTCGTCTTAGCCCATCTGAAAGGTATGAGATAATACTGCATTTACATTTCTCTAATCAATAGTGATTTTAGAGCTTTTTTTTCATATAACTATAAATGGCTTTAATTTTATCATCTGAAAATTATCTGTTCATATCTTTTGACCATTTATGTATTGGGGGTATGACTTGTATTCTTATATACTTAACACAATTTTTTATATATTTAAGAAATGAGACTTTTATCATTTAGAAAATGTTGCCAAGATGAAATCACTGGCAACTGCTTAGATACAGAGATAATGAGGAATCCAGGCTGGCTCCTGCTTTGTGAGTCTGAGGAATTGGGAAGATGGAAATTCCCTCTACAGTAAAAGGGAAAGTAAGAGAGAGGGAAGGTTTAGAAAGATGTCATAAGTAACTTTCAGTTCCTGAAAGAACCATTCCATGTTGTCAAGTGAGGACTATTTTCAGTAAGGTACCACTAATACAATGGCTGCCTCATTTAATAGGCAGGATATTATCAAGGATACCTTGGCTGGGCCTATAGGAACTTCTTCTTCTTCTTCTTTTCTTTTTTTTTTTTTTTGCTGAGGCAATTGGGGTTAAGTGACTTGCTTAGGGTCACACAATTAGGAAGTGTTAAGTGTTTGAGACCAGATTTGAACTCCGGTCCTCCTGACTTCAGGGCTGGTGCTCTATCCACTGTGCCACCTGGCTGCCCCTCTGTAGCAACTGTGGATCAATGACCTTAGGAAGTCTTCTATCCTCTGTACCAAATAGTTTAGAGGCTTATAGGTGCTGATTTCAAGAACTGCCTAAACCAGAGTTTGACTTTCTTGAGCCACAAATGACCTATACAAGAATCCTTTTTTGAGCAAAGTCTTCTCTTCTCTATATCATATCCCTTCTCTCTCAGTTTATTTTCAACTCGCATAGGATATCTACATATATAATTTTTTTTTACAAGTTATCTGCTCAGTTAGAAAGTAATTTATTGAAGGCAGGGATTGTGTTTTTGGTTTTATTTGTTTCTCTCGCACTTAGTACAGTGTCTGACATAGAGTAAAATCTTAACAAACAAATAAATAATGCTCACTGATTGATAAATGCAGATATACTCCCAGCCTCACTAGAGCTTCAAATCTGGCACAGCTCTCCCCACAGTTTTCTGGACCTCTGAAACTTAGGACCTCAGAATACATCTAATGTAATCTAGTCTTGCAATCTTGACAGAAGTGACTAATATAATGCCTATCGAAATAAGTGGAGACTGTAGGTTTATAGATTTTACAGAGGAAAGACCTGAGAATCAAGGCAGGAGGTTAAAGTGACTTGTCCAAGTTGTAAGCATCAGATTCAGAATTTGAACCCAGATCTTCTGACTAATGATTTTTCAATTATACTATGATGGCATATATGATTTGTCAAACTATTTTGTCATTGTTAACCATAGGTCGTTTACTTAAGGAAGTAGGCCATGCTGTTGTTTACTGCCCAAAGGTAGTTTACTGACAGGAAACATTGGTCAAGAGATAGAACCCCTATCTAGGGGTTGGGAAATCTCAAAAAATTGAAGATCAGGTGGCCAAGAATCAAACAAAATTCAGACTGAGTTGGTAGCAGGTCATCTTCATATTGGTAAAATCCAAAAGGCTGTGACTAAATGGCAAAATTTCTTGAACAGAGATTCAGGCTAAAAATGTCAGTTAATAAGCATTTATTAACCTCCTATTAACAGTGCCAGGCATTGTACTAAGTCAATGTTTGATTAAAAGGAAAGGTAGATGAAAAGTCTATATCCTTTCCCATTCTCCCAAGTTACTTGCATTCCTTATCCCTTCCCTATGCTAATGGTGTGTCATTTGTCTGATTTGACTTCTAAGGTTTTTCTTACTCAAAGTTCAGCATATTACCCACTGTGTCACCTAGCTTGAAATATTATTCATAGTCTAAGTTATTAAGAATTAAGAGGCATGGAAAATAGAATGTTCTCCAAATGAATCCTCTTAATTAATCAATGAAGAACAAAAGAGTATGAGAATTTAAATTATACAAATAAAGCAAAATATGAGGTGGGATAATCAGAGGTAAGAATTCAGATCAGTCATTTTTTTTTTTTTTGGCTGAGGAAATTGGGGTTAAGTGACTTGCCCAGGGTCACACAGCCAAGAAATGTTAAGTGTCTGAGATCAGATTTGAACTCAGGTCCTCCTGGCTTCAGGGTTAGTGCTCTATCTACTACACCAACTAGCTGTCCCCAGATCAGTAATTTAAAAAAGAAAATAAATTTATGCCATAGGTGATGATATGAAAATACAAAAGCATAAGCAGCAATTGAATGGGACCAGGTGAAGATTTCTCAAAAAGAAGAAAGTGTAAGTTCTTTAGTGTAAGGAACTTGCCATTTGCTGGGAGAAAGGAAACACCCCATGAGGTTGGGACATATACTTAACTGGCAGGCTAAAATCCTAAGGGGACTTAGCACCCTAAAAGAAGTAGCTCTAAGGAGGAGAAATGGGGTTGAGAAACATAGTGGAGTTAGGAGAGATATCATGTGGCATGAGAGAAGGGGAAAAGACACCATGAGGTAGAGTGCTTTGGCGGGCTGTCCCAGGGGAGGACAATGGCCATGGGATGGCCCATGGGTAGATTTTGTGAGGAGGATTTGGCCCCAGAGACATGACTGGAATTTCTGGTTGGACAGCCAGGGGAAGTAGACTTTAGCTCCTGTTTTGTGAACTTGTTGGGTTTAGAAAAAAACTTGTTTCTGGGCGTATAGTTCCAGTTTCTTCATCTTTAGGCTTCTGGAGGTTTTTGATTGGGATTTTTGGTACTTAATCTAAAATTTAGGACTGAAAACTGCATATCAATTATTTTATGAAGGCAAGGTCTTTTTTTTTTTTTGGATTTTGTATCAAAGATTCTACTGCTTAGCCATGCAAGAAATTTTAAAGAGGTTTGTTAGAACTACAAATTCTCTGATAGTGATTATTTCTACCAAGGTCTCCATTGGTCTTCAGCAAAATGATTTAATATTTATTTAAGTGCACAATGGTGTAAATTATGCATAATGGTTTGTAAGTTGTTTTTTTTTTTTTTTTTTAATATATATAGACCTGAAGCCTCTGATTGGTGAAACTTGCTATTGAGACGAAATCTCTTGGGATTGCAACTAATATTATTTTGAGTTTTGAATTTGGGAATGATTGGCTGACAGATAATTAAATCAGTAACTTACCACTTGAGGAAAATGCCATAAATTACTCAGAGGGATGCCTACCTGAACTGTTACAGGTGGATATCTGGACAAGAGCTGGGGGGCCAACTTTGGCTTCTGCTCAAGGTGGGAGCCTTCTGACTCAGTTTTCCAGTTGTATTTTTTTGTTTTTTTTTTGGAATAAGAACCCACCTGATTATTTCTGAGTCTGGCTGTGAGGTGGAATTGTTACTGAATGACTGGTTGTCAAACAGATCTAAGAATGCTTTATCCTGTCATGTATGTGCTCTCAGGCTGAGGCCCTGAAGGATCAGTTTTAATGCTATTATAATCATGTCCCTGCTTTTTTTTCTTTTTTTTCCCCTAAGGCAATTGGGGTTAAGTGACTTGCCCAGAGGTCACATAGCTAGGAAGTGTTAAGTGTCTGAGACCAGATTTGACTCAGGTCCCCCTTAAAAGCCAAGGCTTTTAAGACCTTGAAAACTAAACGGATGTCTCTTCCAAAAGTAAAGTTTTTCACTCTGTGTGCTGATGAAAGGTGGGGCCAGATCCTTGGGGTCTTGACTCATTTCTCCTTGCTTATTTCTCAGAGAAACTTGGTGTCTTTGGGGTGATTCTCCTGCCTTAGAGCAATGGCTGCTATAGTCTTTCTTTTCTTTTCTTTTCTTTTTTTTTTTTTGCTGAGGCAATTGGGGTTAAGTGGTTTGCCCAGGGTCACACAGCTAGGAAATGTTAAGTGTCTGAGGCCATATTTGAACTCAGGTCTTCCTAATTTCAGGGCTGGTGCTCTATTCACTGTCCTACCTAGCTGTCCCTGACATAGTCTTTCTAACTGAGGAAGCCTCTAAGCTCATCCTAGGTCAGTCATTGAGAGTCTAACTCCCCACCACATTCAGAGCATTTTTGCCTATACCAGAGCTTTAGAATTGGGGAAAGGAATGAGAGTGAATATACTGATTCCAAATATGCTTTTCATGTTTTGCAGGCTCATGGGGACTATATGGAAAGAAAGGTGACTTTTAATAGCCAAACATTCTCTCATTAAGTATGCAGGAGAACAATTACTGCAAGCTGTCCTTGGACTTAGAGAGGTCTTTGTTATGTTTTGTAAAGGTCTACAGAAGGATTCACTTTAGGCCAAGGGAAACAGGCTTGCAGATTCAGCAGCCCCTGACCATGGCACCTTTAATTCCCCAATTCCTGACTCCTGCATTTCCTCATAAAGCTCCCAGACAAATAACTTCTGAAAGGGCTGTTAAACACCCCATTCTGAAGCCTATCTAGAGGAGAGGTACATACTTAGGGGAAGATTGGCAGATGGATTTTGCATATATGCCCCCTATCAGGGGCTTCAGACTGCTTTTGTTTTTTGTTCACACCTGTACTAAGTGGGTAAAAGCCTTCCCTTGTAAGACTAAAAAGGATCTAGAGTTTTTGCTAAAAGAGATCATACTCACCTGGCCACACTGTTCTACCTACTACCCCTACTCCTTTGAGGAAATAAAAGCAGGAATTTTGGGAAAATGCTCTTTGGTATTTATTCTAGAAAAACTGTCTGGATGTAACGCATTTAAGATAGTCTCATCTACCCTCCCTCCTTCATGCTTCCTCTGGGTGGGGTTCCTGGAGTTCCCTAGTAGCCCCCATACTAACACCACTTTTGTTTATTCTTTTTTTTTTTTTTTTACTTGTATTTAGTCCTTGCATTTTTCATCTACTTGTGAGAGTTGCTTCTTTCAGACTCCAAGCCATGAAATTCCAACTATTTGGTCAGGTGACTTCACCTGAGACCTGATTCTGACATTCAGCATCCCCTCTCCCCAATGCTGCTGATGCCATTTACAAGTCACATGTCTCTCTTCTTCAGTGGGGATCCCATTGGGCAGGGCCAGCTCTATGTACCCTTGTCAGCCTGAAGCATCTCCAGAAGATGAGATCTACATCCCTTTGTCCCAATGAGTCTGGGTCTGGACTGCTTAGGGTGGGAATGATGTGACAATGGCCCTGAGCCTCCATAGTGCTGCAGTTCTATGGTTGCCAGATGCCAATCTGTTCTGTGATGGCTGGGTTTCCAAGACAGAGAGTGGGAGTTGGTAGAAGTGGGGTCTCTGATTCCTGCTCATTGCTTTAAGCAGCAGTATCCTGTCCCTTGCTTGCTTAATCATTAGAGTAGTTCAAGATTTAGCCAAATTCAGGAGTAGCTAAAGTGGTTCCTGAAAGCTTCCACTGATGGGCTGGTGTTAATTCTTAATGGTAGAGGGTGGATTACAGTTAGTACTGAAGAGGGACCAGCCTGAAGACCTAGGTAATAAGGATGTCCTACGGGAAGAAATATTCCAGGATTGGTGTGAGAAATCTTCAGTGGTATAAAATGAAGAGGGACTGAATGGGACCAGGTGAAGACTTCTCAGAGGTTGTAGGACTTTAAGTCTAATCTTCTGGGAATCGTGTGATCCCTATTCTCAGAAGGTTTAGAGCAGAAGACATCAGACCTTAGCCCTAAACTTCAGGAAGTTTAGGAACCCACAGGAAGTAGACAGCATTGCTGATCATTGGTCAATAGTTACTTCCTTTTCAGGTCATCCAATGACACCAGGTCTTTTGCTATATAGTTCACTCACTCACTGTTTCCAGCTCAGGGCTACACACCATGCTGGGCTGCTCAGTTGGTGTGCTTGGACATCTCCTTGCAAGGACCGAATAAATGCTTTCTGTTTGTATCTTAAGATGCCTCTGAATAGTTAGTTTGGGTAAAGGGGTCTAGCACATGTCTCACATGCAATGATACAATTAAACTAGACTGACTTATGGCTTAGGGAGAAGGGAAATCTGTCAGGTTATAGTGGTGGCTATGAAAATTGCAAGGACACACACAACTGAAAAGACAGAATGGAAATGGCGAAATTAGAAGAAATGAGAGCAGTTCAATGGGTACTAGCATTGACAAAATAGGTATGAGGTGGTGTGGGCCAGTCAAAGACAAAAATATAAGGTGTTTAGCCCTACACCCAACTAAGAGGTTTGACTCAGCTCTATTTGCAAGAAAAAAGAAAAAGGAATTAAGGTTCAGGTTGATAGCTCACAGTGGCCTTACCTGCCCTTTTTTCTTCTTTGCTTTTTCCTACTTGATTATTTTGTGTGAGAGATGCAGGATGAATGTTAAGGGACTGAGAGAAACTGTAATACTTTGTTTCTACTCATGTTTTTGGCAGAATTCCTCGAAAAGAATTTGGGATACATAGGCTCTTCATAAAGGAGGTTCCTCAACAGGAATTACAATGGTTTTCTAACCTTAAGTCAAAGAGGGATTTGAGGCAGAAATATAGATTCTGTTAGCAGGAGGAAGTAGGTTAAAAAAATCAAACAGACTAAATTCCACTGGACTCTACTTAATTAATTGTAGGTTGGTCTGTGTTCCAAAGGAGGTTAGTTCCTAGGACTAAAACTAACATTTTGCTTAGTGTGAGGTGAAATATCAGATTAGATTTAGTTTGTCAATTAGCAGTCATTATCAGACACCAATATTTCTATTAATATTTCTATTTCCTAAAATAGTTCCTCCTCTTTGTTCCCAACATTGTTTTTTCTCTCTCATGTCCAACTTTCAGCTTTTCCTTTATTGCGGATCATTATCCAGGATAGCACCATGACACTTTCATCAATCACTGAAATTTTTTTGTGGCCAAGATGAATTTAGAATAGTCAAAACTGAAGTATTAGACACCATACTGTGAGAAACGGATGGGCATTTGTTTTCCACAGTTATGAAAATTAAATAGAAGAAAATTAAATTAGAAAACTGAAACTCACAAGGAAATCAAGGAATAATTAAGAGTGAAGGTTGTCTTCTCCCCCCCAAATTTAAACTCCTTGGGGGCAGGGACTGACTTTTGTAATCAGGGGTAGTGGTCTGAGATTTGAAAAGAATCTTTTGCTCTTTACCCTTAGCCCTGCACTAACAGTGCAGGATGTTCTAGAAGGAACATTCCTCCTTCTAGAATGGAAGCTCTTTGGGGCAGGAACTGGCTATGTAATGAGGGGTGGAGATTCATGTCGAATAACTTCTATAACATCCAATTAAAGGGGAATCAGAGGAGGGCCTTGTGCTTCAGAATAGGAAATAAAACGTTGCTTTTGGACTTTCAAAGATGTGTCTACTTGCTTAGGCACCCATTCTTGCAAGAATGTAAAACAAATTTTTCCTGTATTCATCAGTGAGGCAGTGGAGTTCTTGGTAAGATATTTTGTTTTTTACAATATGAAGTGATAATATGAAATAGATTTGGGAGAGCGTAGTGGTTAGTGACATAAAGAAATTGTGTCAAAGACATCCCTCATAGGTTACAAAGGTTTGCTGTTACATGAAATAATTCACAGATTTAACCAAAAATGTCATACTAATTAAGTAACTTGTTTTTATTTATTTATTTTTTTGGGGTGGGAGAGAAACAGGGAATGGAGGAATGGAAGGGGGCAGAATCTAGGGAGAAGGGGAGGAACCTGGGAGGAGTTTGGTTATCTAAAGATATGCTCATCAAAACAGTCTCCAAGAGACAAGATGGATGGATTAATAATTAGCATCATTCTATGCTAACAAAACAGTTTGGGAAACTGATGTGATTATGATTGATAACAGGAACAGGACAGGCTTGTTTTTAGTAATTCCTGAGAATAAGCAGGTTTAGTGTTCACTAGCTGGTTAAGAGTTCCCATCAAAAACTTTTTTTTCTTTTCATTCCAAAAAGTCAAAATCCATTGTTTTAAATCTTAAAATCACATATTTAGATTTACTTCTATAAGCAGAACTTTTTTATTTTTAATTTTTTTTCTTACAATTATTCTTCCTTTTTTTCCCCCACCTGATCCTCATCTCAAATTTCTACTTCAGCAAACACTTATTAAAACTCTGTGCCAGATCTAGGTGCTAGAGACTGAAAGAATTAAGACTGGGACTTCCTTCTGACTGACATCACCCAGTATCATTTCTGTCATTATGCTTAACACACTGATTTTGTAACTTGCTCCAGTAATAAACTTAACTCCTCTTGTCTCTTTTTTTTACCTTAAAATGTTTAATTAATAAATACCTTGAGCTGAGATTCTATTTTAGTTAAATTGTTAGGGTTTGTATATTTAATTGCAGTAATAATTCTTCCTCCTGACACATTCCAGCTTTTGAATATGACTTTTAAAACATAGTGTCCAAATAGGAATATTACTGCACCGTTTAATAGAGCTATAAATTGGTCTAATAATTCTGGAAAGGAATTTGGAACTGTGCTCATTAATCGATTAAACTGTGCATACCTTTTGATTTCATTAAGTCTATAAGATACTGGTAAGTCTATGCTCCAAAAAGTAAGAAAGAGGGAAAAGACCCATATGTAGAAAAATATTAATAGCAATTCTCTTTGTAGTGGCATGAAATGGGAAAATGAAGAATTGCTCATCAAATGGGAAATGGCTGGATAAGTTATGATATATTAAGATGATGAAATATGAATATAATTTGACAAGTGATGAAGAAAATGGTTTCAGAAACAGCTGAAGACATATGAAGTGATATAGAATGAAGTGAGAAGAATCAAGAGAACAGTTTATATAATAACAATATTATAAAGACAGCTTTGGAAATCTTAGGAATTCAGATCAATACAATAACCAACCCTGATTCCAGAGGACTCAAAAAACCCAATGGATTTAATAAAAAAAAATAAATATTATTTTAAATTGACAGGTACTTCTTTTCTCTCCTTTCCATCCACTCTTCTCCCTAATTTCTTCCCCCCCCAAAAAAAAGAAAAACAAATTGATAATAATAATAGCAGCTAACATTTATATAATGCTTACTATGTTCCAGATACTCTGCTAAATGCTTAACAATATTTATCTCATTTATTCCAAGGTATCAATTGAAAAATGAGGATAGCAATTTCTAGTTCAAATTAAACATGTGACAAATTTAAAATGGTCACTCTCTTTGCCAAAAGGGACATTTATGTGGGAGAACAGGTTACAGACAAAATGAAAAGGTAAATTAGTCACTAGAAGTGGTAAATATGAAATAGATTTGGGAGAGCAATAGGATTATCAAGGGAAACAATTTTGAAGAATCCATTAAAATAATATGCCGTGAAGTGTGTGTATGCCATTGACTGGCAAGTTAAATACATGGAGGAGTTTAACAGACTAACTAGAGTTAGCTTTAACAAATAAAAAGACACCATGAGGCATTATGGGAAAGAGAAGAAAAACACCATAAGGCAGAATGCTGTGGTGGGCTAAGGCAAAAAGGGTTCATCAAAGATGGGATAGATCATAGACAGATTTATAGGGTAAATATGTTTTTGGGAGGAGGGGAAGTATTTGGTAGCTCAGAGGAAGGGACCAAGGAGGAGTCAAATGGAATGTAGTTGGCTGTCCAGATTCCAAATCTGTCTAAAAGATATGCTAATCAATCTCTCAAAGGTTATTTAAAGATGCCAAGTGTTTAGAGGGATAGATAATGAAGGCTGATAAAGAGTTCCATCCTTACAATTGTTTTATTCAAACTGGAGAGACTGGGACTTGGCTATGACTGATAATAACTGCTTCTTCCTGATATGGGAAGAGAATAAGGTCCAAGTTCACATCACTGTTATTATTCCTATTTTATGGTGAAACTAAGGCAAAAAAGAGATCAAATGATTTGGCTAAGGTTATACAGCTAGTAAATGAATAAGGCTGTAGTTGAACTCACATTTTCTTGATTCCAGGCCCAGCTCTTCACTATACTATTTCTCATCTTGGTCATATCTAAAAACTCATATCTCCTCTGAATATTGACTCTATCACCTATCAGGAGGAGGGTTGCATACGTCTTTGATCTTTTGGAATCAATGTTGGTTATTGCATTGGTCAGAGATCATAAGTCTTTCAAAGTTGTTTAGTTTTGTAATGTTGTTATGGTATAAATTGTTCTACTTCTGTTCACTTCACTCTTCACTGCTTCATGCAAGTCTCAGATTTCTCTGAAACTGTCCCTTTCATTTCTTAATACATAACACATTTATATGTAGAGTACAGGCTAGCTCCCTGGAGGGCCTCAGAATCAGCCAGAGTTAGGATCAATCAAAGTCCTTGGTCTTTAGTGGGAGAAGTGAAAGAGGCAGGCAAGCTGCTGCAGGGCTTGCCAAAAATGTATCCTGGATCCTGGAGTCCAGAGTCACCAACCTCTCTCTTCCTCATCCTGCTGCCAAGTGACTCTGACTCCCTCCCTCTGCCTTCCAATCCTTGCCTATGATTATCTTAACACCAAATATTCAGCAAGTACCTATGGTGAAAAGAGCCATTATTCAAATATATGCTAGAGTCATTATCTCACAATGAATCGGTAACTAGCCGTAAGTGCTGGGTTGTCTGATTCAAGCATACCTTTTTGGAGTTTCAGCTCTCTACATTTATATATTGCAATTTGTTCAGCTATTCCCCAATTGATAGCCATCCTTCTTAGTTTCCAGTTCTTTGCTGCCATTAAACACACACACACACACACACACACACACACACACACTTATTTATTTATTTAAGGTGTATGAGAATTATTATTTTTTTTAAATAACTTTTTATTGACAGAACCCATGTCAGGGTAATTTTTTGCAGCATTATCCCTTGAACTCACTTCTGTTCTGATTTTTCCCCTCCCTTCCTCCACCCCCTCCCCCAGATGGCATGTAGTCCTTTATATGTTAAATAGGTTACAGTATATCCTAGATACAATATATGCACACACATATTTATAAAAAACATAAAAGTCCTCTTTTAAAAAAATCTATTCTAAATTACTTTCAGAATGGTTGGACCAATTCACAGTTCCATTGATTCCAGAGAGCTCATAATGAAACATGCAACCCACTTTCTGCTAGAGAAGTGATAGACTCAGAAAGCATTGGGGACTGCAGAGTACAAATATGAAGATGTCTTTTTTTTCATTTTAGACATAACCAACAAATATAGAAATTTGTTTCTTTTGATTACCTATTTGTAACAAGGAACTTTGTTTTCATTGTTTTCTCAATGGGGTAGGGGAAGGAGAAAGAACAGAAAGTAGATCTTTGGAAAAAAAATTTAATTAAAAAAACCCTCAGTGCCCAGAATCAATCAATGCTTCAAGTATGGTCTGAGCAGGGTAGAGTACATGATATTTTTGGATACTATATTTCTAGTGAAACAACCTAATATTACAGTTGTTTTGTGTTGCTATACCACACTGCTGATTTACATTGAGTTTATATTCCTCTAGGAGGGAAAACCATGTAGTTAAAGAACACAACAGTTATTTTTGTAGATTCATTTTTTTAACCCATATGCTGAACTTTATATTTAGCCCTGCTGAGTATTGTTTTGTTCCATTCAAACTCTACACTAATTTTTTAGTGTTGAATGGAAGTGGCTTTGCAAAATTTATATCAGTTGAGGGCAAATTCTTATTTTCTAATAAAGTAATTCTAATTACTTTAATCTAATAAAGTTCTGGTAATTAACAGTATGTCTGTTGCCTGAGGACCATTCTTACTAGTTTAGAGGAGAATTGTTAACTAGATTGGCTAAAAGGAGATGAATTCTCTTCCAATATTAATTCTTGAAAACCATCTATGAAGAGTTGTCAACTGCATTAGTTGAGGGAAGGAATACCCACACATATGAGGTTATATAGATCCTTTGAAGTATCTAAATAAATTTCATCTTGTTAGCTTTAGTCCACCTCAGTCATAATTTGTCAAGATCTTTTTGGACCATGATTCTATCCACAAATTTGTTAGTTTTCAATTTTTTGTCATCTACAAATTTGATGAGCATGGGGGTGGCACATGACTATGGATCTGCTACTAGGAAGGTTGAGGCTGGTAGATCAATAGAGTTTGGGAGATCTGAGATGCAGTAGAGTTAAAAACAATCAAATATCCACTGTAAGTCTATCGTTAATGTGATGAGCCCCCAAGAGGACAACCATGCTGACTAAGCTCAGGTCAAAAAATTGAAGGAGCAAGTTAAATCTTGTGGTCCTGATCAGTCTTGAGATTGAGCCCACAAGTGGCTATTGCGCTTTCAGTTTGGGAGAGGGAGAGATGTAGTCTTTTTGTTATTGTTTTTTGCATTTAATAATATTTTTTCCAATTATATATAAAGATAGTTTTCAACATATGTTTTGTAAGATTTTTGTAAGTTCCCTCTCTCCTTTCCTTTCCCTTTCCTCTCCTCTAGACAGCAAGCAATGTGATATAGGTTATACATGTATAGTCATGTTAAACATATTGTGAAAAAAAAGTCACAACAAAAGGGAAAAACCACAAGAAAGAAAAAAAAATAAATTTAAAAAATGAAAATAGCATGGTTTGATCAGCATTCAGACTCCATAGCTGTTTTGTTGGGTGTGATGGCATTTTCTATCATGTCTTTTAGAATTGTCTTGGATAACTGTATTGCTGAGAAGACCTATGTCTACTATAGTTATACAATGGTGCTGTCACTGTATACAATGTTATCCAGGTTCTCATTTCACTCAGCTCATGTAAATCTTTCCCAATTTTTCTGAAATCCACCTGCTCATTATTTTTAATAAAACGTATATTATATTTATATACTATAACTTGTTCAGCTATGCCCAAAATTGATGAGTATCCCCTCAATTTCCAATTCTTTGCCATTATAAAAAAGAGCTGCTACAAATATTTTTGTATATGTAGATATTTTCCTCCTTTTTTTTGATCTCTTCAGGATAAAGACTTAGTAGTGGTGTTGCTGGATCAAAGGCTATGCACAGTTTCATAGCCCTTTGGGCATAGCTCCAAATAAGGAAACCAAGTCTTTAAAAATAAATAAATAAATCATGTCATCTTTACCCTCTTCCACTTCACTGCATAAAAATATTGAACAAATATTGACAAACTACTCCACTATCTTTGCTAGGAAAACCCCAAATGGGTCACGAGAAGGTGAATGTGACTAAAACAACTGAACAACAATTGAACAGAAGTGTGACAAGAACAGAGCACTGTGATATTTCCTGAGACCTCCTTCTTAGATCAATCTTTTTAAAAAATGAAGATTTTGCTTTGATAAAAATCACAGTGTTATTTTTTTAATAGGTCATATAAATAAATAAACATGCTATATAGGTAAAGAGTATTCTCTTCTTGCTGAGTTTTAAAGACACTGGTTTGAATTTACTTAAAAAGGATACCTTTTTCTTGGTTTAATGTTGCATTACTAATTTATTATTTTTTAAAGAAATATGGGAGGTGGAGAGGAGAAATATTTACATTTAAATGTGCCAGAACCTCATTATTACAGTAATATTTTCCTAAGGATTTCTGCTTGGAGATTACTTTATAAGCAAAATCACTTTATAATGCAACTCAGCTAATTAGGCAGTAAAAATCCTTTTGATTTGGGATGAGTTTTTCTTATGTCAAAATTGCTTTACAGTGAATATTCTTCTATTGAAGTACAATGCTAGTGTATTTATAATAGACTAAGGATGGGCAGAAGAGATTATTTGATGTAATTCAGGGCCACATAGATTGATTTTAATAAATTTAGTGCATTTTCTAAGTAATAAATAAGTAATTTAAGAACAGTAACAACTATTCCATTAAAAAAACCTTTTTTTTTTTTTAAATCTACATCATACCTGACAATTGAGGGAACAACAGCCATTAGTTCATTTTAGCAAGATTAACTGTCAACCTTTTTCACATACTTCAGATCCTTGTGAATTTTCCGTTTCATTTTGTATTTCATAGACTAAGCATTAGAGGGCGTTGGAAGCTTGTGAAATGATTTTCCTGTAGTTATTTTCTATGTAACCCTTTGGTAAACGTTGTGATTCAAGTAGCTTATTTTTTATTTAATTTTTTTAAACAAGAGAGGGAGCTCATGTCCCACTTTTTATGGAATTACCAAACTATCTTATTAAATGAAAAGACCTTTATTGACTTAAAATTCAGTCCCATAAATTGATTTTAATTTAAGATAAAGTCTTTGTGCTCTGGCGTGATTGAAAAATGGCAGTTAATAAAATATTTGCTAAAATTACTTGGTATGTCATGCATATGTTACCGATTTGGATAGAATTAGAAAGATATTCAGTTCATTTATTCCAGTAAAAAATTCTTAATAGAAACTTTTTTTGTTTCAGTCTAGACTCATTAATTTAATTAATATACAGCCTCTCTCCACCAGAACTGATAAACAGCTTATAGTTTCAATGTTAACTTGGTAGTCCTGGGACATTAGGTAATTTGCTTATAGTCACATAGTTCTTGTCAGAGGTAGCCTTTGGATCACAGTGTATCCAAATGTAACTCTGGCTCGTAACTACTTTACCATGCTGTCTCCTAATGGAAATCCTACCAAATCTACTTGAATTTTTCTTTGATGATTTAGAAGTCGTCTCAGTATTTTATGGTACTTCAAAGTTAACACAATGAAACCGAATGCTCCTTCTTTTGTGAGTGTAAAGATTATAGAAAATAGAAGTTTCCAGTTGATAGAATAATAGACAACAGCAAACTTTATAATATTCAAAGGACTTTATTGGATAATTTCCATATAATGCATCATTATGTATTTATGTCTCAGTATTTGTGTCTGTCTAGATTCTTAGCTACATGGTCACAGATAGAATATTACAGTCATAAAAGGATGACATTTTAGGTTATTCTTGGGTGAGAGAAGTTTGAGCATTTTCCACATTTTGATTCATTCTCTTACCATAACTTAGCTTATTCCAAGAGTTTTCTGTCTCTTGGCTTGTTAATTGCCACTTTTCTGGTGGGGCAGATGCCTGCTTCTATTTCTAGCAATGCAGGAAGTCCTCCATATTGATTCACCAGGTGGGCAGTGCAGAAGTGTATAAGATAACAGGATTCAGAACTTGAAGAGAAACTAGGGGGTCATTACATCAAACCTAGACATTATGATGAGGAACTGGGGCTCAGAGCAATTGAGTGACTAGATGATGGGTCATAGAGGTTCTAAGAGGTATAGCTATGATCTGGACCAGTACTGTGATTCTCAGTATAACATCTCTTCCTCTCTACCACTTTGTACTTCCTAATTTATCATGCTATCTCTCATTTGTGGAACAGATCGTCTTATTGCTAGACCTTTATTTTCAAGGTTAATATGGCCTACATAATGCATACTGACTTTTTAATTAATGGGGAATAATCCTTGTTTTGGATGTAGGGGAAGGATGATAGAGCAGAGACTTGATTAACTCCCACAATTCAAAGTTGCTGACCACGGGCTTCTCAGATCTATCTAAGGAATCATACTAAGAATTTGCCAGTTCCTTTATGATATAAGGCAGGATTTGTTGTGCAATTCTTCTGATCTAATCAATCATTTTTAGAAGGCTTAGTTGGGCTTATTTGGAATGAGTTAATCTGCTGGTACTAAATGCTATTCTGTTCATTTCGTCAGGTAGAACATCTGTGAAGGAATAATGGAAAGAGGACAGTAATTGCACAAAATAGGAAGGCAAAAATGCATTTTGATCTATAATAGCGGAGGAATTTTCTACAGCAATGAAATCATAGCACCATTAGGATATCAAAGAAAATCAGGCAGAGATAGTTACCTATCTACCTTAATTCAGCTATTAATGAACTTGTATAGTTGTTGTTCTTTGTTCTAGAAGAGGATTAAAATGATACCATTATGTTGGACTAGAGTTACAATGTTTCTGACTGTGGCGATATATAAGCTTGGAATGCTCTACCATGGGTTGGACACAAATTAGTCCCTATGAACATTTGGGGTGCCTTCTCTAGCTTTGTGCATCTCGCAATTCTGCTTTGCTCATGGAGCACAACATCTCTGATATGGGCACACCATGCTGGACAGTCCTGTGCCTGTGTCTCTCATGTCATACAGTCAATTATAAAGTTCTTAAGATAGATCTTGAGAGTGTCCTTGTACCACTTTTTCTGAACATCTTGTGAGTGCTTGCTATGTGTGAGTTCTCCATAAAATAATCTTTTTGGCAAGTGTATGTTTTGCATTCGAATAATGTGGCTAGTCCAGTGGATTTACAGTCTCTGCAGTGGAGTTTGAATGCTTGGCAGATTAGTTCAAAAAAGGACCTCAGTGTCTGGTATCTTATCCTGACAGATGATCTTTAGAATCTTCCTAAAACAATTCAAATGGAAGCAATTCAATTTCCTGGCATGGCACTAGTAGACTGTCCAGATTTCAGAGACATATGACAATAAGGTCAGCATAATAATTCTGTAGACCTTCAGTTTGGTAGCCAGTCTGATACCTCTCCTCTTTTATTCTTTTCTTCAAAGCCTTTCAAACATTGAGCTAGCTCTGGCAACGAATATGTCAGTCTCATTATCAATGTGAACAGCCCTGAAAAGTATACTGCCAAAGTCAGAGAACTTATCCACTGCATTCAAAACTTCACCATTTGCTGTAACTGAAAAGTTCCACAAATGGATGATGTGATGCTGGCTGTAGGAGAATCTTGTTTTCTTGATGTTAATTGTTAGTCCAAAATTAGAATAAGCAGCAGGGACTTGATCCATACTTTGTTGCATCTCAGCTCTGGAGATTACATTGAGTGCACAACCATCTGTAAACAAAAAATTTGTTTTGTTTGCAGATAAATAAATATGCTTCATTATGGATAAAAGACAAAATATCTTTCATCCATTATTATTAAGAAACTAATTTTTTTCTGACACACTATTTATAGTATATATATATATATATATATTTTTTTTTCTTCTGGAAGAAAGGGATTAAGCATTTGTAAAGCACCTTTCCTTTCTTTTCCTTTTTCCTTTCCTTTCTCTTCCCCAAGGCAATTGGGGTTAAGTGACTTGCCCAGGGTCACACAGCTAAGAAGTGTTAAGTGTCTGAAACCAGATTTGAATTCAGATAGTCCTGACTTCAGGGCTGGTGCTCTATCCCCTGCCCTGCCCCAGTTTTATTGTTTCTAACCTATACTATTTATTTATTGAATTAGGAGCTTTATTCTATTTAGTCATGTCTTAAGCCTTCATTTCTTGATTGAAATGCTTTATCAAGCCTCTTTATGAATTTTTGTCTAGAAAAACTAGACCTAGCTCCTATGTTTAGTTATATTATTAGAAGAGACTTGGATGTATTGAGATAGATCCTATTTGATACTAAAGAAGGGAAAGGTACCTGTATGTGCCAAAATGTTTGTGGCAGCCCTGTTTGTAGTGGCTAGAAGCTGGAAAATGAATGGATGCCCATCAATTGGAGAATAGTTGGGTAAATTGTGGTATATGAATGTTATGGAATATTATTATTCTGTAAGAAATGACCAGCAGGATGAATACAGAGAGGACTGGCGAGACTTACATGAACTGATCCTAAATGAAATGAGCAGAACCAGGAGATCATTATATACCTCAACAACGATACTGTTTGAGGATGTATTCTGATGGAAGTGGATCTCTTCGATAAAGAGAGCTAATTCAGTTTCAACTGATCAAGGATGGACAGAAGCAGCTACACCCAAAGAAAGAACACTGGGAAATGAATATAAACTGCTTGCATTTTTGTTTTTCTTCCTTGGTTATTTATACCTTCTGAATCCAATTCTCCCTGTGCAACAAGAGAACTGTTCGCTTCTGCACACATATATTGTATCTAGGATATACTGTAACCTATTTAACATGTAAAGGACTGCTTGCCATCTTGGGGAGAGGGTGAGGGAGGGAGGGGAAAAATCGGGACAGAAGTGAGTGCAAGGGATAATGCTGTAAAAAATTACCCTGGCATGAGTTCTGTCAACAAAAAGTTATTAAAAAAAAGAGATAGATCCTATTTTTATGCTATCTTGATACCTTGCTATAGACTCCCTATTTTTGGTCTCGATGAAGTAGCCAATTCTTCTCTGCTCCTGAGCATCAGGAATACTGGAAGTTATCATGGATCATCATGGAAGAGCATGATGCTATTCTGGATAGATACCTGGGTTAAGATGGGTCATTTCTTTCTCTGAATTATTTTACTATTTTATTTTGTACTAGCCATTGTTCATTATCTTATAAAATTAAAGTTCTAAAAACTTGAGAAGAAAATATGTAGACATGAATAATTTTTTATATCTCAGAGATGGTTGATAATGAGACTAGTCATTTCTGAGGAAATACTCTATGGGGATAGTGAGGTTCTCCCTTATTCCAATTATTTATCAAAGCTTGTTGATTCTACTTCTGTAGTATTTTTCAAATCTTTTCATTTTCCTCAACTCATGTGGCCTTCATCCTTCTTCTTTATCACCTCTTCCTTGTGTTGTTGTAATAATATCCTAATTGGTCTTCTTTACTGCAGTTTTATCACTGTCTGATCCTTCCTTCTCAAAACTGACAATTGATAGTACCAAGCAGGGAATCTCACCAAATCCCTTTCCTGCTTAAGAAGTTCCATTGGCATCCATTTGATTCTAAGCTTTTAAAAAATTCTTTGCTTGGCATTTTAGGCCCTCCACAATCTGTCTTGAAATGAGCTTTCCAAGACTTAAATGAACTGATGCAAAATGAAATGTGCAGAGCCAGGAAAACATTGAACACACTAACAGCAACATTGTATGATGATCAGCTGTGAATGATTTAGCTGTTTTTGATCCAGTGATTCAAGACAATTCCAAAGGACTCGATAAAAAATGATACCCAGAGAAAAAGCTGATGTAGTCTGTATACAGAGCAAAGTATACTATTTTTCACTTTATTTTTTGCATTTTTTATTTATGTCTTCTTTCATAGAATGACATGGAAATATAGTTTTAATGATTGCACGTGTATAATTGCTTACCATCTCAGGGAATGGGGAGAGAAAGAGGGATGGAGGGAGGAATTTGGAACTCAAAATAAAAAAAAAAGAATGTTAAAAATTTTTTTACATCTAATTGGGAAAAATAAAATGAAATATAATATACATATATTATGATAAATGAAGTAAAATATAATACATATAATATAAAGTAAAAGAAAACCCAAATAAATCAAAAATTTACCTTTCCAGACTATTTGCATATTACTATCTTATAATATACTACCTTCCAACTGAACTGGTTATTCATCTTATACTACATTCCATTTCCTGTCTTCATAACTTCATACTCTCAGAGGCCTGTCTTCCATGTCCAGAACATGCCCCTGTATCCTGAAATCTTCCAGGACCTGCTTGCTGGGCACCATCATCTGGTTTACTAGTCCATCCTGTGTTCTCCTAGGTCTTGTCACAGCTTTAACACAAAACCCTCAGGTCTCTAGCACCTTTTCATCTTCCTGGATATTTGACTTCCTCTTCACCTCTACTTTATCATCTTAAACTTCTTTCAAAGCTCAATTTAAGTACCAGGCATAGGAATCCTTTCCTGATATCTCCCATTGCTGGTTCTCTCTTTTTCTAGAAATTAGAATTTTCTATTTTGTATATTTTTTGTGTTTATATGTTTGTGTTTTGTATGTGGTTTCTCTTAAATAGTATATAATAAGTTCCTTGAGAACAAATTTTGTTTTTGACTTTGCAACTTATGTACCTTACACATATGTATATTATATACCTTGTACAATGCCCAACATATAGTTGAAGATTAAAAGATTTCTGTTAGATGAATGACTGTGTCCATGAGCATAGCCACATGGCTCTGTTGTTTGAGGAAAGGCCATGGCCACCAGAAAAGGACATTTTAGGATGATTGCTTGTGTGAGATGTGAGCACCTTATGGCATTATTTTTTTGATCTTGCTTCTTGAGAATCCCCCCTAAAGTTTTGCTTCTTAGATGCTTGTTGCTATCTACCTAGTCTTCTGGATCAGTTACCCTGAAGAACATTTATATTTGATCTTGGTCTAGTTTTAAATTTTCTTCTTTGGTTCTTGGATTCAACCATCAGGCCCTTTCTCCTGTATTCCCTGGGTATTTCCCCTGATGACTTCCAGTCAGTGAAGATACCATTGTGTCCCCTGGCAGAAAGAATGACATACTTATTCACACCAACCCACTACCATATCTTACTTTTGTGAGATGGACCACCAGGTTTTAGCATCTGCTGTGCCACTGTATCCCGAAGTCATCCAGGACTTATCCTTTGCTCTTCTGTTTTCTAGGCACTGTTGCCTGATCTGTTGATTACTCTATGTACTCCTGGGTCATGTCATGTACCCTATTACTGAACTCCTAGGACTTTGGGATCTTTCTATATACCTAGAACCTCAATTCTTCTATGTGTTGTCTTCCCCAATCAAAGTATGAAATCTTCAAGAGTATTTTTTTCCTATTTATGTCCTCAATTTTTGTTTGTTTGTTTGTTTGTTTGTTTTTTGGAGACAATTGGGATTAATTGACTTGCCCAGGGTCACACACAGTTAAGAAGTGTTAAGTGTCTGAGATTAGATTTGAACTCAGGTCCCCCTGGCTTCAGGGCTGATGCTCTATTCATTGCTACCCCACAGCAGATAGTCTTTAAGCATTAATGTAGCTGAAAGAATTCCTCATGTTGTAGCTTTTCTGAAATTAGATAGGATATAGGAGTATAGTTTATCATGGACACATTTTTGTAACTTTTATGACCTAGAAGGTTCTGCCAGAGCTTGTGGTATACTGGAATATGTTTTGAAAACTCAGGGCCATTTCTACATCATTGTGGGGTGGAAGAATAGACTTTTAGTGAAACTATGACTTTTTTCTTAAATACTATTTCCTCCCAATTACACATGAAGACAATTTTTAGCATTCATTTTTACAAGTTTGAGTTACAAATTTTTTCTCTCTCCTTCCCTCTTTCTAAAATGGTAGGTAATTTGATATGGATATTACACTTGAATCATGTAAAACATTAATCACAATTTTAAAAGAAAAAATGGATCAAAAGAAAAAAAACACAAAAAAGAGTAAAGTAAAAAAAAGTAAAGTAAATTTAAAAAGTATGCTTTGATTTGCACTCAGAATTTGTTAGTTCTTTATATGGATGTGGATAGCATTTTTTTGTGAGACTTTTGTCTTTGTCTTGGATTATTGTTTACTGAAAAGAAGCGAGCATTTTGTTGAGTCAAAGTGAGTCAAGTTGGTCATCACACAATGTTGCTGATACTCTGTACAATGTTTTCCTGATTCTGTTAATTTTACTTGGCATCAGTGCATATAAATCTTTCTAGATTTTTCTGAAATCTGCCTATCCATCATTTTTTATTGCACATTAATATTTCATTATATTCATATACCACAGCTCGTTCAGCCATTCCTCAATTGATGGGCATTCCCTCAATTTCCAATGTTTTGCCACCATGAAAAAGACTGTTACAAATATTTATACACATATGGGTCCTTTTCTCTTTTTGATGATCACTTTGGGATAAAGACCTAGTAGTGCTGAATGAACAGTTTTATAGCCCTTTGGATATAGCTTCAAATTGCTCTCCAGAATGGGTGCATTAACTTCACCAACACTGAACTAAACAACATTTGTCATTTTCCTTTTTTTTTTGTTGTCACATTAGCCAACAAAATAGGTGTGAAGTGGTACCTCAGAGTTGTTTTAATTTGCATTTCCCTGATCAAAAGTGACTTAAGTCATGTATCTTTAGATAATTTTTATTTTTTTGGTCAAAATGCCTATTTGTATCCTTTGAACATTTATTAGTTGGAGAATGGCTTATATTTTTATAAGTTTGACTCAGTACTTTATATATTTGAGAAATGAGGCCTTTATCAGAGACTCTTGCCATAAAGATTATTTCCCAGCTTTCTACTTTCCTTCTAATCTTGTTGCATTTTTTTGGGTGTAAACCTTTCTTAATTTAATATAATCAAAAAGATCTATTTTGCATTTTGTAATGATTTATGTCTCTTGTAGATTATTTTAAAAAAGAATTATAAGTATCATCTTTCATGTAGAGATGTAAACAGTTCAGTTTCATTAAATCCTTTATATTTTCTTTTCCCTTTTTATCTTGTTAGGATTCTTTTGGGTCTTAATATTGGAGATCAAATTTTTTTTGTTTGGTTCTAGCTTAGGAAAGCTTGAAATCCTTCTATTTAATTGAATGACTTTTTTTTTTTGCTTGAAGTATCACGCTTAATTTCTCAAGGTAGGTGAAGCTTGATTGTAATCATAACTCATTTGCTTTTAAATATCATGCTCCATTATTTCCATTCCTTTGATATTGCAATTGCTAAGTCCTATGTAATCCTTATTATGGCTCCATGATATTTGGCTTGTTTCTTTCTGACCACTTGAAGTATTTTTTCCTTGACCCAAGAGTTCTATAATTTGGCTATTATGTTCCTTGGAGGTTTTATTTTAGTATTTCTTTCCTGAGGTTTTTGGTGGACTCTTTCAATGTCTGTTTTACCTTCTGATTCCAGGAAATCAATATTTTCCTTGATAATTTCTTGAAAGATGTTGTCCAAGTCCTCTTTTTGGTTATGACTTTTTGGTCCAATGATTTTGACACTGTCTCTCCTGGTTCTATTTTCCAGGTCAGGTATTTTACCAATAAGGTATTTTATATTTTCTTCTCTTTTTTCATTCTTTTGAATTTGTTTGATTGATGCTTGATGTTTCATAGAGCAATTAGATTCTATTTGTCCAATTTTAACTTTTAAGGAGTTGCTTTCCTCAGTTAACTTTTGTACTTCCTTTTCCACTTAGCCAATTGTACTTTTTAAGGAGTTTTTTTCTTTTCTTTTCTTTCCTTCCTTCCTTCCTTCCTTCCTTCCTTCCTTCCTTCCTTCCTTCCTTCCTTCCTTCCTTCCTTCCTTCCTTCCTTCCTTCCTTTCTTTCTTTCTTTCTTTTTTTCTTCCTTCCTTCCTTCCTTCCTTCCTTCCTTCCTTCCTTCCTTCCTTCCTTCCTTCCTTCCTTCCTTCCTTTCTTTCTTCTTTCTTTCTTTCTTTCTTCTTTCTTTCTTTCTTTCTTTCTTTCTTTTCTTTCTTTCTTTCTTTCTTTCTTTTCTTTTCTTTCTTTTCTTTCTTTCTTTCTTTCTTTCTTTCTTTCTTTCATTTTTTGAAAATAGTATTCTTTTAACAGTATTCAGACTCCATACCTTACTCCATAGGTAAGCTATGGAGCCTACTTACCTGGTGCTGGGCCAGAGTCCTAGTGCTGGTGTCTGGCATATGCTGAGACCACTGAAGTGTTTCTGTATTTCTCCAGGGCTACATTGTAGCACTTGCCAGTCTGACTGCTGGGTGTTGGCATTTGCCTGCTCTATTGCACTGTTTCTCAGGATCTCCTACTGGTTTGCTAAGGTAAGGCTTTCTGCTAGCTTACTGGAAAACTTCCTGTCCTGGATTGTGCTTTACTTTTACCTGAGTGAGACTTTTCTTGCCAACCTTCCAAATTTTTTAGGATAAAAGACTGTTCTACCTCATCTTTTTGCTCATTCTGCTTTCTAGGATTTCCTTGGGTGCTATCTTATAGTTGCTTGGAGGTGAATATGGGAGAGTTATAGTGATTTACTGCTTATTTCATTATCTTTTAAAGGTATGACTTGTAAATAAATACATCTGCTTTGGGATTTTTCTAAGAAGTAAGATCTGAGAATCATGGAGAGTAACACATTTGTAACAAAATTTGTATTTGTAATAAAATTAATTTGAGCATGGCAGAGTAACATACTAATGTTTGTTAATCAGAAAGAGAATTAAATGACTATTTGGAATGAACCCTTATTTTCTCGCTTGTTGGCATTTTATAATTATGTAGTAATGTGGTATTTAGTCTAATCAAACACTGTGGTTGGCAAAGAAATGAAGACTCAATCTAAGAAAGTTATGCATTTGAAAATTAAAAAAAAAAAAAGACTACTTAAACAATTTGGATTTGTGCCCAGAGATATACAGGGGGATTTTATATGCTGGAATTACTTATATTGTATGTTACTTTGTAAGGACCCAATGGGTAATTAACAATAACAATAACTCATTTTTATATGGAACTTTAAGGTTTACAAAATGAATATTGATCTTCAGAACAACCCTCTAAGGAAGGTATTTATTATTTTCCTCATTTTGAAAATTGGGAAAGGTTTGTGTGGGGCAAGCAATATGGTTTCTCAGAAATTGTCTGCTAAAGTAAGAGAAGCCTTCATCTTGAAGAAATGAAACTTTTTATGTAGTTATCTCATCTCTAGTCAGCCCATTATCACCCCACCTGCCATTGGCAAGAGCCAATCTAGACTAAGTTTGCATAAGGGAATTTTTGGGAGGGGCTGGGTAGTGCTTGCTTATTTAACTGTGCTCTCTGCTTCTGTAATCCGGCTTCCTCCTTCTGGACTTCCCAGAGTTAAGGACTGCCTGCTTCTCAGCTTCTCTCAAGATTCTAATAAAAACTTTCTACCTTCACTTTGAGAGATCTCCGAATAGTCAATTTGGGTTAGGGTCTCTGTACCCCACATAGATTGATGTGAGAAAAGTTACATGATTTACCATAGATCACATAATTAGGAAGGACAGTGAGTTATCACAATGGATAAAGTGCTGGGACTGGAGTCAGGAAGACTCATCTTTGTGAGTTCAAATCTGGTTATGGACTCTTACCAGCTATGTGACCTTAGGCATGTCACTTAATCCTGTTGGTCTTAATTTCCTCATCAGTGAAATGAACTGGAGAAGAATGACAAACTAATCTAGTACTTTTACTAAGACAACTCCAATTGATTTCATGAAGAGTTGGGAATGGCTGAAAATGACTGAACAACAACAATACAATTAGCAAGTGTCTGATGTGAAATTTAAACTTGGGTCTTCTTGACTTCAAGTCCAAACTCTATGCCAAGTTGCCTCTCTGTACTACACTAAGTTAACCTCTTGATCACCATCTAAACAAAAGACCATCATCTCATTCAAAGGTCTATGAAAATTCCTGAAGAAAAGGTGTTTGCTGAGGACCCAATAGGAGTGCACATTGAGTTATGTAAAAGGAAGTGGAAAAAATGTGTACGGATATTTTTTAGTTGTTTTGTAATGAAATGAAGTCCTTCAGTTTTCCCCCATGTCCATTTTCTCTTCAGGGGAGTTAATATTTGTTTAGATTTCCCTCAAGAGAAGCATTATTAATTCTTTGGGACCCTCAAGTTCATGAATTTGGTCATTGATTTCATTTGCATCTTTTGGCTTTTATCAAATATAGATAAAATGATTAAATTTTGTTTTGGTATTTTAAATGAACTTCAATATTGTAATGTAAATGCTTTATTAACTACATGTATTGTTACACCATTTTGATTGTAAGATTAGCCATTACCTTTAGTGTGTTGACCATTAACAGACTGATCAGGAGTGAATTCTTTATGACTTTATTCATCCCTTTGTTCTCTCATTCCTCTAATATCTGTTTTAAAAATGTTTTATTAAGCACTTTTGTCTTTATGTCATATTTATATCTGGGAAAAACCAAACAAAAACCTTTCATTTCACTTCAGATTGAACTCTCTGTTGTGACAAAAAAGCAAATTTAGCAAAAATATCTGTAACAAAGAGACTGGTGAGCATATGTAGCAAACTTAGCTATTAGAACCCCCGTAGAAGAGGCTAGAAAAGGATCCAATTTGGAGCAATTGGTTCTGGTCTATTAACTGTGTGGTGAAGAGATGGAGCTCAGATATGGAATGCATTCAAAACACACCAACCAGCCAAATTCAATCTCTTGTTCTGGCATTCAAGCAAGGAAGATAAATTGTCTCCAGGTGTCAGAGGGGCTTAGGTCCATCTCTCACCTGTGTCTCTCATGCAGATGAGAGATCATGGGTCTGTTATTGCTTCTGTTTCTATAGTGTCTACTCTTCTTGCTTTTAGATAAAAAAGTATTAGAGATGATTATGACATTGTGAACTTCAAATGTTAAAGCCCCAGAGTTCTTGGACCTATAATCTATGCTAGGTTTTGCACTCAGTCTAGATGGTGCAGAATAAAAGTCTCCAAGCATCAGTTTGATTTAGCATAGATCAGGTGGTCAAGAAATAGCTTTACTATTCATCTAGTGGCTATGATGAATTTGGAAATGAATCTGGTGGGTGTAAATGCTCACTGTTTCAAGGGACTAAGGTAATTTAGGACAGACTTAACTATAGAAACATGACTATAAAAATACAGTTTATGAAAAAACCCATGAGGTTTTAAAATTGTATAAATTTTGTGCAGAATTCAGATAATCTTTTAATCTTTCTTATTGAAGGAGTGATATCTTTTCCATAATTAACTGTCCACCTATTATTACATACCTTTGGATGTCCTTTGTTTCTGATATTGACCTCTGCTTCTAAAGCAGACACTATCATCTGTTTCTGGTTCCTTAGTTCAACACACACACAGACTGATAACTTACTCTGGCACTGTCTAACCAATTGAACTTTTCTGACCTTTTCCTGAATGGGAGCCTTTTGGTCTAATTCATTCTTTGATCATCAATTTAGGGGGCTACAACAAGACCAATGGGAACTCTTTAAACACAAAAGATCCCATCCAAGGTGCTTTACATTGATGGTTCTGGAAGAGCAGTGAAAACATAGATATACTATAAGATAAGACTTTAGGAAATCAATTTCAGGAATTTATAAAGGCACATAAGTTGAAATTTGAAAAAGGAAGACATCTCAATGTAAGAATAAAAGTCTCAAACAAGACATTCTTATAATATAAGTGTAAATGCTTCTGTAAAGAAGAAGAGATGTGATTCCAGAATGGGTATCAAAATTTCAGTGATGAAAAAGAATCATAAAAAGAGACCAGTATGGTATTGCAGAAAAATATCAGGCTAGCTTGCATTTAAAGAGGAACATATATAGAAGATGGAGAGAAGAATACATTGCAAAGAATGAATATGCAGAAAGGAAGTGATTTATCCAGAGTCAGACAATTAAAAAGTGTTAAGAATGGATTTTACCTGATGTCTTCCAAAATCAAAGATATAGAAGCTATAATTTAATAGAGAACAGATTATAAGTCCCACTCTTTGATTCCTACTTGATTTATTCTTTTCTTTCAAGAAAAATTATCTTCGGACTGGAAAAGGATAGGACAGACAAAGTAAGAAAGATTTGATACCCAAAGAAGTTAGTAACCACATACTTACTTTGAATGGATTCTGGCTTCAAATATATTACATGCTTGAGTACTGAGAAAATTGCTGAATGACAATTATTAATCTTTAAATAATCATACAGAAGAGGAAAGGCCATATAAGATTGGAGATAGGTGAATATTCCAAATTTTAAAAGGGATAACAAAATTATTTTTTCCAGACTTTAGAACAATGAGCTTGACATCAACACTTAGAAAAAAAAATTGAGAGATAATTGAGCAATATAGTTTGTGAGAACTTAGTGGAGTGGTGATCACTAGGAGCTAGCTGTTAATTAAAAAGAAATCATACCCAATTTAAAAGGATTGGAAGTTGATTAAATGACCAAAGAGTGTTTATCAGTGGATCAATGATAATCTATAGGGCTCTGTCCTGGCCCTGACCTATTCAACATTTTTATTGATGACTTGGATGAGAACATAAAAGATATAAAAAGAATTATTATCAAATTTACAGATGACAGCTAATTGAATATATGGTAGAATTAAGAACAAAAAGATCCTAAAAAATAGGAATTATGAGTCAAATGTATATAAGAAATTTAACAGGGATACATATGAACTTAAAACAATACTTAAAAATCAGTCAAACAAAGATGGAATAGTGCACTTTTAAAGAAGGGATATAAGTTCTATACTTACTTCTGTCATTTAATAGTTGTATGACATTGGACTAGTCCCCTTAGTTTTCTTTTTTGAGAAATGAGGGAGTTAGATTAGATGATCTTTAAGATCTTTTTTAACTTTAAATTTATGATCAAGATAAAAAGAGAAATAACACTAATGAGGAAGAAAATATGGGATTTTCTTAAAAGAACTGATATGAATACACAGGGAACTTGTATTTGTTAGCTTAGATTTTTATCTTTACTTTTTTATTAGAGCTTTTAAATTATCAAACAATATGCATTGATATTTTTTCAACATTAACCCTTGCAAAACCCTATGTTACAATTTCCCCCCTTTTCCCCCATTCCCTCCCCTAGATAGCCAATAATCCAATATATGTTAAGCATGGTAAAAATATAAGTTAAGTCTAATATATACCTACATATTTATACAATTATCTTGCTGCACAAGAAAAATCAAAAAATAAAATGCATAGTTTAGATTTTTAAAAGACTTGAACACAAGTTGGAAATAAGGGCAATGAAGTATAGATACAAAACCATGTCATGGTCCTGTAAAAACAGTAGAACTGTGTTAGAGACTAAAATGAACTACAGTTTGTGAGGAGAGCTAAGGACATTTTTGTTTTGAAGAGCTATTTGTGGAAAAAGATGAAGAAGGGATAGATGACTCCTGTATGGGATGAGGATAAAGAATCTAGAGAGTTAGAGCTGGCTTAATGCTATTTTGTTTTTATTTTTTCTTTTCTGAAAAAATAATATTTTTCCAGTCATCTCCCAGAGTTCTTTCCCTGGGTGTAGCTGGTTCTATTCATTATTGTACAATTACAACTGATTTGGTTCATCTCATTGTTGAAGATGGCCACATCCATCAGAATTGATCATCATATAGTATTGTTGTTGAAGTATATAATGACCTCCTGGTTCTGCTCATTTCACTCAGCATCAGTTCATGCAAGTCTCTCCAGGCCTTTCTGAAATCATACTGTTGGAAATTTCTTACAGAACAATAATATTTATGGATCAATAGTTACTGATGACTTCTTGGTTACCTTTTGTTGATACCCCTTCCCCCCATTTTGGAAGGTTGCTTTTTTTTTCTGATATATTTTGAAAATTGGAAGCTGATCTCTGAGCACCTATAAAAATTTGTTAGCACTGGAAGAAACCTAAAAAATCAGTCACTGTAGTTTTTAACTATTAGAGATGTAGCTGGAAAGGTATAAAGATAAAGATAAAAAGCTGTCCTTAGAGCCAAAATCACATGGGTCCCATCTCTATTTCATGCTACCTGTGTGACCTGGGCAAGTCATTTAAACTTTCAGTGCTCTAAGCTACTTTCTGATTCTCTAAGGCAAAGGCTATATTAATAGGAGGAGTTCCTTTCTCTAGAAGTTACCTACATGAAATTATAGCTTCTGATCTTATTAGACTGTAGTATATAGTTTCTGCTTTGAGTCAATTCAAATAGAGGCAAATCTGATCCTCAGAGAAGCAAAGAAAGAAGAGGAAGGTAACTGAAATCTTAAAAATGTGAATAGACCACTGCTTCAGAAGGAAGCAAAGAAAGGCAAGATAGTTCTGGAAGAAATTGGTTGAATTTATAAATTTATAGCAAATGTTATGGAAAAGACTTTTGTACATGATCCTCTTTTTATATTCTCTTTTGTATATGAAAATATGAATATTTGGGGGATATTTGCTAAGTTCAGGACAACATACACTTACAATTACATATTTCTAGTAAGCTGTAATTACAGCTTCTTATAACTTTCCTCTTTTGAAATATTTGTGATGTGTTAGGTTTGGAATTTAAAAATTAATTTAAAAAAGGAGAAATACATCAAATTTGACTTTTGGAAAAATTATAGATTCACCATTCATTAGTTTAAAATTAAAGTCTGCCAAAGTATCCAGAGATAGCTACAGTGAACTCATCCATATATCATGCTCCCAAATCATTAAAAAACCAGGATATGGGGCTTTACTCCTACATGGATCATATAGTCATCCTTCCAAAATAATTATCAACATTATCCAGCAAGGACTTTATCTTGTATGTATATGTTTGCCTTCCCAACAAGACTAAAATCATTTAGAAAGAAGAGACCCCTAGATTACATAGGACAGCACTTGAAATATCATAAGTGCTCAATAAATATTTATTGATTTAGGGATTCAGGATAAACCCAGATTTTTATCAAGAGTAGATAGAGGATTTTTTTTTGACAAGAAAAAATACAATTTCTAGTTATTTTTCTTTTCATTTACCTTAGCCTCTCAACTCTCTGTTATCATTGACCTAAAATCATTGGATTAAAAGGTTGACATGGTCTTGAAGAGCCCTATCCCCATCTTTCATTTTATAGGTGGAGCTCAGGGAAGTTAAGTCACTTGCTTATGGTTATGAAGATACCAAAGTGGTGCAATGGTTAGGTAGAACTTACTGGAGTCAGTAAGATCTGAGGTCTTTAGACAGTTACTAACTGTATGACACTGGGTAAATAACTTGCCTTTTATTTTCTTCAGGTTCCTCAACTGAAAAATTGGAATAATAATAGCATCTACCTCCCAGGGTTGTTGTGAAAATCAAGTAGATAATATTTGTAAAGAATTCAGCACATGGTAGGCCCTAAATAAATGTTGTGATTATTATTAGATTCTAGAGCAGCTGTTCTGACACTAAATTGAACACTTTTCCAGTTTTACCTTGATCATGATAGTCAATGCAGACTTGGGAACAAAGCTTTTATACCATTGAATCTATTGCATTGAATTCTACTGATTTGTGTAACAAGACCTTATTTTCTCCAGCACTCAATCCATAGACATAAATCTTGCTCTCAGAATAAAAAATTTCTTTTTTTTTTCATTTTTATTTAATAATTACTTTATATTGACAGAATCCATGCCAGGTTTTACAACATTATCCTTTGCACTCATTTCTGTTCCAATTTTTTTCCCCTCCCTCCCTCCACCCCCTCCCCTAGATGGCAAGCAGTCCTTTATATATTGGATATGTTGCAGTATATCCTAGATACAATATATGTTTGCAGAACCGAACAGTTCTCTTGTTGCATAGGGAGAATTGGATTCAGAAGCTATAAATAACCCGGGAAGAAAAACAAAAATGCAGATAGTTCACATTCGTTTCCCAGTGTTCTTTCTTTGGGTGTAGCTGCTTTTGTCCGTCATTTATCAATTGAAACTCAGTCTCTTTGTCAAAGAAATCCACTTCCATCAAAATATGTCCTCATACAATATCGTTGTCGAAGTGTATAATGATCTCCTGGTTCTGCTCATTTCACTTAGCATCAGTTCATGTAAGTCTCGCCAGTCCTCTCTGTATTCATCCTGCTGGTCATTTCTTACAGAACAATAATCAGAATAAAAAATTTCAAGAATGCTAACTGCTCTTATGATCCTTCCATGATTTTCCATGTTTTCCACTCTTTTGGAGAACATTATACTTTGTTTAATTTGAGTAACTGTTTAGTAATAATGATCAAATTATCTTTTTGTTTGTATCCATGAGTGTTATATAGGGCTCAAATGAAATAATGGAAAAAAAGCATTTTGCAAACATTGAAACATTATATTAAATGTTTGTTATTGTTCAGTCATGTCTGAGTCTTCATGATCTTTGCAAAGATACTGGAGTGGTTTGTCTTTTCCTTCCCTACCTCATTTTATGGATGAAGAACTGAAGCAAACAGGGTTAAGTGCTTTGCTTACTGTCACACAGCTAGTAAGTATCTGAGGCTAAATTTGAACTCATGAAGATGAATCTATCATCTATTGTGTCACCTAGCTGCCTATATTAAATCTAGTTATTGTTTTTCTTGTTAGCCTTCAGTCATCAGGCTTCCAATCTAATGATGACTTGATTCCCCAATCCTTCTGCACTTCTGGTAAGCTCAGTGATGTCTATAGATCAATACTAGGGTGTTCTGACAAATACTTAATAACAGACTCTTTAGGGGGAAAATGTATGCATACATTCTTTAAAGTTTAATATACATTATTAATGCTTTCTTAAGTCTAGACAACTAAAAGATAATAAATCAAACCCTGATTTGTAACTTTTTGTTTATTTCTGAAGTATAAATGCTAACATTGAAAATTTAACAATCTCTCAAAAACTGGTTAGATCTGGCTCCAGGATATCCCTCATTGTGCCCAACAAGGAAACTTATTTGATCCTAAAATATTGATGGGAAATGTCCCACATAGAAACCAAACCTGATAATGGTTACTTGTATACACATACACACCCATTAAATGAAAATTTTAGAGAAACCTGGAAATTATATGAACTGATGCATCATGTTGTGTGTTGAACCTGGAGAACAGTTTACACAAAAACAACATAAACAACAACAACAACAACAAACATGATCAATACAAGGAGTAACCAGTATTGCAGAGGACAAAAGATGAAGCATGTTACCTGCCTTCTAAAAAAGATATAATAGGCTCAACGTATAGAATTAAGCATATATTGTGGACCCAGCCAATGTGGAAATTTGATTTGTTAAAAAAGGGCTTTTTTCTTTTTCTTTTTCCAGTGGGGGAGGGAACTATCAGAAAGAAGGATAAAAGGAAGTATTAGGGGTTGACCTATCACCCCTCAAAAAAAAAAAGAAAAAAGAAAAAAAAGAAAGAAAAGTGCCATTAAAACATTTTTAAATGGTACATAAAAGATAACAGAAGAGAGATATTGAAAAATTATAGACAAGTAGAATTAGAAAATTACATTGATAAATTAATAACATTTTAAAAAAGAAAGGACAAAGTATATGTAATATAAATTTGTAGTTACATGTATATTTATTTCCCTTTTCCTTTTCTATTTTGTATGTGGAAAGTGCTCATTTTATTTAGTCTTTGTTATGCTCAAGATAAAAAATTGTTAAAATTAAAAAAAAATAAAAACATTGTTAAAAAAGGAAGGCATCTTATTTTGAAGGATGAAATTTGATAGAAGGAGTGGTAGAATCAAAAGATCTCAGAGCTGGATGAGTCTTCAGACACCATCTTGTTCTATCTCTGGACATGAATTCCTACTTCAACAGACTTAAGAAGTGGTCATCTACCTTTTGTTTGAATACTTGCATTGATTTGAAACTCATAATCTCTGGAACAGCCCATTCTACTTTTGAACAGTTCAAATTGTTATCAAGTTTTTCTTTATATTAAACCTGAATTTACTGCCATATCCATAATTCTTAGTTCTGCCATCTAAGACCAATCATTTCCTCATGTGATTGTTCTTATAAAGTACCTTAATATCTTCTCTTTTTCAAGTTAAATATTCCTAGTTCTTTCATGTCAACTTTGTAATGGCTCATATAGATTAGTATAGTACATAGGATTATAGGATTCTATTTTAACAAAGAAAATTGAGGTCCAGTGATTCTAAATTACTTGACTAAGGTAGCAAAGATGAAATTTGAATCCAGGATCTCTGCTTCTAAATTCAGATCTCTCTTTTTCTATACCGTGATCTACTAGGAAATTCATGCAACAGAAGTATGAGGCATTTGGGTAGCAATTATTTTAGGAGGAAATAGAAGCAATATTGGGCTAAGAAGCTTCCCAGTTAGAAAGGGATATTGGCTAATATATTCCAGAAAAAGACTGCTAAATTGGCATCGATTATAGTGATACGATGGTTCTTTTCTTTCTTTTTAATATCTTAATTATTTAAAACATTCTTTTAAATATAAAATTTTGAGTTCCAAATGTTCTTCTTTCTTTCCCTTCTTCCCCCCAAAGACAACAAGCAATATGATATAGGTTATATATGTACAATCATGTAAAATATATTTCCACATTAGTCATGTTGTGAAAGAAGAAAGTTAATAAAAGAAAAAACCATGAAATAAGTAAAGTGAAAATAGTATACTTTGATCTGTATACAGATTTCATCATGTTTTGATATGAATAGCTTTGTTCATAATGAGTCTTTTGGACTTATTCCATTGTTTTGTTGAGAAGAATGTAGTCAGTCATAGCTGATTATCACATAATATTGCTGATACTGTGTACAATGTTCTGGTTCTTCTCTCTTCACTTTGCAACAGTGTATGCAAGTTTTTTCTGTTTTTTCTGAAATCTGCCTGCACAATTATTATAGCAAAATAGTGCTTTATTACACACACACACACACACACACACACACACACACACACACACACATATATATAACAACTTGTTTAGTTATTCCCTAATTGATGCTCCTCTCCTCAATTTCTAATTCTCTACCACCACAGGCTGTTGTAAATATTTTTGTACATAAAAGTCCTTTTCCTCTTTCTTAATTATCTATTTGAGATATAGACCTAATAGTGGTATAGCTGCATCAAAGGGTATATGCATAGTTTGATGACTGATGAGATGCTTTAAATATTCTGACAAATGTCCTGTTAGAAAATACAAAACATAAACTTTGAAACAGATTAACTTTCTCCTTCTCTCTAGAATTATATTTTTGTCAGATTAAAGATATTGAAATATTGGCTTAAAACAAGGGTATAACTTAACTGAGAACTGTGAGAATCTATTGATAGATTTCAGAGTGGAGGAGTTCGTGAACTTGAATGATTGGAAGGGAAGAAAAAAATTACATTTTTTTCACTAATTTGATTTCACTAATTTCTTATTGAAATTTAGCATTCAATTATAAATATAGGCAACAAGCCACAGAATTATTAGTATATAGAAATTACTTATATTTTCATATCATTATAATTGTTATAGATCTATATTCATCAATACTTTCAAATTATTATAATCATTTAGCTTGCCATTTTAAAAAATGATTTGTGATTTCAATATAATTGATTTCCTTTGTAATCCTGTGTATTCTTTTTTATAAATGTAGAAACATTCTTCTAAGAAAGGGCCCATAGGCTTCCCTAGGCTGCCAAAGGGAGTCTAAGACACAAAAAGGTGAAGTATACTTGATACATACATATATATATGTAACTCTATTTAACATGGCAATGTCCTAAACTGGTCAGGAGTTATTTTATTATGTTAAAATTAATAATAGTTCTTTCATTTTTTGGAATACAGAATGTCAGACACCCCAGCAACTATTAAAACCATTTACTCAGGTAATGTGTGATACACTTCTTGCCAATAGAAGCTTAGCCATTTTGAGTTCTTATTTTAGAACAATGTGAATTACTTCGATGTACTTACATTTGGTGACAGCTGCATCTGTTGAGCTGAATAACTAAATTCATTTAGTACTTATGAATTCCAAAGTGATATATTTCCTAGCAGCCTTGAAATCCTTTACCTTGGATTCAAACTACAACACTTGTTCCAATAAAGTCTTTAAATAACATCTCCTAGGACCCAACCAAATTAAATTTACCTTACAGACAAGCTTCCCACTCCTGAAACAACAGATGTTATGAAAATGTATAAAGGAGAGATTTCTTAAATGAGAACATTTCTTAAAATAGAAATAATAAGGAAATGAAAAATAAGCTAAAAGATGATGGAGTAGGGGGAAAGGAAACATATCTACTATATGTAGGTTAAACAGGAAACGGTTTTTTTTCCTCTTCTTCATAAAATACATTTAAAATTAGACAATTCAAGAGGGTGAGTATTTTACTTATACATTAATAGCCATATACATGATTTCTGATATTTTGTAAAAAAGGAAACATCACAAAATGCTCAACTCACATACTCCTTTGAAAATGCAGTGATCATCGTTGTCATTCTATTGTCCATTTAAAAAATGTCAAACTCTACAATTTCAGAGGGAGAAAGTTTTCATGAAAACCCAAAAACCTTACTAGGAAAATTCTGGAAGCAAATATTAGAGTTGCTATATTCTGATTGACCAAGTCAAATATTCAGTTGAATATAGGGGATAAACTTAAAGAAAAAGAATATTTAGGGTTCCAGTATATGAATCCATTTATTCTTGCCCTTTTCTTCTTTCTCTATCTCATGTATATATATGTATATAGCTTCTTTATGTATATTTATATATGTATCTAGCTTCTTTATATATATACATATATATATAAAGAAGCTAGAAAGCAAGGAAGCTACTTATTTATGAGTGGATGAGTTGCAAGATGGAAGAAATATACCTCCTATTTGTGGAGACATGACATAGAAAGGAAAGGAAGTCTTCAAACTAAAGTTCTATAGGTATGGAATGAAAATGCTTTAAGGCTCATTTCTTGTATTTATGTATTTAAATGGTTCTGATATATTTTATTCCAAATTGGAACCTTCTCTAAATGAATTAAATTTGGTTAAATTTCTGTGGCTCAGTAGTGTGTGTGCGTGTGTGTGTGTGTGTGTGTGTGTGTGAATGGAGGTTAGTCTTGCCATTTCATTTCTAAAAGCAAAAATTGAATTGAAGTGATGTTACCATTGCCATAAATGGCAGTCCAACTAGGCAGCACCTTAAAATCATTAATATTTTGTTAACTGGTATTGAAACAGGAATCCAGCTGAATCTAGTTTTAGTATTGCCCTTTTCGCCATGCTTGCTGCTTCGTGCAATTCTCTCTAATGTCCCTCTCTCTCCATTTTTATAGGATATATTTTTTCTTTTCCTTTGAACCAACTAACTACCCAGGTCATCAATAATTCTTGCTTACTCACTGAGTAAATCATCATTACATATCAATTGCTTTCTAGAGTTGCAGTTAAAAAATGATGATTGATAAAAACAGCTTTAAAGTATAGAATCATAAACTGGCAAAAATAATTAAAATTGACAAAATTCTGAACTGGGTGGGTTGTAGAGAGAATTGTACACTCAACACATTTGGTGATGGGGTTTCAACTTATCAAAACTTTTTAGATTCTACAATTTCTGGCAATACGGAAGCACACAAGAGTTAACATATGTAAATCAAGAGGCAATTAAGCTCAGTGAATAAGCTACTAGACCTTCCTAAGGAAAATTCACCTTCCTGAGTTCAAATCTGACTTTAGATACTTATTGGTTGTGTGATTTGTGCAAGTCACTTACTCCTGACTGGATTATTAATAAATTGAACTGGAAAGGGAAATGGCATACTGCTCCAGTATCTTTGCCAATAAAACCCCAAATAGCATCTTGAAGAGTTGGACGTGACTGAAAAATGACTAAAAAACATATTTATATCAGTATCTATATACCTATATCACCTATTTTATATCTAAAGTAATCCTTGGCCCAATAAGAGAATTACTGAGAATGTATTATAATAATGTCATCATAAAGAAAAATTGTTATCTCAAGTATATCTATATCTACATATCAGCATTATTTGGAACATCAAAAATTAGAAACAATCTAAATGTCCCAAAGATAGTGAATGGCAACTTAAAGTGGTATATCAACATAATGAAGTACTTATACATTATATACATATATGTATATACATTATATATACAACATACTATAACTATAGTTTTAACATTTTCCCACTAAAATGATAAATATGAAAAATATGAAGAAGTTTTGGAAAGACTTTAAGTATGAATGAGAAAAAAAAGCAGAATTTACAATTTTTGTCAAACCTGTGATTTCATCTGTGGAGGGAACTCTTAGTGTGGAAACTCCCTTCACTAATGTTGATTGGTAGCTCATTTGTGACTTGTAGTCTTGGAGAATTGCTTGGAGGCCCTTAGAAGTTAAATGACTAATCCATAGTTACACATTCAGTTACTGTTATGGGCAGAATTTGAACTGAGGTGTTCCTGAGTGTAAGGCCTTCTACTCTATCATTCTGCCTTTCTGGGACTATATAAGAAAAAAAAAGACATATATATATATATATATATGTATATATATATATATATATATATATATATATATATATATATATATATATATATACACCTACACACACACACACACATACAAATACATGGAAAGTAAAAGGGGATAGAATAGCTTGATGTGGATGCGTACATGGAAATTAAATTTTTTTTGCTTTTGACTTTATTTGTAAATTGTATTTTTATTTATTTATTTCATTAACTATTTCTGAATTACATTTAAAGACATTTACATTAATTTTTTAAAATTTTGGGCTCCAAATTGTCTATATCTCCCCTATCCATTGAGAAGGCAAATTATATGATATCAATATAATATCAATTATATGTGAAGTCATATAAAATATTTCACAGAAATTCTTATATACAAAGTACATACACATGATTTATAAATCTGTGTTTCCTTCATTGTGCTCAGAGATATGAATGCCTAGCAAGATGATCTTTGGAAGTTGATGATTTTCTTCTTGGTCTTGATATTTCCTAATTGTTGAGTAATTTTCATAGAACCTCAGAGAATATACATCTGTTGTATAAAGAGGTATAAGGATGGAAAATATGACCTTTTAAGTGTATGAAAAAAGGACAGAGGAAAAAACTCTTCAGTTTGAATGAGAAATAAGAAGATAATTGATAATTTGCATTGCTGCCTCTGCAAGACAGATCTTGTTTTGGTCTAAGCCTCTGAACTTAATATCATTGATTTGGGCTGTGGTTCTTAACTAATTATAACTATGTTTCATTAATTTTGAGGAATCTGGAAAATAAGTTTGTCCTGGAGTCATTTCCTTATTGGAAATACATGAAAGAGCTGTTGGAATACAGCTAACAGTGGCTGCTGGAGATCCAACCCAGAATGGATCTCCTCTTGTGAGAGGATGATACAAGGAGACTGAGGGGCAGTTGCTGTTCTCTGACCTTCATGACTGAGGCCATCGAATTGTCTGACCTCTCTTCTCTTCCTTCTGCCTACAATTTATTTCATTCCCAGCCTGCAACACCTGTGTCAGCAAAGGCTGCCCTGCAGCTCCTTCAGATGTGATGATCCATAGCTGTGGAGACTCTCAGAGAATTGACCTGTCCCTTAACATTTCCTAGTTTATGAGTCATATTGTAGTAGATGTATTTTTTTGCATCTTTCTTGAGAAATTATAGAACAGAGTGGAAAGGTCTCCAGAAAGTCAGTCAGGTATCTCTGATGCTAATCTTTAGTCTAAGTCTTCAGAGTGATAGATTCTACTGGTAATTGTATCTCATATGTAGCACAGGATTTCTAACAAAAAGTTTTAGTATTAGATCAAATCTTCTAAAACTGTGGCTAACTGAATGTGGAGATCGCAAAAAATTTGGCAACACTAAAAGGTTTCTGAATGCTTTATGTCCTGCAGTATCAAATATTCTGCCAAGATTTAATTCTTTATGTAAAAATAAATAAGCCTATCCATTTCATTAGTATGCAAATTTGCTTTTATCTTTAACAAATGGCAAAATATCAAAGAATTGTTTTAAAATAAATTTCTTACTAATAAATGTTTGATTTGCATGCTTATTTTTATATACCTATCTACCTAGGATTGTATACAAATTTCTTTAAAAAATTTTTTTAAAAGCTTTTTATTTTCAAAACATATGCACATATAATTTTTCAGCATTGACCCTTGCATAGCCTTGTGTTTCAGATTTTCCCCTCCTTCCCCCCACCCCCTCCCCTAGATGGCAAGCAATTCAATATCTGTTATACATGTTAAAATATATATTAAATCCAACATGTGTAAACATATTTATACAATTCTCTTGCTGCACAAGAAACATCAGATCAAAAAGGAAAGAAAATGAGTAAGAAAACAAAATGCAAATGAACAACCACAAAAAGAGTGATAATGTTATGTTGTGATTCATATTCAGTTCCCACAGTCCTTTCTCTGGATGTAGATGGCTCTCTTCATCACAAGACCATTGGAAATGGCATCAATAATTTCATTGTTTAAAGAATCACGTCCATCAGAATTTATGGTCTTAATAATATTGTTGCTGCCATGTACAATGATCTCCTGGTTCTGCTCATTTCACTCAACATCAGTTCATTGTAAGTCTCTCCAGGCCTTTCTTTTTTTTTTTTCTTTTTTTTTTTTAAATTTTTATTTAATAATTACTTTACATTGACACCCGTTTCTGTTCCGATTTTTCTTTTCCCTCCCTCCCTCCACCCCCTCCCCTAGATGGCAAGCAGTCCTTTATATGTTGGATATGTTGCAGTATATCCTAGATACAATATATGTTTGCAGAACCGAACAGTTCTCTTGTTGCATAGGGGGAATTGGATTCAGAAGGTATAAATAACCCGGGAAGAAAAACAAAAATGCAGATAGTTCACATTCGTTTCCTAGTGTTCTTTCTTTGGGTGTAGCTGCTTTTGTCCATCATTTATCAATTGAAACTCAGGTCTCTTTGTCAAAGAAATCCACTTCCATCAAAATATGTCCTCATACAATATCGTTGTCGAAGTGTATAATGATCTCCTGGTTCTGCTCATTTCACTTAGCATCAGTTCATGTAAGTCTCGCCAGTCCTCTCTGTATTCATCCTGCTGGTCATTTCTTACAGAACAATAATATTCCATAATATTCATATACCACAATTTACCCAGCCATTCTCCAATTGATGGGCATCCATTCATTTTCCAGTTTCTAGACACTACAAACAGGGCTGCTACAAACATTTTGGCACATACAGGTCCCTTTCCCTTCTTTAGTATTTCTTTGGGATATAAGCCCAATAGAAACACTGCTGGATCAAAGGGTATGCACAATTTGATAATTTTTTGGGCATAATTCCAGATTGCTCTCCAGAATGGTTGGATTCGTTCACAATTCCACCAACAATGCAATAGTGTCCCAGTTTTCCCGCATCCCCTCCAACATTCATCATTATTTTTTCCTGTCATCTTAGCCAATCTGACAGGTGTGTAGTGGTATCTCAGAGTTGTCTTAATTTGCATTTCTCTGATCAATAATGATTTGGAACACTCTTTCATATGAGTGGTAATAGTTTCAATTTCATCCTCTGAAAATTGTCTGTTCATATCCTTTGACCATTTATCAATTGGAGAATGGCTTGATTTCTTATAAATTTGAGTCAGTTCTCTATATATTTTGGAAATGAGGCCTTTATCAGAACCTTTAACTGTGAAGATGTTTTCCCAGTTTGTTGCTTCCCTTCTAATCTTGTTTGCATTAGTTTTATTTGTACAAAGGCTTTTTAATTTGATGTAATCGAAATTTTCTATTTTGTGATCAGTAATGGTCTCTAGTTCATCTTTGTCACAAATTTCTTTCTCCTCCACAAGTCTGAGAGATAAACTATTCTATGTTCCTCTAATTTATTTATAATCTCGTTCTTTATGCCTAGGTCATAGACCCATTTTGATTCTCCAGGCCTTTCTGAAATCATCCTGTTGATCATTTCTTATAGAACAACAATATTCCATAACATTTATATACCACAAATTATTCAGTCATTCTTCAACTGATGGGCATCCACCCAGTTTCTAATTTCTTGCCACTACAAAAAGGGCTGCCACAAATATTTTTACACAGGTGCCTTCCTTTCCTTCCTTTAAGATCTCTTTGGGATATAGGCCCAATAGAACCACTGCTGGATCAAAGGGTATGCACGGTTTGATAACTTTTTGAGCATAGTTCTAAATTGCTCTCCAGAATGGCTGGATCTGTTCATAGTTCCACCAACAATATATCAGTGTCCCAGTTTTCCCATATGCCCTTCAACATTCATCATTATCTTTTCCTGTCATCTTAGCCAATTTGAAAGATGTGTAGTGGTATCTCAGAGTTGTCTTAATTCACATTTCTCTGATCAATTGTGATTTAGAGCATCTTTTCATATGATTAGAAATAGTTTTAATTTCTTCATTTGAAAATTGTTCATATCATTTGACCATTTATCAATTGGTGAATGGATTGAATTCTTATAAATTTGAGTCAATTCTCTATATATTTTAGAAATGAGGCCTTTATCAGAACCCTTAAATGTAAAAATATTTTCTCAATTTATTGCTTTCCTTCTAATCTTGTCTGCATTAGTTTTGTTTGTACAAAACCTTTTTAACTTAATATAATAAAAATTATCTATTTGGTGTTCAATTATGAGTTCTAGTTCTTTGGACACAAATTCCTTCCTTCTCCACAGATCTAATAGTTAAACTATCCTACATTCTTCTGATTTGTTTATAATATCACTCTTTATGTCTAAATTATGAACCCATTTTGTTCTTATCTTGGTATGTGGTGTTAAGGGTGGGTCAATGCCCCGTTTCTTCTATACTAGTTTCCAATTTTCCCAGCAGTTTAAGGACTCAAATAATGAGTTCTTATCCCCAAAACTGGGGTCTTTGGGTTGTCAAACATTAGACTGCTATAGTTATTGACTATTTTGTATACAAATTTCTCAGGTAAAAACAGGTTGCCAGTGGAAACAATTTCCTGAACTAGATCATGATCCACTAAGGGGTTCTAACTCTAATGAGAATTAAGTTTCTCTCTCTCTCTCTCTCTCTTTCTCTCTCTCTCTCTGACTTTGTCACCACCTCAGAATAATACTGAAGGAATCTCTAAAATAATTCTAGATGTGACTTATGTCTAGGGTCTTCTCAAAATTTATTGGAGTGATATGGTGGAAAGAGCATAGGTTTTGAAGTCAGAGGATCTGGGTTCAAATACTAAATCTGATCACTTGTATGACTTTAGAGAAATAATCTCATTTTTTTCTGAGCCTCAGTTATTTGTTTTTAAAAAGAAATGGGTTAGTTTAGATGATCTCTAAGGTAGAGCTTTTTAAACTTTTTATACTTACAACCGCTTTTTTCCTGAGAAAATTTTATACAACCCTGGGTACATAGGTATGTAAAGTAGGTATTCAAATTAAACTTTTACTAATAATAAATTATAATTTTACAACCCCCACATTCAGATGGAGTTATGACTTATAGTTTAAGAAGTGTTGCTGTGGGATATCAGCTCCTCCAGCTGTAAATCTATGATCCTATGACCTCTTCCACAAAGGTACCCAATGTATGATCTGGGCACTAAACATAAGATAGTTGCTTATTTCTTCTATCATAGAGACCACATAAGATAAAAAGAACACAGACATACAAAAACATAGACAGAAAACATAAGACATTCAACTGTATCTTTCTTCTTGTTATCCAAGTTTTACACTCAGGAATATTTGACTCACAAGGCAATTGCTAAGGTTAGAAATGTCCCTTTCTCAGGTTTACTAGCCATTGATTTATGCTCAGAAAAGATAATAAAAAGTAGAGCAAGATAGCTAATAACTTGAATTCTAGTTTTAGTCTGTAATTCAATTCTGCTGCAAGTCATTGTTGTCTCTGGGAACAAAGGAAGAAATTCTTTTCTTCCCTTTGATATACTCTTCTTTTGTACTTCATAGTATTTATTTTTTCCAACTACATTTATTTTTAAAAATTACATGTATAGTTTTCAATATTCATTTTTGAATTGAATTCCAAAAATTTTCTCTTCTCTTTCTTTTCACCAAGATAGCAAAAAGTCTGATATGAGTTTTACATGTACAATCACATTAAAAATATTTCCACATTGTTCATATTTTGAAAGAAGAATCAGAACAAAAGGGAAAAGAAAGAACAAAAAACCCCAAAAGGAGAAATAGAATGCTTCAATCTGTATTCACATTCCATAATTCTTTCTCTGGATATAGATGGCATTTTCTGTCATGAGCCTTTTGGAATTGCCTTGGATCACTGTGTTGCTGAGAAGAGCTATTTATTATAGTTGATTATCACACAATATTGCTATTACTGTGTCCTTCTGGTTCTGCTCACTTAACTCAACACCTTGTTCTATTCTTTAAATGGATTGAGATTAGAAAAGGAAGAAGGTGAAATCAGAGCACCAATAATAACCTGGAGTGGTACTGAAGATGGAGAAAATAGAGGTCTTGAGGAATGTCATCTTGGTTTGCAAGCTTGCTATCAGCCTCTATTTTAAACATTCTCTTAGCCCATATATACAATCAGCTACTAAATCTTATTTTTTCTACCTTGTCAAAATCATTCAGTGTGCTATTTTTTCTATTCACACTGCCAAGAGTAATTCTTGAGAAGTATCCAAAAAAAAAAAAAAGGGTGGAGCCATTGTTTCACAGAAAATCGTATTGGCATTATTTTTCCCCCACATTTATCTATATTTATGGATTCTTGGGGATCTGGAGAAGCCTAATCATTGACCTGTCAGGTGTGGTTCTGAGTGTCTTGATCATATTAAGAATATCAGCAAAGTCTACAAGGCATAGTCCTTGATGGCCTTTAGAGTACCATGTAATAAGGCCCAGCAAAATTCATTTATCTTAATTCTTAGATATTCTCCAAATTGAGAGGCCTTTTATGAGACCCTAGACCTATCATAATTAGTGGATGTGGAGAGTACCCTATCTTCCCATCTTTTTCACCATTTCCCCTGACCCCCATAATTGTTATATAAGTTCAACAAGTCGAAAATATTAAAAATTATTATAGGTTCCTTCCTGTCTCAGTGCTTATAAGAGCCCATCTCAACCCAAAACAATCAGAAAAGAATAAAAGTAAAATAAAATGAACTAAAAATAACAGAAAATAAGTGAAGAAATGGGAAACAAATTAGTCATTCCAGATGAGCTGCTAAAGAATATGGAGATCTCTAATAAAAACTGACAGGAGTCAATGAGAAGTCAGCCTTTTCTTCTCAGGTATGCAAACAAACTGTCCTAGTTGGAAATTTTTCCCTTGGGTTCTTTGATTATTATACATTTTCCCAGTGAAAACTTAGAAATGCATATTTCACTCAAGGTGAAGATCCAGATGATAATCCTTGCACAGGGAAAAACAAATTTTTTTTCCATGAATTCCTTCTAATGTATAGAGTAATCTATATGGAGGTTAAGACCTCATGATAAGACAAATAAGAAAAAAAGTGTACAAAGTAGGATGAAACCCAATTATTTGTTGGGCCCCCCAAGGAGTGAATGGATTGGACATATATCCCAGATGTTTTTCCAAAGAGACCCAATAAGAGGTTCTGGGCTCAAGCTGGCCCAGCTTAGGTTCTTGTGAACTTAGAGCTCTCTCTGATACATATCTGCAGAAAGAAAAAGTAAATTATCCTGAGAGACTGCTAAGCAAATCTTCTATATGGTTTAGCCTATAACTATCTGGACACCCCCACCTCTAAGATCTTCTCCCACAATTGTTGGTTTATTTCCATACTTGCATTGGAAGAGGCATCCATGAAAACCATGGTCACTCCAAACTTGATTCAAATAATGACTCTCTGAACTCCTGGATCCCCCTCACTATTGAGGTGAATGGGATTCCTTCACTGAGTTTTTCAGTTCCCTTTTATGCATTGTCTTCTCCCGTTAGAATGTAAGCTCTTTGAGGGTAGGGAATTGTCTTGAGTTTGTATTCCTAGTGCTTAGCATGGTGGCTAACATATAGTAAATACTTAATAAATCCTATCTTTCTCTCTGTTTCTGTCTCTCATATTCCAAATCTGCTACAGAGAAGAAAACTTATTTTTATTTCTAAATTTTCATCCTCTTTCCATCCCTCCTTTACCCATTGAGAAGGCAAGAAATACTATATTATTATACATATGAAGTTATGCCAAACATATTTCCATATTAGCCATGTTGTAAACTTTTCTCCCCCATAAACATACACATGCACACACAAAAGGAAAATAAAGAATATGCTTCAATCTGCATTCACAGTACATCAATTCTCATTCATTATTTTTATAATAATAAATGTCAAAATAGTCTCTATATGCAATTGAGGAAAAAATAAAATACTATTTTAAAAAACTTAGTGCACTAAAAAACATATCTTTTGTAACCTCCCAACCCCATAACCCTTTCCTCATGCTTTTTTCCATCTCATCTCTCCCCTCTTTCAAGTTTCTCTATTAGATATAACTTGAGGCAAAAAATACCATTTTTGTACCCACAACAGAAAAAAATCTACTGTAATATTCAAGGAAAAGTGATAACTAAGATTTGAACAAGGATGTCAAACATATAAGGAAGAGGACAAGAGAGATGCAAGCAATGTTAAATAGTAGAAACTATAAGATTTGGAGTTGGTTGTATATATGGGATATTAGGAGAAGAAGATGATCACAAGATTGCAAACCTGAATAAGTAGGAGGAAAATGATAGGAAAGTTCAGAAAAAGGATGGAGTTTTTTTTTTGGGGGGGGAAGTTCATTAATTCTGTTTTTGTTATGATGAGTTTGAGTTGCCTACAAGATATCTATTTGGAAATTTTCATAGATTAAGAATTATCTGCATAAAATGATAACTGAACCCATAGGAATTGATGAGATAAAGAAATGAGGGAGAGAGAACAGAGAAGAGGGCACTTCAACCTGGACTTGGGGGACACCTTCAGCTAGAAGGCATAACTAAGAATCAATCAGACAGGTAGAATAAGAATGAAGAGAAAATAGCATTATGAAAACCCAGAAAGAAGAAAATATTGAAAATGAGAAAGTAATTAAGTGTGACATGCAACAAAGAGGTTAGGAAGGATGAAGATTGAGAAAGACCATAAGACTCTTTCAAGTCTTAGTCATATCTTTGACTATTATAATAGTTTTTAATCTGTTGTGAGCACAAAAATGGTATTTTACCTGTTACATCTAGTAAGGAAACTTGGAAGAGAAAGAGATGAGATGGAAGAAAGCATGAGGAAAGGGTAAGCAATCTGATATAGGTTATATATAACTGTATAAGTCATGTAGAAGGAGACAGGTATGAATCAGTACCTCCTTCACAGTGTAAGGGTTACAGTTGGCAGAGGGGCAGGGATCTTCAAAGCGGCCCTTCTTTTTCTGGCTAACTATTCTGGAAACTTACTGATGGTGATATCTTGGGAAATCTATCAGATGAGAGGCATTGTCTAGATCCCTTTTGGGCTCATGGTTTTGAATATAGGACTGAGTCATTTACTTAGTCTCTTTGTGGCTTTTCAATATACTTTAGACCATTCTCATTTCTCATGGTCTTATATTGAAGTTACTGTGGCAACCAGCTCCATTTCAGCTACCAGACATTGGCTTGGGATCAAATGTTATGATCATCATCACATATCCAATGAAGGATTAATGAGAAATCCAGAGTTTATTTTCCATTTTAATCCCTATCTGGAATTCCTGTCATTACTTTAGCATTTGCCCCTCCCCTCCAAATTTACTTTAGCATATAGGCAAGTATGGTAATGAGCATCCATTATATCTCTTCCATTGGCTTTCTTGGCTTCCACATCACAATAATACAGAATTGGATCCAGGGAAGCCATTGGAAAGTAAACTAATGGAATGTCCATTTCTTGCTCCTAACCAAGCTGTTTCTGTTTGAACATAGTATATGTTATCCATTTACAGGCATATCTCAAATTTGAATGACTAAGAGGATGGTAGTGCCCTCTAAAGTGATAGGAAAGTCAGGAAGAGGGAAGAATTTAGGGTAATGAAGAAAAAGAATTCACCTTTGAACTTGGTGAATTTAAGATATTTATGAAACAAAACAGTTTGAAATATCCAATAGTCGATTGGAAATTGGTCTGAAGTTAGGAGTGGGTAAATTGATAGGAGATAATTATGATAATAGTGGTAATTAAATCTAAGGGAGCTGATGAAATCACCTAGTGAATTATTATATAAGTGAAAGAACGAGGGTAGAGCTTTGAGAGATACTCTTGATTAGTGAGCATGATCTAGCAAATAAGCCTGAAGAATGATCAGGCAGGTAGAAGAACCAAAAGGGGTTCAATGTCACAAGAATCTAGAGAAGAGAAAGTATCAAGGAGAAGAGGATGGCAGTGATCAAGAAAGATGAAGATTAAGAGAAAAGCATTAGATTTGGTGATAAAAAGATTTTTTGTAATTTTGGAGAAAGTAGTTTGAGTTCAATGATGAGTTCAGAAGCCAGATTGTAAAGAGTTAAGAAAAATGGAAAAAAGATTTCTCCATAAGTGAATTTTTGGAAGTAATCCAAAGTTGAGGCTTGGTTAGGCAAGATCTTCAATGAGAAAAGGAGGCCTAAGAAAGAAAATGAATATGTAGAGTTCATCTTGTTTACAAAACATTCAAGCTGGAGAAAGACAAGTGTAGCCAGTGCAAGGGTAATGGCCTGGGAAAGGACTGGAAGGCATGGTAAAAATCAAGAGAAGAATCTAAATGTGTGGTTATAAGATAGGAAAGGTGAAATGATAACAGATTGTTATTAGATAAGGGAATTTCACTGTTCATGAAATTGAAAATGGAACATTTTTGGGTGATGACAAAATCAAGACTATCCCAATCTCTGTGTATTGATCAGGTAAAGCCTTGGGGAAACTGGGAGGTTAGAGGTATTTGAGTGACTATATATATATATATATATATATATATATATATATATATCCCCCAGTATGAGGGCAGGAGTTGTAAAAGAAAGACTGTGAGCTAGGTACTGAACTTATGGAGTAAAGAAGGGGAGTGTCCTGAAGGTATGGTAATTCTGGAAACTCCATAGCTGATAACTGGACAAAATATTATATTCCTATTGAACATAAACTCCTTGAGAACCATAACTGTTTCATTTTTTTTTTTTTGTCTTTGTCACCTAGCACAGTGTTGAGCAGCTAGGAAGTACAATGGTTAGGGTGCTGGTCCTGAAGTCAGGAAGACTCATCTTCTCAAGTTCAAATCTGACCTTGAGACACTTATTAGCTGTGTGATCCTGGTCAAATCGCAGAAGTTGCCATATCTTCCAGAAATACTGGACCTAGAGGATGAGCTGACATAATGTGTTTTTTGCACATCCCTCTGTGTCTTGGAAGTCAAGACAGACACCAGTCAATTTGCACTAGACTGGGGAACTGCTAATGACATTGGGACTCTTGTAGATAAGCAAACCATCATATCTTCATGGTCTATCAGTTTCTAAGGGAAAAGGATACTGCTTTTGAAATCTTAATTATTCATGATTTCTCTTTCCTTGCTACTCTCATGTAGGTGGAGATTTTTATTTATCCTTTCTTTGTTGCAATTTCAGCAAGCTTCTATTTGAATTGTGAACTCCTTTTTTTTCTGGCTTAGGGTTCCATATGCAGGTTTATTTCTCTTGTAGTAGTAAATCTAGTTGCAATGCAACATTTCATGAACTTGTGATATTGTTTTTGTATTTAAGCATTAGCATACTTAATTTTGTTCGTCTCTGTTTCCTCATTGAAGTGAGTTGGAGAAAGAAATAGCTAACTACTACAGTATCTTTACCAAGATGAATACAAAAAAGGTCAAAAAAGAGTCAGACATGCTGAAGCAACAGAATAACAACAAAAAGTACAGTGCCTATCCCATAATAGGTGTACAGAATTAAACAGGGAAAAAATCATTTTTTCTTAGTAAACTATAAACTGATGTGGTGTTTTCACTTTCCTGTATACTTCAGTTTATTTAACAAGATAATTTCTTTTATTATTTGAAATAAGTTAGTATGTAAGTGTAATGGGGGAACTGGTCTAAGCTTTGATGCAATTCCTCCTGTGGAAGAGACTGGGAATCTGCTTTTGGGAGTTGTGATAATATGTAATAGAAGTGCCTAAAAGAGAGCATGTGTAGACATTTTGTCACTGGTTCTAGTCAACTAATATATGGTTAATGGGAATCTCTGATTGGAGGCAGGTAGGGAATCAGAAATGGAGATTACTTCAGAAGGTCTTATTCAGTCTTCCTTTTTCTCTTGCTTGATCCTCTTTTCTTGGTTTGAATCTTTCACTGATTGTGCAAGTAGAGAAAATGTGAAAATAAAAATAAAATTTAAAAAGGTAGATAGAGGAATTTATATTTTATTATAGAATCAGTAAGAAGTCATGGAGCTGATTGAGTAGAGGAAGTATGTGATCAGACCTAGACTTGAGGAAAATTTTAGACTTTGAGAAAAATTGAGGACAGACTGAAGTGATAAATGCTTTCAGGGAGGGAGACCAATTAGGAGGCTTTTCTAATTATCTAGGTGAGAGGGGATAAGGGATATGAGTGGAGAGAAGGGGATCAGAAGTGAAAGATGTTGTTGAAGTCGAAATGACAAGATTGGCAACTGATTGGATGTGTGGGATAAGGAAAATGAGAAGGTCAGAATAATGCCAAAGTTACAGACCTGTGGGCAAACGAGCCAGGTGGTATAGCAATACTGCTGTTGCTACTGTAGTATAAAAATTTGAAAGGAATAAACTTATTATATTAGTGATCTTGGTTTTCTCAACCTCTGTCACTTTTGATCTATATCTTTAAAAAAACACAACAAAAATACCCAGAAGCACCTGGTTTTCTCTAATTCTTCTAGGTTGGAAATGTAGATTGGCTTCTCACAGACTGATTGAACTCTGATTGACACTAGAGCTTTGACCTCCTCGTTTTTTACTTGGGCCACCTAATCTAACTCTTGCATCTGGGGGCCTCAACATATTAATTTTGAATTTAGTGCAGATACTTGATGGGCTTAGCCTACCTTAGCTCAGACCTCCTGCACTCAAGAGACCTGTCATCCTCAACCTCTATCAGTCACCTGGTATTTATTTCTTTCTCTTCTAAACAGTATTTTATTTTTTCTCCAATTTCATGTGAACATGATTTTTAACATTCTTTTTTAAAATAAAATTTTGAGTTCCAGATTTTCTCCCTCCCACCTAAGACAGTAAGCAATTTGATATAGATTATATATATGAAAACATATAAAACATATTTCCATATTAGTCATGTTGTATGAGGAGAAATGAACAAAAGAAAATAAAACTATGAAAAAATGAGGAAAGTGAAAATAGTATGCTTCAAAATCTATTCAGACTCCAGCAGCTCTTTCTGTGGATGTAGATCACATTTTTAACCTTTTGGAATTGTCTTGGATCATTGTTATTGCTGAGAAAAGCTAAGTCAATCATAGCTGATCATCACATAATTTTGCTGTTACTGTGTACAATGTTCTCCTTGTTTAGCTCATTTCCCTTTCTATTATCTACTGTAATCTATAAAGTGTTTACTATATGGTAAAGTGTGGACTAATCTGTAGGAATACAAAGAAAGGCAAAAGACAGTCCCTGCCCTCAAGGAATTTATGATCTAATAATGGATTACAGGGCCTGGCAGAACTTTCTGCTTTCATTCTCCCATTGGAGATCCTCCTGTGAAAAGTTATCCAAGAAAAGAGAACATCCTTACTACATACACTGTTGACATGGAACCTATAGAAGAGTATGTTTTAAAATATAGTAAATTTCCCAAACCCAGGGCAGCAAGATGGTACAGTGGACAGAGCTGCTGGGCCTTGCATGAGAAAGATTCATCTTCACGATGTCAAATCTGGCTCAGAAACTTATTAGTTATATGACTCTGAGCAAGTCACTTAATCTTGTTTATCTTAGGTCCTCATCTGTAAAATGAACTGGAGAAGAAAATGGTAAGCCACTCTAGTATCTTTGCCAAGAATGACCCAAATGGGGTCATGAAGAGAACATAAGTGAAAAATGACTCAAAAATCACAATGAAAATTTCCAAGTTCCTTATTTTAATTGTTTTCTCACTGTTAACAATATAAGAAATATCTTAAAAGGGCTGTGTGTTCACTAACAGGACATGAAGGTACGGGAGAAACTCTTAACACTGAGTTTTATTCCTGCAAAGGAAAAATATCCAGGTAGGGAAGAGAAGTAGTTAAGGAGATATATCATTCAAGGATCTTTTCAATCTAGTCACTGATTACCTTTGCATTCTTCTTATTAATTAGTTTCCTAATTGTGCCCTGTGCCCAACTATGCAATCTAGTCATTATTTCCCCTCACATTAACTGGGGCCTTACAAAAATGTACTACCCTAAGGACAAATTGTCTATGTTTTGTCCAGGCCACAATCTTTGTAAATAAGATACAATAATAAATAATACAAGTAAATGGATTCTTCAACCACTAGATTTTAGAACTCTTCTAGGCTTTCCTAGATAACTATCCAATAAATGTTTAAAATTTTGTTTTCTTTTATTCTTGTTTCTTTTCTGTTGTTATATTTATTTCTTTGCCAATTGCTATGAAGGCAGCTGATATTGTGATTATTTGAAAGTTTTTATAAGAACTCTTATTTTAATAAAATAAATCATTTTAATTTGTCACTTGGCAACATTCTGCTTCAGCCCTTAGAAGTAATTATCAGGTGTGTGCTGATGGATCTGTAATGCTAAATAGAATTGAGAACTTAAAATTGCACCCATGTGGTGTAGTTTATAAGGCTACTAACCCTTGTAAATGCTTTTTAAAAATTTATGGAGCCAAACTTCGTCTCCAAATAAACACATGGGGATCTTGAATTGTGAGTGTCTGTGACCTGACAGAATTTAAATTCCTTCTAAACAGAAATCTTTCTTCAGGCAAAGTTTTCCCATAAGAAACAAATTTATGTAATAGCAATGTTTAAATTAAATGTCATATCTCAGGATTATAGACCTGGGGACATTCTTTCTTTTTTTGGAGACATACAGAATTTATTTTAAAAGTGCAAATACCCTTGACAGAAGTCTTTTTTTATTATAGCTTTTTATATACAAAACATATGCATGGATAATTTTTCAATATTGACCCTTGCAAAAACTTCTGTTTTAACTTTTCCCCTCCTTCCCTCCATCCCCTCCCCTAGATGACAAGTAGTTCCATACATGTTAAATATGTAAAAGCATATGTTTAAATACAATATATGTATACATATTTATACAGTTATCTTACTGTACAAAAAAGATTGGATTTAGAAAGAAGGTAAAATTAACCTGAAAGAAAAAACAAAAATGCAAGCAAACAATAACAGAAAGAGTGTAAATGCTGTGTTGTGGTTCATACATCTCTGGATGTAGCTGGTTCTGTTCATTACAGATCAATTGGAACTGATTTGGATCCTCTTACTGTTGAAGAGAACCACAGGGACATTCTTTCTTGATGGGCACATGCTCCTTTAACTAATATAAGACAAAATGTAGCTACTTTATAAATCTGGTATTGGGGAACAGGATCCGCACCCATTTAAAATATATTTATTTAAAAATTATTTTTATTGGCTGAACTTTATATAGCACTTATTATGAGCACTGTGATAATTGCTTTACAATTATTATTTCATTGGTTATTATTTCATTCTATTTATTCAGTTATTTTATTTATTACCAATTTAAATTTTTAAAAAATGATAATAGCTTTTTATTTTTCAAAATACACCCTTTAAATGTCTTTAAAGTCCAGCAAAACCTTATGCTCTATTTTTGTCTCCCAAATTCCTCCCCTATTTCCTCTTTTACATAGCAAATAATTCATTATACATTAAACATGTGCAATTTTTCTAAATATATTTTCATATTTGTTATGCTGCGGGAGATATGCCAAAAGGGGGAAAAACCATGAGAAAAAACCCCCAAGCAAACTAATATTAACAAAAAAGGTGAAAGTAGCATGCTTCCACGCACATTCAGTTTCCATAGTTCAATACCCATTGGATGTGTATGGCTCTTTCTATCACATCTATTGGAATTGCCTTGAATCACCTCATTGTTGAAAAGAGCCAAGTCCATCACAATTGATCATCACATAATCTTGTTGTTGCTGTGTACAATGTTCTCATGGTTCTACTTACTTTACCTAGCACTATCCTTATTTAAAAATCATTTTTTAATATTTTATTCCTCCAATTACATTTAAAAACCGTTTTTAAACATTTAATTATTTTTTGAGTTCCAGATTCTCTTCCTTCCTCCTTTCCCCTTCTTTGAGATAATATGATATAGGTTTTTTATGTAGCACCTATATTTTAAAATGATATTGCCATGCCATTGATGAATATTAGAGGGAAGAATAGTGCTTGAACCAGCAAGCAGTGTGATGCAGTGAATAGAGTGCTGGAACTGAACTCAGGAAGACCTTGCTTCCAATTCTGCCTCTAAGATTTACTGAGTTGCTCATGTTTTAGGACATATCATTTTACCTTTTGTTTTTTTTTCTTCATCTTTAAAATGGAAGGTTGTTATGAGGTTTATGTGAAATAATGAATGTGAAATGCTTTAAAGCCCCAAAAGTGCCATATAAGTGTCAGTTATTCTTATTAAATAGAACCTCAGAATAACTCTGTAAATACAATTGTGTTCTACCAACAGAAGCTCTTCTTGCCTCCTTCTCTGTGATAAATGCATCCCAAGCTGACGATATATTTAAATGAGAAAAATGCCAAAAATGTCAAGAATATTAAATATTGGGCTTCAACATGCAAAATATTTATTATCCTAAATTCAATATACATATTGTCTGACAATATTGTTGCTTATATTTGTAAACTATTATCCTTCTGATTTATAATTTTACTGGCAAACAAAACTCTCCTTGGATGACAAAAATCAAAATTACCAACATATTTATGTCTTTTAAAAAATAACTTTTTATTTTCAAAAATATATACAAACATAGCTTTCAACATTCACCATAGCAAAATCTTGTGTTCCAAATTTTTTTCCCTTCTTTCCCCTCACTCTTCCCCACAAGTAATCCAATATGTTAAACATATACAATTCTTCTATACATATTTCCACATGTATCATGCTATACAAGAAAAATCAGATCAAAAAGGAAAAAAAAATGAGAAAGAGGACAAAAAGCAAGCAAAAAGATGAAAGTACATAGGTATGTATTAATTAAGAATTCAATAAAAATACTATACAGAAGACAGAGTTAATACCTAGCTACTATTATAATTGCCAAAAAAGGTCTATAGAGAAAAGGGAGGGGAAGAGGAAGGGGAAGAAAGGAGGGAAAGGGGGAGAAGGAGAAGGAGGAGAAAAGTCTCATCTATAGTCTCTTACTTTGCCAAAAAGGAAGGGAGTTGTCTTCTCATATATATTTTTTGAAGTTAGTGTTTCAAGCTTAGTCATTAGAATTTCTTAGTATTTGGTTTCAATTTTTTTCATGTTCTTTCAATTTAAATTGTTGTAATCTTTGTGCATCTTGTTCTCTTGGTTCTGCTTATTTTTTCTTAATTAATATATATTTCTATGTATATTTATCATTTATTATAGCATTATACTCACATATTATAACTTATTTGACTGTTTGTCAGTACAATTGCATATATTTTACCTCAACAATGATACTGTTTGAGGATGTATTCTGATGGAAGTGGATCTCTTCGATAAAGAGAGCTAATTCAGTTTCAACTGATCAAGTATGGACAGAAGCAGCTACACCCAAAGAAAGAACACTGGGAAATGAATATAATCTGCTTGTATTTTTGTTTTTCTTCCCGGATTATTTATACCTTCTGAATCCAATTCTCCCTGTGCAACAAGAAAACTGTTTGGTTCTGCACACATATATTGTATCTAGGATATACTGTAACCTATTCAACATGTAAAGGACTACTTGCCATCTGGGGGAGGGGGTGGAGGGAGGAAAGGGAAAAATCAGAACAGAAGTGAGTGCAAGGGATAATGCTGTAAAAAATTACCCTGGCATGGGTTCTATCAATAAAATGTTATTAAAAAAAATAAAAATAAATGGGAAGGAACAAAAAAGAAAAACCCCAAAACATTCCCCCCCCCCAAAATTGCATATATTTTGTTTCTAATTCTTTGTTACTAAAAGAAATGTAGCTTAAAATATTTTGCTATATATGAGTTTTTTCTTTTTGTCATTGACCTCCTTGGGGAGGAGATGATTGATAGTAGCATCTTACTTTTTTCACTAATTGCTTTCAGAAATTATTGTCTCAATTCACAGTTCCACCAATATTACATTAACATGCCCATCTTTACACAATCCTTGTGTACTACTCTCACCTTTTGCCATTGTTGCCAATTTATAGAGTGTGAGGTAAAAACTCAGAATTATTTTGATTTGCATTCTTCTTGTTATTAGTTGATATGGATCATCTTTTCCTATAGTAGTTAATAATGTACAGTTCTTTGACATCTATTGGGAATGGCTTTTAATGTTATATGTTTTTGTTACTTGCTTGTACACCTCAACTATCAGAGATAGTTGACATAAAACTTTTTCTCAGTCAAATGCTTCCCTTCTTTCTAGTTGCATTAATTGTATTTATGTAAAAGTTTCAATGTCATGTCTTCAAAATTATTTATTTTATCTTCTGTAATTGCTTCTATTTTTTGTTTGATTAAGAATTTATTTCCTAACTATAACAATAAGTAACTCATCTGTTTCTCTTACTAGTATAATTAAGCTTTCAACCAAGCCTGTGGCACTTGTGTGTTTCTGTGAAACTTCTAATAGGTGACAGAAATGCTCTCATAAAACTGTAAAACTGAATAAGGATTGGAGTTGGTGGTAGAGCTTCTTCAAGGGAGACACTTATTTAAACAAGATAAAAGCCCAAGGAGAAATTTTCCAAATTCTCTAGGGAGGCAAGCCTGAAATCAGGGAATCTCTCCCCTCTCCCTCTCCCTTCCTCCTCCCCTTCTACTCCTCTCTCCTTTCCCCTCCCCTTCCTCTCTTTTCCTTCCTGTTTCCCCTTCTCTTTTCTCCTTCCCCCTCTTTTTCCTCCCCCTCCCTCTTTTTCCCCCTCTCCTCCTTCTTCCCTCTCCTTTCCCCCTTCCCCCTCCTTTTCCTTCTTCCCCCTCCTTTTTTCTCTTCTTCTTCTCCCTCCTTTTCTCCTCCCTCTCCCTCTCCCCCTTTCCTTCCTTTCTTTCCCTTCCCCTTCTCCTCCCTCTCCTCTTCCCTCTCCTCCTCTCTCTCCCCCTTTCTTTCCTCTCTCTTCCTCCTCCCCCTCTCTCCCTCCTTCTTCCCCTCCCCCTTCTCTCTTCCCCTTCTTTTTATCTCTTCCTCTTCCTCCTCCCTCTCCCCCTTTCCCTCCTCTTTTTCCTCTCCCCTCTTCCTCCCTCATCCTCTTCCTCTTCCTTCCCCTCTCTCTCCCCCTTCCACCCTCTCCCTTTTCCTCTCCCCCTACCTCTCTTCTTTTTCCCTCTCCCTCTCCTCCCTCCTCACCCCTCTCTATCTTTCTGAGAGGGGAATTTCCTGGTATCCTTCAAATTATCCTAATAAGACTATTATCTACTAACAGAGTAGGGCTTAGATATTATTCTGAGGTAGCTAGGTGGTACAGTGGACAGAGCTTTGGACCTGAAGTCAGGTAAAGTCCTCTTTCTGCGTTCAAATCTGGCTTTAGGCATTTAACTATGTGACTGTAGGCAAGTTACTTAAACATTTTTGTCTCATATCCTCATCTGTAAAATGAAGTGGAGAAGGAAATGGCAAACCATTCTAGCATCTCTGCCAAGAAAACCTCAGATGGGATCATGAGGAATCAGACATGACTGAAACCACTGAACAACAGATATGATCCTACCTTAGCACTTCCTTCACCAAATCAGAAACCTTAGCTTAGGCTAGAGATAAAATGTATAAAATAAATCTTCTTTGTTCTTTTAATGTGCTTGAAAAGGGAATCAATTTTCTATGCTGAAACAAATTTTTCTAGGATAGGGTTTTCCCTGTAAAATATTAATGGCCATTTTCCATCTGGGCTCATCAGTTGAATTCTACAAAACATATTTGATGAGCCATGTGATAGCAGCTGAAGGGTACAGAGAATGTACTTAGGCAACTGATTTGATAAATTCATTAAGCTGTCTGAATCAACAAAAGAAGGGCTTCTATGTTGAAACACAATAGGGGTCAAAATCTTATTTATTTTTTTTTGTAGGGTCTTTTGTGTTTAAAGAAAATGTTGTTATTCAGACAATTAAGTTCAGAGTTCCCCTTCAGAACACAGATGTGATAATACCGCTAAAATAATGAAATTTATCTTCATAGATTATATGTAAAGTCTTTCTATATTCTTTTAACATGTAAGCATTGCCACAATAGTTGTTTGACCAATCATACTGATATATAATTTTAAGTTCATTATCTAAGGATCCTCTACCATGCCCTTACTGCTCTCATTTGTGAAAGAAGATTTCTATACTAATTGTTTGGAGAGGAATATGATTGATTGACTGGGACAAAGAGGTAGGATGGGAGAGGCACAACACTGCATAGGTATCTGCCAGTAGGGTCTTATATCAGTTGATTCAAGCTACTTTTCAAGGGAGACACATGTAGAAAAATGTTCCTAGGAGGTGTTGAGAGAGAAATATCAAGAGACTTGCAGTCCTTCTGAAGAGGAAGGCTTATATCAGAGTTGATCTAGGGCCTGAGCGATAATTCTAAGAAATGCTATTTCTGGGTCATAGGGTCTACATCTTACTTACTTTGGGAGGGTAGAATTCCAAACTTCTTCCCCAAATAACTGTGGTAATTCAGAGCTCCACCAGTAGTGTGCCAGAACATCTTTTCCAACAATTATTTTCTGGCCCTCCAACAGTTATCATTTTCTTTTTTTGTTATACTTCCCAGTCTGATAGATATGAAAGGGACCTTCAGAACTGTTTTAACTTGTATTTCATGAAAAATTAGTGATTTGAAGAATTTTTCCCTATATGGCTGATGATCTCTTAGAGAGATCTTTGAGAACTGTCTATTCACAAACTTCGACTTCTTGTACCTCTTAATTAAAATTTGAACACTGATCAGTTATTCTGTCAGTGTCATCCATTTTATTACAGGCAATTAAGCATCAATATGATACAAAATCATTTATCACTTCACAAAGGAAAAATGGTTTGATTGAGACCATCAATAATTACTAATGAGCTAAATCTCTTTTCCTCTGCAGGAGGCTTGTTCTCAGTCTTCTTGATGCCCAGTCAAGCATTGTACATGGCTATTATCTTCAAAGTGATTAAGCTTGCTTTTCTTTTTCTTTAGGAAATCTCACACTAAATTTTTCAAGAACTTGAGGATCTTCTCCAAAAATCCAATACATTGCTACAATGCTTTGGGATTAAAGAGAGTCACTTGAAGGAGGGTCTTACATTATTACCATCCAAGGACTTATTTGGAGGCACAATACATTGTGAGGGATGGGTGTGTGTGTGTGTGTGTGTGTGTGTGTGTGTGTGTGTGTGTGTGTTTGTGTTTGTGTATTATGATTCTGAGATGGGAATTTTGAAAATAAGGAAATCGTCAAGGAGAAAAAAGAATTGCTGACACATAGCTATTTTCCCCTGTACTAGACTGATTTATTTCTTTATTTTCACCATGATGACCTCCAATCCCTCTATCACTTAGCATTTTCTCAGGCCATCACTTCTCCTCTGATCATACTTTTCTGCCTTACCCATCTACTTTTAAACATTTCAACTTCATGCTATTTTTCATTCTTAAATTCCTTGTTTTATTATCCTACATTCAGTCATGCCTTGTCAAACCTGTATTATTTCCACAATCTACCCCTTCTTCTCTTCATACATACCAAGAGGAAGTTAGGAAATCATGCTTACTTGCACATAGTATAAACAGTATTTCATAAGTGAGCACACTGAAGACATATAAGAAGAGATTCCTTAGTTTTTGTCTAGAACAATATAGTGACTGTCATGTAAGCTTAACAGATGCTTGTTGAATATTTGGCACCTGCTGAAAATTGTTCTTTTAATTCTAACAAGTATTTATTAAAGGTTTACTATTTGCAGGCTTCTGTATTAAGTGTTGAAGCTATAAAGACAAAAACAAGCACATAAAAACCAAATTAAAAAAAAAAAAACTTGAGTTCTAAGGAAGGCAGATTTTAATGTTCCTCCAAAAATCAAGATCCCTGAGAGTCAAGACCCCTTAAAAATTTAAGTGATTCTTGCCTTCTGTGATAACTTCATGTTATCTTATTTCAAGTGAGCAGAAAGACAGTTCTTTTACTCTTTCCTAACTGATTCTCTATCCTCTCCACAGAAGGTATTTTAAGCCTTCTCTTTTCCTCCTCAAACTTTCAACACTGTTTCTATCTAACTCTATCATCTGAACACTTTGAGTCACTGAAAAAATTGAGGTCATTGTCTATGTCCTCCCTACCCCCTCGCTCCCCTCCTCCTTCCCCCTCCCCCTCCTCCTTCCCTTCTTCCTTCCTTCCTTCCTTCCTTCCTTCCTTCCTTCCTTCCTTCCTATCTTCCTTCTTTCTTTCCTTCCTTCCTTCCTTCCTTTCTTCCTATCTTCCTTCCTATCTTCCTTCTTTCTTTCCTTCCTATCTTCCTTCCTTCCTTCCTATCTTATTTCCTTCCTTCCTCCTTCCTTCCTTCCTTCCTCCTTCCTTCCTTCCTTCCTCCTTCCTTCCTTCCTTCCTTCCTTCCTTCCTTCCTTCCTTCCTTTCTTCCTTCCTTCCTTCCTATCTTCCTTCTTCCTTCCTTCCTTTCTTCCTTCCTTCCTATCTTATTTCCTTCCTTCCTTCCTTCCTTCCTCCTTCCTTCCTTCCTTCCTTCCTTCCTTCCTTCCTTCCTTCCTTCCTTCCTTCCTTCCTTCCTTCCTTCCTTCCTTCTTCCCTCCCTCCCTCTTGCTAATCCATCCTCTGCCCAAGATTTTCCTAGAGCACAGATTAATGATGTCACTGCCTTACTTCATAAATTCCACTAGGATTCTAGAGATAAAATATGACCTTCTTTGTTTAGATTTCAAAGCTCTTTACATCCTAATCCCAACTTATATTTTCAAACCTATTATGTTGTATTTTCTTGTGTTCATTCTATATTACAGTCATATTGACTTTCTTACTGTTTCTCACATATAACATTTGCTCTCTTGTCTCTATACCTTTGCATTGGCTGTCCCTCAAATCTGGTATGTTTGATCTTCTCACTTTTGCCTCTTAAAAAACCTCACATTTCCTTCAAAACAAATCTCAAACAGAACCTTCTATATGCCTCTCTTAATACTCCCAGTTGCTAGGGACAAAAATCGCTTCCTATCCATTATATGTGTGTATATACACACACAAATATACACACACATGTATAATATTATATATTGTGACTATATATTTTACATATACATACATATATTAGTGTATCTAACTGTTTGTCTCCTCCAATAGAATATTTTTTCCTTGAGGGGAGAACACAATTACTGGAACATATTAGGTGCTTAATAGACACTTGTTAGCTGATTGACTTGTAGTGGAGATGCCTAAGAGGGGAAAGAAACTAAATAAGGAAAAAAATAAATTTCCCTGTAATCATTTAATGAATAGTTTGTTTTTTATTCAATCTCAGTAGCTTGAAATGTTTTTTTGTCTTTTTAGAATAAAATGAATGGAAAATAATATTTTTTCAAATTATTGATAAACACAGCAATGATTTTTTTATTTTTTCAATTATTAAGCATTATTATTTCCAACTAGTTTTGATATTTCAGTTTTCATGGTTACCTCCAGGGAGCAATTTAATCTAAATTATGCACTTATTGAATGATAAATAGATTATTCTACTAGAATAATATTGTCAAAAGACATCATACAGTAAATATGATTGTTTTTTCAGTCAAATGTTATGACATCTATCTCTACTCACAGGGATTAATCACATGGAAGTTTCTGATTTCTAGCCTAGCTTAGCTCTTGGCTTCATTAAATTTTTATATTGCCCAGAGGAAAGGGATGGAAGAGGAAGAAAATCAATCATTTAGAATAAATGCAAAGTTATGAATTTTTTCCCCCCAAATGTCTGACTACTCTCATATAACAATTGTGCACTTGGGGATGAGATAGATGGGAAGAACTGGAAATCATTTTTTTCCTCCTTGTTCTGTATACCCAATTATTTTCTCTCATAGTTGATAACACTGAACTTTCAAGAAAGAACTGGTGTCATTTTATTGACATCATTATCAATAGTAATAATAGCTCATCTTTATGTAGCATTCAAAGGTTTACAAAATGGTTTCCTAATAACAACCCTGGGAAGTTGGTAGTGTATTGTTATACCCATTTTTCAGGTATCTGAGCCTTAGATAAGTGAGTAGTGCTAGGCCATACAGAATCAGAGTGAAGTTGTGAACCTATGCCTTTGCATTCCAAATTCACTGCTCATTATCTTGACACACACTTATATAGCTTACTGCTAACTCTTGATTCTTTGATTTTTTCTTTTGCTGTTGTTCAGAAGAGCATGATAATAAAGACCAGACTCAGATTCTGTCTTGGATATTTACAAATTGTGTGGCTATAGGCACAACCCTTAACTTTTTCCAAACTTGTTTTCCCCATCAATAAAATAAAGGGTTTTTACTAGGTGAGATCGAAGGATCTTATGGAAATATTATCTTCATGTTGAAACATACCAGCTTCCAGGCTGATTTCTTTCTTTCTTTCTTTTTTTAATAATAACTTTTTTATTGACAGAACCCATGCCAGGGTAATTTTTTACAGCATTATCCCTTGCACTCACTTCTGTTCCGATTTTCCCCTCCCTCTCTCCACCCCCTCCCCCAGATGGCAAACAGTCCTTTACATGTTGAATAGGTTACAGTATATCCTAGATACAATATATGTGTGCAGAATCGAACAGTTCTCTTGTTGCACAGAGAGAATTGGATTCAGAAGGTATAAATAACCAAGGAAGAAAAACAAAAATGCAAGCAGTTTATATTCATTTCCCAGTGTTCTACACTGCTTCTGTCCATCCTTAATCAATTGAAACTGAATTAGATCTCTTTATCAAAGAGATCCACCTCCATCAGAATACATCCTCATACAATATCGTTGTTGAAATAGATAATGGTCTTCTGGTTCTGCTCATTTCACTTAGCATCAGTTCATGTAAGTCTCACCAGTCCTCTCTGTATTCATCCTGCTGGTCATTTCTTACAGAACAATAATATTCCATAACATTCATATACCACAATTTACCTAACCTTTCTCCAGTTGATGGGCATCCATTCATTTTCCAGCTTCTAGCCACTACAAGCAGGCTGCCACAAAAATTTTGAAGGTTGATTTCTTGATTTAACTTTTCCCAAATTAACTTACCCATTGCTTGCCCCAAATATAACTATTTTGTCCATTTAATTATTAATTTTATTCATTGTATCTTCATTTGGCTTTAGAAACATCATTACTGACATATGTGATTATAAATTCCTCCAGGGCGGAAATTAAAATTACTTAATTGGCACTGTTTATTATTTCAATTTGACACAAATGTCTTAAATATGTACAGTGTGTAGGTCAGTGGTATCAAAAACTCTTTGGCAGATCTCATGTGGCCCACATAATTTCTGATGAACCCAGAATCAGATTAAAACATAGTGGGGAAATGTTGAATAAACTGAATAAAAAATATAATTGTTTAGTCCTGTTTGATTCTTTAAAACCCTGTTGACCATAGCACTTCAGTGCTGTCCATGAGGTTTTCTTGGCAATAATTGAATAGTTTGCCATTTCCTTCTATAGTGGATTAAAGCAAACAGAGGCTAAATGATTTGTCAAGGATCATGCAGCTAATGTCTGAGCCAGATTTGAGTGTAAGTATTCCTGACTCCAGATGTGGTGCTTTGTCTATTGAGCCATCAAACTGCCTCCAAAAATGTTTTATATATATATATATATATCAACATAGATAATATTAATTTGTGGTTTTCTAATTCAATGTGCTGCATATAGGGTTCCATATACTTGAAAATATGTACAAAGATGAATAAAAATCAGAGGAATTAGATTTTAGAGATCCTCTAGGTCAACCCTCTTATTGTGAAATGAGGAAATGAGGATTAGGAAATTGAGAAAGTGTATTTTAACCCATGTCATTAACAAGTTTATAATCCAGGGCTCAGGGAGACAAGAATTCAATTTCTAACTAAGAAACTATACTGTGTAATCCTGAGCAAGTCACTTGACCTTTATATTTCCCTCAATTTCCTTATTTATAAAATGGGATTGGACTTCTTTGGGGTGACACTTAAGTCAAGGGGACCAACAAGATATGAGGTGAAAGAGGGCGTGAGAAAAGGCTTGATAAAGAACAACCAATGGTCTATAAGGATTCACTTCTAATTGGAGAAACAGAAAATTTTTTTGTGTTGAACTGTTGAAAAATATTCTGATAGGTGGAGATTGGAATATGGTGGTATTTCCAGATCCAGAAAACTGAGTCTTTATTCAGAGACTGGAAAGAAGGAATGTATGAGTCAAACTTAAATAGCAAATTGATTAGCAGTTTATATCCCTGGATCATAGAATTGGGAAATTGAACTGTGCATTTCCTGGATTCAGTGTATCTTATATGCTATCTACAACTGAGTCTGGAAGAAGTTGTGGAGACACAGACAACCATTAGATATTTTATTATTTATTGTTTATTGCCTTTATTGTTTCTATGCCAGTAAAGCCCTGTATATAAGTAAGCATGTTTTGACTGTTCCTTTGGGAAGGGGGACTCCATTATGTTAGGGTCACAAGATTCAATGAAATATGGAAACTTCAGAAAAAAAATGGAGGCTTCTACTAGAAATGGAGACTTGGAGCTGATTCTGATTTGCTAAAGCCCTACTTCCTTCATAGAGAAGGTCACCTAGAAAGAGGGAGAACTGAGGAATAGAAAGGTACAGGGGATGGGATATTTGTCAAACACTAAATTGCTGGAAGCACAAATACAAGCAAACCAGACAGTCTCTATCCTTGATGGTGATCGTTAGTATTTATATAGTACTTTCACATTTGCAGAGTATGCTGTTTTAAGAAGTTTACAATCTAATGGGGTAAGACAACAGCTAAAGGGTAAAATTCAGAGTGTGTTGGGCTAGGACTGAAGTGAATATGACTCTTGTCCGTTCTGAAAAGGTAGCCCTCCTATCAGATCAAGACTTCATAGATGTTTTTTCAAAGTGGAAATGCAACTGACAAAATAGAGAAGTCCAAAGAATGAAAAATTTGGGGATTTCTCCAGGATGGGAAGAATGACATCCATTTCTTAAGAACTTTAGGAAGCTTGGTATTTCTCCCTGACTTTACTTACTTAGCCAAGTGAAGAGCTATAACTAATAGTATGAGTCTAGATTTAGAATAAATCTAGACCCATTCTTTTTCACAAAACAGAATTAGATTAATAGCAGTGCTACCTGGTGGTTAAACAAATTAAAAATGATATTCTGGCTTGGCAGCCTCTTTTCTTATCACTTATTTTAAATCAGTTCAATAAACATTAATAAAATACCTAATATGTTAAGCATTGTGATTGGATGGGAAATACAGAAACAAAAGTAAAATGATTCCTGACTTTAAAAAGTTCATATTCCATGCTCCCTATAACCAGTCTCCCCCTTCCCCCTTACCACTCTAATGAAACTTAGTTTTTCTAGGTTACCAACTCTTGAACTTCTTCTTTTTCTTCTTTTAAAAAATACTTTATATATTTTAATCATACAAAATTTGCCTTTTCACTCTCCACTCCATTCCAACCCCAACCCCCAACTGAAAATTAAAAAAAAATCCATTAGGACCATGGATCAAAACAAATTCCCACATTGACCTTTTTTTTTTTTTTTTAATTGTCTCATTCTGCATTCTGAGTCCTTCTCCCCTCTCTAAAGAATTGTGTAGCATGGCCTCATCATTAGTTCTCTGGAATCCTGGTTGATCATTATGCCGATAAGAATTCAACACAGCAGTAATACACCATAACTGGCTCATCCATTTCCCAAATTTTAAGGATGTTAGTTTCCCATCTGTTGCCAAACAAAAGGAGTTACAGATACTTTATCTTTACTTAGCACTTGTTTCATAGAATTAATGCCTCTCTTAATCTGCCTTCCCTCTAATTTCCCTTCTCCTTTTCTCTGATTTCACCTCCTATTTTCCTGTTAAGAGAAATGTGCTCAACTCTCTCCCAGTCTTCCTTCTTTTGTCCAGTTCAGATGAGAGCAGTTCCTCTTTGCCTCTTGGTATATCCTGATTCTGTGAGATAATTTCCCCTAGCCTTTTCCTGTGCCTTCATTGTATTTCTATTCCTCTCTTTTTATTCTTTTTGTAAGACAACTAAGACATAACAGAATTATTCCCTGATCTAATTGGATTTCTTCTATGGCCTCAGATGATTAGGATTCAGAGGGGACTTGTGTATCATCTTCCCATCTTTGAAAGTAAGAAATTTAGCCCTTTATCATTATTCATTCATGTCTGTCTTTTTATGTTTCTCTTCACTCCTGTGTTTGAATTTCAAGCTTTCTATCGAGGTAAGTGACATACTACATAGAGTACTGGCCCTAAAGTCAGGAAAACCTCAGTTTAAATCTAGTCTCAGACACTAGGTAAGTCTTGAACTTCTTCTAAGGTGCTCTTCCTTCAATTCAACAAGTTACTTTATGATTAATCATTTATTAACTATTCATTAGCTGCCTCATGTGAGGAGGAATACTGGTAAATGTGTATCAACTGTCTTTGGAAAAAAAAATCCCCATGACACACTTTTAAGTTTAATCTCCATCACTTTCTTAAGTTTAGACAATTAACAAAACAATAAAACAAACCCTGTTTTTTTTTAATTTCTGGGGGGTAAATACATTAAAAACTTAGTAATTAGCTCTCATGAGCTAGTTGGAACTGACTCCAGCACACCCCTGTTTGTATGCAAGGTACTATGTTATGCACTGGATATACAGACGAAAAAAACCTTCATAGTTCCTGCCCTCAAGGAGCTTACTATTTTTTTTTCTTTTTTTAAAATTAAAGCTTTTTAGTTTCAAAACATATGCATGAATAATTTTTCAATATTGACCTTTGCAAAACCTTGTGTTCCAAATTTCCCCCTCTTCCCCTCATTCCCTTCCCTAGATGGCAAGTAATCCAATATATGTTAAATATGTGCAATTCTTCTATACATATTTCTACAATTATTGTGTTGCTCAAGAAAAATCAGATCAAAAAGAAAAAAATGAGAAAGAAAACAAAATGCAAGCAAACAACCACAAAATTATTGAAAATGCAATGTTGTGATCCATGCTCAGTTCTCTGGATGTAGATGATTCTCTTCCTCACAGAATCATTGGAACTAGCCTCGTCATCTAATTACTGAAGAGCCATGTCAAGGAACTTACTATTGACCACTCTTTCCTTCTTGAAATTGATATTATTCTGTGACCCTTTTCCACCTTGGTTCTCCTCCCTCTCTAAGGTCTCCTGTGCCTTCTATCCTTCTCTATCTTCTCCTATGCCTTAGTTTTAGGTGCTTCCTAAGACTGTCCTTGATCCTATTTCATACTTATTTCCTGAGCTTCCAATATTACTTCCACCTGGATCTATCTTTCAAATCTAACTTTCCACTTATGACTTATTTCCAAAGTTCAAGTTTCACAATGACAAATTTCTCTTGGATATTTTAATTTCTCTGTATAGCCTTTTCTTACGTCTTAATTCATAACAATATAAACTCAAACTCCTTAACTCTTGTAATACTTATTCATAGCAGACACTTGATACTTTTTATGTGCTATTTTTTTGTATGCATGTATTTCTTTGCATATGTTCTGCTTTGTCTTGTTACTTTTTAGTCATTTCAGTCATGTCTGACTCTATGACCCCATTTGGGATTTTCTTGGCAAAAATACTAGAGTGGTTTTCCATTTTCTTCTCATTTTACAGATGAGGAAATGAACACAAAGTTATATGACTTACCCAGGATCACACAGCTAATAGGTAATTGAGACCAGATTTCAATTCAGGTCTTACTGGTTCCAAGTCCAGTGCTCTATCCACTGAGACACTGATCTGCTTCATAGACAAACAGAATTCAAGGGGCTTGACTTTTCTGACTCTAGACCCAACACTATTTACTGAGCCATCTAGCTGACCCTTATAAGATATAGGTCTGACAAAATCCATTTACAACTGATATTCTTAACTTCTCTCTCTCTCTCCCTTTCTCTCTCTCTCTCTCTCTCTCTCTCTCTCTCTCTCTCTCTCTCTCTCTCTCGGATTTGTATTCCTCTAAAGAGATTCTTAGTACAGATGAATTGGCAATTGGTAGCTTACTTTTTTTATGCCACAGTAATTTGAGGATATATCCATAATGTCGTTCTTGTCCCCTAACAGCATCTCTCCTCCTTCCCCTTTACTATTTCCAAATTAAAATCTGTTAAGTAAAAGCAGCAATGGTATCTGATGTGTATGTAGCATTATACACTCAGTCACCCACTTCTTGAGAGAAAGGAGGGAATTACATGGCCTTATCTTTTAATACAAAGATGGAAATCATTTTGAGCAAAGTGTCTTTTTGTAGTGCCTTACCTGCTCTAGGTGGTACTCTTGTTCTTTCCTTCTTTTGAATTCCCTCAGATAATCTTTTTAAGAATAAAAGACAAGAACTCATCATTGTTTCATAATAAGTCACTATACCATACACCTCACCTCTGTAAGTTGCTTTATATACCTTTCTTCAGGGATTAGTCAAAACAATTGTGCAACAGTAAAGAACAGTTTTGATGTTTATATTATGTCTGTGTAACTGGTCTTTGGAGTAACATTTTGAGTATAGCTCCCTTTAACATCAGAAAGCCTTCAAATGAATAGGAGTGAGTTTTGGGAGCCATGGAACCAGTTGTAAAGAACACATTTATGCTCCAGTTTCCATGGGCTACCTCTTTGTTTCAAGCTATCATTTAGAGTCCTATTTAAATGAACAGACATTATTATATATTTCTGTGGTCTTGCAGTAGGAAATGGGAGGGAAAATTCATGCAAGAATGAAAATTTCCTCAGAAGGATGTAAGTTTTTCAAGGGCCTAGTCTATTGTACCTTTGTACCTTCAGCGCCTAGCCCAGTGCTTTAACAGATATTTGATGAATTGCACTAAGGGACAGGTTCCCTGTTCTATCCCCATCCTCTAAAAAAGTAGAATTAAGAACAATGAAAAAGCAGCTGTACTCCAAATAACTCTCTCCTTATATATTCCCAAATCCCTTGAATCTATGTGCTAAGAAAATAGTTTGAATTTGAAATTGATTTATGTTAAATGAACTGATCCATTGTCCCTCTGGGTACAGAATTTCCAAGGGGATAAAGAATAAAATAAAGGAAAAACAAATTTTGTATATGAGATTACAGCATGGATTTTACTCTTCCAAATGTAGGAGAATGAAATTCAAGTCTTTCACAGAAGAAATGGATTGCTTGGTCCTTTCATCTCACTACACTCTTCGTTTCCTTCCTTCCTTCTTTCCTACCTTCCTCTCTTCCTATCCTCCCTCCCTCTATCCTTCCCTCTCTCCCTCCTTTCCTTCTTCTCTCCTTCCTTTCCTTCCTTCCTTCCTTCCTTCCTTCCTTCCTTCCTTCCTTCCTTCCTTCCTTCCTTCTTTCCTTCCTTCCTTCCTTCCTTCCTTCGTTCCTTCCTTCTTCCTTCCTTCTTCCTTCTTTCCTGATATATTTTCTTTTGATACTTGTAAAGTATGTGCGCCCAGGTATTGTCCTTGATCTTCACTGCAAATAGAGAGATCAATAAGTATGATGTCTCTTTACACAAAATGTAAAAATCCTCAATGCTATTTGTAGAAAGGACTTTTTTTTTTTTTTGACATTTAAGAGGTTTCTCTATTCAAGGTGTAAATATTCTTAAGAATGTCACATTATGTGCTTGCTTTGGCAGCACATATACTAAAATTGGAATAATATAGAGAAGATTAGCATGGCCTCTGCTCAAAGATGACATGCAAATTTGTAAAGAATGTCATGTTACTTGGCTTTGATGTTTAAAAAGAAAGAGATGGGATGGGAGACAGAGAAAACCGAGGGATACTGTGAGGAGGAGTTGTATGCAGAGACTCATATTTAGATGGAAGTTTGTGAGGCTGTAAGACTTCAGGTACCCACATGGTATTAAGAAAGGAAGAAACCCCAGGGCACTGTGAATTAAGAGGACTGCATAGCTGCCTAGGGAAGGTAAAGGCTTACAGAATAGAGAAAAAGAGATGCTTTGGCTTTTTAATGGTTTCAGATGCTAGTTTTTTTCCCTTTTTTTGTTGGATGAAATAAACCCTGACTTGTGTTTGATATGCTGTTAACCTTTATTTTTGGTGGGGATAGAGAATAGGAACTAAATGATAGGGCAGGTAAAGTATATTCATTTATTCAATGAATATTTTTTAGTGCCTACTATGTTCCAGGTATTGTCTTAGGTTTTGATGCATGTCTTGAAGATAATTCTTAAAAATTGACCTGATCTTTTGAATCAATTCTGTTAAACCTATCATATTCATTTAGAGGTGGTAATTCTATCAGTCTGATTGTTGAAAGTCTCTGAAATAATTTAAAGGACCTCTTTGACCCTAGACAAGTCCATTAACCCTCTTTGCATCAGCCCATCATTTCTAAAATGAGCTGGAGAAAAAATGGCAAACCATTCCAGTATCTTTGCCAAGAAAGCTTGAATGGAGACAGGAAGAATCTGACTTGATTTAAAAGACTGAACAACAAAACAACAACAACAACAACAACAACAACAACAACAACAACAACAACAACAAGGAAGTACATTTGGTTTGCTAATCATTCTTATCAAACTACTTAATTTTCTTAGTAAATGGGGGAAAGTTTAAACTCAATCAATTTGTCAGCTTCATTCATATGGTGGCAAAATTTAGAGCTTATTAGGTTAACTAGATTGACGACTAGTCAAAAGTTGGCTGGAATCTGATTGGAAATGCAAGCAGCTAATGAGTACATATTATAATGATGGAACAATACTCTGTGTGTGTGTGTGTGTGTGTGTGTGTTTGTGTATGTGTGTATGTGTGTTTGTGTGTGTATGTGTTTATGTATTGGAATGATTTTTGTTTTTCAAATAAAATAGAGAGCCAGGCATTATTTGTCAGACTTGATAAATGCCCTTACTTTTCATGCTATTGGCTGTTAAACATTGTTGCCATGGAGAGGGGGATTATGTTAAAATGAATTTTAATCATGAAAAAAAAGGTTTACATTGAAAAATATTTAAATTATATCCTTAAAAATGTAAAATTATTTCTCAGAGAGTTCATTAGGTTACCTCTTTTTATCAATAAACACTGAATCTCTGGCTTTTCTTTCACCAAAAGAGTTCTGAGTTCATAACTCTGATTGTGAATATGAATTGATTTTTTTCTTTGAATAAAAGCCTGATATGTTTATATTTGAATTAGTGTTTTGAATTTTTTTCCCATCATCTTTTTCCTCTACCACTTTATCATGTTTTAATTTCATTAACATTTCTGCCCAATTGGAAAAGAACATTCTAATAGCCCAGAGCTCACAACTGTTTTTCTAGTTATTTCTGATTCCAACTCATTAGTTCTTTAATTTTTTCTGTTGCAACATTGAAATTTGCTAATTTATTAAGATGCCAGGAATTATTTCATTTAGGTACTCCTTTCCAAAGTTGTGTCTAAAAGGTAACCAAAGGAAACCCTTGTACAAAATAACAAAGAATGAAATGAGCAGAACCAAGAAAACATTGTATACAATAACAGCAATATTGTTTTAAAGATAACATTGAATGAATAAGTCATTTTGACTATTTTAAATATCTAAATTAACTATAAAGGACATACAAAGAAAGACACTATCTGCATCCAGAAAAAGAATTCATAAATAGAAGTTTGCATAGAATAATTTTACATATTTATATTTATTTGTATCTAATTATAACCATTTCTAAGTTAGAGGAACAGGAAGAAAAAACTAAAGCAATGTACATGATAATTTTATATTTAAGAGGAATAGCAAGTTGTACATAACAGATCTGCAATTTCATGTGCAATCATATTTTTTATAATGCTGCATTATGGGAATGCTTGTTCTATTCCATAAATTAAAAATAAAATAAATAAATGTAGAAAAAAAGTTTTTCAAAAAAGGTAAGCCAGAATACTTCTCTATTACTATTGGTGGTATGATATCAAGGCATAATAACATGAATGTACATTGTTCAAAAAAAAATTCCCAGTAATAGAAAGTCTTTCAGAAGTCAACTTAGTCAAATCCAATTGAACATAACAACACAAGAAATCACATTTTATCACTAGCAAGGTCTAGTAGTCGTCACTGGGAAAGCAGAAAATATTGCATGTGCATAGATAGATATTTAAGTGTGTAAGCATATAAGTATAACATTAACTATATTGGCTCCCACTGCCTAAAGATGAAGTATGCGTATTTCATTCCTCTCCCAAGATTCTCCAAAATCCTTAAAGTGGTTTGCAAGTGTCTAGGCTCTTTGTCATTGGTTCTAGCCCCCACTGGTGTTGTCCCCTCAAATGTTGGGAAGATATATATACCCAGTTCCATCTAACCACTTAACGGTTCTATTAGCTTTTCAAAACTTTTCAAAATATTCAAAGGAATATTTACTACAAATATATAAACATCCTCACTCTCTATGCTATGTTGGTTTTTGGAAAGGAGAAAGGTATTAGGTTTGTAGATTAGGTTAGTTCCTATGTAGCATAGTCCCAGTTCCAATTTAAAACTAGTCAAGGGTTCTGCACTCTGGGTTTTGAGAATTTCCCTTCCTGGCTAGTGGGCAGCAACATCCCATCTGAAATCCTGACTATGACTCAATTTTTTGGGTCCAATTGGGGTTGCTGCTTGTACCTAAAACTGAGGATAAATAGAACAGAACAGAGACAAAAACATTGAGCCCTAAAAGGAGAGGGCAGGGAAGGCACATCCCTTCTTCTATCCTCCACGATCACTCTGGATTAATTAGTTCATGTCATCCCCACTGTGGGTGAACCTTATGAAATCTTTTGCCTGTTTGTAGCAGCGAAGAACAAGATTCTCGCAGTCATGCAGTTTTAAAGATGGCAGACTATTGCTTCTATGCAGCCAATCAAGGAAGACTACTTCTACCTACATGGTAAGGAAATGAAGGATGTTTTTTTCCCGAAGCAGGTGTTTCCTTGGTGTTTCCCAAGTGGCTGCCTCTCTTAGGCAATCTAGGCATGTGGAAAGCTTTCATTACATAAGTATAAATATACCTTCCTTCATTCCCCTTCCCACTGTGCTTCTTGACTCTTGACTTTGACCCTCTGCTTCTGCTGATATCTCACTTCAGAACCTTCCTCAGAGCCTGTGGTCTCCTAGCCTGCGGATGAAATGGAACATCCATTCTATCATGTCAATCTCTTTCTCCCATTCCTCCTGGGGCCTTTATTTTAGAGAAGGGTCCAGGTTTGCCAGTCTTTATTCCCTTTCTTTCTATCAAACATCAGTACCATGGCCCTGCATATGGATCTTCATTTCCCTTGCTTCTTACCTCCCTGCTTTTCAGCTCCTTTTAAAAAATATCATCTCCATTAAAATGTAAACTCCCTAGAGAATAGGGATTACTTTTCTTTTTTCTCGAATTTGTAGCCTCGGCACTTAGCACAGTGCTTGGCACACAGAAAGTGCTTAATAAATACTTGCTGCAGATTGTGTTATGGTCAGCTGTGATAGACTTAGCTCTTCTCAGTAATACAGTGGTCCAAGAAAACTACTGTAGAGTTGGGCTAGAAAATGCCATCTGCATCCAGAGAAAGAACTATGGATTATGAATGATATTTTAATTTTTAAAAAGTTTTTGTTTTTCTTGTGGTTTTTCCCTTTAATTTTAATTCTTTCACAACACAACTAATAAAGAACTATGTTTAAAACGATTGTTTATATATAACCTCTATGAGACTGCTTGTTGTCTTGGGGAAGGGTCAGGTAAGGGGGGATAGAGAAAGAAAATTTGGAACCCTAAATCTTACAAAAATGAATGTTAAAATAATCTTTCAGGTAATTGAAAAAATAAAATACAATAAATTAAAAAAAGTTAAAAAAATACTTGTTGCCTCACCATAGAAGGTGTGTGTTGCCTATATAAGTTGTATATATACATGCTTCAATGTATAGACACACATAGAAAGAAAGTGTAAATATTTAGATGGATATTTTTGAGTTAAGGGACTATTCTTTTTCAGAGGAAGACCCCCATCTCTGCCTTCAAGGGAATGGGGCAGGGACCATGAGGCTGACTACTTTGTTCTCTGAGAGAGAGAGAGAGAGGGATACTGAATTAGAATTATATCTATTTGTCCTTCTAAATGTTGCTGGTCTAGAAATACATAGATTCATGTAGTTATGACTCAGCCTGGAAACAGCCTATTTCATAGGGCATAGAATCATAGTAATAGGGTTGGAAGAAACTTCAGAGGTCATCTAGTCCAACTCCTTCATTTTTATGGATGAGGATACTGATGTACAGAGAGGTGAAGTGACTCAGCCAAGATCACACAAATAGTAACTGGCAGAGCCAATATTTAAAGAGAGGTCATCTGACTTCAAAGTCCAGCATTCTTTCCATTCTATCATGTTGTCTCTCCTTTATAATTTTTCAAAGTCATAATCTTCATCTTTGTATAGGATCACAATTATAACTAGAAAAGATCTTAGAAACTAATTTTTTTCCTTTTAAATAGTATTTTATTTTTTTCATAGTTACATGTTAAGAATATTTTTAGCATTCATTTTTTTTAAATTTTTTATTTAATAATTACATTATATTGACACTCATTTCTGTTCCGATTTTTTTTCCCCTCCCTCCCTCCACCCCCTCCCCTAGATGGCAAGCAGTCCTTTATATGTTGGATATGTTAGCATTCATTTTTTTTTTTACAAGATTTTGAGTTCCAAATTTTTCTTTAACCTTCCCTCCCTTTTCCCAAGAATGGTAGGCAATTTGATATAGTTTATACATGTGCTATCATTTAAAACATATATCCTTATTAGCCACAGTTGTGAAATAAGAAATAGATCAAAAGGAAAAAAAAATGAGAAAGAATAAAGCAAGTGAAAAAAATGCTTTATTTGCATTCAGAATCCAGTCAGGATCCATGATCAGAATCATCAGAATCTTTATCTAGATGTGAATAGCATTTTCCCTCATGAATCTTTTGTACTTGTCTTGGATCTTTGTGTTACAGAGAAGAGCTGAGTTAGTCATAGTTGATCATTGTACAATGTTGCTGATGCTGTGTATCTTTCTTGGTTCTGCTCATTTGACTTTGCCTCAGTTTGTGCAAATCTTTTCAGGTTTTTCTGATATCTTCCTGTTGATCATTTCTTATTGCACAATAGTATTCCATTACATTCATATACCACAGCTTGTTCAGTCATTCCCCAACTGATGGGCACTCCCTCAGTTTCAATATTTTGTCACCATGAAAAGGGGTTCTATAAATATTTTTGCACATGTATTCCTTTTCCCTTTTTGATGATCTCTTTGGGAGACTAGTGGTATTAATAGATCAAAAGATAGGAATTTTTTGATTCCCTTTTTGGTGTAGTTCTGAATTGCTCTCCAGAATGGTTGTATCAGTTCACAAATCCAACAACAATGAATTAATGTCCCACTATTCCCATATACTCTTCAACATTTATCACTTTCTTTTGTTGTTGTTGTTGTTGTTGTTGTATTGGCCAATCTCAAAGGTATGAGGTGATATTTCAGAGTAGTTTTAATTTGCATTTTTCTAATCAAAAGTGATCCAGAACACTTCTTCATATACTTATACTTAGCTTTGATTTCTTTATCTGAAAACTACTTATTCATATACTTTGAACATTACAAGTTGTCTTCAGTGAGATCCATGATTATTCATAATAATAATCATCAAAAATATATTGATTAATATTAATAATTAATTATCAATAACACAACATTATATTATTTATTATATATAAAATTATATTATTAACAATATAATTATTAATTAATATTAATAATATAATCAATAATAATAATCAAATATTACTGATACAGGAAGGAGAAAGTAAATGACTGAAAAATACTCATTAACCAAATATTAGATATAATGTGAGTTCTTTGATTTAATGTATCATTACATATATTTAGGGTAGTTACTTCCAGTGGGCAATGTGTTCAACTTATGATTGAATAAAAGAAAGAACTGATTGAATTATCTTTGGAGGGTAATATTTTTGAAGCTCCCCAAGCTGTTCTCGGTTACAAAAATCAGATAAAATCATGAATATTTTCCTGTTGATACCAAATGATTTTGAATTTTGGAACAATATAATCTATGAATAATTAAAGCTGATGGAAAGATGAAAACTGAGCATAAATAGATAACATAAGTAAGAGGTTTTTATCCTGGGATCCACAAACCTGGATAGAAAAAATACATTTTTATTTCAGTGTTATTAGTTTCCTTCATAATCATATAAATTTTATTTTATGAATTTTAAGGGATTATTCTGAGAAGGGATTTTTAGACTTCACCAAATTTTAAGGGAGCTCAGGACATAAAAAAGGTTAAGAACATCTATTTTGGATGTTCTAAGGATGAAGTCTTCCCCTCCCCTTCTTTCTTGGTATCTTTATTGCTTAGCACAATGGTTGGCATATGGTAGACAGTCAATAAATGCTTTATGAGTTGACTGACAGACACTAATATATCAGAGTTTTATGATTTCATTGCTGGGGGAACTCCCTCTACTGACTGAAACCTCTTTATAACTTAGATGATATCTTAGCATATAAGGGAAATAATTCAGTATATATGTGAATGGAATAATAAAAGATTGCTTATATATTCAGAGTGAGGAATGACCCTTATGGTAACTAAAAAATGTAATAAGATGTAGAGGTAGGCCTCCAGCATGTTCCATGGATAATGGGATACCAGTGGCACCAGGCATAGTATTGGATTCAAATAGATATTAGGCATTTTCCTGTCTTCCAAGAGCTTGTAATTTATTTGGACAGGTATGAGAGAATCACAGAATCCCTTAGAGTTGTAAGAGATTTTATACCAGTGATTTCTCAAGGAAGTCTCAGTGCAGAGAAAGACAGTCAGGAAGATTTGTGATCTTTCTGGAGAATGACAGGGAACAAAAACCTCTGATTCTCTCTTTTCCCCTTGCTAAGGGTATAACCTATAGTAAAGGAGATAAACTTTGAAAAAATTAATGAAACTATCTAGTATCTATCGAATTACAAGGAGTTATAGTTCATAAAGATGAACAAAGAGGAACATTTATTTGGTAAGTAAATTTGGCTAAAATGTTTGAGAGTTTCAGAAGAATCAATTATAACTAACATAAACATCTAGGGGCTGGTTATGCAGTCCAAACATAGCCAGACTCTTAATTTTTCTCTCACATTCAATGCTGTATTTCTACAGTCTGGCAAAAGTCATTCCTCATTTTTATAAAAGATAAACTTTTACATCTTCCCTATCGCAATTAACAAAAGAGGGACTTTAGCACCAGAATTCATGTTGGAAGAAAACAGACACATCTTTAGGGGCCAGATTGAATTCTGAAATCTTAATTTAAAAAATTTCCTGCTAAAAAGTTCACTTAAAAAATGAAGGTTAAGCAGATATACTTGGAAATGTCAGGAAGCACCTGACATTTCATTTGCTTTCTAGCAGTTATTAAAAACTATTCCCAAATTAAAGAAACGAGCATAAATAACTTCAAATATACTGTAGGCTTTATAATGAGGGAAGCTTTTCTATCTACCAGAAAAATGATTGACATTAATTAGAATTAACTTTTTTTGAAAGTGAATTTATATTTATTTGTATTATTAAAACAAATTAATCTAAACTAGAAACTTTAGTTATGTGCAATAATAGAGATGAAACTATTTCAGTAAGGAAAAAGAACAGAAATAAGGTAGTTAAATATAATTTCAATATTTAAATAGAAATGCTATATATATTAGAAGACTTCTAAAATATCTCTCTCACATCTGGCTTCAGAGAAAGACAATTTTATGGAAAGGCAATATCAGTAGTAGTTGCTGCATATCATCAGTTCCATTTTTCAAGTGAAGGCATCTTTTAGACAAATTGCTTTAATCTTTTTGTTGCAGCTTTCTGTTTGTTCTAGTGTAGAGATTCCATTTGTGGCTTCAGTCTTATACTCTCCTTTGCTTTGTTTCTCAACCAAGCTCTCTTGTAGACCTTTTTTAGGGTCTATGAATTTTTTGCAAAAAATCTGGAATGCTTCACGAATTTTCATGACAACTTTGTGTGAGGGCCATGCTAATCTTCTCTGTATCATTCTAATTTTAGTATATGTGCTGCTGAAGTAGAATTAATTTTCAAAAAGTTAACTTTTAAATTAAAATTGACTTTTAAAAATAGTTTCCCCTAATTGTCATTTTTAGCATTCATTTTTATAAGGTTTTAGGTTCCAAGTTTTTCTCCCTGCCCCCTTCCCTGCCCTCTTTCAAAAATGGTAGGAAATTTGATATAGGTTGTACATGTACTATCATGTAAATCATATTTCCATATTAGTCACAGTTGTGAAAGAAAAAACAGATCATAAGGAAAAATGCAAAAAAGAATAAAAATGCTTTGATCCCCATTCTGAGTCCATCAGTTCTTTATCTGGATATGAATAGCATTTTCCTTTGTAGTTGTCTAGAATTGTGCTACTGAGAAGAGCTGAGTCAATTCATAGTTTATCATGCCATAATTTGTTGATATTATATACAATGTTTTCCCCATTCTGCTTTTTTCATTTTGCCTCAGTTCATACAAGTCTTTTCAGGTTTTTAAAAAAATCTGCCTGTTCATAATTTCTTAATGCACAATAGTGTTCCATTATATTTGTATACTATTCCTCAATTGATGGGCATCCCTTTACTTTCTAATATTTTGCCGTGACAAAAATGGTTGCTATTAATATTTTTGAATATGTAGATCCTTTTCCATTTTTGATGATCTCCTTGGGATATAGACCTAGTAGTAGTATTGCTGGATCAAAAGTATACACAGTTTGGTTGTTCTTTAGATGTAGTTTCAAATTGTTCTCTGGACTGGTTGGATCAGTTCACAACTTCACTAACAGTGGTAATGTCCCAATTTTCTCACATTTCCAATATTTATTATTTTTCTTATATACAGAATTAATTTAAAAAAAAGAAGATTCTCTTTTGTCTTTCCCCTTATTTTATTATTATCTTTCTGCCACTCTAATCATTGCTAAAGCCCTCTGATTTAGGAATGCCTTGTAGAATTTTATTTTAAGTGTTTTAAAACTTTTGTTTTTGAATACTTTAGTAGCCTGAAAGGATTTTTCTTTCTAGAAAAGAAGAGAAAATCTTCTCCACTAAACTTGTCTGAAAAAAATCATGAAATTGCATAAAAAATTAAAAATATAATTAAATGTTTTCCATTTGGTTTCAATAGGCATAAAGAAAACCTTTTGCATGATAAATGAGTTCCTTGTTGAGGAGTTTTAGGAAGATGTAAAGAAGAGTTTCTCAACACAAGACAGATGAGTTGTGATCAATGTTTCCAGAGAGTGTGTCCTTGAACCTGTCGAATTATTATATATCTTGTTTTAGTTTCTTTTCTTTCTTGGTCTATTGGGTATCTATTTGATTTAATGCAGCAAGTGTTTATTAAGGATGAAACCTATTGAGAACATGTGTTTTTTTTATGTTTTTCCCTATTATTTGAAGGCTGAGAATAGGATAAAAGTCAATGTTTATTCTAGATCAATTTCTAAACCCCTTCATATCTAGATAATGCACACAAATTGATCAAGATTTGGCTTTTAAATTTTACCCAGAATAGCTCCTTGAAGTAAGAATGCAAATTAAGAAATCTTAGGGATAAGATGACAGAAATAGGATGGGGTCATGCAAAAAGGGCCAGCTCTGGAGTCAGAGATCCTAGATGCAAACCCTGTCTTTAACACACAATAGCAGATAATATAATTGTGTCACTTATTCTTATTTTCAAAACCCATAGGGCCTTTACTTGCTCTGGGATCTTGGTGTATGTGGAGTCCTGGCTCTAAAATTTATGATGAGTTTGGTACTGGGCGTGTTATTTTGCTCAGGCTTCCTTCCTGCTGACCTATTAGATCCTCTTCCCCATAGTGGAGTTTGAGTATATGTAGGTCTCCCTCCTGCTAACTCTCCAAGATTCTTACAAGATATCATTGTCTTTGGATCTGCAAGCCTCCCTCTTGTTAACTCCCTAAATTCCCCATGTTCTTTCTATGAACAATTGTTTAATCCTTCTTACTATAATTGGCCCTGGATCAAGCTTCATATTCTAACTATTCCCTTTCTAGAAAGCTAAGAAGTTGGATACCTTCCCTCTCGCCCCTCCTTGCAGAGTATGTGGTGGGATGAATACAAGGTAAGAAAAATGAAAATGTAGGAGGGGGCCAAGTTATAAAGGTCCTTCAATGATAGAGGATTTTATATTTGAACCTGGAACTGAGAGTTGGTTGAATGGGGGAAGGGAATGACATACTTCATATTCTACTCATTCATCTACAAGGAACTGGGCCTATATGAGCATCTTGCCATCTGTCCTGCTACTGTGCTAACTCCCTAACTACCCAGCCTTCCATCCCTTCCTCCCTTTCTCTCTCCCTCCTTCTCTCCTTTCTTCCCTCTCTCCTTTCCTTCTCTCCTTCCTTCCCTCTCTCCTTTCCTTCTCTCCTTCCTTCCCTCTCTCCTTCCTTCCTTCCTTCTTTCCTTCCTTCCTTCCTTCCTTTCTTCTTTCCTTCCTTCTTCCTTCCTTCCTTCTTCCTTCCTTCCTTTCTTCCCCTCCCTTCCTCTTTCTCTCTCTCCTTCCTTCCTCCCTTCCTTTCTCCCTCCTTTCTTCCTTCCTTCCTTTCTTCTTTCCTTCCTTCCTTCCTTCCTTCCTTCCTTCCTTCCTTCCTTCCTTCCTTCCTTCCCCTCCCTTCCTCTTTCTCTCTCTCCCTTCCTTCCTCCCTTCCTTCCTTTCTCCCTCCCTCTCTCCCTCCCTTCCTTCCTCCTTTCCTCCCTGCCTTTCTCCTCTTTCTTCTCTCTCTCCCTTCCTCCCTTCCTTCCTCTCTTTCTCCTCCCTTCCTTCTTCCTCCCTCCTTCCTTCCTTCTTCCTCCCTCCTTCCTTCCTTCTTCCCTCTCTCCCTCCCTCCTTCCTTCTTTCTTCCCTCTCTCCCTCCCTCCTTCCTTCCTTCTTCCTTCCTTTCTTCTTTCCTTCCTTTCTCCCTCCCTTCCTTCCTTCCTTCTTCCTTCCTTTCTTCCTCCCTCTCTCACTCCCTCCTTTTCTCTCTTTCTTTCTTTTTCTCTTTCTTTCTCTCTTCCTTCCTTCTTTCCTTTTTCCTTCTTTCTTCCTTCCTTCCTTCTTTCTTTCCTTCCTTCCTTCATTGATTTAGTCTTCTCTCAATGTACCAGGCTACTTTCTAATACTAAATTATAGCTGAGTTTCTGATCTGCATCGATGAAGTCAGTTTCCATAATATCTCACTGAACCAATGAAATCATATTTTCCAACTCTACCCCCCCCAAAAAAAGAAAGAAAAGAAAAATGCAAAAAGATGGTTTGTAAACATTGTAGGACATCAATATAATGAGTTTTATGATATGTGATTCATATGTATTTTAGTTCAATCAGGGTATCTTTATAGGCAGTAAATTAAAAAAAAAGAATGACCACACAATAATATCTACATTTACTAGAGCTGTTAGAATCAGTCCTCTAACTCTAGCATTGTTAAAAACAGTGATGATATTTCACTACTTCAAGGATCTGTGATTTCCTCTTGGAAGGGACTTCTCTTATAGATGCAGATCACAACTTCTCCAAGTCTTAGTAGATGGTTTAATAACATTTTGCCCTCCCTGCTCCCCCTCAAATCATTATCAACCACATGACCATATTAAAACCATACTTGATTTAGCTAGACTGCTCCTTGGACAACAGTCATTCATTCCATACTCTGCACTCAGAGTATTTCTAGCTTGGAAGATCTGCCAGTCATGTGTTCCACTTTCATGGTCTTTGAAAAAACAGGTTTCAAAGTGTATGCTGATAAAAATTTATCAAACAGTTCTCTGGAAAAAAAATGCACATATGGCAGGCTTATATGTTTAAGCAGAATTATTAACATTTTCTCCATCACTTTCTTAGGTCTAGATAATCATCAAGCCCTGATTTGTAGATTTTTTCAATTTCTGAGGTATGAGTGTTTACATGGAAAATTTAACAGTAGATGTATGGAGCTAGTAGTAATTGGCTCCAGCATATTGTATTTTCCACTATGAGATTCACAGTAGGCTCTTAATAAAATTGAGGAATCAGAGAAGTGCTTCTGTGGAAGAAATTGAAGACAACAATATATTTGTATTAACATAATATGATAACATAATTAATTAAGAATAAGATAATATTATTAACATTGCCCAATTGAATACTCTTTATATATTATCTTTTCTGTTTCATGCCTTTTTGTTTTATGTGTTTTGGCTTTCTCACTAGTAGACTTTTGAAAAATGGTTAGTGACAAGTTATGCACAACACTGTATAGTAAAGTCAACATAGATGTGCAGCTTGTTGCCCCTTTCCCAATCCAATGCAGCTAGTTGTTATCACTGGTTGTTGGCAGTGCAGCTTTTTTTTTAAACAAAGCTTTTGAGAAATGTTTGAACAGTACATCTGACAATAGCAAGTGATATTATCCTCAAATAGTCTTCAAATTTTTAAAAATTGTGAAGTATTTGGATTTATCTTTTAAATATGAGAAAAAATTCACTGAAATGATGAAATGTTCCTGCCAACTGTTTCATTGTGAACCTTTCTGGTTTGACCCTATGTATTAAATCTTCCTTTTTTTTTTTTTTCTGCAATCTTTGTAGCTAGCAGTTCAGTCAGATCCTTATTCAGAATCCTCATTTAGCTTTCTTTCAGAATTCTTTATGCAAAGTTGAATTTACATAATGCAAATTTACATAAAGTAATCTATGGTAGGAATAGTAAAGTATAATAAGACTGGAAGAGTAGGAAGGGGCTAGGTTATGAAGGGCTCTGTAAGTCAGATAGAACTTTATCTTATTTGAGCCTAGAGATCATAGGGAAGCACTGGAGTGGCTGGTCATGTTACTGAGATGACATGTACACACTTGCATCTTAGGAAGATCAATTTGATAGCTGATAGAGTGAAATGGAAAGAGATGTGAGGATGGGAGAATCAGTAGACAATAGACAATCAGTAGACAATTGGAATAAGTCAGACATAAAGTATATTTGTGTGAACTCATGCAGAATGAAGTGAGCAGAAGAGAACAATAAAAACAATGTCATAAAATATATAATTTTGAAAGACTTAAGACTTCTTAATACAATGACTATTCATGATTCCAGAGCACTCAGTAATGAAGCCTGCTATCCACCTCCTGTGAGAGGAGTAATGGGCTCACAGTTTAGATTGAAACACACATATATTTTTTGGTACATGGTCAATATTGGAATTTGTTTTCCTTGGGTATATATGTTTGTTACAAGGAAAAAAGGAAGGTCATAGAGTCAGCTAACTCAGCTCAGATTTGGAATTTTCTTTAAAAATTTTTATTGATATCTATTGTAGTTTTATATCACTGAAATTTCTCCCAGAATCTTCCTCCCTTCCTCTTAGAGAGCCATCTCTTATAATAAGTTTAAGAAGAAAAAAAGAGAAGAAGAATAAAAGATAAAATTGATCACTATAGTTTTGATATAATATGTACAACATACCCCAAAGTACCTCCTATCTATGTAAAAGAATTGGGTGGGGTGTCTTCTCATAATTCTTCTTTGGAGCCACACTGTTTTTTAAAATTTTTGCAACATTCATTTTTGATTGTTGTTATCACTGTATAGATTGTTTTTCTATCTCTGCTCATTATATTTGTGATTTGTCTCTCTAGGAATAAAAACAGCTCATGGTGGCGAACTCACAGTTTATATGCCTTTGAAAAAGAGCATATAAAGGATACCTGAGGGTGGAAATCAATATTGATTGGTCAACAAGTAATGAGAGAGAGAGAAAGAGTTAAGATGGCCCTGTAAAGGCAGGAACTTGCCCAACCTCTCCCTCAAATTGCTCCAAATTCCCTTAAATAATGACTCCTAATACATTTTAGAGCAATAGAGCACCCCAAAAAGCAAAGTAGAATATTTTCCAGCCAAAGGCAACTTAGAAAGTCAGTAGAAAAGGTCCATGTCATCAGGATGGGAGTTCAGTGTGCAGTCATGGTACAGGCTGCATCACTACAGTTCCAGCCTGGCTCAGCCTCTGAATCAGTGGCAGTCCTGGTGGCTTCCAGACCTCTCAGCCTAGAGACACTAACGAGGACCTGGAAGATCAGCAGAACAGGTCTGGGAACCAGAGTAGGAACCTGGTGTGCAATCCCAATGAGGTAGCTGTGCCAGTGCAGCCTCTGCCCCAGCCCTGACCAAGGCAGGATCTTTGAATCACTGGCGGTGCTGGTGGCTTTTGGACCTCTCGGCCTGGGGACAATAGGGAAGACTTGAAAAAACAGTGGAGAGAATCTGTGGCATCAGGATGAGGGATACTAGCATGCAATCTCAATGCAGGGTACATCAGTGTAGCCCTAGCCCCAGTTGTGGCCCCAGGCTGCAGTCCCAACAGGGCTCTGTTGCTTTAGCACACTAGATCTTACAGCTGCAGTGGGATGGGGACACCCCTAACAATTCCAAGGCAGAAAAGAGAGCTTGTGGTCAGGTCCCCAGAAGGAGCTCTGAAAACAGCTGCACAAAATTCCTGAAGCTTGAGACAATGCACCCTCTACCCTGGAAACAGAATTGTACTTTGTCAAAGAGTTAAAAGCAGAGCAAGAGGTTAGGGAAATGAGCAGAAAACAAAAAAAAGTTTCTGACCATAGAAAGTTACCATGATGACAGAAGCAGCTACACCCAAAGAAAGAACACTGGGAAATGAATATAAACTGCTTGCATTTTTGTTTTTCTTCCCAGGTTATTTATACCTTCTGAATTCAATTCTCCCTGTGCAACAAGAAAACTATTCGGTTCTGCACACATATATTGTATCTAGCATATACTGTAACCTATTCAATATGTAAAGGACTGCTTGCCATCTAGGGGGAGGGGGTGGAGGGAGGGAGGGGAAAAATTGGAACAGAAGTGAATGCAAGGGATAATGCTGTTCTATCAATAAAAAGTTATTAAAAAAAAGTTACCATGATGATAGGGAAGATCAAAACACATACTCAGAAGATAATAAAATCAAAACTCTAAGAAAAATAAGAATTAGGGTTATGTCATGAAAGAGTTCAAAAGGGATTTTGAAAACCAAGTAGGAAAAATTAGGAAAATAATTGAGAGTGGTGCAAAAAAGTAATATAATAAGTGAATGAGGAGAAAAATGCCTTAAAAAACAAAATTGGCCAACTGGCCACTGAACTCACTGAGGAAAATAATTCCTTAAAAATTAGAATTGAGTCTTATATCCCATAGAGATCATGGAGGAAGGAAAGGGATCCACATGTGCAAAAATGTTTGTGGCAGCCCTTTTTATAGTGGCAAGAAACTGGAAACTGAGTGGATGCCCATCAATTGGAGAATGATTGAATAAGTTATGGTATATGAATGTTAGTGTTCTATAAGAAATGATCAGCAGGATGATTTCAGAGAGGCCTGGAGAGACTTACATGAACTGATGTTAAGTGAAATGAAAAGAACCAGGAGATCATTATACATGGCAAGAAGAAGACTATATGATGATCAGTTCTGATGAATGTAGCTCTTTTCAACAATGAGATGATTGAGGCCAGCTCCAATGATCTTGTGATGAAGAGAGCCAATTATGCTCAGGGAGAGGACTGTGGGAGCTAAGTGTGGATCACAACATAGCATTTTCACTGTTTTTGTTGTTGTTTACTTGCATTTTGTTTTCTTTCTCATTTTTTTCCCTTTTTGATCTGATTTTTCTTGTGCAGCAAGATAATTGTATAAATCTAGATATACATATATTGGATTGCTTGCCATCTAAGGAAAGGGGTAGGGGGTAGGGGGAGAAAATTTGGAATGCAAGATTTTGCAAGAGTCAATGTTTAAAAATTATCCATGAATATGTTTTGAAAATAAAAAGCTTTAGTAAAAAATAAAATAATTAGAATTGAGTAAATGAAGCTAATGACCTTATGAGAAATAAACATATAATAAAGAAAAACAAACAAAAAAAGAAATAGAAAAAAATGTGAAATATCCCATTGGAAAAACAACTGACCTGGAAAAAGATCCAGGAGAGATAATTTAAATATTATTGATCTGCCTGAAAGCCATGATAAAAGAAAAGAGTTTGGATATCATTTTTCAAGACATTATCAAGGAAAATTGTCCTGAAATTCTAGAACCAGAAGGTAAAATAGAAATTGAAAGAATATATTAATCACCCCCTGAAAGAGATCCCAAAATGAAACTTTCCAGGAATATTATATCCAAATTCTGTAAAGGAGAAAATATTGCAAGCATCCAGAAAGAAACAATTCAAGTAGAGTGGAGCCACAGTCAGGATAACACAAGACTTAGCAGTTTCTACATTACAGAATCAGGAAGCTTGGAATATGATATTCTGGAGAACAATGGAGTTCAGATTAAGGTTATAATCAAGAATCAACTACCCAGCAAAACTGGAGTATAATTATTTAGAGGAAAAGATGATAATTTGATGAAATGGAGGGTTTTCAATGCATTTGTAATGAAAAAACCAGGGCTGAATGGAAAATTTGTTTTTCAAATACAGGACTCTGGAGAAGCATAAAGAAGTAATCAGGAAAGTGATACCATAAGGGACTTAAAAAGGTTTTTCTGTTTACATTCCTATATGGGAGGATAATATTTGTAACTCTTTAGAACTTTATTATTCTTATGTAGTTAGAAAGTGTATATGTAGACAGAGGAAACAGATATGAGTTGATTATAAAGGGATAATATCTTTTTAAAAAATGATGAAATTAAAAGGTGAGAGAAGAATGTACTGGGAGAAAGAGAAAGGGAGAAGTGGAATGGTGTAAATTATCTGCCATAAAAAGAGAGGCAAGAAAAGCTTTTACAGTGGAGGGGAAAAGAGGAAGGAGAGGGTGAGAGAGTGAACCTTACTTTCAACAGAATTGGCTCAAAGAGGAAATAGCATGCATATTCATTATGTGTATAGAAATCTATCTTAACCTGCAGGAAAGTAGGAAGGCAGTGGGATTTAGGAGGGAAGAGAGGGTGATAGAAGAAATATGGGGGGAAGTAGTCAGTAGCAAAACACTTTTGAAGAGGGACAGGATGAAAAGAGAGAGAATAAATGGGAGGGGGAATCCAGTTAACAGTAATAATTGTAAAAAGAATTTTGAAGCAAGTTTTGTTGATCATTTCTCAAACACAGAGGGAAGTGAGTCAAATTTATAAAAAAAAAGAGCTATGCCCCAAATGATAAATGATCAAAAGATATTATCTGTGTCCGAATGCTATAAATTCATGCATATCCTTTGACCTAACAATACCCTTATTAGGCATGAATACCAAAAGAGATTATAAAAAAGGAAAATGACCTACATGTACAAAAAACATTCATTGCAACCCTCTTCACAGAGCAAAAAAAAAAAAAAAAAAAAGGAAATTGAGGGGATGCCCATCAATTGGGGAATGGCTTAATAAAGTGTGGTATGTTTATGATGGAATATTATTGTTCTGTGAGAAATGATGAACAGAATGCTCTCAGGAAAAAAAAAAAACACCTGGAAAGTCCTTCATGAACTCAAGCAAAGTGAAATATACAAGTAATGGCAATATTCTGGGATGACTTTGCTATTCTCAGCAGTATAATGATCCATGACTATTGTGAAGGATTTATGATAAAATATTATATTCATGTCCAAGAAATTCTGTCTGAGTACAGATTCTCTCTCTCTCTCTCTCTATTTCTCTTTTTTAAAACTTTATTTTTTTGAGGATTTTATTTTCATTAGAGAGGAAGATCTATTTTTTCCCCCACAACATGACTTTCATGGAAATGTTGTGCATAACTTCACATATGGTTTCTTTTTTTAGGCAATTAGGGTTAAGTGATTTGCTCAGAGTTACAACAGCTAGGAAGTGTTAAGTGTCTGAACCTATATTTGAGGTCCTCCTGTCTTCAGGGCTAGTGTTCTTCCATTGTGCCACTTGCTGCCCCTATATATGGTTTCTTGATTGTGGGTGGAGATGAGGGAGAGAATCTAGAACTCAAAAAAATTTAAAAACAAATGTAAAAAAATTCATTTTAAATGTAACTGGGGAAAAATATTAAATAAATAAATCAAATACAAAAGATAAAAAAAAAAAAGAGAATGAATATTAAAATGAGAGGTGGACTTATTCTAATGAGAATCTTGAACACCCAAATCTTGGTCAAAGATACATAACTTTCCATATCATCCATCTGAGTAAAGGGAGAATCCACATTTTTTTAGGCCTATCTGAGTAATACAATGAATAGGAATATAGCTATTAGCCTAAACTTAGAATTTCTTTGCATTCTTTGATTAGATCTTAGCTTTCCTGTTTGAAATAGTCTTTGCATAAGATTTTCCATACTAGTTGATTTCTGAATGAGGAAGTAAAAGAAGGGAAAAAAATCTTTGGTTCTTGTTGGAATCCTTACTAACTGCTAACTAATTAGAGTTGATCTAATCTTACAAGAAGATGTTTTGGCCAGAACCTGAAACTAGGTACTAAGTAGAACTAATCAATACAAGGCTTGTGTTCACACCTTTACTCATTGGAGTTCAATGAGTTCATACCTCTCTTGAAGCTCTTTGGGCCAGAGAGCACTATGGGAGAAAACCCATAATCCCTCTCTCTGGAAGGAGCATAAATAGGCCAATGGGCCAGTCGGAGAGTTCTTCAGAGTAAGAAGCTACAAGTCAAGATTTCACTGGAATGACATGAAGAGTTGGAGCTGGTTGGAGGCTGAAGAAAGTAGAGGCAGAGGCTGAAGGACCAGACCTTTGGATTTGGCAACATTCGGAGAGAGCTCTTGGAACCAAGCAGAGAGATTGGCCTCTAAGCTAACCGGGCTATATTGGAGATAGTAAAAGATCTGAACTTTTATCACCTGGCTGCGTTTTGAGAAGAAAAAGCTCACCACACTTTGGCGCCCTGAACGTGGGACAAACAGACCCCTCAGTGGATTTCAGTGGAAAAGCTCCGATCCTGATTCAAGTGGAAAAGCCTCTGATCCTGATCCAGTGGAAAAAACTTCAACCCAGAAATTAGGGTGAGTGCAACAAAGAAATTTTGTTAGAAGAGTTAAAGTAGAATTTCAGCTAAGATGGGACAGATATTTAGAAAACAGTCTGTTTCTGTTCAAGGAAAATGTTTAGAGAGCATTGTCAAAATTATGGAAAGCCAAGGTTTAATTATAAGTTTACAGCAAATCACTGAACTTTTACAAACTGTAAAGGACATATGTCCTTGTTTCTCTCTTGATAAGGAATTAGATCTAAATGAATGGAAATTAGTTGGAGAGGATCTTTGTCAATTCTATGATAAAAATGGGCCTAACTCAATAATTAATACATATAATGTAATACAATTGGCTATAAGAAGTTATTTAAGTGATAGAATGATGAAAAGGAAAGTACAGGAGGAAGAAAAGCCAACTTTACTAGGTGAAAAGGAGGACGAATCAGATGAGAATGGAGTTAATTACAATTCTGAGTATGATACTTCACAGCAGGAGGAATTAGGTGATTCCACATCTCATGACCCTCCCCCCACAATGAACCCTTCATGGGTGGAACAAGGGGGAGGGAGAGAGACAGAAACACAGTCAGCTTCTCCTGTAAAGCAGAATTTGACAAGATTAGAAAAAGCATTAATTAAAGCAAAAAATGAAGGAGAAGATATATCTGATTTTATAAATGCATATCCTGTGATTGAAGAGCTCAACTCCTCAGGTCAAAAAGAGAGAAAATACACTGCTTTTAATTTGGGAAAAATTAAAGATTTGAAAAAGGGTTGCACTCTTTATGGGGCTACATCATCTTATGTGAAGATGTTACTAGATAATTTGTCTTATGAAATCCTAACCCCGAATGACTGGAAATCCATAACGAAAACTTGTCTAGAACCGGGACAAAATTTATTGTGGCTTTCGGAGTTTCATGAATTATGTAGGATTCAAGCCCAACGCAATAGGCAAACAGGAGCTATTGTACAAGTTGCTTTTGACCAACTAGCTGGTGAAGGTCAGTATGCAGAGAGTTCAGAACAGATTTATTATCCCATAACAGTGTATGAGCAAATTTCTAAGGCTGCAATAAAAGCTTGGAATTCTCTCCCTGGACAGAAAGATGGAAATAATGTTTTCACAAAAATAGAGCAAGGTCCCAATGAACCTTTTGCAGATTTTGTGGGACGTTTACAAACAGCTGTAATAAGAACCATTGGAGACAATGCAGCAACAGAAATAATGACTAGATATTTGGCTAAGGAAAATGCCAATGAGATTTGCAAGAGAATTATATGGGGGCTAGACAAAAATGCTCCTTTAGAAGAAATCATTAGACGCTGTGCCACAGTGGGCACAAATGCTTATTATGCCCAAACTATGACGAACATGGAAAGACAAGGTCCTTCTTGGCAGAGGAATTCTAGAGAAACTCGTCGATGTTTTCAGTGCGGAAAAATTGGACATTTGAGAGCTCATTGTAGATATGGAGATAGAGTGAGAAAACAGGGTGAGAGAAAACCCAAAACCCCATGTCCAAAATGTAACCGAGGCTTTCACTGGGCCTCTAAATGTATATTGATCCAGAGGAATGAGAGGCAGGGCCCAGCTCTAAAGTATCAATCAAAGGACAGGTGGGGCATGATAGCAGCTGAGGTTACACCCAGAGAGACTTTAGAAATTCAGAACCCTGATGTCATCAACCAACAGAAAAGCAATCAGGATTACAGTTGGGAAGAATACAGGCCTTTTAAGACAACAAGACAATATCCAATGCAAACAACTCCAATGTAATTACCAGATGATGAGGAGAAATCCCAAACTTGGTAAATAGAAGGGAATTAGATTAACTGCTTGGGGAAGAGGATCTGCTTATATTTCCACAGATGAAGAAAGAATCAGATGGCTGACAATGAGACTGTCAAAAGGACTCTTAAAATCTTCAGAAATCATTGGGTTCCCTGAGATGAAAAATTGTTGATGAGACTTTTTGCAGTACTTCAGAGCTTACAGGAATTATTAGATTCCTGGCACATGAACTAATGGACAATGGATTGCTTATGGACTATTTCTAGGACTTATGGACATGTGTAAATTTTCAGGTTGATTTATGTTGTTACATTACTACTAGCCTGTGTTATATTGCTATGTGCTTATGTAAATTATGTATAATGCCTCCCATATTGATGGATTTATGTATACCATGTATATCTGTTACAAAGTTCTGGTCCATATTGATGGATTTATGTGTACCCCCTCAGAAACCCCCTATGTTTTAAAACAAAAGAAAGAGGGAGATGTTGGAATCCTTACTAACTGCTAACTAATTAGAGTTGATCTAATCTTACAAGAAGATGTTTTGGCCAGAACCTGAAACTAGGTACTAAGTAGAACTAATCAATACAAGGCTTGTGTTCACACCTTTACTCATTGGAGTTCAATGAGTTCATACCTCTCTTGAAGCTCTTTGGGCCAGAGAGCACTATGGGAGAAAACCCATAATCCCTCTCTCTGGAAGGAGCATAAATAGGCCAATGGGCCAGTCGGAGAGTTCTTCAGAGTAAGAAGCTACAAGTCAAGATTTCACTGGAATGACATGAAGAGTTGGAGCTGGTTGGAGGCTGAAGAAAGTAGAGGCAGAGGCTGAAGGACCAGACCTTTGGATTTGGCAACATTCGGAGAGAGCTCTTGGAACCAAGCAGAGAGATTGGCCTCTAAGCTAACCGGGCTATATTGGAGATAGTAAAAGATCTGAACTTTTATCACCTGGCTGCGTTTTGAGAAGAAAAAGCTCACCACAGGTTCTAATTCAGTAATTGGTTGTTAATGTATGAAAGAAATAATCATAGCTGTCACTTTTATGTCAATGCTCAGCACTAGGGATACAAAATAAAAAAAAGGAAAAAACAGTCCTTGATTTCAGAAAATTTAGAAATCAATGGAGAAAAAACATGAAAATGAATATATGCAAAATAGGCTACATACAGGATAAAAAGGAAATAATTAACAATTTATTCTAGTCTAGGCACTCTATCCACTGTGCTATCTAACTGCTCTGGCTTTTAATTTCCTTAAAGTCTCAACTACAAGGCCATTTTCTCAGTGCAAGAGCCTCCTTCTCTTTGAAATTACTTCCCATTGACCATATTACTCCCCTTATTAATAAATTTTAGTGATCCACTATTATCTCTAGAATCAAATTTAAGCCTATTTGACATGTGAGCACTTCTGGCTTAGAAAGTTAACAAAGTATCTTTGATCATCTTGAACCTATTACTATTCTTCTTGGTATTATATTGTCAGGTCTAGATTAGTGTGAACATTGAAGCTTCTGGAAGTACTCACATGCATTTGAATTCACACATACACAGTTATAATTATATAAAATATTGTAACTGGTTCTAGCCCAATTAAAATATGAAGTGAGAATTTGAATAATGCAACTCCTTCAGGGAATTCATTATTTTCACTAATCAATTATGTGCATGCTTATCAAGGTATTTATTATATGTTGATTGTTTCAAAAAACATTTGATTCTATAATCAATAAATCAATTGATAAGCATTTATTAAGAGTTCACTCTGTATCAAGAACTTTTCTAGACACTAAAGGGAGAAAGATAAAAACAATGTGAACATATTTGTTGTTTGTTATTGCTTGGTTATTTTTCAGTCATTTTGAACTCTTTGTGACCCTATTTGAGGGTTTCTTGGCACAATTACTGGAGTAGTTTGCCATTTCCTTCTTCAGGTCATTTTACAGAGGAGGAAACTGAAGTCAACAGGGTTAAGTGACTTGCCTAGGGTCACATAGCTATTAAATATCTGAAGTCAGATTTGAATTCAAGAAGATTAACAGGATTTCTTCAAAGATGGTATAGATAATTTTGCTCAGTGACATTCTGATTACCACTGTCTTTTAAGAATTTAGATGCTACCCCACTTGGTGCATATATGTTTAATATAGATAGTGCTTCATTATCCATGCTACCCTTTAGCAAGATATAGTGTCCTTCCTTATCTCTTTTAATTAGGTCAATTTTTGCTTTAGCTTGATCTGAGATCAGGATGGCTACCCCTGCTTTTTTGACTTCACCTGAAGCATAGTAGATTTTGCTCCAACCTTTTACCTTTAACCTGCATGTATCTCCCCGTTTCAGGTGTGTTTCCTGTAAACAACATATTGTAGGATTCTGGCTTTTAATCCATTCTGCTAACCGCTTCCTCTTTATGGGGGAGTTTACCCCGTTCACGTTTATGGTTAGAATGACCAATTCTGTATTACTTGCCATCTTGTTAACCCCGGTTTATGCTTTCCTCCCTTCTTTCCCCTTTCCCCCCCTTCCAAGTATTAAGCTTGTGAGCACCCCTTGCTTCTCACAGCCCTCCCTTTTTAGTGTCCCTCCCCCCGCCTTAGAGTTCCTCCCCCTATCTTACCCCTTTCCCTCCCAGTTCCCGTATTCCCTTCCACTTAGCTTATTCCTTCCCTTTCCACTTTTCCCTTCTCACTTTTCAATGAGATGGGAGAAGTTTCACCATAGATTGAATATGTCTTAAGATTTTTCACTTAAAGCCAATTCTGAAGGCAGTAAGATACCCACTATATTCATCCCCCTCCATTCTTTCTCTCAGATATAATAGGTTTCCTATGCCTCTTCATGAGATGTACTACCCCCACTTTACCCTTTTTCTGGTACAATGTCCTTTCCACATCAATTTCTAGAACAAGGTATACATGTATTCTTTATACATCTATATAGTCAAAATATAGTTCCCAAGATTAATCTTTACCTTTTTAGATTTCTCTTGAGTTCTATATTTGTAGATCAAACTTTTTGTTAAGTTCTGGTTTTTTTTCATCAGAAATAGATGAAATTCGCTTACTTCGTTGAATGTCCATCTTCTTCCCTGGAAAAAGATGCTCATTCTCGCTGGGTAAGTTATTTTTGGTTGCATACCAAGTTCCTTAGCCTTTCGGAATATCATATTCCAGGCCCTTCGATCTTTTAATGTGGATGCTGCCAGATCCTGGGTGATCCTTATTGTGGCTCCTTGATACTTGAATTGGGTTTTTCTAGCCGCTTGCAATATTTTTTCTTTCACCTGAGGGTTCTGGCATTTGGCCACTATATTCCTTGGTGTTTTGATTTTAGGATCCCTTTCAGTGGGTGATCGATGAATCCTTTCAATGTTTATTTTTTCCTCTGTTCCTATGACTTCTGGGCAGTTCTCTTTGATGATTTCCTGGAAGACAGTGTCCAGGCTTTTTTTTTCATCATGTTTTTCTGGGAGTCCAATGATTCTCAGATTGTCTCTCCTGGATCTGTTTTCCAGGTCTGTTGTCTTCCCCAGAAGGTATTTCACATTTTTCTCCATTGTTTGATTTTTTTGGATTTGCTTGACTGATTCTTCTTGTCTCCTCGAGTCATTCAATTCCACTTGTTCAATTCTGATTTTCAGTGAAGTATTCTCTTCACTCACTTTTTTAAAATCTTTCTCTAATTGTCCAATTGAGTTCTTTTGTTCTGTGGAATTTTTTTCCATTTCGCCAATTTTGTTTTTTAGAGAGCTGTTTTCTGTTTCCAGTTCACTAATCCTATTTTTCAAGGATTTTACTTCTTTATCCACTCTCTCTTTAACTTTCTCCAGACTCTTTTCCCATTTTTCTTCTAGCTCCCTTGTGAGAGCCTTTTTAATCACTTCTATGAGGTTCATCTGTGCTGAGGAACAGATGATTTCCTCCTTTGGGGAACCACCTGGGGACTGCCTGTTTTTAGTCTCCTCAGGATTTAGAGTCTGCTCTCTATCTGTATAGAAGCTGTCAAGGGTTAAAGTCCTCTTCAGCTTCTTGCTCATTCTGTCTATTAATCAGAGATAAACTACCAAAGAAAAACAGAAAAAACTGGAGTCTTTCTTTGGGGGGGGGGGCTGGGTGTGTTATCGAGCTTCCTCTACAGACTGCCGGGGGCAGCAGTGAGGCACTAGCAGGACTGTGCTGCGCCTGCGCTCTGAGATCCCAAAGCGTGCTGAGTCACTGAGGGGAGGGAAGGGGGGGGCGGCCAGGTCCTGAGAGACTCCAGCTGTTTGGGATTGTGTTCTTCAGCCCCGGTGTTTTTAGCTTCTCTGCTGGGCTGTTGACTTGCTGCAGGTTCCAAACCTGTAGCGAAGCTCTCCCCGCAGAGACGGCTACGATCACTCCCCACCCCCTCTCAGCTCTGCTCCCGTGCTCTCACTGCCGCTGCCCGCCGCCTGCGCCCGATCTAAAACCGCCCCAGCCCTCCAGTAAAGACAGACCTTTCTTGGCGGATCTCAAGGATGGCTTCTCTTGGTAACTATTTGTGGGTTTTTTTCAGTCAAGCATTGATTCAGAGGCTTGTAATGAAGTGGATAGTGAGAGAAAGCGCGGAGCTTATGCAACTGTGAGCCTCCTCTCCGCCATCTTCTGATTACCACTGTCAAGTGAAACATAAAACACGGATAGGTAGCTTACCAAAAAGTGTTTGCCAGTGTTATAAAAAACAAGTAGGATAGCCTTGGACTGAGAAACGAGCTCAGAAAGATGAGAGTAACAGTGACATCCCTACAAACAATAGTAACTAACATTTACACAATGTTATAAGATTTGCAAAGCATTTTACATGCAAGCTCTCAAGAATCAAATTCAGAAGGCACAAAAGGTAATAATTCTGATGATGAGAGGAAATGGAAGAAGTCTGAAGAGACTAGTATGGAAACACATAAAACACCAGCCTAATTAGATTTCAAAAATGTACTGAAAAGATGGAATCAAGGACAAGTAATAGAGAATGAATGCACAATTGTGGCATTTTACTATAAGAACAGTTAGAAGTCCTAAAACTCAAAATAACCCAGGATTCATGAGAAGAATTAAGGAAAGCAAAAAGGAATTTTCTTTTTATTATTATTATTATTATAGCTTTTTATTTACAAGATATATGCATAGGTAATTTTTCAGCACTGACAATTGCAAATCCTTTTGTTTCAACTTTTTCCCTCCTTTCCCCCACCCTTTTCCCCAAATGGCAGATTGACCAATACATGTTAAATATGTTAAAGTATAAGTTAAATACAATATATGTATATATGTCCAAACAGTTATTTTGCTGTATAAAAAGAGTCGGATTTTGAAATAGTGTACAATCAACCTGTGAAGGAAATCAAAAATGCAGGCGGACAAAAATAGAGGGATTGGAAATTCTATGTAGTGGTTCTAGTCATCTCTCAGAGTTCTTTCACTGGGTGTAGCTGGTTCAGTTCATTACTGCTCCATTGGAACTGATTTGGTTCATCTCATTGTTGAAGAGGGCCAAGTCCATCAGAATTGATCATCATATAGTATTGTTGTTGAAGTATATAATGATCTCCTGGTTCTGCTCATCTCACTTAGCATCAGTTTGTATAAGTCTTTCCAGGCCTTTCTAAAATCCTTCTGCTGGTCATTTCTTACAGAACAATAATATTCCATAACATTCATATACCACAATTTATTCAACCATTCTCCAATTGATGGGCATCCATTCATTTTCCAGCTTCTAGCCACTACAAACAGGGCTGCCACAAACATTTTGGCACATACAGGTCCCTTTCCCTTCTTTAGTATCTCTTTGGGGTATAATCCCAGTAGAAACACTGCTGGATCAAAGGGTATGCACAGTTTGATAACTTTTTGAGCATAATTCCAAATTGCTCTCCAGAATGGCTGGATGTAACAAAAAGGAATTTTAGAATTTTTTTCCTAGTAATAAAAATTGGCCTCCTCCATTTTCATCTCACTCTTCTTTATGGAAAAAGAAAAAAAAAAGCAAATCCTTGTAACAAATATACATTGTTAATTGAAAGGAATTCCTGTATTGGCCTTGTTCAAAAAGTAAATGTCTCACCTGCACTCTGAATTTGTTATGTCTTTGTTAGGAAATAACAGGATTTGTCATGGATCTTTTGGAATCATGGTTGGTCATTGTGTTCAAAGTTATTTGACAAATTTGAAAGTACAATAACAATAGTTTTGTCATTATTGTAATAGATTGTTCTGGTTCTACTTAATTGACTCTGCCTCACTTACAAGTCTTCTTACTTTTTCTGAAACCATTATTTCTTATAGCACAGTGATAGTCTATTACATTTACTTACTATAATTTTTCAGTCATTCCCTCAGTTGCTCGGCATTCCCTGGGTTCTTCATCACCATAAAAAGAGCCACTGTATGTGTGTGTGTGTGTGTGTGTGTGTGTGTGTGTGTGTGTGTGTGTGTATGTGTATACACATACATATATACACACATACACTCATATATATATATATATATATATATATTTGGTAGTGGTATTGCTGGGTCAAAGAACAGTCACAATTTAGTTACTTTTGGGGCAAAGCATTAAATTGCTTTTCAGAATCACTGGAACAAACCACTAATAGTACAATGATGCATTTGTTTTCCAATGGCTCTCATCCATTTGTCATTTTCTTTTTCTGTCAACTTTGAAAAGCATGAGATAGATGCTCAGTTACTTAATTTGTATTACTGATTATTAGTGATTTAGAGCATTTTTCATATGGCTATTGAGTGTTTTGATTTAGTCATCTAAAACCCAGCTTCTTAAACTGTAATTTGCAATCCTATATGGGAAATCATAACTGAATGTGAGTGTTGTGAAATTATGATTTACCATCATTTAATATTTGATTTGTATACCTATTTTACATACCTATATCCTTGGGCTCATGTAAAAATTTTTCAGGTGAAAAGTGATTGATGTAATATAACATCTGGGGGAGACAGCAATAATTTTAAGGTCCCCTGACCTTAGGGTGCTTCTGTTTTTAACAATCTGTCAGTGAGTCTAAATCTTCTGGCTTTAGAATCTGATCCTGAGGTCTTTTGATCTAAGAATGCTATTGTTCTGTCAATGATTATAAAAGTCTTCTGGCCTAGGAATATAATAATATATCTTCCCTTAAACTTTAGGGAAGATATATTATGATTCTGAAACTCTCTAACTGAGAACTATTGTTCTGACAATCTGTCAATGATTTCAAGTCTTTTGGCCTTAGCATAGTCCTACAAACATTACTATTTATTGGTCAATGATAACCAAATTCTTGAGATTGGGTCTCAATCTCAATTGGTTCTCTCCTTGGTTCTACTCCTAGGCCATAAAATTAGCTTATCAATAATATGGAGAACTAGATAAATGTGTCTCCTTGCTTCTGTTTCTTTGCTAAATTCTCTTGAAATTTAGACCATTTTAATTGGCTTTACAATTACAATAAACTTTGCCCCTTGACTTAGATATGGGTTCAAGCCTGAAAATCTTTTGAGACAACTTGTGATAATACTCTGTGACCCCTAACCATTTGGGGTCCCTTCCTAATCTCAACAGGATTACAAGGTGAAAAAGTTTAAGAAGTCCTGATCTAAAAAATCCATTGGCTATCAAGGGGATAAAATTTTTAAAAATGGAGATGGGGGACAGTGATAAGAAAGCATAAAGCTATTTAACTCTTATATCTGTTTTTCTTGTCAAGAAAAATGACTTTTGTATGAAAAATGACAGAACAGAAATAGCCAACAGGGAATTGATAAGCAAGAAAAGTTAAGAGATATAAGAGAATGTTTCAGCTGTTCATCATGCATTCAAGTTACTTGGCCCAAATAAACTATGCATCTTTGAGTATTTAAAGAATTGTGTGATTGCTGAACCTGATTCACTGTTAGTGATGCATAAAACTTCATGGAGAAGTACCACAGAATTATAGAGGCTAAGTACTGTCACTTAGTGGAATCTGCAAACTACAGGTGAGTAAGTGTAACCCTGGATCCTAGAAAAAACTAGATAAATTTTTCACCTAAAAAAAAAAAGAGATAATTTAACAAATATCCAATAAAGCAAATGGTGACCCCAAAGTGCCAGAAAGACTAACCTCACTTCCTTTTTTGACAGGATTTACAAACTCTTAGGTCAGGAGAAAGCTACTTAATGCAAATTGTTTATACTTTTTCATTCTATTCTCATGGAAAACATGGACAGATGTAAAATAGATGAACATACATTTAGATGGATGTAAAACTGTTTGAATAGCTATATTAAAAAAGTAGTTGTTAATGGTTCTATGTAAACTTTGCAAGTGATAAAAAACAGCTAGATTAAGATAGAGCATCAATGCTGGAGTTAGTCTGATCCAAGTTCAAATCTCTCTTGGAGTCTTAGTAGCTATGTGATTTTGTTCAAGTTACTTAACCACAGTTTCATCCATAGTAAAATGAGGAAATAATAAGACCCACCTCTCAGATGTTATGAAGACTGAAGGAAAATATTTGTAAAGTGCCCGGTACTACTATATAAATGATAGTTGTTTTTTATTTATCCCACACAGTGGGATGTGCCAGGAATCTGGAATTGGCCTTGTGATAGTTAATACTTTGAATAATTAACTTGGAGAAAAGTATAAGCAGCATGCTCATCCAATTTGTTATTGTCACAAAGGTGGGAAATATAGTTAACAAACTGAATAACAGAGCCAGGCTTTGCTCAGTAAAATCCTGACAAGTTAGCAGTGGTTTTCAAAATATGGTCTGGGTTTCCCTGGGGATCTTTGAGACTCTTTTAGCATGTCCATGAGATAAAAAACTATTTTCATAAAGTAAAGATTTTAAAATTTCTAATGTTAATAATAGCTTTTTATTTTTCAAAATACATGCAAAAATAGTTTTCAACATTTATCCTTGCAAAATCATGTGTTTCAAATTTTTCTCCCTCCCTCCCCACCCTCTTAGACAAGTAATGCAATAAACATGTAGTATCTATGGACTTCTGTTAAAGAATCTCTGCCTTAGAACAACCTAAATTTATCTTTACCTTGTAACATTTATGTTATGATATGCATTTAATATAGGAAGAAAATATTAATCTTTTTTAGAAAAATAACAATTTCTGGTGGTTGACAACATTGGGAATTTGAGAAGGTAGCTAAAAAATGGAGGACAAATAATGTCATCATTAGAATTATTTCCAGCAATCTTTAACATTAGAAAGAAAAAAATGCTTCATAGGATCTTAGGTTTAGAGATTAAAATATTGTAGAGGTCACTGAGTCCAACCCTTTCATCTTACAGTTGTGGAAAATGAAACTGAGGGAATTTAAGTGAGTTGTCCAGGATCACATAATTAGTAACTATATGAAGTAGAATTTGAACTCACAGCATACTAACTTCATAACTGTGTTCTACCCATTATGCCCTACTGTTTCTCTATGAAACATGTTCTTGTGTGGATTTAAAGTTGAGTCTCTAATCTGTCTAAATCTGGTTAAATGCTACAGGAGATGGTAATGTACTGCCCCTCTCACCGAAGAGTTTCCAACCTTGTGGGAAGGCAGAGGATTATTATTATTAGTCCCAACTATAGGGGACAAAATCAGTTGAGTGAAGAGTCTAAGATTGTTTTGAGATGTTGAGGTAAGTTAGATAGAGTTGATAGGAATGGAGGATATTGAGATCAGAGGGTTCATAGAGGTTGGATAGAGGAAAAGACTCCATTCCAGATGTTGAATATATTGGGGAGGAAGGAGAGTGATTTGGAGGTCCACGTATGAAAACAAGGATACACAACAGTTGGAAAAAATGGAATAAAGTTCATAGGAGGAAGTCATTACTGAGTAATGATGATAATGAGGTAATTATGAAAGTGAAATCAGCAATGAGGAAGATGATAACAATTCCTTTTGACTTTAGAAAGCATACTAAAAGATGTGATATCTTCAGAGAAAGTTATATTTCAGTGAGCACCATCAGATTTAAGAAATGTAAGATAATAGATATATGAAGGAAAATTTGTTCCAGAGGACACAATGGAAAGTGAGATCAGAGGAGGATAAAAACTGGGAAGGAATAAGACTCAGTTTACATACACACACTCTCTATCTCTTTCTCTCTGTCTCTGTCTCTTTCTGTCTCTCTGTCTTTGTCTCTTTCTCTCTCTGTGTCTTTCTCTGTCTCCCTCTCTCTTTGTATCTGTTTCTCTCTTTTTGTCTCCCTCTCTGTCTTTGTTTCTCTGTCTCTGTCTCTTTCTGCCTCTCTCTCTGACCGTCTCTCTGTCTCTCTGTGTCTCTCCCCTCCCGTTGCCTTTGTTGTCTTTGCAACTAATTGCTTTGTTCATCCCATATTCCACGTGGTTAGTAAGCCAGGGCTTGGAACTCTGGAAGGTGACAGTACTGGAATAAGTCTGAGATAAGAGGATTGTTTGTGGTTTGCTGGTGAATTGGGATTGGGAGCTGGTACATGCTCTGAGTGTTGGTGTCTGTGACAAAGTCTCAGATACCCCAGACTAATTCTGTGTCTGGGCAGATGAGACATTCAACCATTTTAAAAAAACAAACAAACAAATTAGATGGTAATACAAGGCAGTTAGTTGATAATATATGATCATGGATTAAAATGGAGAAATGGCAGAAATTGTTTTGTCTACCAGGAGTTTTAAAAATAAGATAGAGACAATGGATAGCTTAACATTCTAAAGAAACAGACAAGCCTCTTGCTTTTTCCTCTGTTGGGTTAATAACAATAAGCTGGTGTTTAGATTGCACGGGGACAGACATGCTTATCACAAGATGAATTAAATGTTTAGAAAATAGCTTCACTGCCTCAAGGGTTATAGCTAGTCTTTGTTTTGAACAAAGCCCTTAATCTCTTATGATACTAGAGGAAAAAAGGGAAAAAAAGCATTGAGGTGGAGACATCATTTTAAATTACTGTGATTTTTTTTTAATAGGCAAAAATGGACTAAGTTTCTGAGTTACATATAAATTACATACATGGTCAGAATTTCTTTAGGTTTTATGCCGTTGGCAAATTATATAAATTTTAATTAAAATGGAATGAACGTTGCATGCAGCTAATACTATTCTAAAATGACTCTTCTCTCCTGTGGCTGTCTGTTCTTAACCTTGAAAGGAGAGCTGTGTTTGTTGCCTGACCACTTAGAGATGGATGGCAGCAGAATACTGCTGCAGAAACGACCTTATTGCAACCACGTTCTTATTCTATGCCTGTCTTGAGAAATGGGTCAATTTCTTTTGTGGATATTGTTTTCAGTTGGTATTTTTTCATTTTCTTTGGTGAGAAATCAATTAAAAGCACTCATACCCAATGGTCCCTGGAACAACTATAGAATAATAGGGCAGGGTTTGGCATTCTTTGGGGGCTGAGGTAGCAAAAGGTTAAAAAAAAAAAAAAAACAAAAACTTGTGGGAAGGAAAAGAACCCAGGCCAGAATTTGTGTGGGTGTGTGGTGGTGGTGATGGTTCTGATAGTGTATTTAAAACTATAAGATTCTTGGCATATTTGTTTCCTTAAAAGAATACATTTTTATTTATCTATTTTGTTTTCATGTTAGTTTAATTTCTTAATGTATCTCTCCCTCTCTCTTAACCGTACAAAATTTTAACAAAAATTGAAAAAAAAAGAGAAAGCAGTTTCTAATACTCCAAAAACATTTTATCTTTCCTTTGTGTCCATCATATTTTATCTTGTATTATATGTATCTATTTACAAATTGTATTCCCCATAGTAGAATGTAATTATAGCCATAACTGACATTTATGGAATGATTTAAAATTTTCCCACAGATTTATATATATTATCTTATTTGAGCCTCAAAACCACCCTATGAAGTAGATGCTATTATTATTCCCATTTTACAGATGAGAAAATATAGACTAATAAAAGTTAGCTGATTTGCCGTGATCAAAGAACTGGTATGTTAAACTGTTAAGTGGTAAACAACTGGTAAGTGTTAAAAGGTAGGATTCAACAGATTTCTTTTAACTCTAAGTCCAGCATTCTTTCCATTTGTCATATGATTTCTCTACTCTATTATACATTGTTTTTTGTTTTTAGTCTCTATATTTCAGCACTTGACATTATCTTATATCTAGAACATGTTTAGCAAATGTTTGTTGAACTGAACTGTATTATTAATCTAAGGTTCTTTCCAGCTCTAAATCCTGTGATTAATCTACATTTTAAATTATGTTACCATATGTGCTGAACTGGTGTTTTTGATCAGTGCCATGAACTTGCCTATCTGATGTCCCTTATAATTCTATTATTCTAGACTTCATATTGATATGTCCAATCATTTGCTTTGCTGTGCCACATCTTCTGGTAGTTTCAATATTAGAATACCTTCTTAAGTCCTCCCCTATAGTCCAATCACCTCATAACAGTAACTATAGGATTCTGGGTTTTCTTTAGTCAAAATGAATGTAGCATACATATTTTACAGAGTAGCTGCTTGAGAAATCCAAGTTAATGATAAGCAATCAAACATGAATAATCTGCCCATAAAAGGATAACTTTTGATACCCCAATCACATCATATAAAGGACATTTTGGAATTATTTGAATGAAAGAATCAGCAGGAAGCCATTATATGAATTCTGACCTGAATTTTATTCTACATTGAAAAAATTATAAAAGAGAGAGCACACTAGGGTATTCATTATAACTCATCAAAATCACATGATTTCCTGTGGCAAATGCCCAAAGATTCTAGGTAACAAATTCAAATTTTTTTCTTTACAGGAACATTCCCAAATGAAGTACTGATTATCTGTGAGACTCCTTAAAATGCCTTGAAACATTTCTATTCCATCACAAACTTCAGTTGCAAAGATCTCAATTCTGCTAGTTATTTGAAATATTGAGATTGTCTACTACTATCTATTCTTTCACAATAGGGATATATATACACACACAAATATATCAGTAGGTTTTAAGGAATGTATAAACAAAAGTCTTATTAAATCTTGTTTCATTGCATCTCATTACCTTTAAAAATGGTTATAAAGGGTTTATGTGTCCCAAAATAGATTGTTTAAGGGTATAGGTCAATAATATTCATCAGATCAATCTATTCAATAACAATAGACAACATTTCTACACTACTAAAAGTTGGTGTCTCAAGACTTTCATCAATGATCTCCATTTAGGCTTAAGTGAAGACTCAACAAGTTAAACTATATTCTATATTCTATCAACACAATCATTTTTTTTTGCCAGAGTACTTAGATTTTTCCTGTTGTCCCAGTATTGATGCTATTGTTGGAATTTCAAGGTTCATACTGATGGGCTACTCTGATTAATCTATCAATTAAAACTTTCCTCTCAGGGTGACTTGATAACAACAAAATCTTTTACAAATAACTATAAAGTCATCAGGTACCACACATCTTGGTCCTGAAGGCATTTACTCAAACTATAATGTGAAGGAGGTAATAATTCCTCTCTGTTCAATGAAGAAGTGACTGAAGAAGTGAGGTATATTTATATTTATAATTCAGAGAAGGTTTTGTTTAAAGGTACCTGTGCCACAGTGGATAGAATGCTGGACCTGGAGTCATGAAGACATATCTTCTTGAATTCAAATCTGACCTCAGTCTCTTACTAGCTGTACTTTATTTGTCTCAGTTTCCTTATCTGTAAAATGAGCCAGAGAAGGACACAGCAAATACTGCAGTCTCTTTCCCAAGAAAACCCCAAATGGGAGCAGGAAAAGTTGAACATGACTGAAATGGTTGAATAACAAGTTTCTTTAATAGTTAAAACATTCTGTTATCTAAGTGGGAATATTGTTGTGCATACTGGACATGATTTGATCCAGCATGAGTAACTTTTATTCTTTTTGCATTCTATAGTTGGATACTCCAGTGATTTAGAGTCAAGTTATCTAAGAGCACGTGGCAGCAATAATGGATTCTTTTGTTGAAAGCCTGCTTGTTCTTTGGTCTTTAAGAATCATCATTGTCCAATATAACAATATGAAACAACACTAAAAATGATTCATATTCTGAAGATAATAGGTCCCAAGGCATTTAATTTTGCTAGCTTTTTATTCTATGTCTTATGAACATTTCCCTGTAGGTTTATAAGACTTGAGAATTAGTGTGAAGGGTGATGAAAGGAGAATAGTGGATTAGTTTAGATGTGAGCACTTCTCTGTCTCTAATTTTTATATACTGATGTGTATTTTATTTGTTACAAAAACAAGTTCTTGAACAAACAGTTCATTTTATCAAATTATATGTATCAACTCATCATGTAACTACTCTTACAGATGTTCTTGACCCTGTCTTTTTTTGTCACCCTTTGTTACCCTTTGGTTTTCTGGTGGAGCCAGAATAAAAGATTCCTTTTCAGAATAATGTCTTTGAATACATAAGAGAAAATACACAGAATTATCTTTATTGTCCTAGAAAATATAAAGGAAACCAGTTATATTGGAATGAAATTATCAAAATATAAAAAATAACCCATTCACAGACCACAGATTAATACCATTGTACTATATAAGAAGAGCTGTTTGTACTGAAAACCAAATCAGAAAGAAATGTTTGTAAGCTATGACTTTAACCATGACTATTAAATCCTTTTTTTTTGACTCTCTTGAAAAGTTTTTTTATTTTAATAGTTTATTATTTTTCCAATTACATTTAAAGATAATTTTCAACATTTATTTTTTTGAAGGTATCATAAGCTCTTTTTTTAAAAATTGTATAATAACTTTTTTATTGACAGAATCCATGCCAGGGTAATTTTTTTTACAACATTATCCCTTGCACTCCCTTCTGTTCTGATTTTTCCCCTCCCTCCCTCCACCCCCTCCTGTAGATGGCAAGCAGTCCTATATATGTTAAATATTCAACATTCATTTTTGTAAGATTTTGAGTTCCAAATTTTTTCCTCTCCCTCCTTACCTTTTTTTTCTCCAAGACAGCAAGCAGTTTGATACAGGTTATACATGTACAATCATTTAAAACATATTTTCATATTAGTCATGTTGTGAAAGAAAAATCAGAACAAAAGGAAAATGTAAACAAACAAGCAAAAAGGTGAAACTACTATGCTTTGATCTTCATTGAGTCTCCATAGATCTTTCTCTGGATGCGGATCCTGGCATTTTCCAAAATCTATTGGAATTTGACTTGGGTTACTGCATTGCTGACAAGAGCTAAGTCTATTACATTTAATCATCACATAAACTTGTAGTTATTATGTACAATATTCACTTGGTTCTCATCGCTTTACTCAGCATCTGTTCATGCAAGTCTTTCCAGGCTTTTCTGAAATCAGCCTTTTCATCATTTTTTATAAAACAATAGTATTCCATTACATTCAAATATCACCACTTATTCAGCTAATCCTCAATTGATGAGCATCACTCAATTTCCAGTTCCTTGCCACTACAAAAAGCACTACTACAAACATTTTTGGCATATTTGGGTCCTTTCCACTCTTTTATGATCTCTTGTGATCTCACTGGGTCTCATACCATGAGGGTTCTTCCCTGGAGGGAGTATAGAAGTGCGGAAAGGAAGGTAAGCTGTATAGGCTTTTACTATGCTCCTAGCTTTCTCTCTTGTTATTCCAAATTGCAAATGTAAAGCTCGAGAAGCCTGATGATATTTAGAATGAGATTCTTGGACTTCTTGAAATAAAGGAGTATTGGCCAACATGGTTAGAAGGCTATCTGTCTTTGAATTACCATCAAAAATAGGACCTGGAAGTCCACTATGAGAGTAAACATGCAAGATATAAATCTTATCTGGATGCTTTTTCACTTGCTCTTGAAGTTTCTTAATTTTATTTGGGCTGTGGCAATTCTTTGTACCATACCTACTGACTAGGCTGAATCAGATATTATATTTATATAATATAATATATCATAATATATTAAATTAGATAATAATTAGATAATAATTGGATAATAAATTAGAGTCAGAATGATTGCATACAATTCATTCTGCTGAGTGGACTGAAAAGGAGTTCTGGTTTCTCTCTTTATAGTTAAGTCACAAGAGTATATAGCACAAATATTATGTTTGGATGCATCTGTAAAGATATTTGGTCCTTTAAGAGGAACTTTAGAAACTTTTTCTTCAAGAATCCATCGCCAATTATATAATAGTCTGGTTATCTTTAATGGAGACTCGTGTGTAAAATTTGGAGCCGTGGCCAATAAAATTTGCCACTCTGGGATGGTTTCACAGCACACATTAATTTCTGCACTAGTATAAAAGGTGTATCTTGTTAGGTCTTATCCCAGATAATTGTACTGCTTGCTTAATAGCCTTTAATAAAATTCTAGCCACAAGCACTGGGTGAGGAGTAAGGCTTTGTTCTGGTTTTGCTGGGAGTTTCACCCACTCTATCACACTGTCTTCTTGATGAAGGACTGCTGTGGGTGTTTCTTTTGTAGCAAAAACTGATATTTCCAAGGGTTCCTTTTTCAACCACATTAGATAAAGCCAGTTCGACTTCTCTCAAAGCCTCTTGAGTTTTTTTTGGTAAGCTGGCATGGTGGGTTTAAAGCACTGTCTCCCCTTAAAATGTTATATAATGATTGCAATTGATAGGGAGTCAAGCCTAACACTGGTCACATCCATTGGATATCTCCTATCAACTTCTGAAAGTCATTTAAGGTGTTTAGCTTCTCTGTTCTTAAGCAAAGTTTTTGTACTGTAAGCACCTTAGGGTATACTTTATATCTTAAATATTGAAAAGGAGCATGTCTTTGGATTTTTTTCTGGAGCTATATGCAATTTGTAGTTCCTTAGTGTTTCTATGGTCTTTTGTAGACATGCTTCTAACATTTATTCCTCAGGTGCACATCCCAATATATCATCCATGTAATATAATAACATTACTTTTGGAAATGCTTTTCTTTTTTTTTTTAATTTAAATTTAAATTTTTAAATTTTGTTTTGGAAATGCTTTTCTTACTGGAGCAAGACCAACAGCAACATACATTTGACATATAGTAGGGCTGTTTTTCATTGCCTGTGTCAAAACTGTCCATTCATATCTTTTATAAGGCTCAGCTAAGTTAATGCTGGGCACTGAAAAGGCAAGTCTTTTCATATCCTCCTTATTAGAGGGATAGAATAGAAACAATCCTTAATATCTATAACCCAAGGAGGCCATTCTCTAGGCAATTGAGTAGGAGATGGAAGTCCAGGCTGAAGAGTTCCCATAGTTTCCATCTGTTCATTTACTTTTCTTAAATCAGTCAACATCCTCCATTTTCCAGATTTCTTTCTTACAACAAATACAGGGGAATTCCAAGGACTTAGAGAAGAATGTAAGTGTCCCTGGTCAAATTGCTCCTGTACTATATCTAATAAGGTCTAATTTTATCACTAGCTAAGGGCCACTGTTCTATCTACACTGGTGAATCATTTTTCCATTGAATAGGAATAGGTAAGAGTGTTGGCAGGCCTTCAACAGCAGCCTTGCCTAAAAAACCAAAATACTCATTTGTAATCCTAACTATTGTAGAATGTCTCTTCTCCGCAGATTGATGGGGATTTTTTTTCAACTATAAAAGGAATAAAAACTGTTTCGCCTTCAAAAGTCCATCTCAAAGGGCTAGCACTAACTTCAGCTGCTATTGATCCTCCTACGCCAGACATGTAGGTGTGTGCTTTAATCTTTGGCCAGTGACTGGGCCAATTGGTACCTCTAATGACTGTATGATCTAATGACTGTATGATCTGCACCTGTATCTACCAATAGAGGTTTCCCAGAGTTTATCTTCTGAACCAGGATTAGAAGCTGCCTCACTGATTTACTGAAAACCCTTTTCACCCCAAATGAAACTGATCTTTCCTGAAGTTTTTTCAGTCTATTTTGACCTGGAAGGTGGTTTCATTTCATCAGACTCTGTTGAGAGGCTTGGTTTCATATGGTTTTCAAGGGAAACTGGGAGAGCTCAAGCAGCTTCCTAACTTTACTCTGCCATCTTGGCTCCACCTCCAGAACGCCAGTTGAGGCAATTTTTAAACTCCTCACTGATATAATTTTGCTGTCCATTTTTTCCTGTAATTCAGTTAACTTCTCTAGGAATTTTGATGCTATACCACTTGGTGCATACATTTTTAAAAAAATTTTTTTTTGTGATTTTATTTTTTGTGGTACCTCTTTAACAGATGTAGTTTCCTTTCTTATCTCTTTACTTTTTCTTTGTCTAAGACCAAAATTGGTAACCTTGGAGGGGGGTTGTTTTGTTTTGTTTTTGCTTCAGCTGAAATATAACATATTCTGCTTCAGCACTTTACCTTTATTCTGTGTTTACCTCTGTTTCAAATGTGTTTCTTGTAAATAACATATTAAAGGATTCTGGTTTTTAATGAACTTTGCTATTCAGTTCTGTTTTATGGAAGAGTTCATCCAATTCATATTCATAGTTATAATTATTAATTGTGTATTTTCTTCCATCCTATTTTTCCCCATTTATAGTTTTTCTCTCTTTTCACCTTGTCCCACCTCACTAGTATTTAACTTCTGACCACCACCTACTTCATTCTGCCCTCCATTCTATTACCTCTCCCCCATGTTCCTTCACTTTTTCTTTCCTAGATCCCTATAGGATATGAAAAAATTCTACATCCATCTGAATATGTATGTTATTCTTTAATTCAGCCAAATCTAACAAGAGTAAGGTTCAAACAATGCTAGCTTCTTCAATATTTTCTCTCTATTGTAATGTAACTATATTGTGTGCCTCTTTATGTGATGTTAATTACCCTATTCTCCTCCTCCTTTTCTCCCAATACATTTTTTTTCCTACCCTTTTGTAAAGGACTGAAACTCTTAAAAGGTGTGCTTAAATCAGAAAATGGAGCACTTAAGAGTGCAGATTAATAGTCTTAAGCCCAAAGAGGCTTCTTAAAAGTGTTCATAAAAGATTTTAAAAGGTTGACAAAAGAAGTAGAAGAAAAAAATGAGAAATGAAATGAGAGATATGCAAGAGAAAGTCAAACAGCTTGGAAAAGGAAGAAAATTGACTGAAGAAATACAATAGGTCAAATCCAAATCCCTGTTTTGTGCTGATATTTAAATCAGAAAGAGCCAAAACAGAGAAAGAAAATTATTTCTATAATTTCCTTAATGAATATTGATGAACAAAATCTTAAATAAAATATTAGCAAAGAGATTACCGCAACATATTAACCGGATAATACACTATGACTAATTGGGATTTATATCAGTAATGGAGGAAAACTATCAGCATAATTGACCATAGCAATAGCAAAACTAACAGAAATCTTATGATTATCTCAATAAATATCTGGTCTCCCAATCTCATCGAAGCTGGAAGTACAGTAGTTACTCATAGTCTTTACTACACTAGTGATTGTCATGAAATCGAGTGGGACAATTTGTCCTTCCTTAGGCATTCTGGTTAGTTTCTACTTCTGGGAGCTCACCACATTGGTTTCAGACATTGGACACTAAATGTAGACCACTTTTAGACATATTATGTCTTAGAATTCCTGAGCTTAAATGATTCTTGGCATAGAGGTTTTTTTTTAAATGTTTAATTGAGACTTTAAAAAATGCTCTCAATTCTTATTGACTTTCTTTCCCCCATCCCTCTTGCTAATTACATAGAGCTTTTCACATGTTATGGAAAAGTTGTTGTTTGGTTGTTTAGTTATGTATGACTTTTTGTAATTCCAGTTGGGGTTTTCTTGACAAAGATACTGGAGTGGGTTTCTAGCTCATTTTATAGATTAGGAAACTGAGGCCATTGGGGCTAAATGATTGTCTGTTGCCACATTTAAACTGAGGTCCTTCCGATTTGAGAGCTTGCATTTTATCCAATACACTATCTAGCTGTTCTACAAAGATGTAGTTAAACAAAACAAATACATTAGCCTTTCCAATTTAAGATGCCTCATTTGGCACATGGTTAGCCCATCACTTCTTTACAGAGTAGAATAAGACAAAATTCTTAGTCAGTAAGGCCTCTAAAGGCACTTCATCATGACATTCATCAGAGTGTATTATCTTTTGATAAGATTGCTTTTCTTTTCATTGTTATGATCATTGTATAAATCGTGGTTACTTTAATAACAAGAAAGAATATACCTTTTAACACAGATCCAGGGACTTGTATAATTAATGAAATCCATTAAAAGAAATATATTTTAGAGAGACAATACTTTTAGAGGAGACAAAAAATAGACAAAGTTTGTTTTTTGATCATTATCCTTATTTATTTTGCTGTTTCCATTAATGCTGTTTATGGAAAAAAAAACTTTAGAGCAGGTCTATGTAGAGAAATAAAATTTTGGGGGGAATGTCCCTTCTTTTACAATTTCTTTTCAAAATCCGTTAGCATGAATCATTTTACATTTCATTTTATTTTTATTCTGAAATTAAACAATGCATGAAATGAGCATTTCTATATGCATATTGGAGTTGATAGAGAGGATGGTACATGAAAATGCAAATCTCTATTATGTAAGGCTTAGCATGGATAATTGATAGTTGATTATATTTTCAAAAGTAAAATTCCATTTTGTCTAGAAACCCAAACAAATGAGTTGATCTGTGACAGTGCTTTGTGGTGTGTATAAACATTTAATTGCACTATTATTGAAGTTGCACTTGTAAATTTTTATCTTAAAAATATAAACATAGGCTTCTTGTTCTTTAAACCATTAACCACCTAAACAGTTGACTGTTCATGCATATCTGACTAGAACTGAATCTAGCTCTGTTGTAAATTAAAATAAACTTTTAAGGAAAATACAAAACAGATAGTGGTTGGAAAATGAATTAGAATGCTGTTTAGAGTAGGATCAGACTGTGAATAGTCTCTAAATTGCAATTTGGGTCTGAAAGAGAGATTCAGTCTTTAAAAAAGCTAACCAAAAAATGAAAGGCAAGTATGGTATATAATGCAGTTCATCTGGATTTCAGATGACACATACTAACTATGTGATCATGGACAAATCACTTGATTTCTCAGTACTTCAGGTAGTATTTTTTTTTCTAAATTAAGATTCTAAGTTTTCAGAAACTTACTTCTCTGTACAAATGGAAGCTCAAATGGGCCAATAAAAAGAAAACCTGGGGGATGCAGAGCTGGAAAAAAAAATAGAAGAAGCAATGGCAAATTTCTAGCTTGTAACAATTTGAATTTTTTTTTAAACTAAAGGGCATGTCTTTATGTGGTCAGAGGAATGGACTTAATATTGATCTAAAATGACTCATGGTATAAGGGAAAGAACGTTTCATCTAGAATGGGAAGACCTGAGTTCTAATCCTGATTTTATTGCTTACTACTTATGTATCCATGGACACATCACTTTTCCTGTCATTTGGGTCTCATTTTCTTCATCTGTAAAATAAGAAAGCTGGCCTTTTGATGTTCTCTGAGTGCTAATTCTAGACTTCTGATATAAATTGAGTGAGTACTACGTGTAGAGAGCCTCAGGATAAATGAGAACAGGATACACAGGAGGGAAACATGGAAGATTGGTTTGCAATGTAGTTGATGAGAATATTTAATGCTCCCAATCTTCACAATTGATATTTAAGTGCATTTTGCTGGCTATCGATAGATAGACCTGTCAAATCTCTCATTTGTGCAGTCAATTTCATTACTACAGGCTATTTGGGTGTTTGGGATGGGTAGGTAAAAATAAAATAAAAATAATACTCTTTTTATCGTACAATTTTTTTTCTCTGAACTTTTGGATGCAGAGAGAAAAATAAAAGGATGAGAACTTAGGTATCTGAAACCTTCTGAGTTTTTTGCTTTTTTGTTTTTGAGGCCCATGAAAGAGACTCTAAGAGCAGTTAATATCAGGATCAGGATCAGAGGAAGAAATATATAGTTCAGTGGGAGTGGAATTGGCATTTAAAAAGAGAAGATGCTCTTCTGTAACAGCTGTGGTGATGCTTGAGATCAGTCATTGGTCTATTAGCTATCTCAATGGCCTGTCCTCCTGATCTTTGGCTGTGCCAAGAATAGGGAACAATTGAGACCATATTGCTGTTCATATGATGGAAAATTTCAAAGACCATGTAATGTCACTGATGAGTCTGATGCAGGAATTGTAGGGTGTTTTGTTGTTGTTGAGTCATTTTTTAGTCATGTCCAATTCTTTGTGATTCCATTTGGGGTTTTCTTGGCAAAGATACTGAAATGGTTTGGTTGATGAGTGGTAATCAATATCAGCCTAGAGGGAGGGCTCCACTAAAGTGACATAAGGTTTTTCTTTTCAACATTTTTGTAGGTAACTTAATGAAGGTATAGATGTTATACTTATTAAATGGATAGCCAACATAAAGCTGGAAAGAATAATTATTATATTGGATTTATAGACATGATTCAAAAAAATCTCAGCAGACTAAAATTGATGGAATAAATCTAATAAAATGAAATTTAATATAGATAAATACTTGAATTAAAAAATCAAATTAATGAACTACACAAGTTGTAGAGAATAGATTTCCTTGTTAACCTCTCTGCTTCAAGTCTTTCCCCACCCGATCCATTCTCCATTCAGCTGCCAAGAAGCTTTTTTTTTTTTAAGTATGGATCTCGCCATGTCACATTCACTTAGCCCTATAAGTTCTAGTGGTTTTATATCATCTTTTTTTGGTGGTTTTTGTTTTGTAGGCAATTGGGGTTAAGTGACTCACCTAGGGTCATACAACTAGGAAGTGTTATGTCTGAAAGCAGATTTGGACTTAAATCCTCTTAACATTAGAGCTAGTGCTGTGCCCCAGGCTCTATATCATCTTTAGGATTAATACAGCATCTCCTGGTATTTAAAGCTCTTTATAACTTGGCACATTCCAATCTTCCCAGCCTTCTCTATTGCACTCTCCTCCATGAACTCTATGATCCAATTTATTGTTATTGTTGAGTTAGTTCAGTCATGTATGACACTTCATGACCTCATTTGGCGTTTTCTTGGCAAGGATACAGGAGTGGTTTGTTATGGCCTTCTCCAGCTTATTTTTACAGATAAGGAAACCGAGGCAAACAAGGCATACTGAGTTGCTTAGTAACTGTAAATTTCTGAGGCTGGATGAGTTCAAATCCATGAAGATGAGTTTTCCTAATTCTGAGTTCAGTACTCTGTTCTCTCTCTTTCCTTTTTAAATTATAGCTTTTTATTTACAAAACATATTCATGGGTAGCACTCTATTCTCTATGCCAAATAGCTGGTCCATGATCCAATTACACTGGATTATTTGAAATTCTTCATATATGACCTTCTCTGTGTCCCTTAAACCTAGAGTAAAGGATTTACTTCCTCAGATGCTTGTCTTAATTTTCCTAGCTTTCCTCAAGACTAAGTACAAATTTCTTCTTCTGCAGGCTTTTCTTGGTTCTCTCCTCCCCTCTGCTAGTGCCTTCCTTTTCTATGTTGCCTTCTGCCCATTCTGTATGCACAGACAGACACACACACACATATACACACAACCCCTAAGAATTTATATTTTGTCATCCTCAATAGAATGAATCCTCCCTGAGGGCTGGGATCCTTCTTGCTATTGTATTTCCAGAGCTTAGCATAGTGCCTGATACATAAGCACTTAATAAATAACTGCTGACATGATAACTGAAAAAATTCAGATTAAAAAAAAACCTACACACTTTAAAAAGGGGATATAGTTGACAAGCCAAAACTTACTTAAATATCAAGCCAAATAACATTTCTTTTTGTGTGCATATTTACTTTTGGACACAATTCAGAGAAAATTGAAAAAAATCACACCATTATTTATTTTTGATTTATTTATTTTTTTGCTGAGCCAATTGGGGTTAAGTGACTTGCCCAGGGTCACACAGCTAGGAAGTATTAAGGATATTCTTTCTTTCTTTTTTTTAAAACAGTTTTTGGTTCAAAATTCTCTCTCCCTCTCCAACCCCTTTTCCCCTGCAAAAGGTGAGCAATATGATATTAGCTATACCTAGGAAATCCATATAAGATTTTCAAATAATTTCTATGATACATAAAACTTTTTCTTTCTTTTTTTAAATTAAAGCCTTTTATTTTCAAAACATATGCATAGATGATTTTTCAGTATTGATCCTTGCAAAACTTTGTGAAGGGAATCCCCTTCCTCCTACTCCCTCCCTTAGATGACAAATAATCCAGTATGTGTTAAACATGTGCAATTCTTCTATACATATTTCTACAATTATTGTGCTGCACAAGAAAAATCAGATCAAAAAGAAAAAAAATGAGAAAAAAAAAACAAAATGCAAGCAAACAGCAACAAAGAGAGGGAAAATAATATGTTGTATCCACACTCAGTTCCCACAGTCCTCTCTCTGGGTTTAGATAGCTCTCTTCAAAACAAGACCCAAGGAAATTACCTGAATCATCTCATTGTTGAAAATAGCCACATCCATCAGAATTGATCATCATATAATCTTGTTGCTGTGGTACATAAACTTTCAAATAGGAGAAGGATATTTTTTGCATCCTGAAGTGTAAGTACCATAAACCTTATTTATAGCTTGGTTCTCTATGTCCTGGTTTGGTAGATTTAATAGAATTCTAAACCTCAATAGTATGCATTTCTGGAAAATCCAAATCCCAAACACAGAAATACAAATAGGATATAACTAGGAGGAATTTATGACACACACAAAAAATCCCTCAAATTGTTTTACAGGTTTTTCCTACTGCAGATTACTTGCAAGCATTATTGTGTCATTTGAGGAAAACAAGATGGGATTTGTGAATGGCAAAGTTTTTTAGGAGCATAATTCCAGAGTTAGAAAGGACCTCAGAGACTATATAGCTTGATCCCTTCATATATGTATATTTCCATATTTCCTACTAACTGGGAAGATGAGGATAGTGAAACATTTGAATTCGTTGAAATTGGTTATCTAATCTATGTTGAGTACCAATATGGTAAGCCCTTGGGAATTAGGAGAGGGTAAAGCTTTCATATCACCCTTACTACCTCCTAGCTGCTCTCCTTGACTTTAGGCCCTTCCTTATCTAATCCAAATTGATTTTTGCTGCATATAAATTATAAAGTTTCCTTTGTGTTTCATACTTAGAATGTACCAGATTCAAATCACAATGCATTTCATTTTATAATGAATTTTATAAATATTATGACAAGCAAGTTCAATAAATTTCTCTTCTTTCATGGACTCTGGCTTACACTTTTTATTTATTTAATACATTCTTTTGTGGCAAGTGGAAAACAATACCAGATTTGGAATCAGATGACTTGTATTCTCTAAGACTCAGTTTTCTCATTTGCAAAATTACTAGTTGATCTCAGAGGTCCATTCCCTCTCTAAACCTTAGGAATGAATGCAGCTTTTGATCAGAGCTGATCAGAACCCAAATGAAGAGCCACTGATCAGAACTGAGTAAAGGAAATAATACAATCCATAGGGAAAATTATGGTCTTTTGAGTGAGGAAAGAAAAGTGCATTTACAGAGAAAAAGAAGCAGAATAGTCTATAGTCATGCACGAAACCAAACATCTTTTTAAATGTGGTGCCGACTATGGGCTCACTCTCTCAACCTCCACTTACATTGAAAATTTGGATCTCTATAAAGTAGTTGGTTACTTTCTTCCTTGGGGTTCTAGGAGCAACCTTAAGGGGTTTGATTTTTTCTTCTAATACTATCAATTATAAACTCCCATTCATTGTGTTCAATTCTATTTGATCAGTTAAAATTTCCTCAATTTAATTTAATGTTAACATAAATCAGCTTTTACAAAGAGATATTAATGGGAAAAGGTAGAGTAAGAATTAAAATACAACAGTTCCTCAGAAATCTAGGATATATTCTTTTACAAGTATAAAGTCCCAAGGAAAGCAGACTGAAGTTTTAGATAAAAGACATAATTCACAGGTCTTTGTTGGATAGAAATCCTGTTTTGTTTTGGTGGAATCCTTATTTTCCCGAGAGTATATTGTTTCTTGCTGATTTCTAAGTTTAGGGGTCTTTGTAAAATCTTGAAGTTGTTTTTCTGGCATGTATTTAGTTTGTTCTTGGCTCCAACATTTCAACACTGATGCTTTTGCTAGTCCCTGCTGTGTGGGGGACATTCTTAGAACCTCAATGTTGTCACTGTCAAATCCAAGTCATCTGGATCTTTCAAAGTTTAAAAGATCTTCCTCCAGTTGAGGTGGTAAATATTAAAGATGACTTCCTCTCCCTTCCCAAATTATTCTTTCCTGAGCACTTGACTGGCACTTTTCCACAACTGTTCTGGTCTATTACAAAATCCCCAGATTCTAAACTCACTTATGTTCTTCTCTAAGCTCCATAGGAAATGATTATTTCTCTCAAATAACCATAAGATATTTCTAACTTGATATAATTTGCTTTTATCCAGTGGCTCAAACACATTTAATTCCTTTTATTGATTCTTCACTGATGGTTTATGCTACTAATTGATGTATTCAATAGAGAAGCTTAAGTCTTTTCTTTACCTAGCTCATAACTTGAATAGAGGCAACTACATTTTGCATTGGACAGAGCACTAGATCTGGATTCAGGAAGATCTGAGTTCAAATATGATCTCAGACACTTACTGTTGAGTCCTAAATAAAAAAATCATAGCCACCCCCTTTCTTGCCATTAGGACTGGAAATTGAGTTTTAAAAAAAGAGTCCAGGAAAAACTTTGAGGCTCTGACCATCTTTACATACCATTGTGTTATAATCTCCAGATGCTTTATCTCAATCCTTGCTAGGATAATTCCCCCTCTTTTTGTGTATTGCCCCTTACCTCTCTATCTCTTGTCTGTGACCTTCTTATCTTGACTTCTATTCTGTCGGGATTAAGTTATGATCCTTTTCTGGAATTATGGTTTATTCATCCTCCCAGTGACTTTGCTCCCATTATCTGTTTTTGTTTCCCCTATCAAACTCCTATATATGTTCTCTGCCTTGGTTCATCTGGACCAAATGCTTTGGACAAGAGTCCCATGTAGTCAACTAGCTTAAACTGCACATTAAAGATTAAAAACAAATCTCTGCTTGCCTCAGTTTCTCTGGTATTACGTTACTAGCTTTGTGACCTAGGCAAATCACTTAATTTCTATTTGCCTAAGTTTTTCATCTGCAAAATGAATGACATATTGGAGAAGGAAATGGCAAACAATTCTAGTATCTTTGCCAAGGAAACCCCATTGACTTTGTTCATGTCATGTAGAGTCTGACACTCTAAACAAGAACAGCATGCCTTTAATTGATTGATTCAATCCCAAAGTTGTGGCCTTCTTTAATTTTTTTTTTCAGGGAGGGAGGGAGGCTTGCTCAGTGTCACACAGCTGAAAAGTGTTATGTCTGAGGTCACATTTGAACTCAGATCCTTCTGACTCCATGGCTAGTACTCTATCCACTGTGCTATCTAGCTATCCCACTTTTTAATTATTGAGGTACAGGTATATAGCACTTTTTTTTTACACCCAAAGAATTTGCTCCCTTAAAAAAATCCAAAACTTTATCAGTGAAATCATTTATTAAATCTACAAATCTACTAGCTCATTTGGCAGCATGAGAACAGGAACAGAATTTCATAATTATGGGAGCTTAAGAAGACTAATTTTCCAAGCTTTTTCTTGTTATAGTAAACTGCTGCGGAGGCCCATAGAGGAAAAAGGAGCTCAAAGTCCATCCTTAAGGTAAAATTAGTAATCATTCTGGCAAAGTAGGAAAATGATGAGATGTGTGGGAGGGTATTAATTCTTGTGAGGGTTCTCTAAGTACAGTTCTTTGTCCTATATTAGGAACAGAAAGAAAAAAGAATAGGATTTACAGATGGTTTTCAAGTAAAAGAGAGACAGTTCCATATAATTAATAGAATACTCATCTTTTTACTTTTTGGATATGAAGACCCAAGTTCAAGTATTGCTTCTCACAAAAAGTGACTGTAAACTTGGGCAAGTCACATAATCTTTTTTGGATTATTGGCAGCTCTCTGATTTCAGGTTACAGAGAGGGTGACCAACCAAAGTCAATTTACTTTGATAGTGGGAGTTTCCACATGGTAGTGTTCCCTCTACCAGTGAAATTATAATCCAATCGTATCCCAGTTGGAGTAGAAGACTCTAACATATTCAGTAATCAGTGTAGATGAATCTGGGAGAAAAAAGGAAATAGATGATTGGAATAGGGGAATAAGCTTCTTGAAGGCAGTGGAATCATGGGTTGTGCTCTTGCCCTTGTGTGCTAGGGAAGGATGGAGGAGACGGGATACCATGCATTCTTGTACTGTGCATTCTTGCCAGAGTGGGTAGGAAGTGTGGAGATATTTTCTGACTCACTGGCAGGATGCTGAATCTCTTTGAGATCTATCTTGTGGGAACAAAATATCAGTAGCAAGTACATTTTGACAAGGATAAAATCAACTTTCAGGAGCAGCTTGAGAAAAATCTGACTCAATTGGTGTCCTTATGATGGAGGGTGCAGAGCAGGAGAAGAGCAAGAAACAGCTTAGGATTCATAAGAGGAACAGATTAAAATCTCCTCCACTTATGTTACCAATGAGAAGGTTAATTACCTAGTTCTTTTTAGGAGGCCATAGTGGGACAAATATTAGGTGGCACAAATTAATTACAAATTAATCACTATTAATTTATTTATTGGGTGCCAGTAAATGCAAGGCACTGTAAGTGGGGATACACAGTGATTAATGAGGAGATGTGCATTTATAGGTCTAACACAGAACAATAGATTTGGCCTGTTTTTTTATTTATTTGTTTTCATATATATGTATTTTAGTACCCCTAATCTCCTCTGATAGAATCTAAGTAGCTTGAAGGCAGAGACTGTTTCATTTTTGATTTTGTTTCTCTAACATCCAGCACAGTGCCTTCATAAATATATCCACTGTAGCTTACTTGGGGGAAGTAAGGGAAAGAAAGGGGAAAAGAAAGAATAAAGTAAGAAGTTCACAGCAGAAAACAAGAAAACCCTACAAGGAAGCAAAGAAAAGATGGACAATTATGAATGCAGTGTGTTTCATTTTTAATGTACACTTTCTTGAAATGGATATTTATTGTTACATATTTTGAATCCTTTTTTATGTTCTGTTGTGACAATTTTTTTCTGTTTCCTTTTTCTATTTAAGTTTTAAAACAAATGAAAAATGCAAAAAATAAAAACCCCAAACAAACAAAAAAACCCACCTCAAACAAAACAAAACACAGGTCTTGAATCCAGTCTGATTCATACTAGCTGTTAATCTATGCCATACTTGCTACTTATATCTAGCATATAGTAGTTCTTGATGATTGATTATATGACCAAACAAGGGACAACAGGAGTTAGAAGGGGAATATTTACCTCTTCCTGCAGTATGTGGGGATCAGGAAAATCTTCAGGGAAGAGCTGCCCTTTGGGTTGGGTCTTGAAAGATTGTTTAATATAAATAAATGAATGGACATGTTAAGTTTTAGCTTCCAGTGACACATGTAAGACAGAATATGCAGGGGATAACTGGAGTTACAGAAATGGAGCTTGGGTGGGAGGAGAGGGTTGGCCATGAAAACAGCTCAGCAATAAGTTGGACCTGATTCAGTCTAGTTGTTCAGGTTCAGTTAACAAAAACAGTTAATTTAGCCACGGTCCAAAAAGAAATAGTTTCCTTTGACTCCCAACTGAAATGTTTTCAATTAGCTGGTGTTTTGGGTTGGATGTGGAGTGGCTCAGGGACTTCAGGTCACACGGAGGATTAAAAACTTTCTTAATAGGAGCAAGTTGGAGAGGTGGAATATAAGAAGATTGCACTTAGAGGTAGAAAATAGACATTCATATACACATGCTTATATACATTTTTTGACTATTGATTAAACATTGCTAAAGCTGAGTATATCTTCCATACAATGGCACAGGTAGGTGTCCAAGTCCTAGTTATTGGGCTCCAAATCCTTTAGTCCATCACAGCTTTCTAGAAAAGCTCCTTTCCCTTCCATAGATTGTACTTGATTATCAAAAGCGATCCAATTCTCTTGCCTTTATGCATTTCCTCTTATTGGAAGTTAAAAGAAAGAAAACATTTCTTTTTGAGTAAAAAAAGTCAAATAGTATTACTATTACAAATCTGGCAGAACAGACACCATGAATGTTTGTTCCCACTAAAATATGTAATTCAAATTGACACTGATAAAGGGATAATATGCACAGAGAGCCTGAGACAAACTATAGCCAATAGGAACCAATAGGGACAAACTATAGGGAGAACAAACCCATATGGTGCCACATGGAGATTCAACATTGGAATCTCAGACTAATGCTCTTTGGCTCATCACACCATGGACTGGATAGAAGGTAGATCAAAGACAACGTGACAATGGTAAATCAGGGGCACCCAACAAACCGCCAGGTGGTTCATGAGCAATGGGAAAATCACTATCCATACCAGCTCAGGTATGGTGAGGGAAAGGAAGGAGGGACAAATGAGAAAAGGAAAAAAAAATGATAGGGATATTTTAAGTTAGAATGGATCATTTCCTGTTTTTGTATTTTAGTTTCATTCTCTATAAAATGAAGATGTCCTAGATAATCTCTAAGGCCATTTCCTACTCTGTCATTCTCTTGTTCTAGTTCCCATTTGGGAGATTAGGCACCCTTACAAGCAGTAACATAACTTCTCCCTAAGGAGAAGGGACGAAGAAAATTATTGCTGTAGCTCTGGGGCATTGTACAACAGAAACAAGAATTTATTAAGCATCACTATATTCATAATATTTTGCCAGAAAATGAGAGATATACAAAGTTTAGGTAAGACATCTTACCTTCAAGATCATTCTAGTAACAATAATATACAATAATAATATTGTATGAAACCTGAAGATGAAATGGGTGTAGTGGAAGACAAAGAGTTAACTCAGTGGAAAAAATATATAAAAAAGTAAATTTAAAGCTTAAAAACCTAGAGTAGTGTTCCAGACTCACTAGGATACATCCCTCCCAAAGAGGGGAGGTTTAGAAAGCATAAACCATCATGGAATAGCTTAAATAAAGCAATAAACATTTCATAGACAAATTTGGAACTTGTATGATTCATTAAAGGGCCTGTGGCTAGATGACTCAGTGTACAGAGCACTAGGCTTGAAGTCAAGAAGACTCATCTTCTTGAGTTCTAATCTGGCCCTATTAGCTGTGTGACTCTGGGCAAGTCACTTAACCCAATTTGCCTCAGTTCCTCATCTGTAAAATGAGTTGTAGAAGGAAATGGCAAACCATTTTTGTTAAGAAAACCTCAAATGAAGTCACAAAGATTCAAAAATGACTGAAGTTACTGGACAACAACTATGATCTACTATTTTTAGTCAATTGACAGGTTTCTTTGTCTGCAGAACCTTTATGGCTTGCTTATGCATGGATGAAACAAAGTGGATATTTTGTTCTGTGCAATACATATTGGTGAATAGTCATTCATAAACTCTGGTATTCAGAATATCCCCAGGCTAATCTCTGTCCATCTGTCTTTCTTTCCCCTCTCCTATCTTGTTCTGCTCCCCTTCCCTCCTCATTCATCTACCCTCTGAAAATCTGGTGCAGTGAAGAGAGAGTTAGCGTTAGAGCCAGGTAGCTCTGGGTTTAATGTCATTCTAGCACATACTTGCTATGTGACCTTAGGCAAGTCTCTTAATCTATAAATCACTCAGGACTTTCTCTAAGATTATCCTTTAATAAGAATCTAGACTCAAACTAAAATCATAAATATTTCCTTAATTTTAGACCTGGTACTGAGCATGCCCAAATATGAACTTCTTGTGAATTATGTAGAATTCTTTTCTTTGCATCATGCTACTCTCTACAGGAAGGCCCTTGGGAAAAGCTGAAGAAGAAGAGGAGGAAAGACAGAAGAGGGATAAAAGAATACAGGACTTATTCTTCCTGTATGATCTTCCCCATGATCTGAGTTCCAATAAGGAGTTGTCAGTTCTCTAATCAGGATTCCAGGGGATTTGTCCCACAGATGGGGCAAAGAAATGGACAATCTGTATCAGGTTGATGATTGGGGTACTAACTCATCAAACTAATCAAGTATTTCATTGATCAACCAATGGCTATTGCCTTTCCATGACACAGATGAATTGTACCACCTTCCTGATTGTAGTAATAGACAATTGACAAGCCACATTGTTTGGTGTAGACAATCTTTTCCAGTAATTTATCTGAAGATGGAATAGTAATAAGGCTGGTGGAAAGATTAAGGGACATTTTTTTCTCTAGAATGAGAGGGTCTGAGCAAGTTTGTAAGCAGACATGAAACTGAACAAGAAAGAAGGAGATGACTACTGAAATAAAGTCCTAGAGAAGATAGGAGAGAATGGAGTCATAAATACAAGTAGAAGGATTAGCTTTAAAAGAGTTAATAAAATTAGAGTAGAAAGATTGTCCAAGTTGAGCTTATGCAAGATAAAGAATATAAGCTCCCTGAGAGCAAAGATCTCATTTTTATTTTTGTATATTCAATACCTTAACAGTTGAAAGACATTTAATAAATGCTTATTGAATTGAATAGAACAAATTTATAACAGGTGAAATTATCTTGGTTTTATGATTTTTCCCTGAGTGGTTGAGATCTGTTCCTAACAGAGAAGATTAATTTAGAATATCTAGAAATATCCCATTTAAAAATACATTTCACAAATTACATATCAGGGGAGTATACTGGAAGGTGTTAAAAAGTATTGATGGTTCTGGGGAGGTCATAGAAAAGATGGATTTAGAAAAGATCATTGGATTCAGTGTTAGGAGGTCAATGATGAACTTCGAAAGAATATTCAATGAATTACTTAAAAACCTCTAGTTCTAATTCCAGACATAGAAAATTAGGTCTGTCATTTTTAAAACTTGGAAGAAAATCTGGCAAGAACATTTTTCTTTTTCTTTTTTTTTTTGATTCAAGCAGATTTGTTTATTTTTTAAAAAGCAGAATATTTTAAAAAGTTAATATTTTATTTCATTTTATTATTTTTTTCAAAATATATACATAAATAATTTTCAACATTCACCCTTATAAAACCTTGTGTTCTATTTTTTCCCTCCCTTCCCCTGACCTCCTCCCCTAGTTGGCAACCAATCCATGTTAAATATGTGTAATTCCTCTATATTTATTTCCATATTTTTCCATTATATTCCATAATATTCCATTATCTTTCCATAAATATTATACTACACAAGAAAAATCAGATCAAAAAGGAAAAAAATTTAGAAAGCAAACAAATAACAACAAAGAATGAAAATACTATGTTGTGGTCCACATTCAGTTCCCGCTGTGCTCTCTCGGAGTGCCAATGGCCTTCTTCATCACAAGACCATTGGAACTGATTTGAATCACCTCGTTGTTGAAAAGAGCCACACCCATCAGAATTGATCACTGTATAATCTTGCTGTTTCCAAGTATAATGATCTCCTGGTTCTGCTCATCTCACTCAACATCAGTTCGTGTAAATCTCTCCAGACCTCTCTGTATTCATCCAGCTGGTCATTTCTTACAGAACAATAATATTCCATAACATTCATATACCACAACTTGTTCAGCCATTCTCTAGTTCATGGGCATCCACTCAGTTTTCAGTTTCTGGCCACTACAAAAAGGCTCTGGCAAGAACATTTCAAAGAAAAATATTGAACAATTAGGATGACAGAAAGACATACGTGATTTTGGTGGGGACAGAGCTTCATCATCATTAGATAAAGCAGTGATATACAACTGGTTTACAAAAAATGAGTCTGATCTTTTTAATTAATCAGAAAATATTCCAGTATTCTTTTACTTTCTAGGGAAGGGTGAAAAAGCAATTTAATAGTAAGTATTTTAGAATATGGGCACTTTTCAAGGACATTTTATTTTTAGATTATATTAGAATATATGTTTAAAAGTCAGAGGGATGTGGTAAATAGAGAGCTTGCTTTAAAATAAGGAAGACTCTAGTTCAAAATCTGCTAGTGTCTCTAGTTGAGTGGCTTTCTACAAGGCATTTAACTTCTGCTTTTTCAGGTAACCCTATAGCAATTATAAAATCATAGATAGTTTGGTGGAGGGAATTCCTTTTATTGAGGAAATTACAGATGTATAAAATTCCATTTTCAGTCTCCCTATGGCTAGCCTTGGCAAACTTATGAATTAGGTAATTTATCATCAATTATCTTCAACTTCCCCCTTCCCTTTATGTTCTTCTCTCTTTTTTTCCTCCTTTCCTCCCTCCGCCTCCGCCTCCTTCTCTCTCTGTCTCTGTCTCTCTGTTTCTCCTATTCATTCTTTTCATTTAGGAGACCAATAACTTCATACTTTCCTTCTTTGTCCACTATCTGCCACAGTAGGTAGAGGGATATGGTGAAAAGTACATTACATTTAGAGTCAAAGGAGCTGGATTAGATTTTTTCCTACCACTTATTGGCTGTAAAGAAACTTCATTTCTTTAGGCTTCAGTTTATTCAGCCAACAAATAAGGGAGTCATACTAAATAAGGTTGTAATAAATAAGGGAGGTCTCTCTTTACTCTAAATTCTATCATCCTAGCAGCCTGTGCAGGCTATGCCAAAGCTGCCAGCACTCCTATGCTCCAGACTCTTTCCCTCTATGTTTTCCCTTCAAAATTGAGTCTTGTTTTCTCAGGGATTTGACATATGCTAAATCATGCTTGTTGACAATATTTCATAGTTGTTAATGATAGACTGGGGAAGTGGGATTAGGAGAGGAATGCTTGTTTTGAAATGGATGAAAGAAAAATTTTTTTTGAATACAATCCTGAATTAAGGAGAACTATAAGTAATGCTTTGCAATGTACAGTTAAGGAAAAAAAAGAAATAAAATACTGTGTACTCTCAGAATTTATTTTGTGATTAAAAATTAATTCAAACATAAACTGTTATATGGGGGACCAAAAATAAGACTAAGGTTACTCAGCATCTTACCCATAGGGGAGATCATAATATTTTTCCTTGAAATAGTGTCATTCTAAAGAAGCTGTTCAATTTTTCTTTGACATATATAGTTTAAAATGTAGCATAATTCTGGATTCTTTTGACATCGAAAGTCAGAAGGTATGAGGTTTATCTCCTAAGAAAAAATCTCCTGAGAGATTAGATTATAGCAATCTATATTTAGAACTGAAAGAGACCTCAGAAGCCATCTAATGTAATCTATTTTTTGTATAGGTTTTTCTTTTTTAGAATTATGATCTTGCAAGAAAGGGCATCTCCTTCCTCACATAAGCAGACAATCAATGAGAGGCCTAATTCCTTTATTTTTTAAAAATAGCATTTTATTTTTCCAAATACATGCAAAGATAATTTTCAACATCCATTTTTGTAAGACTTTGTGTTCCAACATTTTCTCCCTCCCTCCCTTACCACCCTCTTTCTTAAGACAGCAAGCAATCTGATATTGGTTAAACATAGGCAGTTCTTTAAAACACATTCCCATATTCATCATGCTATGCAAGAAAAATCAGATCAAAAGAGAAAAATGAGAAAGAAAAGAAAGCAAGCAAGCAAACAACAACCACAAGAAGTTGAAAATGCTATACTTTGCTTCATATTCAGTTGCCATAGTTTTCTCTCTGGATGTGGATAGCACATTCCATGACAAGTCTATTAGGATTGTCTTGAATCACCTCATTATTGAAAAAAGTCAAGTCCATCATAGTTGATCATCACACAATCTTGAGGTTATTGTGTACATTGTTCTCTTAGTTTTACTCACTTAGCATCAGTTCATATAAGTCTTTCTAGCCTTTTTTGAAATCAACCTGCTCATCATTTCTTATAGAATATAATATTCCCTTACATTCATATACCAGAACTTATCTAATCATGCTCCAGTTGATGGGCATCCACTCAATTTCCAGTCCTTGCCACTATAAAAAGGGACACTACAAACATTTTTGCACATGTGGGTCCTCCTCCTTTTGTGATTTCTTTGGGATATAAGCCCAGTAGAAACACTGCTGGATCAAAGAGTATGCACAGTTTGATAGCTTTTAGCCATAGTTCCAAATTGCTCTCTAGAAAACTAAATAGGGAACTACAAAAGAAATGGAACTTGGACCCAGAGCCTCAGACTCCAAATACATTGCTCTTTCTGGTACGCTACACTTTCTTAAAAGCCTTACTGAACTTTTACACAAAACATCAGACTGAAATAATGTTTAGAAATGGTTTCAGTTCTAGATAGAAAACTTTATCAGTGCTAGCCATGGAGAAAGATGCTGTGAATAAAAGATAATTGGACATAACCTGTGTCTGTGCCATAATTAAACAGAAAACAGAATAAGTATCAGAAGATGATGTACTGTATAGACTGCTCATTCATCTTTGGTGGCCAACCATTCACTCAACTCTCCCCTGTGGCTTCAAGAAGCTGTAGCATGTGCAGCTGGAAAAACCATCTTGGCAAAAAATATTGAACCAGGCTTCACACCCAATAATAAGTTAGGACAGTATATAGTCCAAGCACGTGAAGACTTCCCCTAATGGAATGAGTGGAAGAGAACAATCTGTTCCAACAACCATGAAGGCCATGGAAACAGATGCTGTGGAATGCTTAGAGCTTTGTTGGAAGACTGGAAGGTCATCCATTGCATCCTGGGCCATTGCTGGTCATCCTGACTTTTGCTATTAGACTTTGATGTTCTGACAGAGGGAGTTCATCTGATAGCTTCGCACAACTCTTCCTCTCTTAAATCCGATTCAAACAGAGATTATTGATTCTTTTCACTGGTACTCTTCCAAAACAAAGGACAAAAACAACAATAAAGTGTGAAAGGTAAGATTTGAACATAGATTTTATGACTCCAGAGCAAGTTCACTTTTTACTTTGGTTATTTTTACTTTGTAAACCTTGAAGTGTGTAAACCTGTCTTTAGGTACAGTTTTTGTTACTAGAGGGTAAATTATCTAGTTTCCCCTGTTTTACAGGCAGGCAGACAATTAGGAGATGGGATGCTTTGTGATATATAGTGCATATATTACAAAACTAGATTAGACCCTCCCTCTTGCAAAATTTATTCCATTTTCTCCTATTCCTCACAAAACCTTTCTCCTTAAAGCATTGTTGGTAGAATTGTGAATTGATCTAGTCGTTCTGAAGAACAATTTGGAACTATGCCCAAAGGGCATTAAAATTGTGCAGACTCTTTGCTTGCTATTGTAGTGAGGGGAGAGGTAAAGGAGGGAGGGAAAAAATTTGGCACTCAAAATTTTACAAAAATGAATGTTGAAAACTATCTTTACATACAATAGGAAAAATAAAAATACTATTGAGCAAAAAAGCTTGCCCCATTCTAAGACTTGTTGATTTCCAATTTTAAGAAAGATCTTGCCACTAGGTTCAAGTTGCAAAATGGTTACTGCAAGAATATGTGTTTCCTCCCAAACTTCCTTGTATTTAACTGTGGTATGTCTCTGTATGTAGATATGTATTTACTAGCTTTACAATTAGACTTTTTTTGTATGTGTGTATATTTATATACATAAATTTATCTTTCTCATTAAAATATAAACTCATTGGAAGTTGAAATAATTTTATTTTTTGTACTTGGATCTCTAGCACCTAGAGCAAGGTCTGGACCATACTAAATGCTTAATAAATATTTATTTGGTTTTTTCTCTGACAAGTAGGAGTACTACCTTCTTGTTCTGTTTTTATTTTATTTTTATTTTTGAGAAAGAATAGAAGTATGAATTGCAGAGATAGTGAAACAGTATGGCAGAAAGAATCGCAAAATTAGGTTGGAATGCGGAGCTATGACCAGGGAAATATGTTGACAACTGCTAGAGGCTTGAGCTTTTAGGAAAATGTTATCAGGAGAATCATGGAAGGAAGAATTTATATAGATGAAGAACTCTCAGCATCTTTTGTTAGAGTCTTACCCAGAGCACCAAATAAGTGACTGAAACTACAGGCTTCTGTAGGATAAATACTCACTACTCTGTGTTCTTCTCTATGTGAGTTTTATTGGTTTCCCTTAACTTGAACATATACATATCCATACTTTGAGCTTATGAGTCTGGGTACCTTTATAAGGGGAGTCGGTTACAAGACCATTAGAAACTGAATTTATCAGATAATCTGGGTAGGGAACTGAAAAGGCCCTCATAGTGTATCTATACTCTTCTTTTAAAGAGGGATTCTCTGTTGCAAGGTTTTAGCATAGACATGATAGTCACCTTGAAGGCTAAGGGTTATAAGCTTCTGACTTAAGACTGCAGACTTAAGATCTGGGTAATATATATAATAGTATTGGTTCCTATAGTTAAATAATATAGTTAAATAGTTAAATAAATTAATTTCAAACAGTTTTCATCTCTGACTAAATCAAATCAACAAACATTTATCAAATGTTTATTTCATGCAGACACTGTGTAATTATTCTCATCTTTGTCTTTATAAGGGACTTTGCTATAGTAAAACCCCTTATAATGCACCATTGCAGGATGTAAAGGACTTCATTTCCTAATTTATCAACTTACATGGTTAGATCTGGAAACCTCAGATTCATGAACTTGGAATTCCCCAGAAAAGGTTCAGCCTAAGGAAAGTATGAAAAAAGAGTTGTTTGAGACATCTTTATTTTATTTTATTTTATTTTTTTTAGTGGAAAGAAAAGAACAAGAAGAAGGCTAGATAAGTAGGACAGCCTTGGAAGCTATAGATTAACCTTACTATATACTTAAAAAGAAAAAAACATAGACAATAGACTTGCAGTTTCATGTAAAATCTTTTTCTCTTCCACTATGTAATGACCATTTTATTTGATGTTTCTTAGATTTAGAATAAACATGAAAATGAAAAAAAAATACCAAAACCAGAACATTTTAGTGTGGGATGTTGTATTTGCCTAAGGAAACACATTAGAGTTGGCAGAGTTGGCCCTATATTTGCTGCATCACTTTAAGTTATTCACAACTTCTCTGTGCCTTATTTTCTTCACTTATAAAATGTATTAATAATTATCAGACCCACTTCTCAGTACTGATATGTGGAATGCAATTAGATAATAGGTGCAAATGAATTTTGAGACATCTTAAGTGGTATGTAATTTTGAGATTATTTATCAAAACTTTAAACAGCCTATTTAAGACAATCAATATCTTTATTAATCATGATGCACATATTGTTTATCCATGATATGCTGTTGTACTATCTTTTTTATTTTTAATTTTAAAAATCTATTACTAATTTTGTTTTGACATAACAAATACTTCCCTAAAACATTACTTCCCATTTTCTTAGAAAATGGATATCAATTATTAACATACCCCTGTTTGATGTGAAAAAATGCACAATGAGGAATAAAGTTCTGGGGGTCAGAACTCCACCTCTGCAAAGAAGCAGGACAAGATATCTTTTTTTATCTTTTTCTTCAGTTAAAATTTGGTTACTGTAATTGGCAGTCATTATGTTTTTGTTCTTTCCATTTTCATTGTTCTGTTTATTGTAAGTATTGTTTTGTTTTTCTGCTTCTGCTTACCTCATTTGGCATCAGTTTGTGTAAGTCTTTGAATATTTATATCCTACTTATCTTTTCTTAGGCACAGTAATATTTCATTACATTCATGTGCCATAATTTCTTTACTCATTCCATAATTGTTGAGTGTATTGTTCTTTTACATTTATGTTGATACTACTGTAGTTTCTTTTTCCTGTCTTCTTTTCTCTTTGGTTTCATTCCCACCTCCCTCTTCCCCACCCCCCACTTCTTACTCAGAATGTTACATTTTTATTCTGACTCTGTCTTGGGAGGAAGAAGAAAAAAAACTAAAATAAAACAAATCGCATAAAAACAACTATATTTGTTTCACATATATCATTTCCCTGAATTTCCCCCCCCCCCCTTGTTGTTAAATATAGAACTCTAGATCTCAACTAAATCTTGGAATTTATTATTTCTGATAGTTGAATATTTTTCCACATCCATTAAAATTTTTTGTTTTTGGAGGAGTGCAATGACATATTTAATTGCTAATACCATTTTTGATGTCATTTATTTCCTTAATTAAAATTCCTTTGAGTGTTGGAGCCACTAACATCAAAAGGCACTCCCACAAAGACCCCTGAACCCCCTGTAGCAGCTTTGGTAGCCATTTAGGACAATATTGCAACTTGACCTTGTCCTTAATGGTTTTAGAACATGACCTGAAACTTCCAACTTTTCTTCTTGGATTGATAGCTTGGCTTTGTCAACTTGAACTTCGCCTCCCTTTTCCCCCCTTTTTTGGATGTGATTGACTTTTGGTTATATATTCCAGGACTCTGTATTGCCCAAACTCCATTTCAACATCTGATAACCAGTTCCTCGTGTCCTAAAATTCCTAATGGTAAGACAACTGGCAATATGTTTTACCAACCCCATACTTTAATACCTTTAATATTGACGATTTCCTTCCAGTTTTTTTGACTATAATAACATCTCAGAATATAGGTTCATTTAGATCTGATTCAATTCAATTGACTCCAATCCAGGAAACATTTGTTAAACATCACATATTTTTAAGATATGTAGCAGTTGGATATAACTGAGCTTGGAGTCTGGAGAGTTTGGATTCAAATTCTGCCTCTGACACATGCTACCTATGTGGCTGTGGCCAGATCATATAATTTTTTGGTCATCTGATTGCAACCTTTATTGCCTCAGACAACCTCTAAGACTCTAAATTGTAACTGAAGTGCACTGGTGGAAGGAAGTGCTACATCTGTCTTTTAGTGAATGAAATTATATGGCCTACCAAAATTATAAGTGGGGACCAAAAGATATGTCCACATAAACTCTGAAGCACTCTCATTCCAACTCACACTAATGAGTTCCTGTTTATTTTCAAACTTTATTATTGCTTTTATTTATTGTTAAAGTAGATGATTAACTTTTCTAGCATATCCTTTCAGCAACAGATTTCATGTCATTCTGCATTTTTTAGTGGATAATCTTTTTTCAAATATAAAAACAGCATTCATTTTCCCCATTTTTATGTGGCTCCCTGTTATTCTGTGAGTGATGATTAATACTTGTTATCCACTTGTTAATAGTTTGGCATCCATGTTTTTGTTGGTAATGATATGATCACATTTGTTCTTTTCATTAAGGTGTCCTACTTTTTTATTATTAGATTTATATCTTTGCATAGCTTAAGAAATTTATAATACCCTTGGTGTTTCTTGTATGTGGTAATATTATACAAATTTATCACTTTTAAGTAACTGGGTCAAAGCTTAGAATTGATTTTGAGAGCTTTTATCCACTCATGAATTTTGGTTGTTCTATTATATGTATTAAATTATACATACATATATGAATGCTTGGGCAACAAGATAGCACAGCAGATAGAGTGGCAGTCAGGAAGATTCATTATCATGAGTTCAAATGTAGCTTCAGACACTTACTAGCTGAATGATCCTGGGTAAGTCACTTAATCCTTTTTGCTCAGTTTCCTCATCTATAAAATGAGTTGGAGAAGGAAATAGCAAACAACTTCAGTGTTTTTGCTGAGAAAACCGCAAATGGGGTCATAAAGAGTTGGATATGACTGAAATTACTGAACAACAAAATGTACATACACATATATATCTGCATATTTGCATACACACTGTTGTTGTCCTTTCCTCCTAGTTCTCTTTATAGCGAAAAAGAACAAATCTAATCTCTTCCTCACATGTCTCACCTATAAATACCTAAATATAATTTATCATATTTCCCCCCCCCCTTTTTTTTCTCAAGCTGAACATTCACAGTTTTATCCACCCATATTTCTATGACATAGATTCAAGGTTGTTTTCTACTGCTCACTTTTCAGCTTACCTCTTAAACTCTGGTATGTAAAATTGAATATAATTCTCTAGATATAGTCTGACCAGGGAAGACTTCACAAAGATAATGGCCATTTTAGTCCAGAAAAATGTGCTGCTCTTAATTCAGCCCCAGGTTGTATTTTTGGCTTCCATGTCACAGTGTTGATTTGTATTGAATTCTCAGTTCTCTAAAATCATCATCTCTCTTTTACTCTCTACCCATGTCTCCTCCATCTTGTATTTAAGAGTGTAAGATTTTTTAAGCCTAAATATAAGACTTTGCATTTGTTCCTAACCTACTTTTTTTTTTTATTACAGCCAGTCCAATGTTCTTTCTGTCCTGTCAAGCTCTTTTTGAATCCTGTTTTTGTCATCTGTGATCTGACAGCATGCTACTTATGCCTTTTTCCAAGTCCTTAATAAAAATGTTAACTAACACAGATCCAGGTAGATCACAGACCTGTCACTCAACCTATCCCACATCCATATAATTGTACTAGTCTATGTTTTTCATAAGAATAGTTTGAGATACTTTATCAAATGCTTTGGTAAAATAAAGTAATTGCTGTCTACAATCCAGAAGTATCAAATTTAGCCTGCAAAGCTCCTAAAATATTATTAAGTTTTGGCTAGAAGCTGGAGAGCACAGAGGGCGGGCACAGGCACAGCATCTCAGAACTGGAAGAACCTCAGTTATCATCTGGTCCAACGCACATCTTAACAAGCATCTCCTCTACAATTAATCTTACAAGTGATCAACCAGCCTTTGTTTGAAATTCCCTAGTGAGGTGGGGAAATAGGACCTTTTAAGGCAATCCATTCCACCTTTCAACAGCTATCATTGTTAGGAAGATTTCTTCTTACATTAAGTCAGATAGATGACAGAATATCGGACTTGAAGTCAGAAGATCTGAGTTCAATTTCTGCCTCAGAAAATTACTACTTGTGGAACCTGTGGCGGTGTGACCATGGGCAAGTTACTTAACCTCTGCCTGCCTCAGTTTAAGGATCTGTAAAATGGGGATAATAATAGCACCTACCTCTCAAAGTGCTTGTAAGGGTAGAATGAGATAATATTTCTAAAGTATGTATGACCTTTAAAAGGTTATATTATATTTGTTATTACTAAGCCTAATCTCCTTTCCCTACAAGAGTATTTGTCAGGATTCCCATGCCAAGACAATCGCTCTCTTTTCAATCTTCTCTTTTTACTATTATGAGATACTTTGTTTTCTAGAATTAAGGTCCAAAAAGCTAGTTTTGTCCCAAGCTTGACATAACAACAAGCCTTTGGGCTTACTCTCTGAATGAACTTTGCTGCAACTAAATCACAGAACTGATAATCCCTGAGGGCAGGCAAACACCAGATAGTTCATCTCTCTCTGTCTCTGTCCCTGTCCCTGTCCCTATCTCTGTCCCTGTCTCTGTCCTTGTGTCTGAATTTGTCTGTCTCTCTGTGTCTGTCTGTCTCTTTCTCTCTGTCTCTTTCTCTCTGCCATTGCCTCTGCGCCTCTCTGTCTGTCTTCTCTCTGTCTGTCTGTCTTCTCCCTCTCTCTGTCTCTGTCTCTCTCTGTCTCTGTCTGTGTCTGTGTCTCTCTCTCTCTTTCTCTCTTTGTCTGTCTGTCTGTCTGTCTCTCTGTCTCTGTCTCTCTGTATCTCTGTCTCTCTCTTTCTCTGTCTCTGTCTCTCTCTCCATCTCTCTCTGTCTCTGTCTGTCTGTCTCTTTCTGTCTCTGTCTCTCTGCCTTTGCCTCTGTGCCTCTCCCCCCCCTCTCTCTTTCTGTCTTTCTGTCTTTCTGTCTCTGTCTCTGTCTTTGTTTCTCTCTTTCTCTCTGTCTCTCTCTGTCTCTCTCTCTCTGTCTCTGTCTCTCTGTCTCTGTCTCTCTGTCTCTCTCTTTCTCTGTTTGTCTGTCTCTGTCTCTCTCTCTGTCTCTGTCTCTTTCCTCACTCTCTTTCTCTGTCTGTCAGAGCTAAACAGAAGCTAAAAGCAAAAAGCATTATTTATTCTCTTGGAGGAGAGAAACTAGATATATGTGCCAGGACTCAAGGGGAGTCTATCTAGTTTCTCTCCTCCAAGAGAATAAAGAATGCCTTTTGCTTTTAGCTTCTGTTGGCTCTTTGATTTTTACTTATTGTTATTAGTTTGTTTTTCAGAATTAACAGTTGGGGTATTCCTTCTGTGAGTTCTTTTAGTATTTTTCAGAATTGAATGCAGTTGCATAACCTCTGTGACTCTTTGGTTATTCATTTTCAGGATTTCACATATTTGAAAAGTAAGCTCCTTGAAGGCAAGAAATATTTAGTTTTGTCTTTATAATCTTACTTCCAAGCTCAATGCTAGGAATATCTTATATGTTTAAAAAGTTCTTGTTGAATGAGTGAATAAATGAACAGATTAATCTACTACTACTAATTCTTCTCTCTGAAGCCAAAGAATAAAGAAGGACAAGAGAAAAGAAATCAGCAAAAATGATACATGAAAAAAATCTGTCATATACCACACCTGTGAATCTTACATCCCTGCAAAGTAGTGATGTGGGTGTCTTCTCATATTTCTCCTTTGGAGAGATATGTTATCTTGCAAGGTTTGCTTTTGATTGTTTTGTGGTTGTTCTCTCCATTTTTGACATTGTAGTCATTGTATTTATTCTTATCATGTGTCTGCTTACTTTGCTTCAGATCATATAAATCTTCTATTTTTTTCTTTCTAGTTTTTCTATGCTTATTACATTCCTAATTTGTTACAGTTCAGTAACATTCCATTACCTTCATGTACTACAATTTATTTAACCATTTCCCAATTAAGGGCTACTTTGTTTACAATTTTTTTGCTTCCACAAAAAAGTGTTGCTATAATTTAGTATTAATGGGAACTTTTAAGAAAAATAAATGGCCTCTTTAGAGCTTAAGTCAAGAGTCAGTAATCACCATTATTCTGGTACATAAATGCTATTTGATTTGATTTATATGATCTCTCTTCTGATTGCTTCTGTGATTTTTCTTTCATCAATGGAAAAGATAGTTGCTTTTTCCTCAGAGCATTCAGCTATCTTTGGAAGACCCTCAATTTCATTATTTATTTTTCTTCAAGAATACCAGTTTCCTTCTCCTTCCCTTCCTTTTTTTGTATAATATTCTGGTTTTTAACCTAGTGACAAAGGTCAAATTTCCCCTCTGTCACTTCAGATCATTTCACTAATTGAAATCCTATTTCTATTCCTTTAATAACATTTATTTCTCTCTGATACACTGGAATGTGATAAGACATTCCTAAAGTTCTTTCATTTTCTCTTCTTTAGTAGGAGATAGACTAACCTACACTTGGGACACATAATAGTCATGGTAGTTGATAGAAGACCTCCCTTACTTTTGATTTCCTATTGAATTCTGTCCCTTTTGTTTCACCAGATAAAATCTATTGTTATTTTATTCAGTTTTACGAAGATTTTTAATGCTGGTTAAAATTTAATAAAAATTAAATGGGAAATTTAAAATTAATTAAAACTTAGTGGAGAATTTCAATGTTAATCATATTATTATTTTATTAAGAGTGGATATTTCCCTAGTCCTTGAGTCAGAAGAACCTGGTTTCAAACACAGCCTCACATAACTTACTAGCTGTGTGACCCTGGGCAAGTCACTTAATCACTGATTGCTTACGACAAACAAATAAAACAAGAGTAGACATTTATGTGTTGGGTTTTCCTTGCCCAATTGTAGTCATTTAATATTATTTGTTAAAAATTTGAAGGTTAGTTAATATAAATACAGGAATGAAAATACCATATGTAAAATCAGGTTGGAAAGTAGAGCTCAGAGCAGGTTCTGATAAAATCCAGGCAAGAAGGAGAAAGGTTCAGTCATATCTTGGTATTCAGATAGTGGGACATAGGATTCTAGGCTGATATCCTGGGGAACAGAGGGACAGAAAGCCAGGCTTATAGTGACTGGGCGATTTAAAGCAAAACTCAATCTTGGAGATACTGGGTTCTATATTTCTAGAATTTGATATCTGGTCCTGAAGATTTTTTCTTAGGAAGTTCATTAATGGATATAGTTCAATTTCTTTTTCTAAAATGGAACCATTTAAGTAATATTTCCTCTTCTGTAAATCTGGACAATTTATATTTTTGTAAATAGTCATCCATTTCAGTTAGATTGTCATACTTGCTTCCTTACAGTTGAACAAAATAGCTCCTAATTATTGCTTTAATTTCTTTGTCATTGGTGGTGAGTTCATCCTTTTCATTTTTGATGCTGGTGATTTTGTTTTTTCTTTCTTTTTTTTCTCTAGTTAAATTAATCAAAAGCTTATCTATTTAGTTTTTTTTTCATAAAACCAATTCTTAGTTTTATTTATTAGTTCAATAGTTTTCTTAGTTTCAATTTTATTAATTTTTCCTTTGCGCTTCAGAATTTCTAATTTGATTTAATTGAGGGTTTTTGATTTGTTCTTTTTCTAGCTTTGTTAGTTACAAAAAGAACATTCTTGAGAAGAAAAGCCTTAAATAATTCCAGGCTTGCTAGGTGACTTTTAGGATTTCAAGACAAGAAAAAGATTCAGTCAAGTAGATTAAATTTGAAAGGGTCTAGAAATTGGAAATTCTAACAACCATGTCTCCAAAAGTTACTCTTATAGAAATATCATTTACTTTAATAATTATCTATTTTGGGACAATCTTGCATATACATCAGACATTTTAGTTGGGAGCTAATAATTGGGCTAATCATTTTGAGCTGCTTTGACTTGTTATCTTACATATTTTTACGATTTCTTTTTTCTTAAAACTGCATGTCTGAGACAGCATCTTGTCTAATTTGTTTACTTTTATCGATGAGTAAACTGAGTTTCAGAGAAGTACAGTGTTGTAAATATCAGAGTTATGATTCAAAATGAGTGTTTCCCAGGACAATCTGGTTCTTTCCCATTATAATAGGCTACCTAAGAGCTACACTGTATATTTGGACTATGAATTGGCAGATAGGATAGTATCTTCTAGGTTTCTATATTTCTAGAGATCTAGATTTTTATCATGGTGTCCTAGGAGTTGGTGTGGCAGTAATTATAGCTAAGAATGGAATTTCCTCTCTGGCCTTAATAAATTGTTGTAGTCAGATGAGTAAGGAAGATGAAGTCAAACTAACAGCAGAATGTCAGTATTCCAATAAGCCTAGAAATTAGTTCCTTTGTAATGGCTAAAAAGAAAGTCTTAAGAGTTTGACCATTAGAACTTTAGAAATGAGAATAGAAACCTGAGATTTAGTCCTTGTTTACTCTTCCTTTGAAATAAATTCCCAATAGAGTGATCTCTATTTTAATTAAAGCTCTAGATAATAATGTTATCTCCATATCCTAGCAAATAGGTTCAAGGTCAACGATTTTGTTATTTTTTCTAGTGAACAACTGAACACAACCAATATTTTCTGTAGCCTCTGTCCACACAAAAATTTTCTGTAATAAAAAACCACCCAGATTCTATGCTTTTTATGGGCATTTTTTTCAGCTGTAAATTCACTTTGAAAACTAAACTGCAGGAGGCTACTGAGCTTCAACTGAACGCTTTGCAGCATTTTTATTTGACTTTCATCAATTCTTTCCATTTTTCTTTACTCCTCCCCTTCAACTACTCAAACACTTGACAGAAAAAAAATCCTCACCACTTAGATTTCCAAACCACCCACTAAGACAAAATAACACTATATACTTCAAAAGGCCTGGGAGCTAAGGAGGAAAAGAGACAAATTGAAGGTTTTGCAGAATTCTTCCTTATTTCATCTATTTTTGTTATTTTCACCTGAGAGTGCAGTTTCTCTTTTTTTCCCAATTCTTAAAGATTAGAATGCTATTTTAAAAATCTGTGTATTGCACGATGCAGGATGGAAAAGATGTGGCTAGATTGTAGTTTTTAAGAAAATTATTATTGGATTTTCATTGGTTGCAATTTCAAAATGACTCAATAATGGTTGCCTGAGAGAGAAATAAATAAGATTTTAAGTTGCTGTAATACAAACAGCCACCTGATGGCATTAGCGAGCAAGGCAGGTTAAGGATTACTTTCTCCTTGTTGCAAAGGAACAGTAAAAATTTAAAAAAAAATAAAGAAAAGAAGAGAAAATTAGTGAGCTTCTCCTCTTGTGTCTTAAATAAGTTTGTGGAATATAAGAGGATTTCTCAAAAGGGACCTTGAGTCAAATGAAAGTCAGACCCTCATCTTTAGGTAAGAAATCCCTTTAATACACAAAATTCATAATCTTTGTGTGTGTGATAAATTCTTTTGGCAGTTTGAATGAATTCCATAAATTACATTTTTGATTGCATAAAATATATAGGATATTGAAATATAGTTATTGAGACATTTAAAAAAATGCATGGACCCCAGGTTAAAAATATCTGCTTTAATGAGTACCTGGCATAATAGAGAACCTCCTGATAGTTTTCAATGATTTCTTATAACACATAGGGCATTTTAATTGGATTCCTGGACAAAAAATTTTACCAATGGGTCCTTGCAACACAAAATTCATCTGAACATTCCTGAATTACGTAGGACATTCCAATGGAAGTTTTAACTCATTCCTTGCCAAGTCAAATAGACTATCTTAAAAAAAAATTGAACTTAGAAAAGTTCCCCAAAAGGGTTGGAGCTCTCTGAAAGTATATGCCCTTGGAGTTAATTAACCAAGAGGTCCAGGCCATTAGGCAAACTTTATCCTACAGTTCAGTTGTTTTTAGTTATATCTGACCCTTTGTGGCTCCATTGGCAAAGATACTGGAGTGGTTTGCCATCTCCTTCAGCTCATTTTATAGATTAGGAACTGAGGACTTGACACTGTATTTGAACTCATGAAAATAAAGCTTTCTTATTCCAAGTCCAGTGCTTTATCCATTGTACCACCTGATATACCTTTGGCAGATGCCCCAGGAGATTTAGTAATTTGTCCAAAGATAGAAGGCAGAATTTGAATCCAGGTCTTTTGACACCAGAGCCATTAGCCATTGCTCTTTCCAGTGATCTGTCGTATGACTTGAATCATGGTTGCTATCATCTCTAAAAAATTAAAGATGAGCATCATCTATAGGGCAAGGGGAAGGCATATTAGTGGATACAGTGAAATTGGTGCTAACACTAGAGTCAGAAAGAGCTGAACTTCAATTCTACCTTAGATACTACCTTAGATACCTTAGATAGCTATGTGAATTTAGGCAAGTTATTTAACCTCTCTGTGAGCCTCAAATTCCTCATCTGTAGGATGAGACAAATAATAATATTTGTCTTTGAGTGTTTTAATGTATTCGCCTGTCCCTTTCTCAAGGGACTTTGGTTCTAGCAGTAACTCATTTTTTGCTATAGTGTTAAACTTTGTAAGCTCATAATGTGTTTGCCATTGCTGGGAAATTACATTTTGCATCTCAACCCTTCCACATTTCATTCTTCATTGCTCTGTCTTTATTTTAAAGATTTATAAGCATTTGTCTCCTCCATTTAAATGTGAGATTCTCCATTATTTGAGAGACAATATTTTCCTATCCATCAATTGGCAAGGTTATGTCCAGTTTTTTTTTCAGAAGTGCAAGGCAGGAAAGGAAAAAGCATTTATTTATCACCTACTATAATTTTACTCCTACACTATGCTAAGTATTTGACAAATATTTTCTCATTTGAGTTTCATCAACACCATTCAACGTAAATTCTATTGTTATCCCATTTTTTCCAGTGGAGGAAAATGAAGGAGGAAAAAGAGTTAAGAGTCACATAGAGTCACACAGCCAGTGAGGTTTGAGGCTGGATTTAATCTCAGGTCTTCTAGAACCCAGCATTTTATTCACTGTGCCATCTCTGCATCTATGTATTAGGAGCTATTGAATTCTAATCTCCATACTTTCAAAAAAGCACTAAATGGGGGATACCACATCTTTGACTTTATGTGATGAGAGACATCATAGTAATAGATGGAAGAGGGGTTCTTGCTTTTTCTTTATTTAGTACATCCAGTCCTATCAGGTATCAATTCTGTTTATCATAAGTTTTCCTGTGATGCTCAAGTTGTTTTCATATGGCAGAGAAAACTGCAATGATAGGGCATTTTATGGCTTACAATAATATTTTCCTCATAATAACATTGTGAAGGAGGGAGTTCAAGATTCTCTATTCCCATTTTATAGATGGGAACTGAGCCCCAGAGAAATAATGCAAATTGTCCAATATTATATGGCCACTAAGTGATATAGAACTAGAATCCAAATCTTTTGACTCCATATGTAATGCTCCTTTCACTATGTATGGTGACTCAGCATAGAAGAAAAGAAGGGAGGGTTGGGATTACTTTTAGAAGGATTCTATTCAGTTCTGGGATTGTTCTTTGACCTTATTAAAGAAATGAGCCTCATAAATAAATGTGCTAGAATTTAGGGGAGAAATAAATTTAAGAAATAGAATCTGCTTCTGACTCATGTTTCCTGTTTTAGAGGATTGTTTATAAGGAAATGACTTTGTAAATTTTTATATGAACATAATTTATTATTAATATTGTTACAGTCATGAAATACATAGTTTATACTATTTGTAAAGAATGCAAACTAGTTAAAAACTAGGAAAAAAAATTTCAAGCCAGTTCTAATTGATTAAGAGTGCCCACTAAAATAATAGCAAAACTTGTTAAACAGTGAAATCTAATTCAAGCCAGTTATTCAGATACTCAGATGATTCCAACGATCTCCTCAAATGACTATTTAAATCGAGTGCTTATGGCTGCTCAACCATGTCTGCCTATTATCTGTGATTCTTGACAATTTCTTTCTATGCATTAGACATGGGGAGCTACTCAATATATTGGGGGGGCTTTCTCATTTTCTTTTGACATAAGAATGTTAGTAGAACATATAGGTATTCTTTGATTATCTCTTATTCTCTTTACATGTCCAGTTTGCTTCTCCTCTATCCACTAAAAAAGCCCCCAAATTCATTGTATATATAGTTTAGCAAAACAAATTCATATTTTATTTATACCCCAAACATATGCTTCAACCTGCATATTCTGAGTTCTCATCTTTATGTATGGAAGTGAATAGCACTGTGAGTCCTCTTAAACTGCCATCACACAATAATAAATGTTAATTGACATGTTGGTTGACTGACTGGCACAACTGACTGAGAGATATCGAATAATAAAAGATTCTACTGGACTTCCTGTTTATTGATTAAGCCATTTGATATGGTGAAACAAAAGGCTGCCTCAAAGATCCATTCTAACAACTTGTTTGTAGTATGTATACATCAAAATTAGGCAATGTTTCTTAAAATCTAGAATAACATTTGTTTTGTTTTGTTTTCCTTTCTTGTCTTTTTTCTATTCTGGTTTTTTTAATAAATAGTTTTTTTTTAAAAAAGCTAGAACAACAGACACAAAGTTATTCAGTTGGTTCCAAATCATGTAATTGATTTATCATTTAGTCTTCATTTCCCCAGGTTCTTTAAGAACCCTGTTATAAAAATAAATACAGTTTCTCATAGGATTGAATATTTAAAGTAGCAAAAAATAGACCTCAGAGGTCCATCTAGTCCAATCCCCTCCTTTGGCAGATGCACAAGGAGATTTAATGATTTGTCCAAAGTTGTATAGATAGTAGGCAGAATTTGAATCCAGATCTTTTGACTCAGAGCCATTTGCCATTGCTCTTTCCAGCGACTTATCCCATTAGAAGACTTGAATCATGATTGCTACCATCTCTAAAAAATTAAAGATGAGCATAATCTATAAGGCAAGGGGAAGGCATGTGGTGGGCATGAACAGACTATAACATAGTATAAACAAGGACTAAGAAGCAGAATCTTCACAGTAAAGGAGTAAAGGATGTCATCAGAGGATGGGTGAGCCAAGAAGATGGGCTTGAATCCTATGACAACAATAAAGGGTAACTGATGAATACCCTGCTTGGTCCACTGGCATCCTTTTAGTGTCAAGAGAATTCAAGGAAGACCTTTTACTGAACTTATGGGAGGACATGGAGCATTATTATCTATGTTGGGCAAGTATGACTGTGATCTGCCACAATGCTCATATTGATTCCTTGGATTCATTAGAATATTTGAGTCCATGCCAGAACCGAAACAGATTTCTTTCCGGAAGAGCTTTGGAAAATGAAAATTTCATCCCTGTTTTTATAAATTCTAAAATATCAAGTTAAGCCTTTATTCAAATAAGTTTGCCTTATAGGCAAAAACACACTCAAATATAACTCCTTTAAGATATACTCTTCATCAATAAATAACATCAATGCTCTTTACCAATGCAAATGAGTTTTAACATTAGTGGAAACAGTTTCAATGTGTTGATAAACTGCAACTTAATTAACAAGTTGCAAAAACCAAGTCAAATTTAATGAAAAAAATTATGCCAATGTCTATTTAGATCATTCCAATTTATACATCAGATCAAAATGTATTTGCCCAGATTTTCTTATGAAGATATTGCAATTATGAAAAACTTGTTGATGGCATTTTCTTTATGGAAATAAAATAATTCTAAGTACATAGTTGGAATTTATAATTCTAAAAAAGTGAGGCAATCTTACTAAATTTGGAATTTCTAAAGGCAACATTTCATAAAGTTTTTTATGATACCTTCCCTCACACCCTATCTTCTTTGCCTATTGACTTCCTAGCTGTCCTTCAAGCCCTAATTTAAATGCCTATTATGTTTCCTTCACTCTTCCCCAGACAAAATGAATCTATGACTCTGTAGAATTCTCATGACATTCAGTTTATGTTTCTTTTATGGTACTTGGTATTAAAGTCATTGGTGTACACAAAATATTCTGTTAGCTTTCAAAGTCTTTGAGATCAGGGGCCATATGTTTATGTAACTTTGTTCCTCCTTTCACACCTAGCATAGTGCCATAGTAATTGCTCAGATAAATATTTGTTGAATAAATATAATAATGATGATAAATATAAATATAATTGAATGAAGAAATATAAAAATGCTATTTTATAAACTTAGTTGAGATATATTCCCTTTCCTCAAGTTATCTCATATTTATTTTAAGTTTATTCTGTAGAAACATATTTCTCTGTCTCTGTTTCTATCTTTGTCTCTGTCTTTATCTCTGTCTCTCTGTCTCTTTGTCTCTGTCTTTTTATCTCTCTGTTTCTATCTCTTTCTGCTCTCTGTCTCTGTCTCTTTCTTGTCTCTCTCTGTCTCTGTTTCTGTTTCTCTTTCTCTATATGTAGTTTATATTGATTATGTGTTCCTGGTGACTATGCAAACTGATATGTCCAAGTCCTCAAGTTTTGAAAGTCAGGCCATTGATTTAGATTGATGACAGTTTTGTTCTCACACAGAATGACACACAGACTTTCAAAGGGCCCTCAGGAGTTCATCTAGTTTAATCTCTACCTGAAACTTACCTGTATATCTTTCTGAAAATATCAGTATTGGAGGATACCAGCAAAATCATATAGTTCTGAAAGACAAAAACCTCAAAACATGATTTTCTTCTACAATATCTCTCATAATTGTGAATTTAGCATTTGTTTTGAACATTCTCATTGACAGAACTCTATCACTAAATCTAGTTCTCACTTTGGGTCTGACATTCACTAGATCTGTGACTATTTAGAAGTCATGGACTCTGAGTCCCAGAACTCTAACCTATAAGTGGAGGATGATGACGTTTGTATAAGGTTTTTGAGAAAGAAATATGGTATCTGGCACATATTAAGCGCTCAGTAACTGCTCTTGCTATCTATCTGCCTGTACTTCCATAATCTATTTCTCTCTCTTAAGAGTCTTATAGAGGTAGCTAGGTGGTACAGGGAAAACAGAGCTGGACCTAGAGTCAGGAAGACCCTCAATTCAAAACTCAGTCACCTGTGTGATTATGGATAATTCATTTACATTTTGTTTGCCTTGGTTCCTATATCTATAAAATGGGGAAATAATGACACCTACTTCTTAGGGTTGTTGAGAGAATATTTGCAGAGCTCTTTGCAAGTATGAATTGCTATATAAACGTTATCTATAATCATCATCATCATCATTATTTTGGTTTGGATCTGTCTTTTCATTGGTATAAGAACTCCATGTATGGAAATGTCTTCCATTAATGATGGTAGTATTGCTGTAGTTTATATCCTGAGAGAATTTACATGGACAAAGGGAGATTATATAATTTAACTCATGGTCATACTGTTAATATGTATTAGAGACACACTTGAATTTGGACCCAGTCTTTCTATCTCCAAAGTGCTGGTGCACTGATCAGAATATGGTCCTATTGCCTTTTCTCGTAGGCCATCAGAAAATTTAACTTAATGTTTAGAGTCCTAGTCTCCTTGGCCAATGAAATCCTTTCTAATATCCTGAACCTATGAAAAAAAGGGAGAATAATATGTGTACTGATTATCTTTTGGGGTTACTGGATTAAAATGAGACAATGTATATATTGTGAGAATTATGGCTATAGGTGGGGCATGCAATTCTTATGCCCCCTAACTCTAGGGTTTAGGTTATTCAGTCATTTCATCACTCTTTGTAACTCCCTTTAGGATTTTTTTTTTTGGCAGATAGTGGAGTGGTTTACCATTTCCTTTTCTAACTCATTTTACAGAGAAGGGATAGAGGAAAAGAGTTAAGTAACTTGCCTAGGATCATACAGCTAGTAAGTGTCTGGGTCCAAATTTGAACTGTGAAAGATGTCTTCCTGATTCCAGACCTGGAATTCTTTCCATTATGTCAACTCATTGCTCAATTCTAATAACATAAGGCTGGATCTCCTGATATTCTCTTTTTACACTCTCTCAGTGATTTTATTGTCTCACATGTACCTTTTATCATCTTCATACTCTGAGATCTTGTTCTCTTCCTAGTCTTTTCCCCAAACTCTAAGTTCATATCACCAACTATGACATTTTGAATATATTGTGCTATGAACACGATCAACTTAACATGACTAAACTGAACTCACTTATTTTTTCTGCTCCAAACCCACCATTCTTCCAAATATTTCTATGGCTATCAAGGACACCACCACCTTTTTAGTCGTCCAGTTTCACAAACTTCATTTTATTCTTGACCCCTCATTCTTATTAATTTAATTTCTCTTATCTACTCAATTGTTCAGTTCATATATACTATGCTTCTACAAGATTCTCTCATCTATCTTCTCATCTCCATTTACACAGTCATTACACAGTTCAGACCCCCATCTTCTCTTACTATTGCATACAAATTATAATAGTCTCTTAATTGACAATCCTGTACCTACTCAAAGCCATTATTTTTAAAGATTATGTATTATGAGCAAATGGGATTTATGCCAGGAATGCAAGGATGGTTTAACTTCAAGAAAACTACTAACATAATTGATTACATACTCAATTAAAAATTAAAATAGAAATCTGAAATTTAATTAAGAGATGATGAAATTAAAAAAACCCATTAAATTAACAAATAAAACTAGCAGCTTGATAGTCTAAAAAAAAGCAATAAAATAGGGAAACTAATGGCTAATTTGATTGAAGAGGAAACTCAAATAATCAGTATAAAAATGAAAAAGAATTTATAAAAATGAAGTAAAGGATATTATTAAAAACTATTTTGCCCGATTCTGTAACTATAAAGCCAACAACTTATGTTAAATAAATGAATATTTTAAAAAATACTCCATTAACAGAACAAGAAATAGAGAATTTAATTAATTTCATTTCAGAGGAAGAAACGGAATAAGTAAAAAGAAGAACTTCTGAAGAAAGAAATTCCAGCATCAGATGGATTCAAAAGTGAATTCTATCAAGCATTAAAAAGACAACTAATTGCAATACAGCATTAATATTTGGAAAAAATAGAAAAAAGATGGTATTCTACCTTATATGATACAAACATGGCCTTGATACTTAAGTCAGGAAAAGTCAAAATGGAAAAATAAAGCAAAACTATAGATCAATATCACCAATAAACATTTGATATATTAGCAAAGAGTCTAAAGTAATATCACAAAGATTATACACTGTGAACAGGTTGGGATATAGTTTCATAAAACTGGTAAGTATGAAGAACACTCATTAGGATGGTAAGAATATATGAAAGACTTAGCTATTTGGATTTTAATATATGCTTCAAATTTTATCATTATAACAGTAGCCTTTAGCCTTAATTTTAAAATCACGGAGTCCTCTGGATGGGTAGTCTTCCATATAACAAACACAACAATTCAGTCTGACAGTGTAATAAACATTTCATATCATAGGACCTTTCCTTCCTTCCCCATATAATGACACTTGTGTTTCTTTAGATAATATATATAAGAAATAGATAAGTGAGTGGGGCTTCTTGGATTCCAAAGTGGTAAGAATGGTTCCCAGGTCTGGTTCCATGGCCTTGCCTAACATTAATGCATAGACGGCATCTGGGTACCACACAAAAAAAGGCTATGTCTTTCTCCATACATCTGAGGCCTCCAGGTGGGAGGACACTGTCCTCCCAGAAGTGTCTTATTGATACAGCAACATTTCTATCATTTATTAGGCTGTTATTGGTTGGTGTCAGGTCAGCATCCCAAATAAGAGGGATATGTCCAGGATACCATCGGATGGAGTATGTGAAGAATTGTTTACAGTTCTTCATTGCTCAAGGAAAACTTGTTATTGTCACAGTCTCTTTAGAGCTCAAGTAAAGAAAAGATAGTAAGTCATAAAATGATATTATCTCCTAGCCAGTTTAGTCTCCTCTGGATGAATTGTATTAATGGGACCTCCTCTTTACCTCTGATCAGAACTAGTGCTTACTAGAACCAAGTTTGTCCTGCTGTGGTTTTATGCTGGTAAGTATGAGGTAATTTTTCTCTTTGGATTGCAGTTGTTCAAGAAGAATTACTTAGATATTACACAAAAGACTATTATCTGTGGCTACCTAATCTGGTATAATGAAAGGTTTTGCTTCCTTCATAAGAGCAGTATAAAGACATGATGGCTTCACATTAACTTACCAGTGAAGTAGAGTTTTACATGGGAAAACATCAATAATTCTGCTGCTCCCTGTAGACAGATTGTGTGTTAGTAAATAAAGTAAAGTATGACCTTTTGGCCCTGTTTTTAATCAGAAAAATGATCTCGGTTTGGTGTGTGAGTTCCAGCAAATTACTTTCCCTCTTGGGGCTCAGTTTACAACTCTGTAAAGTGAGGGGGTTGGATTAGATTGAATCCTAAGCTTTGTAGTTCTGTGAAGTAGTCAATAAATCAGTAAGCATTTATGAAATGACTGCTATGTACCAGGCACTGTGCTGAAAGTTGGAGATACAAAAAGAGAAACTGATAGTCTTTACCCTTAAGGAACTCACAGTCTAATAAAGTGGTAACAGGGTTTGGTATCATGCTTATCAGAGATGTTTATAGCCATTAATATGTTAGGATTATTTGTTATAGATTTCATTTTCTTTAATATGAAACCATTTTTTGGTGGGTAGGATCTTCAACATGGAAATGGCCAAGCTAGTATTATTAAATCATTCATTCATTCACCAAGTGGTCTCAATGAGTGAACTGCCTTTGGTACTACCCAATTTCCACTTTATTTGATGGGTTTAATTCCAAGAGTTCTGCTGACTAACTCTCCTTTCAGTATCCTAGGGGGTCATCATAAGAGGTTGGGTGTTTTCTGATACGATTGCTCAAGAACCAGTATTCTTCCCAACATAATTTAATCAGCAGATATTTCTTCTGTAAAAATTAACTTATTAATATCATCTAACTTTTACAAAAGGCTATTTACTGAGAAAGCATATATTCTCCTTGATTGCTCTGCAGTCGTTGATACTGTTGATCACTCTCCAAACTGCTATTTTCTTCTCTCTAGATTTTTGGGACACTACTCTTTCTTGGTTCTCCTATTTATTTGACAACTTCTCTGTTATCAAAAATGGGTCCCTTAGAATTCTGTCTTGAGTCTTCTTCTCTTCTCCATATGTACTGCTTCCCTTGAGAATCTTATCATTAAATCTCATAGATTTAATTATCATCTATATGCTGATAAATCTCAAATCAACTTTTCTTACCCCAATCTCTCTGCTGACCTCCATTCTTGTGTCTCCAAATGACTTTTAGACATTTTGAACTGGATGTCCAAGGACATCTGAAATTCAATATAACCCAAAACTGAAATAATTATCTTTCCCTCTAAACTCTCCCTACTTTCTATTTGCCCTAGTATTACAGGAACAACACCATCTTCCCAGTCTCTCAATCTCTAAGCTTTGGAGTTATTCTGAATTTCTCCCTTTACCCTTTATCTTTCCCATCTAAGCTGTTGCCAAGATCTGTTGATTTCACCTTTGCAACTTCTCTTAAATATGCCCTTTTTTTTCTCCTTTATCACTGCTGCCATTCTGATACAGACCCTCATCACATCATGCCTTATTACAATAGCCTACTAGTGCTTCTACCTGCCTTAAGTTTCTCCCCATTCTAGTATTTTAGAATACAGTGTTGATTTTATCAGGTAAGATCTTTGATCAAGTGACACTAAATGTCAGATACTCTATATCTTGGTTCTGGTCATTCTAGCTGACCCTTCCATACCTGAAGGGCTCTCACTTCTCTACCCTGACTACTAACCTTATTTTAAATCTCAGTTAAAATCTCATCTACAGCAGGAGTTGATAATGTTCAGCCCATGGGTATATGAGGCCCAGAAATTATTTGCATAATCAATCTCAGACAATGAGGAGTGGAAAACTAGGTACAACAACTTCTCAATGAATGAGTTCCATAAGTTGATAATTTTGCATGGCCAGCAAATGATGTTATAAATATCCAAATGGCCTCTAGCAGAAAAAAAAGGTATAGGAAGCCTTCCCCAAACTTCTTAGTTCTAGTTCCCTCTGTTAATTATTTTTTATCTTGTATATAACTTGCTTTGTATGTAATTGTTTACTTGTTGCCTCTCCCAATAGACTATCTTTTTCCTCCATTTGTATTCCTAGCACTTAGTATAGTGTCTGACTCATAATGGATGCTTAATTTTGATAATTGACTAAGGACTGAGGCACAAAAACATTCTCTCTAAATTTTGGTATTTTCCAGAAGTACATAAAGAACCTAGGGGAAAATGAAGTCGATCATAAACATATATGTGGCAAAGAGGTAACTTAGAGTCTCGGGAAATCCTTCTTTTTGTGGAGCCCTGATGAAGTTGCTCTAGCAGGAGTCCTCAAACTTTTTAAATAGGGGACTAGTTCACTGTCCCTCAGACTGTTGGAGGGCCGGACTATAGTAAAAACAAAAACTTTGTTTTGTGGGACTTTAAATAAAGAAACTTCATAGCCCTGGATGAGGGGGATAATCGTCCTCAGCTGCTGCATCTAGCCCCCGAGAGCGCAATTTGAGGACCCCTGAAAGATATGGATAGTTTTCCCTATTGGGCCCTGAGGATTGGAATTCTTGTATAGCCCTGAAATTTCATTTCTCTTTATATATATAGTTTTATCTTCTTGCAACTTTGTTGGATGCATTATTTGTTTCTGTTCTGGTTTGTCTGATGACATGAGGAAGGGAGAAGAAGAAAGATGTCTCTGGGGTTACTTCCCTTTTTCCCTTCTTGCTACCTTTTGATATGAATCCAAGGGAGTTTTCTTTTAAATGTATTTTCAAAAACTTGACTCTCAAAGCAGTTGCTTTAATATCCTAACTAATTACATCTGATTAATTCTTTCAACTAATCTTAATACATTATCTGATTTTGTGCAAAGGCAAAATATTTCACTACTTCCAAATTGACCGAGGACTTTTTCTACATCTAGCTTATGACTTTATTGATTTTTTTTGATCCAGTGGTGATGTCTGGGGATTATTCACACCAATTTTATAACGTTGATTGATCTTGTAACTCAAGCAGAGTTGTTCTCACTAAGATTTATGGCATTATATTGGTCACCTTAATTAGGATAGTGGAACTGATTGATTCAATCAAGAAGTCAAGCCTCCTATGTTTGATTGGAGGGGGAAGGAGCCCCTCTTACATATGCATAAAATATTATTTTCTCATTGCTAGAAAGGATAGATTGGATGGAGGAAAAAAAAGAATAAGACTTATGAAGTCATGCTATAGTCCTATTTTGATGGTGTGTGTTCTGTACATCTTACCAAGGATTCAAGAGTAGTGGGAAAAAAAAACCCAACTGTAAATAATTGAGTTTAGATCTTAATTGATTTTCAATTTCTATAACAATAAAAAGTTGATAGGATCTAATTAAGAGTTGATACCAGTGGGTAACAGATCTGGGCCACCTTTTAAAGTGAAATGCATTTTGATATTGTTTGCTTTAAAAAGAAATTATGTAAAAGTGATCATGCTACCTACCTCTTTTGCCTAAAAGATACATTCAGTGTTTAGGTAATATCCTCATTTGTCCTTTCTTCAACTCTGGCCTTTGGACAAAGAATTTTTACCAGGAGTGGTGTAATGGCAAGAGAGGGCCTAATTTTCTCTCCCTTAGCAGTTGGATTAACTCCACAAAGCAGATTTGGAAAATTCCCAATATTTAAGCTCCAAAACAGTTTGCAGAAACAGCAGGTTACTGCTGTTTCCTATCTGTTTTAAGCCAGGTGCAAACTGGCCCCAAATGCAAGTTCAGGATCTATAAAGATTGCATCAGTGAATCAGCCTATAAAATAGAAAAAAAGAGCTTTTTTACTGAATACAAATACTCAGCAAGGATATACAAACAAATACTCAGCAAGGAAATACATTGACAGGTTCACTTTTCCAGGTCCCTATGCACCTGGATATACCCAGTTTAATAGCAAGAACAGTCTGCATGGGAATAAATAATCAGTTTTGCATTTCTCTCTTGACACTGGTTTCTATAGAATTCATCAAAAAGTGAGTCCCAGAGTATTTGGCTTATTAGTGTTCTGGGCATTAGTATAAAGGGGTAGACATATGTAAGAACACAAGATTTGTAGGAGGGTAGACTATCCTGTCAGATATGATTATAAGACTAAATGGGGGTTGATCTATTTTGCCCTGATATACCAATTGTGGGGATGCAAATCCTCCTGGAGAATACTGAGATACAGAAGAAAGAGGGGTCCATTCCAGCTTAGTAGTAAATATGTGTAGATTTATTACAGCTTGTTAGATTAAGTTGTTTACTGGGTTGTTTAAGGGAGTTTACTTGCAAGACTTAGTCCTTGGTAGCATGGAACATAGAATGGTGTAATGAATCTCTACTCTACCCCAGACCAGGTCAGATATTATATAGAAAAAGAAAAAAGAAGTCATCTTGCCAGGATGGCACAGAGTCATGTGCAAGCTTTCCAATGGGATAGTTGGAATTTCTCTTGCTATTTACATTTATCCAAGGTAGCTAACATTCTCTATGAAATTCTAGTTCCTGTTTATATCTCTGTACAACATGCATTTTAATTATGTGGCCTTATCAACTCCCAAGGGTTCAAGAACTATGAAGGCCTTATTGCAACACACATGATCCAAGTAGATAAGGAACTACGTTTTCCAGGAAATCAGGGATAAGAGTGGAAATGTTAATTCGAAGAGTACTATTTCTCATGAGGTTATATGTTGCCATAATTTGGGTTGATGCTGTCAGGACAGTTGAGATAATGAGATTCTGAGATTAAGGAATGATTGATTGTTGCTAGATTTTGACAATGTAAAGGAAATGGTGACATCTAGAATGGTAGGAGTCTACAATACCTCTTATGAGGACTCACAGGGCAAGAAAATTAAATAATCTGATTATGGAAAAGTTAGTAAACTGTGACCTTGATTAAAAGCAGCAAGGAACAACTGGGAAAGTCAGAACTGGGAGCTATATTGGTTATTAAAATGATGAAGAAGTAGGGAGACTCTGGGGTCTTTGGTCTTAAGACATATAATCAGGTAGCTAACATTTTGTTCATAATTTCCATGAATTCTCATGGTACTTGATTTCTAATCCACTCTAGGGCTATTATAATCATAAATTTGCATTGAATTAAATCACCTGTAAGTACCATTCTGGCTCTTTATCTATGATCCTGTGGTTGATGGGTAACCTGTACCATCTTGATGGAATCTTAACTGGTGTCCTAGCTTCAATAACTTGACTCTACAAAAGGATCTTTTACCTTTCCCCATGCTTATCTAGCTTGCCCCAGCTCCATTATTGTACGCATTAGGATAATAGCACTTTCCCCATATATATCCTATCTAAGATATATCTAATAACAGCTATTTTTCCCATGCCTATATTATGTGAGGCTGTCTAAATATATCTGAGATCTCCCAATTTCCTTGCTTTTGCTCAATTCTCCTGATTTTTCTTATTCTCCCTTCTCTATATAATTCCCAGCCTTACTCTGCTGGAGTGTCTGTTTCTCTTAAGGAATGGACCCACAAGGTATCTTACTCTTCACCCTAAATAAATAATATCATTATTATTCTAATTACTATTATATCATATAATATATATTATAATAATGCCTCCAAAATGCCCTTGCTTGATTTTGAGATGGTTTGAGTTTAAATTCTTTTAGAGATGACACTGCAACCCATGCTCCAGTATTCTCTCATCTTTAGCATATCTCAATAATCTGATTTCTCTACTCATGTTCCAAGGGTGTTCATTATTAGAGAAAATCATGATCTGGGGCCATTTTCATATATTATAAATTAATGTTATATAACTATAGCTGGGCCTATTGGGAGCTGTTCAGTATCTATTTTATTTTATCCTCTTTATTTCTCATATCACTTTCCACTGTGACTGTTTCAAATCATTCTTCTCATTATCCAACCTACTTAACTGAATACAATGACATCCTATGACCTTGTCTCCATTGGATTTCTGCTCCCTCATTACCAACTCTTACCTTAATTTGATGCAATTGGGATTTAACTTCCAATGCTGTCAAAATTTCCTTTTCTGAAGCCACCACTGATCTTCTAATTGTTAAATGTTATAGCCTTGACATTTCTTCAGCTCCTGGCTCTCAGGCAGCCTCTTTTCCTTTTGCATATTTGACCTTTTCTTTGCCACTGTTTGACTCTGTTCTACATGCCTACAAACTACTTAGGTCTCTTTTCAATCCTGAAAGAGGCTTCCTTGCCTTTAACCTTTCAAGTCCATCTAGCTACTATTATATATTTCTTTTTTTTTTTTTCTTCACAGCTAAACTAGAAAATGTTGCAACTCCCTTCTGCTAAAGACTCACTTTCCTCTAAGCTTGGGAGATGCAACACTATCCAAGTTCCCTTCTTGTGGTTTTAATTGTTCTTATCCTCTTTGTAAGCTCCTGAAACCTAATTTTTATCAATCAAATTCAGGAAACATTTGCTACTTTTAAGACACTGTACCAAGTCCTTAATGACCTCATATTTCTAGTCTTTTAACAACTTACTCCTTTCCACTTAGTCTGAAATGCAGTGACATTGTTTTCCTTGCTTCCTTCCTTCCATGCATAAAACATGACATTTGATCCAAATATTTTCTCTGGTTTTCCTCCATGCCTGGTATGTTCTTCATTATCTTTGCCTCCTAGCTTCCGTGGTTCCAGCTAAAATTCCACTTTCTATATCTTTTCCTGAGCTCCCTCAAGTTTAGTTGATTATCTCTAATTTAAAGGTGTATGGGGTGTTCTGAGAGGATTAGCACCTCTTGTGTGAAGGTTTGCCAAGTCTTTGTCAGGGCTGCCTATCCCACCTTTGGTATCTACCTCTTACCCACCTCTAACCGTGATTCTAAGAAGCTGTTAGTGTGTGTGATAGCCACACCCCGGTAAAACCAGGTTGAGAGTAATCAACATATCTCAAGTCCATAGGTGAATTAGGGAGAAGACTATTGCAAGCATATGAAGTCTTTCCCTAGAAGAATGGATAGATAAGAACAATTTGTTCCAATGTCCATGAAAGTGGCTGAAACAGGCATTGTGGAGTCCTTAAAGCTTAGTCAGATATCAAAGATATCAAGGTCATCCACTGCATCACAGATCATTGGCAGTTATTTTGACTTTTGTCCTGCTACTGGACTTTGATGACTCAGAAAGAAGGAGTGAGGCTGAAAACTTTGTGTAATTCTGCCTCTCTTAAGTCTAATTTGTGCACAACTCAAGAAATCAGTCCATGATGTCATTGATCCTCTTTGAAAATGAAGGATGAACAACAATGGCAATTCCAATTTATACTATATATAGTATATTGTATGTAATTGTTTTCAGGTTACCTCCCCTATTGAACTGCGAGTTTTTTTATGAGCAGGAACTATAGTTTGTTTGTATTTGAATCCCTAGTGCTTAACTCATCTATTTTCTTTCTTTCAGTTGTTTTTAGTCATGTCCAACACTTTGTGACTCCATTGGAACTTTCTTGGCAATGATACTGGAGTGGTTTGCCATTTCTTTTTCTAATTCATTTTACAGATGAGCAAACTATGACAAATAGGATTAAATAACTTACTCAGCTTGTGAGTGTCTGAGGCCAGATTTGAACTCTGGAAGATCAGTCTTCCTGACTAGGTCTAGCACTCCCTTGTACCACTTTGCTGCTCTTCTTGGTAAATAATTGATGATTATAATAGATAGACAATAAATGAACAAATATTCATTGATTGATAGTGCTGGAGATCTCCCCCCCCCCCCCCAATCCTCTTGACTTTAGGGAATTTATGTTCTACTGGGAGTGTACAGTAACACACACACACAAAAAGTAAATAAATGCAAGGTAATTTCAGAAGATACTGAAAAGTAACAAATGGGAGAGATCAAGAAAGGTATAATTTATGTAGGAAATGGCAGCTAAGCCGAGTTTGGAGAAAGATAAAGATTCTAAAAGGTAGAAGAATTCTTTTCAGTGGATATTTCCCAAGTTTTCTTCTATGCTACTCCCAAGTTTTACCATCACTTTCAGTCTGAACCCTTAAAAAGTAGTTACTAGTTGTAATTCTAGGGTTAACCTTGTTGGACTATCATTCTGGAATTATAGCTCAAAAACCTGAATGGATTTGTATTTCATTAACGGTCTGCGAATAGACTAAATGAGCTATTATTAAAGGCATTTACTCAAATGGAATAGCAAAAACAGTAGTTAGATAACATTACCTCCATAAACCTAGATCACACTCTTGAAAATGAATGGAAAGAATGGACTCAAAATTAGAGTTCAGTGGTAGAGAAGCATACATATAAAGTACATGACTGGTAAAGGGGAAGAAAATAGAAAAGGGAATAAGTATTTATGTAATACTTATGTGCCAGGTGCTGTAAATATTTTTTTTACTAACTCCTTTTTGTAGAAACCTCATGCTGGGGTTTTAGGATTTATTCTTCACCACAGATGATTTTTGATTGCCAGGGATCACACTCCTTGAAGCTGTTTTATCCTTTGGGTAACTCTCTCTTTTTATTTATGTATTACAGCTCTTGCTGAAAATCCAGCATTTTGCTGGATGCAGCACATCTTACTGGGTTAGTAGTTGAGATACCATGGTTAAGGTGGTAGAAAGGAGAGGAGAAAAAACTACCTACCTGCTTGCTTTCCTCTATAATTTTCTTAAACTTTTAAATTCTCAAACTTTTACAAAGCCCTGTCATTTTTTTCATTATTTAATATTTTATTCCTCCCCAAGTTACACAAATGTTAACATGTTTTTGAAATTTAGAATTCCATATCCTCTTTCATCCTCCCCTCTCCCCATTGAGAAGGCATATGTACAGTTAAAAAAATAATAGCTTTTTATTTTCAAAATAGATGCAAAGATAGTTTTCAACATTCACCCTATAAAACTTTGTATTCCAAAATTTTCTCCCTTCCTTTCCCTCACCTCCTTCTAGAAAGCAAGTAATTCAATATAGGGTAAACAGTCTTCCTGATTAGGTCTAGCACTAGACATTCTAAACATATTTTCACATTTAATATGCTGCATAAGAAAAATCAAATCAAAAAGGAAAAAAATGAGAAAGAAATAAAGCAAACAAACAGCAAAAAGGTGAAAATAATATGTTGTGATTTACATGTAGTTCCCATCGTCTTCTTTCTGGATGCAGAAATTCTTCATCACAAGTCTATTTGGAATTGGCCTGAATTACCTCACATATGTGAAGTTATGCAAAACATTTCCATGAAAATTATGTTGCAAAAGGAGACATGGGTTCCCTACCCCCCCAAAAAAACCCTACAGAAAAATATAGTTTTAAAAAAAGTATGCTTCAGTCTGTATTTAGATACAATCAATTAATTCTTCCTCATTTTTTTTTTTATCATAAGTCCCTCAGAGTTGTCTTGGATCACTATATTGCTGAGAATAGCAAAGTAATTCACAATATTGCTGTTACTTTATACACAGTACATTTCACTTTGCATGAGCTTGTGAAAGTTTTTTCAGGTTTTTCTGACAGCATCCTACTCACCATCACAAAAATATTCCCTCAAAATAATATAACACAATTTATTTAGCCATTCTCCTCAATTGATGAGTATTCTCTCATTTGCTAATTCTTTGCTCTGAGAAAAAAGCTTCTATGAATATATTTGCATACAAAAGTCCTTTTCTTTCTTTCTTTTTTCTTAAATTTCTTTCTTTCTTTTTTTTAAAAAGAAATTCTCTTTTGGGATATATATTTAATAGTAGTATTGTTAGGTCAAGGGGTATCTATTAAGGACCATGCCTAAGTATGAAGGGGCAAATCAGTTCTTTGAAAGTTCCCATAGCTGTGAATTAACACACTTGATGGAATTGCAAATCAGTCTTTACTGACACAGATGTTGCTTGTGGATTGGGAATGAAATAAATTGGAGGCAAGAGGGAAAAGGAGAGGAGTCAGAGAATGCAACTACCTCTTTGTCTCCTTGTATTATTATTGTCCTTTCACATGAAGGGATGTATTCTGTTGGTCAGAATTAGATCTCCAGCAGCCACTAGCAGGTTGCTCTCATAACAGGTATGCATAATTTTATAGTCCTTTGGACATAGTTCCAAATTGCTCTACAGAATGTCTGAATCAATTCACAATTCCACTAACAATGCATTAATGTTTCATTTTTTCCACATTTCCCCCCAACATTTGTCCTTTTCTGTTTCTGGACTATTGATGGATCTAATAGGTATGAAATAAAGCCTCAGAAATGTTTTAATTTGCATTTGTCCAATCAATAGTGAATTAGAATATATTTTTTTCATATGGCTATAAATAGTCTTGGTTATGTCATCTGAAAGCTGTTCATATTTTTGATTATTTATCAATTGGGAAATGGCTCTTATTTTTTATAAATTTGACTCTGTTCCCTATGTTTGAGAAAGGAGGTCTTTATCAGAGAAACTTTTTTCAAAATTCTTTTCACAATTACTATTGCTATTTCCTCCATTTATTCTCTTTTACCCTGTCCCTCCTTCAAAAGTGTTTTGCTTCTGACTACCCCTCCCCCAATATGCCCTTCCTTCTATCACTTTAACCCCTTTTCATAATTCCTTCCCCTCCTACTTGACTATGGGTAAGATAGATTTCTATACCTAATTGAGTGTGTATGTTATTTCCTCTTTGAACCAATCCTGATGAGAAGAAGATTTATTCACTTTTTTCCTGCCCCTTTCTCCTCTCCTATTAAGCTTTTTTCTTGTCTCTTTTATGGCAGATAATTAACATCATTATACCTCTCTCTTCATTTCTCTCAGTACATTCCTCTTTCATTCTTTTATTTAAATTAATCCCTATGCCCTCTTTCTATACATACTCCTACTAAGTGTTCTAATAATGAGAAAGTTCTTACGAGTTATAATTATCTTCCCATGTAGGAATGTGAACACATTAACTTTATTAAGCCCCTTATTATTTCTCTTTCCTAGTTACCTTTTTATGTTTTTCCAAAGTTCTGTATTTGAAAATTAAAAATTCTATTCAGCTCTGGTATTTTCATCATGAATTCTTGAAAATCCTCTATTTCATTGAATATCCATTTCCTCTTGCAAGATTATGTTTAGTTTTACTGGGTAGGTGATTTTTGGTTGTAGTTCTAGCTCCTTTGCTCTCCAGAGCCTCCCTCTCTTTTAAGATAGAAGCTGTTAAATTTTTGTGTTATCCTGACTATGACTCTACCATATTTTTATTGTTTTTTCTGGATGCTTGCAATATTTTCTTTCTCACCCTGGAATTCTGGAACTTGACTATAATATTCCTGGGAATTTTCATTTTGGCATTTTTTTTCAGGAGATGATTGGTGAAGTCTTTCAATTTCTATTTTATCTTATGGTTCTAGAACATCAGGATAGTTTTCCTTGATAATTTCTTTTGAAAGATGGCTAGGCTCTTTATTTTTTTAAATCATGGTTTTCAGGTAGTACAATAATTTTAAAATTATTTCCCCTGGAAATATTTTCCAGGTCACTTGTTTTTCCAGTGAGATTTTTTTCACATTGTTTTTCTATTTTTTTCCATTCTTTTGGTTTTGTTTTATTGTTTCTTGATTTCTCATAAAGCCATTAGCTTCCATTTGCTCAATTCTATTTAAGGAATTATTTTCCTCAGTAAGCTTTCATACCTCCTTTTCTGTTGGCCAATTTTGCTTTTTAAGGCATTCTTTTCCTAATCCGCTTTTGGTATTTCCTTTTGCATCACTCATTTCTTTTTCAAAATTTTCCTCTACTTCTCTTATTTGATTTCCAAAATTCCTTTTATGCTCCTCTTTGGCCTGAGACCAATTCTTATTTTTCTTGGAGGCTTTGTATGTAGGAGCTTTGACTTCATTATCAACTTCTGAGTATGTGTTTTGATTTCCCTTTCACTATAGTAACTTTCTGTGGTCAGAATCTTTTGTTGTTGTTTGTTCATTTCCTTAGTTTATTACTCAGCTTTTAATTCTTTGTTAAAATAGAACTTTATTTCCAGGATAGAGGATGCAATGTCCCATGCTTCAGGGATTTTGTGTTTTTTAAAAATACTTTTAGGGACTTGTAAGTTTTTTCTTTTTCCAAGGTAGTATGATCTAAAGAGAAGTGTGTTTACTACTCTCCTGCTTGTCTTCTGGTTTATGAGCAATCCCAAGTACTTTTTTCTGTCTTAGAAATGTGAAGAAAGTTCCTGTCTCACTGTGCTTATAAGGTGTAGTGTGTGTTAGTGCTCCTTCTTGCACTGGGACTATAACCCAGGGATATCTGAGTTCACCCCCTTACCATTTGTGGGCTGAGACCTCAGGAAGCAGCTGATACTGATTCAGAGGCTCCCAAGGTTTGCTCTTGATTTAGTTGGGGTGGGGACTGCTGGCATAATCTGCACTGGACTGTGCTCCACTCTTTCCCAGGTATGACATTTTTTTTTCTGCTAAGTTATTTTTTGTGTCTGTGGATTGCTGCCATTAATTCAGAAGTCCCAATGACTTCTCCTGGTTTACTAGGGTCAGGACCCTCCTGACAGAGCTTACACTGAACTGGACTCAATTTTTATCCTGACACAATAGACATTTCCTGCTGACCTTCTAAGTTGTCTTTGGCTTGAAAACTGCTTCACACAGTCTTTTTTTTTTTTTTTGTAGGTCTTTCTGGGTTTTTCTCTGAAGTCAATCTGCTCATCATTTCTCATGGAACAATAATATTCCATTACATTCAAATACCATAACTCTTTCAGCCATTCCCAAATTGATGGGCATCCACTCAATTTTCAATTCCTAGCTACTACAAAAAATGCTGCCACAAACATTTTTTGCACATGTGAGTCCTTTCCCCTCTTTTATGATCTCTTTGGATTACAGATCCAATAAGGGCACTGCTGGATCAAGGAATATGCATAATTTTATTGCCCTTTGGGCATAGTTCCAAATTGCTCTCCAGAATGGCTGGATCAGTTCACAACCCTACCAACAATGCATTAGTTACCAGTTTTCCCATAACATCTCCAATATTTAAGATTATCCTTTCCTGTCATTTTAGTCAATCTGATAGATTTGAGGTAGTACCTTAGAGTTGTTTTAATTTGCAAATGTTCTTTCTAAGATGTGAAGTTGAAAATTGAACACAATAGCCCACATAGATTCTGATTAGGGCAAAATGCAAAGCGACTTTTGCATGATCCTGAAAGCTATAATTTTCTTTATGTACTCTAAAGTCTTATCTTTTTTGGTTGTCACTTGACACTGTTGATTAATATTGAGCTTGTAATTCTGCATATCTTTTTTGGAAAAACTGTTGTGCAATCGCCTCCCTATGTTGCATCTGTGATGCTGATTTTTGAATTTTGCATTTATATTTATACATTGCATTTATACTTATGAAATTTCATCTTACTAGACTCAGCCCAGTTTTCTAGTCTGTCAAGATCTTCTTGAAACGACTCTGTAATTTAGTATATTAGTAATATATTCTAGCTTTGTGTCATCTGCAGATTTGATGAGGGTATCTTTTTATTTCTTTATACAAATTACTGAAAAAAATGTTGAATAGCAGTGGGCCTAGCACAAATCCTTAAGAGGCATTGCCATTGATATTTCTTTTAAGTGTACATAGAATTACTAATGACTACTCCCCATTCAAAGATCTTGATTTTGAAAGACTAAGGTCATTCACTGTATCCTGGATCATCTCCATTTGTTTTGACTTTTATCTTACTCCTGGACTTCAATGATTCTGGAGAAGAGAGTGAGGCTACTAACTTTGCACAGCCTTGCCTTACCTAAATCCAATTAATGCACAAGTCAAGACATCATACTCATGATGTCATTGGTTCTCTTCAAGAACAAAAAATGAACAATTACAACAGCAGGAGCAACAACAGCAACTTCCCAGCCATTTTCTTGCTATTTGCTCTGCTGCTGAACTTATTCTCAGAACAAAAATCACATCCTGGAAGACTTAACCCTTTCAATTCCATAATTACCCTTAATCCCTCAACATTTTGGTTGGCAAATATCTCACATAACTTACTACTTCTAGGCCATCTCTAGCCATGCTTTACTTTGCTCTATGATTGTCTTATGGTTAGCTGCTTTGTGATATTCTCCTTTTGTTCCTTATCTCCACACTCCTAAGTTTGCTTTCTCATTCTAGAGCCATAATCAAATAAATACTATTATTGCAAAATCAGCATCAGAGATGCAAGGTAGGGAGGCGATTGCACAGCAGTTTGTCCAAAAAAGATATGGAGAATTACTGAGTCCGTCAATGTATTTCTTCATGGCTACATTCACCATTCTTGTAAGTTTCCAAACCAAAATAACCCTCCCCTAGATACACTTCATTAAGTGTGTTATTTTAGGATAATTTAATTAAATAATAACTCCTTAAAACAAATAATTGTTTTTGCATTTGTGTGATGACCACATATTTAAAATCAGCCGGAGTCAGGAATTCAGGTTAAGGGAAAAATCTTCAATCTTTATTCTCAGTAGAGGTGAGGGGGGATTGCGATAGCAATATGGGCAAGAAGGATTGCGATAGCAATATGGGCAGCTGCGACAGGAAGCCAGCTAGCAGAGGGAGATCGGAGATAAAGGACTGTTGTGATAGCAATGAGAGCAGCTGTGTCAAGATGCCAGCCAGCAGTCTCTCCTTTCCCTTCCCTTTCCACTCCCCTGTCTCCACCCACCAAAATCATCATTTCCTATATAACACATCAGGACTTGCACAAAGAGTGGGTGGGGGCCATTCTTTCTCCAAGCATATATATTAATAGAATATGGTCCCATTACTATTGGTCCTCAATGCTTGGGACCTTAGTGCATCAACTCGAGCCTCAGCCCATTACACATTTGCATTTGTAATAAGTGCTTAATAAATGTTTTTTTCCCCCATTCATTCATAATGCTTTCATATTATTTGATACTGGACATTTTACCAGTTTTGAATCTAATTATACTCTCATTTCTCTTCATCTAATTCATTGGAATAGAATGAAGTAACTATATCAAACTCTAATTAAAATATAGTTGATTATTAGAATCCTAGACCTTGTCTTAGTTAATAACCAAGAGATAAAAGTCAACTTTTTTGATTCACTGATCCTATAAACTATCCTTTGCTTAACAACAATGTCAAATCACCAGATTTCTAACTTGTTTTCAATACAAAACTATATTGAATTCTCCAAGTATTTTTCCACAAAAGAACTCCATTAACAAACCCCAAAGATTATTCTTAGAATTAATTTTTCTTTCAGGACTTAAAAATTAATCTCTAGGGTGACAGAGAGGGGAATAAAACCTCTAAACCATATATCTGGTTTTAGTAGAAATTTGATAATTATCCCCAAAGTTCTATTAATTCATATTCATGAGCAAAAGAATATAGCTTGGGGAAAAGTAGACAGGTTAAAAACTTAATAGATTCCTTAGACTTTTAATTATGAATTATAAAGTTGTAATAGAACATCTGCTTTGGAGGAAGACATGCATCTTCTGTGCAATAGTTATTTAATTCTTCAGGTATAATCTATATTCTTCATAGTGAAGACAATAAAATTTGAGTGCAGGTCATCTTCAGCACAATGAATGTTTAAGAAAATAAAAAGCAATTGAAAGTATTTCATGAAGTCATGATCATATCCATGTGGGTATTCTCTTCAATGGGACAAATTAACTTATCCATACCTCTTTTTTTGTGCAATTATTGTTCTCATTGTTTATGTAGGATTTAATCAATCCCCCAATGAAAATTTTGTAAAATAAAAATAAAAGGAGAGGGAAAAGGAATACACTAGGGAAAAAGGGGTGGAAATTATTCTTTCACATAATCTTGGTACATGAGATGAAAACTATACAAACATGGAGGAAGGACAAGGGCAAGTGGGCTACACATGAACTTTACTTTCATCTGAGCTAGACAAAAGAAGATTCTTTACATAAAAACACGTACAAACTTTGGTAAAGAAATACATTAAAGTTAACAAAGAGTAAAGTGAGGAGAAGAAGGGAGGAGAATTAAGAGGGGGCTTAGAGCCTAAAGAAGGAATAATCAAAAACAAAACAAACTCCATCTTTGAAAATGAAATGTGAAAGGAGAAAGAAAGAAAGAAATAAAGGTAAGAGCCTGTGACTAGGGACTAAGTGAGGAAGAGATGAGAAGTAGAACAGAAGCAAATTATTTCAAGTATAGATTGCTAAAATAACTGTTTGGACATGTATACATATATTGTATTTAACTTATACTTTAACATATTTAACATGTATTGGTCAACATGCCATCTGAAGGAAGGGGTAAGGGGAAGGAGGGGAAAAGTTGGAACAAAAAGTTTTGCATTGTCAATGCTGAAAAATTACCCATGCATATATCTTGTAAATAAAAAAGGGCTATCATGCATACAAAAAAGTATAGATTGCTAGTGTTGAGCAAATTACCCTCTTAACAACTTCTTCCTAATGAGGGAGTGAACAATAAAGAAAGGGAATTTATTTTTAAAGATGTTATAAATTTATGAAATTTAGTTTGTGAATGAAATGAACTCACCCATTAAATGCTGGAGAATGACAATGAATTATAAACCAGAATTCAATAATGAATTGCTCATAAGAAACATATATGATACAATGATGAACAAAGAGTTAAAATGGAAATTGTAACAAAAATCTATTATTTCTCAGCTAAACAATAACAATAAAAAGGAATAGGAATTATGATCTTGGCCAAAATATCAATAAAAAAGACTGGGTCAAAAGAAATAAACAGGGAAACTACATTATGCTTAAAGACAAAATAGTTGTCTTTAAAAAAAAGACATAAATAATTTCTTCAAAATAACAAATTATTGAATAAACCTGCACAAAATTAGTTGAAGTGTCTGCCTGTCTATCTATCTATCTATCCATTGCCAATGAAAGCCAGAAAGAAGAGATAGAAAGAGAACTCCTACTCAAAATATTGACAAAATATGTAAAATATTTGAATATCCTCATAACCACTCACCCACAGAAACCATATAACTTCAACTCCAAAAAAATCTCTTGTAGAAATAAAGACAGATCCAAATAAATGGAGAGAGATTAATTGTTTATGGTTGGGTTATGTCAGTCTAATAAAAATGACAATAAAAATTAACAAAAATTACCTATATAATACCAATAATATGAAATATTAATAATTAATAATACTAAAATTACTTTAGAGAGAAAAAGAATAGTCAAAATTTGTACAGGAAGAAAAGATAATTATTTTAAAGAAAATAATGGGGGTTAAAGAGGTTATAGGTTGTTTCCTCCATTAGATGGTAAACTCCTAGAGGGCAGGGTCTATCTTTTGTTTCTTTTTGTGCCTAGCACTTAGTGCAGTGTCTGGTATATAGCAGTCACTTAAGGGTTTCATTGATTGAAGTTCTTTCAGAACAGTGACTCTTTTTGCTTCAGTATTTTGTATTTTCAATGTCTAGCCTAATTCTTGTTACATAGTAAATATTTAATGAATCCTTTTTTCCCATTTACTCATTTAAGAATGGGAGAATTTTTGGTTAGATGTGACGCTGAAGTCAAAATATATTTTGTCAGCAACATTTTTCTTATCTACCAGTCTAATGACCCTAACAAAAAGGAAATTAATTTAGTTTTGTCATGCTTTGTCCAAATTAAACTGTTTAGGCTGCTACCCATTTGTCAGGTTTCGTCTCTTTTTTGAAGCCTTCCTAGCCCATTATAGCCCATAGGATCATCCTTCTTTGATCTCATTATACTCATGATCAATATTACCCAGTTGGCAATAAACTAATTTTCTGTCTTGAATATTTTGTATTATTGCATTTATGATTTTTGAAATGTTACTTACATTTTGGGGGGCAGGTTAATAATTTCTTTCTTAAAAATTCAATTCTGAATTGTCTTTGTTTTCTACTCCCTCACCTATTGGGATGGTAAGAAAAACAAAATTGATTACACACCATGCAACTATACATAACAAAGTCCTGTGTTAATCATGTCCAGAAAAAGAAAGAAAAAACAATATGCTTCAGTCTGTCCTCTGACTCTATCAACTCTCTATCTGGAGGCTAATAACTTCCTGAAAGCAAGGATTATGTATTAAATTTCTTAGTAACTTCCATAGATTTTAGCATAGGACCTTCTACTTAGTCTCTATTGAATAAATATTTATTGATTGATATCTTGGCTCTCTCTGGCTTCCTTTCCCACAGTTTATTTATTTAATATTAACTCTAGTAGAATCAAAGAGGAAACAATTCATTTTCATTTGATTCCATTCAGCAAATATTTATTAAGCGCTTATTTGATGCAAAACAGGATATTAAGATGAAAATGACATGATTCTTACTTATAGTAGTTTACCTTCTACTTAGGGAATATAATATACTTACAGAAAAGTAAAGGCAAGGTAATTTGTGGGAGGAAAGAGAACTGTGAAGGTAGTGCTAGGGCTGAATGAGATATTTTTTGACTATGGCAAATGTGGAAATTTGTCTTGCTTGACCATGCATGGTGGCAATGAGCTTTTGTTTTTCTTTTGCTCTTGATTGAGGCAATTACTGGGAGATAGGAAGGAGATTTTTGCTGATTGAAAAATATAATTAAAAATTAAAATCATGAAACATGATACTAATTTGACATATTTATCAATATATAAATTTTGCAATGTATCAATTTATCAATATTGCAATAGCAGACAAATGAAATAAACTGTTATTACTAACTGTGGTATATTGGGGAAGTAACCTTACATTTCTGAGCTTATTTTTTATGTTACCTAAACAAAACAAAACAGCTTGGACTCATTGATTTCTATGGTCCCTTTCGGCTAGAAATCCTGTTATGCTAGTCTTTTAGATTCTTTAGACCCTTTGAAAGATTAGAGTTCTGAAATCTGTGGCTACAATTTCTAAATTTTATTTTAGTCACAACACTCATAGGGTCTTTAAAAATAATTATTCACTGTTTTTTTCTTTGACCTTATATCAAAAAAAGATATTGTTTGTGAAGTTGAAGTTTGCTAATGATAAGCAGAAAAAGGACAACAATAAAGGATTTAAAATTTATTTTCAATATCTTACCAGTTGATATTATTAACAATTTAAAAATAAAATTTTCATTTAAAATAAACATAACTTTTATTGATGCTTTTTTTTTTGTACTACTGAATAACTAGGGAAAGATTATGATCAATAATTTGGACTTGACCTATTATTTCATTGGTTTATGGAAGTCTTGGTGTTTAACTCTTTCTGTCACTACTAATTGATACCTTTGATGTAACTTACAATCTTTTTTTTTTAAATACTATTTTATTTATTTATTTAAAATAACTTTTTATTGACAGAATCCATGCCAGGGTAATTTTTTACAACATTATCCCTTGCATGCACTTCTGTTCCGATTTTCCCCCTCCTCCCTCCACCCCCTGCCCCAGATGGCAAGCAGTCCTATATATGTAAAATATGTCACATAATTTACAATCTTAAAGTGCCATCTTGGGCACCGAAAGATATCGACTGACATCACTCCATTGTGACATGCTGCCCACGTGGTTGGTTTTTTCCCCAGGTTAAATGACATGGGCCCATTGTTGAATATATGCTTTTATGGTTTTGTCATTCAGTTGAGTCTGACTCTTCATGATTATAGCACATCAGGAACTTCTTTCCTCTACCATCTATTGGATTCTGTCCAAATTTATGTTCATTGTTTCCATGATCTATCCATCTCATTCTCTAATGTCTTTTTTTCCTTCAATCTTTCCCAAATAATCTTTTCGAAAGAATCTCATCTTATCATGTGGTCAAAGTATTTAAGCTTCAGCTTCAGTATTTATCCTTCCAATGAATAGCCTGAATATACACTAGATTTCATATATTAGTATAGAACAGTAGAAAGAAAGCTGTGCTAAGAGAAGACTTGGGTTAGAATTTTGCCTCTGTCATTTACTGGCTTTTTGGTCCTGTGCAAGTCATTTACCCCCTTCCTGTTCTAAGGTGTCAAACTTGGGTCTGATCTAGATTAAATTGTAATTGGAAAATGTTTAACAAAATAAATGAAAATATAATAAAACATAGATAATGTAAGTTTGTGGTTTTCTGAGTCAATATACAGCTTATAGGAATCCCTATCTATTTGAATTTGGTTCTACTGCTCTAGACAATACTAAAAGTGTAAGATGTTTTCAAAGTCTAGTGCAGGTTCAAGCTTTTAAATTTTAAATTTTCACTAAGGCTTTTGGAACATCCTATATAAGTTGTAGAGAAAATGATGACCTACATTGGTAGAGGAAGTGTCCTCATTTAAGTGTTCTGTATATTAATGAAAACACAGGTTTGGTCCCACTTCCTATCTATAATTATGTCTAAAACATGTCTGTATCTAAAAAACATTCCCCTCCAAAACCCCTCCAAACTTAAGTAGAATATTGGCTTGAAAAGTAGGTGGAGTTTAGACACAGAGACAGAGAGAGAGAGAGAGAGAGAGAGAGAGAGAGAGAGAGAGACACAGAGACAGAGAGAGAGACACAGAGAGAGAGACACACAGTGAGAAACAGAGAGAGAGAAAGAGAGAGAAAGAGAGAGAGAGAGAGAGAGAGAGAGTGAGTGTGTGTGTGTGTGTGTGTGTGTGTGTGTGTGTATGTATGTATGTATGTAGGGGAAGTGGGGAGGAATGGAGGGGTGAGGTGGGGGGAGGTAAGGTGGGAAAGGAAGAGAAAGAGGGAGAGGAGGAAAACAGAGAGGGATAGGAAGAGAGACACAGAGAGAACACACAGAGACTCATTAACCTGCCAAACTACAGATGCCGTTCTTTTGTTATTTTCTTAACCCTCTTTCCTGTAACAGAAGGATCACTTTTTTTTTTTGCTTTAATTTTTGTTATAACAATAGCTTTGGAATGCACATACATATCTATAGAGAAACTAACCTGGCTTTAGATTTCCTTAAATAAAACCCCCGAGCTTTGAACTTTTTTTTGGTTATTCCTGATTTTTGTACAAATAAAAATTATCTCATGTACTTTCTTCTTTTTGGCCACAAAATTCCAATAAATTCTTCTACCGAGTTGTTTTCTCTCTCCTCATTCCTCCATCCTCAACTTTTATAAGACCATAACAGAACTCTATCTAAAAGAAAAGGCATTCTTTTTAGTCTCTGGATTGGATAGAAGATGACATGTGTTAAGGGTTAAGAAAAGAAAAAAAATATCTCGGGTACAAAAGTTGACAAGTTTCAAAGCAAACCATTACTTTTCTGGTTCGGAAAAAGGGAAGGAATTCAGGCATAGATACCATTTTGAATGACAGCTTTAGGTCTGAGAAAATGAACAGATATCCTTCAGAACAAATGGGGTATGTTGCAGCATCCCAGCTAAATGGGCCATATCTTATTTAGTTTTCTGTCAGGGAACTTCTGTTATTTAATTAAAACCAAAGCAGATGAGACGCTATTATGGACGCCTTGAGGAAAAAGGTTCATTCTTTTGTAAATATAACTTTCTTATTCCTTCAGCCTATGTGACAGTATTTCATACAATCATATATCAACTTCTCTTGACAAAGTGCTACATTCATTGTTTCTTGTTTTGTCTTTTCATCTTGACTATTCCTTGCCATAAGCCACGTTGACTAATTTTTTTTAAGAGTTCAAAAAACTGTGGATTCTTCGAGTTATGTTTTTGATGTTTGTGGCAGGTGTCAGAGTAGAATTCATGGGATTAGGAGCCCAAAGATCTAGGTTATAATCCTGCCTTTGTCACTGATAATTTTAGGCAATTCAAATAACATCTCATTGCCTCAATTTCCTCAACTGTGAGACAAAAAAAGTTTTCTATCTCTAGTTCTATGATCTAGAGTTGGGGCCTATTTGGGAGCTCAATGGAAAAAAGCAATTAAGGAGCATAATTCTTCCTTCTTTTCTCAGCTCCTTCTAGATGAAATAGAATGTCTGTATAGGATATCTTTTATTCAGAATTTGAAAAGTCAGCCATTTCCATGTTTTCATCCAACTGATATTCTAATCCTGCATTGAATCTGATTCATCATAATTCATCATAATTGAATCATCAATTGTAACATCATAAATTGAATTTGCATAAATAAAAGAACATTTGTATGTCTTACACACTTTTGATACTGTTCCTAATAATTGATTTACTAAAAATTAGGTTCTCAGAGTGATTATGTTAGCATTCTCTATACCTCACTACCAGATAGATATGTATAATAAAGTCACACATCTAATACTTCAAATTCATGAAATTAATCTGAAATTTCATGTAAATCGCCCTGGAAGTTGTGAAAATTCATCAAAAATATATTTATTTTCAGAATTTTTATTTTCTTTTAATGTATAGTTCAAGTGTTCCTTCTACATGAACTCCCCCTGAAAGTACTTTGCAAGTGAAGGTCAGAATGGCAGAATGAGTAGAAAACTAGCCAAGTTCAAGCCCTATCTCTGCTACAAACTAATTATTTGACCCTGATTAGGTCATTTTATCTCTTAGTACTCTAGCCTAGTAATTCTCTAACACACTAAGTTTTCTAAGTTTCAGAGAAGTAGCTGACCTGCATTGGGAGAAGAATTTGGGTGCTTCTTCCACTAATGAAATCATAGGTCCAGTACCTCTCCCTCATTTTATGTTGGCTTATCTGTGTATGTGTTTTATTCCTTCTAATAGAATGTAAACTTCTTGAGGATAGGACTAATTTTGGTTTTGTCTTTATATTACTCAACAGTTAGTAGAATGCCCTTTTGCCCTTAGTAAACATTTTAAAAATGCTCAAGAAATTGAATTTCTAGCATAATTTTCCTAGTGAAAGATCAACAATCTAATTTATTTTGTCTTCACATGGGAACATACTTGGTATAATAGAAAGAGTACAAATCCTATTTTTGATGCTTATTATCTGTGTGATTTATATAAATTTCCTGGGCCTCAAATTTCATCATTTGTAAAATGTGAAAGCCCGGCTGCATTGCTTCTAGGGTACCTTCCAGGTTGTCATCTATGATTTTATGATCTTTAAGGGGCAGTAGCAAATCATATTCTCTTCTATACATTTCTGGATCATTGTATCGTAGATGTGGTCCTGAAAGGGATTTAGAGATGATTTACTCAAAGGATTCTGGATCTAGACCTGAAAGGAACTGAGATAATATCTTATCTAACCCCCTGATTTTTTAGATAATTGAAGCTCAGGGATTTTAAATAATTTGTCTTAGTTTATACTTATAATAAATGGTACAATACAGATTTAAACCTTTTTTTTGGTACCAAATAATTCTGATCTTTTATTTTTTATTTTTAAATTGAGTTTTTTTATTTTTTAAGGAGTAAACCTATGGTGATGAGTCTTTCAGATTCTCAGACAATTAAGGAACAATCTGTCCCTGGAATTGTATGTGAAATTTTTCTATCCTGCCCTAAAGCTTTCTGACTAGGCTAGAGATTGCCAAAGCTTGTGCTTATTTGATACAGCATGCAAAAATCCAGGGTCATTTCCACCCAATAATGAGGTATCAAAAGAGGACTTCAAGAGAACATAATAAAAAGCAAACTAATTAGATGCATTCTGGTTGTTTAACACAACTTTTTTTTCCCCCTGTTCAAAATTTCAAAAGAGAAAAAAATGATTCTTACATTTTTTTTTATTTCTATGATCTCTTATTTAGAGAAAGCAAACACTGTCTTTAGAAACAAATAACAATTATATAAGTTGTCAATCTTTTGAGCAGTGAGAATGGACATACTGAAAGAAGAGAAAGATTTTGAAGAGAAAGGATTTTTCTACTATTTTTGGACCAAATCATTTTAAATTAATTGCTCAATGAGCCAACAAATATTTTAAAAATATCTATTATTCCTTAGGTACTGAGGTAGATTCCGGGGATATAAATATTAAAGTGAGGCCATCCCTCCTCTCACTGTATTAGAGACAATATGTTTGCAGAGAAGTAAATAAAAAATAAATACAAAATGAATACACTGCCATTTTCAGTGAAAGGTTGCATTTGAATTAAATCTTATAGGGAACCAGGTTTTCTAAGGAACGGTTAGGAGAAGGAAGTAATTCCAGTTGTGGGATGGCCTGAGCAAAGGCCTGGACTAGTTTGGCTAGAATGTGGTATATATGAAGGGGATCAATAACTAGTAAGCCTAGAAAATGGATTATAATCATATTGTGAAAGGCATTGATTAAAAAAAAGTTTATATTTTGCTATAAAGGCAATGGGGAACCACAAAATCCTTGAGTACTAGTGTGGAGGAATTTTCAAAGTCCCTTTTTGCCTTGTAAGCAAGGAACCATTGTAACTACTTTAAAGACTTCTTTTTTTTTTTTTTTTTAAAGGTCAGGTATCTCATACAAGCTAGAAGTACAAAGGCTTCCACTCTCTGAGCCCAGGTTCCACTCTCTGAGTGGATCTTCTCCATTTTTAACTTGGTCTGGGTTGTTTCTCCTTAGCATTCAACCTTCACTTTCCCCAGGGCTCACTTTATTAATGCTGAACTTTTACTTTTGTCTATCTCCTAGAATATTGTTTGTTAGTTCTAAATAAACAAGCAAGCAAACAAACAAACACTTGTTTGATTGAAATTAGGAAAGAGTGATGTTGAGGGAAAAATAATGAATTCCATTTCGGATGTTTTGAGTTTTAAGTAACTATAGTCTTCCAGGTAGACATGTAAAGGAGACAGCTGGTCATGCAGCTCAGGTGAGTGGTCAGGATTGAATTTATAGATCTGGGAGTTATCTGCATAGAGTGTGGAAGCTGATGACATTACAGAGGATAAGAATATAGGGAGAATAAGAGGGGCCCCAATACAAGGCCTTAGGTATATACCAATGAAACAGGAATGAGACATGAATTATCAACTGTAAATGAGAATGATGATGGCTTCTACAGACATGAAAAGAACCATGATAAATTGTTGTCCTGACAACCAGTATATCAGGGAGAATAACTTCTCCAAGGAGGAAACTATACATAAAGAGTGATAGTCTACCAATTTTAAACACTGTAAAGACTGTTGTTGAGAAAAGGTCATTAGATTAGCCATAAAAGGATCATTGTTGAACTCATAATAAATAATGCCTTGAGCAATAGGAATGGAAGTCATATTGCCAAGGTTAAAAATGAATGGAGTTGAACAAGTGGACAGAACAAGTATAGATGGCTTCTTCTTGGTGTTTGATTATAAAAGATAAAATGATATTGTATGGTAGTTTGAGGAAGTGGCAGGACCAAATGACTTTTTTTTTAGGATGAGTGAAATTGGGACATTTAAAAATTTTTCAACAATAAAAAAATTCAAAATAATTTTAGAAATCCAAAAATTTATTTTTCCAAATACAAAAATGAATGTTAAAATTATTTTTACATGTAAGTCTTTGTGTTCCAAATTTTTCTCCCTTCTCCAAGACAGTAAAGTATCTGATATAGATAAAATATATGCAATTATTTTAAACATATTTCCATATTTGTCATGTTGTGCAAGAAAAATCAGGCCAAAAGGGAAAAAACATGAAAAAACCCCCAAAAGATGAAAATATTATTCTTCAATCCATATTTAGTCTCCATAGTTCTCTCTCTGCATGTGGATGGCATTTTCCATTCAAAATCTATTGGAAGTGTCTTGAATCACCACTTTGTTGAGAAGATCCAAATCCATCACAATTAACCATCACATAATCTTGTTGTTATGGTATATAATGTTCTCTTGGTTCTGCACACTTCCCTCAATATCAGTTCATGTAAGTCTCTCCAAGCTTTTTGGAAATCAACCTGCTCATTTTTTACAGAACAATAATATTCCATTATATTCATATACCATAACTTATTCAGCTATTACCCAACTGATGGACATCCACTCACTCTAGTTCCTTTTCACTACAAAAAGAACTTCTACAAATATTTTTTGCATATGTGGGTTTTTTCCCCTCTTATAATCTTAGTAATGCAGATCTAGTACATTGCTAGATCAAAGGGTATGCAGTTTTATAGCCCTTTGAGCATTGTTCCAAATTGCTCTCCAGAATGGTTGGATCATTTCTCAAGTCCACCAACAATGCATTAGTGGAAATTGGGACATGTTGATAAGCAATAAGGAGAAATATGGATGAAGGAAGGTTAAAATTAAGAATAGAATGGGAATAATTGCAGGGACAAGATCCTAGAGAAGAGCAGAGATGATGAAATTAAGGAGTTGGACTGGAGAAAGGCCAATTTATTTTCTGAGACTGACAACAGAGGAAGAAAGGATGGGGGATCATGCTTGTGTTTGAAAATAAATTAATGGTAAATGTGACACCATAGTCAGCCATTCCCTCCTTTCCAAGTAATCCTTTTTATCACAGAATATTCACTGGTTTTAAGTGAAATTTTCAATATGTTCACTTTGCATTTCTTTCAACATCTTTTAATTAAAATTCATTTCTCTGGACTTTTATTACATCTTGGCACTTTTGGAAACAGCCATTAAGAAAGGATATGTGTACTTTTTGATCTTCAGTATCTTTTTTAGAAGCCATAGTTTCTAAAAAGCTAGGAAGGAAGTTATTCAAAAATCAGAAATAGCTGCAGCTAGACTGTCTAGTTACTAACCAAGCCATGTTATTATATCCAAAATTAATGGGGAAATAAAGAGATGTGGCTGTTTGGATGTTTTTTCCCCTTCTTTTAGGTCTCTTACTTGAGAAGACTCCAGTCTTAGTTGGGGTCAGGACTTGTTTTGATGAGAAAACAATTACAAAAGAAGAATACAGTCAAAATTCAGAACATCCTCAGTGATGAGGGAGATTAATTGCATGATATTGGTTTCAGCGTCTCAAAGTCAATACTGAACTCAACAGTATATGCAAAATCATAGCTCTAACTGCTCTAAATTTTCCAAGTCATATAATACCTGATTGTGGTGGAATGATTTTCTTTGGTTGTTCTTCTCCCAACCTCACTGTTGTTTCTGCATCTAATAAGCAAGAAGCTGTATTCTCTTTTGCCTGAAAGCCTCGTACTTCCAGATGGTGGAGCTAAGAGCTTATTTTTTTTCCTCCCTTATTTAAATTCAAAAGAGGAACAAAATAGCTAGGATGAATTCACAATCATTAAGGCAAAATACATATGGCTCAAGATGGTGATCAATTAGTGAATAGCAGAATTATGGAATAATACCAATTATGCTGCACATGGGGAAAATGCTAGACATTCTGGATAGCTTCCATGCAGAACAGGATGCCATTTAAAGCCTCACTATGAAGTGTTTGCTCCAGTGATGTACTATTACAAATTAGATTTTCAAGGAGATTCTATGTGGAGTAGAAAAGGTAGGTCATTGTAAAGTACATAAAGATTGAGCAGATGGTGACTTAAGTAACTATTAAGAGTAATTGGATGTATGCACTAGTGATGGTGCAAAAGGTACTATGTGTTTGAATGGCGGTGGTGACAAAAGTAATACCTTGTGAGTTAGTTGCAATAGAAGAAGTTGCATATGTAAGTGGGAATAGGGAAAATTTTGTATGTGTGTTTTGTCTATAGTGGCAGGGAAGAGGATATTAATTATGGTAGAGAAAGCTATAAATGTTTTAATGCTTGGGGAATCATAGAATCACAGATCTAGAGTTGGAATAAAAATTATACTACTATTAATATCTAACATTTATATTGTACTTTAAGGCTTGCAAAGCACTTTAAAAATATTATTTCATAAAAATCCAGGTAGGTAGGTACTATTAAAATTCTCATTTCACAGATAATGAAATTGAGATAAATAGAGGTCAATTGGCTTGCCTGATACAAGTATCAGAAGCTAGAGTTGAATTCAGATCTTCTTAGCACCAGGTGCAGCAATCTATTTATTGTATTGCTTAGCTGAAAGGTACCCCAGAGACCATCTAACACATAGACTTCATTTTACAGATGAAGAATGATTTATTTAAGGTCACACCAGTAGCAAGCTTCAGAGGAGATATGATGACCTCAGATCTAGGGTTTCTGCTGTACTACATCATTTCCCAGGAGAAGGTATGTTGCAGGGAAGACTCTCTGTGTCTTTCTATCTCCATTAGTCCATCTCTGTGTGTCTGTTTCTGTCTCTGTCTCTTATCTTTGTCTCTTTGTGTCCGTTTCTCTTTGCCTCTCTCTGTCTATCTCTCTAGTGGGGAAAGCTAAGGATGTGTGTGGAAGGTTACAGGTTTACATGAGACTATGCTGAAAAAGGCTTGAAGGTGCATCGGAACACGAGTGTGAGGAATGGTGATGATGAGGAAGGCTGTGGGTATAGGTGGTACTTCATATCATACCTATATGCTTTATGTGCCTAGGAAGCCTAATTAGAGCTATTCAATTTAGTTGCAATGATATGCCCATCTGGCAATCACACTGTGGACAGCTGCTACTTGAGAAAAGCTGGCTTTCCATCCTGAGAGCAGCCTGACCTACAGAAGAGTCCTGTGGAGAACAAGAGGAGGAGGTAGTGAGGCAATACAAGGCAATTTGTCTCTCCTCAGCCCATGGGGATGCTGGGGTAGTCCTAAAACAGATTATAGAATGTCAGAAACAGAAGAAACCTCCGTGTCTATTTAGTCCAAGTCATGTCCAAGCAAGAATGCCACCTACAAGACTTCTAATGAGATCCAGTTATTGTTCAAAGACCTCTAGCTAGGAGGGACAGTGGGATGGAGTCTGGAGTTCATAGTCAAGAAGACAAGCATTCTGGGGCAATTAGATCACACCAAAAGGCGCAAAAGACCTATTACAATCCAGGGAAAGAAGGGAAGGGGATGAACATTGTCTGAAGCGTGATCTCATCAGTTTTGGCTCTAAGAGGGAATAACAATCATTCAGTTGAGTATACAAATTTATCTAACCCTATAAAGAAGTAGGAGGAGAAAAAGGGAAGAAAAGGGAGAAGAAGGATAGAAGAGAAGGCAGAAAAACAAGGAAAAAAAGGTAAGAGAAGGGGGAAGAGGTGATAGAAGATAAGGTGGTGGATGGGTAGGTTAAAAAAAAAAGACAAGAGTTCAAGTCCAGCTTCAGACACTTAGCCAGCTTGACTAAAATGATCCTGACTGAGTCACTAACTTTCTGTTCTCCTTAATTGTAAAGTGGGGATAATAACATCTACCTCCCACAATTTTTGTGAGGATCAGTTGAAATAATATTTGTAAAGTGCTTAGAACTTTACAGTTGGAAAACAGTAAGCCCTTTGTTGCTTTCTCCCATAATGAGAAGGAGTCAACCATGCCTTGAGGAAGCCCATTCTATTTTTAGAAGTTCTATCCCATTAGAAAATTTTCCTTTAAATTTACCCTAAATTTGCTTTGCTACTAAATCTATCTGCTGGGGCTATGTAGAAAAAATGTAATCTTGCTTCCACATGACAGCTTCTCAAGAGCTAAAACAACAGACTATGTCTCAATAAGTCTTCTCTTCTCCATGTGAATACCCCTAGTTCCTTCAGCTATCCCTTTAGGCCTTTACTCATCCTCATGGTTCTCCTCTGGGCATTTTATTTTCCTGAAAGGCAACTGGGGAAGTGACTTGCCCAGCATCCCACATAGGTAATAAGACTCAGTAAGTCAGAGGCTGGGTTTGAACTCGGGTCCTTCTGAGTGCAAGGCTGGTGCTTTCTCCATTTTGCTATCTAGCTGCCCCAACTCTGTATATTTTTAAGCTTATTGATGTCTTTTCTAAATAAGCTTAGCAGTGAACATATTCCAGAGTTGTTCTGACCAGGACATAATATTTATGCTACTTTCAACATTGTCAATACAATGGGCAGACTGGTTTCTTTTTCTTAAATATGAAAATGAGTCAACTTGGCTGACTTAGCCCTGTGACTCTGTAAGGAGTATTTGAGGATAGCTCCGGTAGTACTTGGTTCATTGAATAATAGAATTGTTGCATTATAAAAGACTTCATTGCTCTTCCGGTTCAATCTATACCTGAAGTTGTTATAATTTTGGTTTTCACAGAAAGAGTATGAACTATTTCATGGTAGGAAAAATAGGCTTTGAAAATTGTCTCAAAGTTCATTTCCATGGTGGACAAAGCAGAAAGATTTGGACTGGTCGCAAAACAACAAAGTGTAAAAAAAATTTAAATTTTAAGAAAAATTCATATTTGAGACATGTAGGAATCATAGATGTGGAGATGGGAGACTATCTAGTTCATTTTCTTCATTTTATAAATGAGAAAACTCAGGGCTTGAAAGGTGAAGTGATTTTCTTGCCCAAAGTCACATAACTCTTAAGTGGCAGAGAAATATTCAAATCTAGGTCCTCTGCCTCTAGACCTTGGTTAAGAAAACAAAGTCTATACTGAGCATGACATGGTGTGTCCCTATAATGCCTTGTCTCAGAGGAGGTTATTGCTGGCGGACCATTTGAATTTGGGAGTTCTGAGCTGCATTGGACTAAAATCAATCAAGTGTTCATACTAAGTCCAGAATCTCTCTAATGACCTCTGGGAAGTAGAGAATCCACTAGCCTGCTAAGGAGGGCTAAGCTGACCTAGGATGGAAATGGAGTGAGTTGTTGAAAATGAGTGAGCACCACTGATTATGTGGGTGCCTATCAGAGTGGAACAAGGTCTTTGACTGACTTTTGCATTTAAAGTCTCTGTAAAATAAGGAGATCTAGCCTTTCCCCCTCAAAAAAGAGGAAAAAAGAAAAAGAGAAAGAAAGGAAAAAAGAAAAGAAAGAAAGCACAAAAATCTGGATTCTGCACAATAAAATATATGCTATGAAAGTTAGGCTAGGCTAACCAAGTCCATAGTGCTAAATTCACAGAACTCTAGACTTTCTAAAAGTTATCAAATGCTATCAAATCCCAGAATCTTCTCTAAAACATTCCTTACAAGTTATTTAGCTTCTCTGTGAAGTTCCTCTCATGTGCACATAATAGTTTACATGTTGTCTTCCCATTAACTGTGATTGCCTGAAATCAAAGACTATCTTTTGCCTTTTTAAAAAATTCCCAATGCTTAGCACAGTGCTGATACTTAGTAAGTACTTAATAAATGCTTATCATTTTACTGATTAATACCCAAAATACCAAGTTTAGGTTAGGTAAGTACTTAAGAATATTGACTTTTTAAAAAAAAGCTTCATTTGTTTTTCAGTCATTTTCAATCCTGTCTGAAGCTGTGACCTCATTTGGGTTTTCCTTGGCCAAAATACTAGAGTAGTTTGCCATTTTCTTCTCCAGCAATCTTTACAGATAAGCAAACCTAGGCAAACAGAATTAAGTGACTTGCCTCAGGTCTTTCAACTTGCAAGAGTCTGGATTTAAATTCAGAAAGGGTGAGTCTTACCAACTTCAGGCTCAGTACTCTAACCACTTCATCACTAGCTGCCCTAAGGCATCATTAAAAAAGGGAAAATATTCTTAAGGATCTCATTCACACACATGAACTCCAGCTTTTTGGTGAATAGTTGCTATAAGAAAGAAAGCAAAAATGCAACACAAGGCAGGACTCCAGATCTTTAATAATAAGCTAGCACTTACATATCACTTTAAGATTGATGTAACAGTTTATATACATTATATTATTTATCTTTAAAACCTTATGAGACAGATTCTATTATTATTTCTATTTTATAGGTGAGGAAACTGAGTCTGAGAGATAATGATTTACCCTGTGTCACACAGATAGTAAGTGGCTTGGTCCACAATTTTAACTTTAGGTCTTTCTGATTCCAAATCTGGTGCTCTATACAATGTATTATTTTTTCCAAATGATATAAATCTCTTTTTCAGATATTTAGGACATTACAAAATGATAATACATTCATTATACTCTATTTTCCTTCCCTGTTTCCTTTATTTTTTTCTATATAGTTGTTTTGATCTCTTCATTTATGAACAATATTGATTTCTGTAAATGCTTAGGGAACAACTATAACCCTGGTAACAGAAGGGAGTTAGAAGAGATTTGAACTTTCTAGAATTGTGATAATTAACTAATTGTCTGATCAGTCAGTCACTTGGTCTCATGGAAGGACTTTAATTAGATTTGTGGAGGAACGTACAACAATTCCAATCTCTGACAGATACTTTTTGAACTGTACTCCTTAATTTTCTACCAATGATTTTTTTTGAGATCTCAGTAATGTGAAACCTCAGATCTCAAGATCTGCACTAAAACAGCATTTGCCAGCTTCCTCCGCATTTTCTAACTTATGAACATTTAAAGAAGATTGAAGCTTACCAGAAAAGTTTCAGCATGTTGACATTACTTGTATCTATAATAGTATGTGGTGGGGAAAAAAAAAGATAATTCCTTGTCTCCTTTCCCCAAATTAACTTACCTATCACAGAATCGCAGAATTTTAGAGTTGAAAGATTCCTCAGTATAACTATCTAGCTCAACTAATGCTCTATTATAACATGGAGATAGGTAGGAGGTGCAAGTAGTTAGAGTACTGGGATTGGAATCGGGAAGACTCATTCTCATAAGTTCAAATCTGGTCTCAAAGTCTAACTAGCTGTGTTACTATGAACAAATCACTTAACCTGGTTTGATTCAGTTTCCTCACCTGAAAAATGGGCTGGAGAAGGAAATGGTAAACCCCTAGAGTATCTTTTCCAAAAAAACCTCAAAATAGGATCACGAAGAGTCAGACACAATTGAAATGACTGAATAACAAGAACATTAATAACATTACAACAAAAAAGTGGCCATTCAGCTTCTTCTTGCAGATTTCCAATGAAGTGGATGGCATTAATTCATATGGCATCCCACTTTCTTATTACTGGGTATCCAGACAGGAGAGTTTGGTGAAAATTAGTGGAAATCTTATTTAATAAGATTCTATATTTTTTAATCAGCAAAAATCTGTCTTTTCTCCCTACTTTCCATCATTGAGAACAAAAGAAATACAACCACCCTGTTATTAATATGGATGGTCAAGAAAAACAATTGTACAAATTGGCCATGTCCTCAAAAAAAGTATACCTCATTCTGTATTCTGGTCTTTCACCTCTTTATCAGCATGGGGTGGGTAGCATGTTTAATCATTAGGCCTCTGGAATCCTGGTTGGTCATTATAGTGATCAGAATCCCTACCTCTTTTAAAGTTGCTTGTGTTTACAATATTGTTATCATATAAATTGTTTTACTGGTTCTGTTCACTTCCCTTTGTATCAATTCTTTGAAATCATCCCATTTGTCATTTCTTCCAGCATAATAATATTTTATCATATTTATATTCTATAACTTGTTCATTTCCCAATTGTTGGGCATGTCCCTAGATTCCTCATTTGTCACCTCAAAAAAGAGCTATTAATATTTTTTATACATTCTTAGAATTTATTTTGCTTAGGACTAATATCTCTCCCTTAATGTATCCTTTTCTTAATGTAATTCCCCCCTCTTTCCTTTTATTTCCCTGTTGAGTAAAACATTTTTGTCCATGTATGTATGTGTGTATGTATAAGTATTCTTCCTTGAGAGTGAGGTTCAAGTGTCAAATGTTATCTTCTCTTTTTTCTCCCAATTTTTCTTTTCAATACTTTTCTTTTTTATCCTAATATTATACCTATTAGACTTTATGATGACTGGGTTCACAGGAGATTCATGTACTATCTCATGATATTTGAATAGGAGCGTTTCATTCTTGTTTAATTCTTCATTATTATTTATTCATATTTATCTTTTTATGTTCTCTGAACACCCATTTGTACTTCATAATTTTTACACAGCTTTGGTATTTTTTTTAAATTCAGAAATGCTTAGAAGGCCTTTATTTTATTAAAGATTTCATTTTTTTTCACCTGTAGACTTTTACCTAGTTTTTTTCCCTAAATAAGTTAATTTTTAACTATAAACTAAGAAGGATATATCCTGGAAAATTGTATTGCTCCTTTGTAGTGGTAGTTACTAAATTGTGTGATTCTAATTGTGACTTCTTGGTAGTTAAATTCTTTCTGACTACTTGCAATATTTCTTTGATCTCTAAGCTCTGGATTTTAACTAAGATATTACTGGAAGTTTTTGTGTTTAGGTAGTCCAATGATTATTATGTTTTTTCTCTTCAATCTATTTTCTAGATCATTTGTTTTTGTCATATCTTACATTTTCTATTTTTTTGATATTTTATTATTTCTTATTGTTTTATACAATAATTTGCTTCTATTTGGTTCATTCTAATTTTCAGGGAGTTTGTTTCTTAGGAAAGGTTTTGTATTTCTTACACCAAATTGTTAATTCCCTTTTTGAAGCTTTTTTCCATACTCCCCTCCCTCCCTATTTTTTTCTTTTAACACTTCTATTTAATTTATTAAAAATTTTAAAATATTTTTAAAAGAAAAACTCCCAAGTCATCTCTCTCAGGAATTTTAATTGAATTAGTGCTCACAGCTATGATTTTCTATAAGGCTTTGTCTCTAGGTGTTTTGGAATAGTTTTTTTTTTCTTCTGAGTTTATTTCTTGAGTATCTCTGTCACGAAAATAGCTTTTTAATCATAGATGGGATTTGCTCATTCTTCCCTCCAATTCATAACACTGGACTTAATGTTAGGGTTGGGTCTTGCAAACTTCTAGAGGGAAGGTTTGACTGGTCCTGTTGCTGCTTTTTTTTTGGGGGGGGGGTTGTGTTTTTTGTTATTTCAACATGTTGGGAACAACTCAGGTTGTAATCTGCAGTTTTAGTGCTTCCCAAGTGGTCTGATTCACGGCAAAGTTTAATTTCTCAGAGTCCCTGGTCTGAGTTCTGCAGGTTCTTGACCCAGAGTTAGGTCTAACCAATAATAGAATGCTACTGTATTCAGCTATTAACAATCAGCTAGTAGCCTCTGATGCTTTAAAGTGGAAGAGCTGAAAGCTTTCCTTTGATCTACAATTCCTGTTATGGTTCCTCTTCAGGCTGCAGATAAGGCTTGAAGATGAAACTGAGTCCCTGCTCTGCTCTGTGAACCACTTGCATCTGTGAACCTTAGCTGGGTAGTAGGTGCCAGAGCTGCCAGATGGCACCAACTATATCTCAGGAATGAGATAGGCCCTGGTCTGGAACTTGGGCTTCCTCTTACTGGGTTATATAGTCCCTCCCTAGGCACTGGAGTACTCTATAAAACCATCCTCCAGACCAGTTCTCATTCCCATCTCTGCAAATCTCCCCTGTCACCCTATGTGGACTTGAGAGGGACTCACTGTGACTATTTCTTGGAATTTTCCATCAGAATTTGATCTGGTATGTTTTCTGGAATTGTTGAGTTTTGTGGGAGAACTTGTTGTATTACTCAAAACAACACATATATTTACTATTTTCTTTAACACAGCAAATAAGTATCTATGACTTATTAATACAAAGAATATTTGTGGAGGATTATGAAAAAATATTTACCATGTCTGTGTTCACTGGGGCTAGAGTGATCTCAGTAAAGGAAACTAAAAATACAGTGTGAACAACACACACGTCCATTAGGGTAACAGATTCATGGGCCAAATATGGTTTTTTTTATTTTCCTTTGAATTAAAAGTCTTCTTCAGATCTCTTAGCTATAGGGAGCACATGTTGAACTTATCAAAAAACAAACAAAAAATCCCCAGTCACATATTGTAAACTAACAGTACTGCTAAGTATCTGTTCTGCAACTTATAGTCTCTTAGAGAGTTAACTGGCATAGAAGTTGTGAGCTGTCAAGGTTAGTATTTCAGAAGTGGAATCTGAATGTAGGTGTTTCTGAGCTCAAGACCGACTATTCACCATACCACAATGTCTCTACAGGTAGATAGATAATACAAGTATAATTAACCACATATGAGAGGTGAGGAAACTGAGGTTCAAAGAAATTGACTTGCTCGAATTCATTAAGCTGATTAAGTGTCAGGGGTGGAACTTCAGTTCAGTTCTCTTGACTTCAAGTGTAATGCTCTCTCCACTTGAGACATGCAGCCTCCCTAGCCGCTACCCTAGATATGGAAACATTGTATTACTGGCAGACAATGATCAAACATTAAAAATGCTATGTTGTTTCAAGGGCTTTGTGGCCTCTCAAACACACAATATATGAAAGCTCCTAAGAATCAAGGACAAGAGAGATATAAACAAACTTTTGCTATATTTGTAGTCTTGGGGAAGATTAGAGAAAGATAACACTGTGGTAGATATTTAGCCCAACATACCCATTAACCAATTGTGATTTGTTATTTTCCTTTGACTTGAGAATTAGTTTCATCAATTCTCTTTGCTAGTGGTTCTCAATCTTTTTGATTTCTGGAAACCTCAAGAAGTAGAGGGATAGTTATTTGAGTAAAGAGTAGATGTGTTGGCCCATTTAATTATCCCAATTAAAAAGTCTTACCTTAACTCTAGAAGGATCCTTCTCCCAAACAGCTCTGGTTCTTCTTGTAATTCTTATACTCCATGTTCGGGTGCCATATGTTGGAATACAAAGGAGCCACCTAACAGTGGCTGCTGGAGATCCAACCCAGAATGGATCTCTTCTTGTGAGAGGATGATACAAGGAGACTGAGAGGCCGTTGTGTTGTCTGACCTCTCTCCTCTTCCCTCTGTCTCCAATTTATCTCTGCAACACCTGTGTCAGCAAAGGCTGCCCTGCAACTTCTTCAGATGCTATGATCCACAGTTGTGGAGAATCTCGGAGAATTGACCTGCCCCTTAACACATTAGTATCAAAGAATATAGGATTTGATATTTAGATTAAGAAAAAGTCATTAATTTGTCAATTAAAAGATTGTTGGCTACTTTTTAGAGAAGTACCAATTGAATTTTGAAGTCAAAAGTCAGATTGCAGAAGGTTTAGAAGAGAGTTAAAGAAGAAAAAATGGAGGCAACTAGGGTATATACATATTTTTAAATTTTTTTTGCTTAAAAAGGAATAAAGGCATAGAATAATAACTAGAAGAGATGGTAGAATTCTGTGAGGCTTTTTTTTTTAAAAGTTAGGGGAAACATGATCATGTATTTTAGGCAGTTGGAAAGTAATTAGTAGTTAAGGAGAGAGATTAGAGAGTGAATGCAATCTTCTCAAGAAAATAAGGTGGCATAGTATCAAGGTTGCATGTTGAGAAGTGGCTTTGGTAAGGGAATGGGAAACCTCTTTATCAGAAATTGAAAGGACAGATAGTGGGGGGTGATACCAGAGATATGAGATGGAAAGAATAATGAAAAGTAGTTCTGAATTTTTTTTTTTTTAGCATTTTCAGAACTCTTGATTCATACTTCACTGAAGTAACTCCTTACCCCAACTATCTCACTTTTATATGAGCTTTCATATATAAGACCTGAGATAGATGGGACAGTAGGTGTCTTGAGAGGCTTAAGGAGAAAAAGGAATGTTTAAAATATTCATTGTGGCGAGTGGAAATGATTATCAGGGAAGTACAGAATTATCTTGATACAATAAATGCTTCATCTTGTTTAAATAATATACATTTATAGTGGACCCAATTGGCATAGTTTTGTGATTTCTTCAGTTCTCTTCAGCAGGATTAAGTAAGAATGAAAGTGTCTATTTCTTTTCTCATTTGACAGCCTTTCAAATACTTGAAGACAGGTTATCATATTCTTGCTGAGTTTATTCTTCTTCAGGCTCAACCTACTCATTTTCTTCAATCAATGAATGTAATGTTTTCCACTTGGGCATATCCCTTAGGTTTTTATATTCTTTCTTCTCATATGGCTTAAGGATCACTGAATAGGGATGGGACTTTCTGAAATGTTCTCTCTCTGTAGTATATATTTTCCTTACTTTCATGATGATTGATAATGGTCAAGAAAATTCAAATCTTTTGATCTTTTGTTTCTTCCTTCTTCTCCAATCAAGTAAAACTTGGGTTTGTGAGAAAATTTTAAAAGTGATGAAAATAATCATATGAGACTAATATAAAATTTAATTCACTGCATTGATTAGCATTTAAATGAATTCAATAAAGACAGATCAATATGGGGTCTGGAGAGCTAATGAAATTAAATCAGCAAACATTTATTAGCATTTCATGGGCAGGAAATAAAATGGAGAATACATTGCTTAAGAACTGTGAAAAGTAGAAAAAAGCAAATAGATATAATTTAGGCCTTAGTTGAATGCTGGAGAGACAAATGACATAAGGTGTTTTTTTACCTACCAAGGTGCCAAGATTTTATTATGTGGGAAATCAAATCTTGTCTCTAAAGTGGGGTCCTACTTTGAAAAGGAAAACTTAAAATATAAGAAGCACTAAAATTAGTGGAAAGAACATTGAAAAGGGAAACAAGATAAAAGACATTAGAATTTGTTTTAATAGTATTATTAACCTTATTACCAAAGAATGATGATGAAACTTATTTTTTCTTCTGGATAAGGAGGTGGTAATATACAGATGTAAAATATGCAATCCAGTATGGTTGAGGTATTGCTCTCTTTAGCTCAACTGTTTCTTTTTATTATACAGTAGAATTCTATTGGAAAAAGGTTTTGAAGAGGGATGGTATTATTAAAAAACAGAAGGCATCAACCAAATTATAAACAAAGCAAAAAAATTTGGAACATGATTTGAAATCTGAGTCTGATTCTACTGTATGGCTCTAAGTGAGTTATTTTAGTGCTCTGTGCCTCAGTTGGATTGGGTCAGGAGTCCCCATTGAGTACATTGAGATCTCATGGTAAATCTTTTAATTTTATCTGGTAGGTCACTAAACTAGCTGTTTCCACTATCCCAGGCTCCTGATACCTGATTGCCTTCACACCTTTTGTTGGGATTCCCAAAAAGTGAAGTAACATAGAAGTAGAGTTCTTTCACCACCTCCAGTGAAGTATTTCTCCATTGCAGCTACCTACAAATAATTCCAGGAATATCAAGGCTTTGAGGAAATTAAAACTTCCTTCTTTTATACATCTTTTTCTCTAATTATCTTATAGAACTTATTTGTATGATGCTATATTTTTCTCTTTCACCTGGGAGAACATAAGGGCAGGGAATTTTTTTTTTATTTGTATTTCCATTGGCCAAATTTTAAAATAAATTCTTACTGAATTGAACTGATGCTCTTTTTTTTCACTTAATAGTATTTATTTTTTCCCAATTATATGTAAAGATATTTTTCAACATTCATTTTTGTAAAATTTTAAGTTCCAATTTTTTCTCCTTCCTTCTTTTCCCCCCAATATAGCAAACAATCTGATATAGGTTATACACTTACAATCATGTTAAACATATTTCCACATAAGTCATGTTGTGAAAGAAGAATCAAAACAAAGTGGAAAAACCATGAGAAAGAAAACACAAAAAAGTAAAAATTGTATGCTTTGATCTGCATTCAGACTCCATAGTTCTTTCTCTGGGTGTGGATGACATTTTTCATTTAGAGTCTTTTGGAATTGTCTTGGATTATTGTATTGCTGAGGAGCAAAGTTCTTCATAGTTGATCATTGTATAATGTTGCTGTTATTGTGTACAATGTTCTCCTGGTTCTGCTTATTTGACTCAAGCATCAGTTCATGTAGAATTGATGCTCTTTTTAATTCTTAAAATTGATGTGTTATTCAGTTATTTCAGTCATGTATTGTAAAGTCCGGACTAGCTCCCTGGAGGCCTCAGAATCAGCCAGAGTCAGGATAAGCAAAAGTCCTTGTTCTTTAGGGGAAGAAGTATAGGGGGTGGACAAAACTGCCACAAAGTCTCCACCAACCTCCCTTCTCTTTGTCCTCCTCCAAAGTGAGTCTGGTTCGTCTTACTCCACCCTCTAAACCCTCCTACGATTATCTGACTACACCAAAAGATCAAGCCATCACGGAATAGTGAGAAAGGCTGTTTTTCCAAGCATATGCTAATAGAGTTTTTGTCCAATAGGTAATTAGCCTTAAGTGCTTGGTTGTCTGATTCAAGCATGCCTTTTAAGAGTTTCAAACCTTTACAACGTATGACTCTTCACAACTCCATTTTTAGATTTTCATGGCAGAGATGCTGGAGTGATTTGCCATTTCTTTCTCCATATCTTTTTATGAATGAGGAAACTGATGAAAACAATGTTAAATGACTTGTCAGGATCACATAGTTAGAAAATGTTTGAGGCTGTATTTAAACTCAGGCCTTCCAGATCAGGCCTAGTGCTCTATTCATTGCACTACTTAGATATTTTGTTAAATTCTAGATACGGTCATTTTTTCAAAACCTGTTTCCAGAAACTGGGTATTAGCCTCCCAATCAGTAATATTCAATTTCAAAGGAAGACACATGGGTTGAACATTGGCTTAAGAAAAATGTGGGGGCTTCCAGAATAGCTATGTGGGAAGCCAGCTCTTGTGGTTCTTGAAAACTCATAATTAAAATTTTTAGTGTGTACTTAAACCTACATTATACTCTCCCATAAATATGGGAGATTACCCTTCCCCCCATCAATGGGGAACATGAGCATGCATAGTTATCATGAATGAGAGGACCTTCTGTTTGGAAAGGCAGCTCATAGTTCTGATGCTATAGGGTCATTGATGTCATTGGGTGATGTCACTAATATGCTTTCCTTCTGGGTGATTACATTCTGATGCTGTCGTGGTCCTTTCTCTGTTCTTCTTATAGTAGCCAGAGTGGATACGTGACCTATAACTTCACACTATATGAAGAATGAAAACTATCTTGAGTAAATGTAAACCACTAAAAAACTTCAACTCTTTCATGAGAACACTTGCACATGACTCTGGACCATCCCTTGCAATATGCCTTCTTTATTTTGTTTCTATATAATATCTAACTTGACATAGATGTCCTTCTGCCAACCAAGAACTGGATCTTGTGAGTAAACTTCCCAACCCAATTAATCTAAATACTCTTAATGAAACTACCCTTATACAATCAAGTTGGCATGGGCCACTCTTTGGTATTTTGGATTCTTTTGAAGGGTTTTCACTATTACAGGCATGTTAGGGCAGGAGAAAGCAGCTCCCTTATATTTGGCCTTATAATTGATGTACCTGGCAGATAGTTTGCCCCCTACAAATCTTGTGTTCTTATTGTGCTTGTCCCATAATGACTACTTGGCAGGTAGTCATTTTTCAATTGATTATATTGTCTCTTGGCAAGTTTCTCTACTGATCTCCAGACTCAGCTAAATGTTGCTCTGGTAGACTACAGGATATGTAGTTTCTGATGAGCTTTGCTGCCTGATAATAACCTTATTGGCTCATCTTTTCTGAGTAGCTTATTTTCTTAGTACACGATGGCTACAACCCCTTCCTGATCAAAATAGACCACAAGCATTCCTTAGTTATAGTCACTACACCCAGCTAACAAAATCTTCTGGAGAAGCAGAGCATCTTCAGGCTGAGCCTGTGTTTCCATTTTGATCCCTGGAAGCAGATCAGATCCAAACATGTTGTTACAGATAATGATTTCACTTATGATTAGATAGCTCCAAGATCCCTTCTAGTGTGCAAACAGATTTGAATCAGAAAAAAAAATTAAGCTAAAGAGTCAGAGTCAGTATTTTCTACTCAAGTAATCTTCATTTCTGCCTTTATTATTCATATCTGCTAGCATAAAACCATAATTTCTTTGATGATCTATTTTGGGAAGAGAAAAAGCTCAGTGTCTCTACATGCAGATATATTGACATTTAATTCTTTGCACATTAATGTTTGCCTCAAGACTTATATCAGTCTTTCATCTCCTCACGGATGCGATCTTGGGCTTTTAAAGGCCATGTTAGTAGAACACTTGCTTGATGCTTCCTTCAAAGTTGGAAAGAATTAAAAAAGAGTTCCATTTATGGATTGTATATATATATCTCTGAACATGTCTTGGTTAAATGTGGAGAGAGGCTCATTACTGAAGGATTTACCTTAAAGTAATTTTTATTTTTTGTTTCACAGTAACTTCTTAAATCTTTGACTGATACAGAGTTGTATTTTGATTTATACCATAGAAATCCCAAGAGATGATAGGTAGATAAAATAATTAGTAATCACTATGTGCCAGGTATAGTGCTAAGTATCGGGGATACAAATCTAAGCAAGCAAGCTAATCCTGGTCTCAGGGAATTTATATTCTATTGGGGGGGAAGTAAAACAAGGAGTAGAAGTCATTCTAATGACAAACTAACAATGGGAGAATCACATAGGGAAGGAAGGACTCTGGAGATTGTTGAATGAATTCTTAACAGGTGTTGCATGTAATTTTAAAGAGAAGATACTATGGGAAAAATAGAGCACCCCTCTTCTGTAATCACATTCCAAAGAAAGCTGAATCCTTTTCAGAAATACTCAGGCAGTCAATAATAGCATTTTTAAAAAAATGACCTGATTTTTTTAGTTTCTGGACTTCTCGGTGCTTGACAATCAAAAATATTGCTATGAGACAGATATTATTTTCTAGATTTTATGGGCTAGAAACTGATGTGGAAAGAGCTTAACTGCTTTTATCAGTGTCATAGAATGAATCCTTTCATCTGAGAGGGAAATAAATCAGAAACTTCCTGACTAGCCATTCAGTGCTTTCACTGACCTCAACACCCATTTTTTGCATTGAAGATTTTTAACCTTTTTGGGCACCTTTGGTAGTATGCTGAAATCTATGGATTCCTTCTTAGAAACATATTTTTAAATGTATGAAATAAAATTAAATGGATTACAAAGGAAACCAATATAGTTGTCACTTTATATGTACATGTATGTACACACACATATAACTAAGCATATAGAGATATGTATATATGTGTTTGGAAAAATATATATACACACAGACATATATATGTGTATGTATATATATGCATATATGTATGTACACATAATCTAGGTTAAGAGCCCCTGTTTAGACTTTGCTGCAAGCATGACTTAAATTTTTCATAGAAAAGACATTTCAACTAATAGTTTCCTGTTATTACATCTCAAGAATTTTCTCACTTCTGATCATGTTTGAGTCCCTTGACAAAACTTGGGGAACAAAATCACATAGAATAAATAGTCATCAGAGGTGTGTGGTCAAAGAGACTTTGTTTTTATCAATTAAACTGTGCTTCTGACCTGCTGTGTATCAAGCAGAAGAGAGAATTGCAAAGATTCCCCCTTGAGAGGCTTGCTGGTAAAGGAGTAATTAGGAGGCAGTCCTTCCAGCTGTGCAGCAGTGAATGAAGTAATTATGTCTTGTTTGGAATAAATCTGCTTATAATGACATTGCTTCTTGTTTCAGGCAGGCTTAGCATCACATGAAGAGCAGATGTGTTTGTCATCAGGAAAGCACGTGGCACAGGAGGATGCTACCTGAATGTAAGTGACAGAGAAGCGAGCTTTAAAACAATAAGGAGCAAAAAGGCCCAGATAAACCCAACATGAGAGGAAAGGAAATTCAGATGAAGGAAACAAACATATATTAATGTTGCTTATGGACTGTAGGAAAGCTCCTGGCTTTGGTTCCCTTTGTCTTTGGATCCCATGCAAGCCAGAAGCACCTGCCATTAATTTCTCATCTAAGCTCCAGAAATCTGAGTGATCAGAAGAGTTCTGGGGATTCTGAAGAAAAGAGAAAGAAGATAAAAGTTGATTAGAAAAGGCTGAAAGAGTGAAAGTTCATGCTGCAAGAGAGGATATTAAACTTATGAGGAAATAGTTTGATTATTTCTGCCCCCTCCCTCCCCCCCGTTTTGAAGCACACAGTAGGGAAAGAGTCTCTTGCTCATTCCTGTATATTCATATAGAATTTCTAACTAGCTAGTCATTTATAATAAGACAGACTACCCTTTCTCTCATATTGCAAGTGGAAAGGAAATAAGCTCTCAGAAGTAACTGCATGTGTGATGACAAGACATCAGAAATAAAATATTTCTTGGCCCCAAGATGCATCCCAGACCAGAGAGGAAGAAATTATTGTACAAAAGCCTGAGTAAAATTGTTTTCATCCACGCTTTCATCTAATGATTGTGAAGCTAATTGAAAGGTAATTAGGTGAAGTGAAGGTCTCCTATTAGGATGCTTTGAAAAGTAACAGGAAGCTTTGATCTCTCAGGGAATCCTTTGATGTTTTCGATATATTGAGAAAAAAGGGATGGCATGAAATAAACCCCTTCCTCATTCCGTATTTGAAACCTCATATCTGCTAGAGACCTATTCCCTCATGATGACTCCCTCCACTAATTTCCTACCTTCAACAAATAAACATTGCAGGAAAGCTTGGGAGACCCTTTATCACCTGCTTAATTCTCTATCTATTTGACTTAAAGGCATAACAAGGACAATTAACATTGGTGCAGTATGGACCTGATGGCCAATAAAGTCTATATTAGTGGTTTCCAGATATTATTCCCTATGAAAACATTGGGAAAAGTTTGAGAGTTCTGGGTTCTAGTTTTGCTTTTGTTGTAAATTCCTGTGTAATCTGTCCCAGGTTCAAAACCCTCTTTGGATCTTAGTTTTGTCATTAGTATAATGGATCAAATAATTTCGGAGGTGCCATTTTTGCTCAAGCATTCTATGAATCTATAATAAGTATTTGAACAACTTACTAAAGTAAGCTTTGCTACATTTTCCTTTTCAAGCCCTGATCTACCCATCTTCAGAAACTGAGATCCAAAATGAAAATGGTCATGGTGTTATGCCAGGTTCCTTTAATTGTTCTGCCTCAGTTTTCCTGAATTGTTCTGATGTAGTTTCCTTGAATTTTTCTGTCTTAGTCTCCCTGATGGCAACCTTGCTTCCTGGCTATTAGGACAGAGATAATTAGGACTGAGAACCCTGACTACTAACATTCCAAAGAGTCATAAACTACAGATGGTTTATCTCAAGATAGGTGGGCATATCTCCTATCTCAGACTTAGTGGCTCCTAGCCTCCCAACTTATCAGGATTTATGATCCTTCTGTAGCCTCAACCTGTCAGAACCAAATTTATGGTCTTTTCCTGGAAGTTCCTGCTCATCAGAGCTCTAACCCCACCCTGTATTTGTTCCCCTGATTGCTGGAGTCCTATAAGAGTCTCTAGAATCCCTTGCTTCTTGCTGAATACTTTGAGATGGTAGTCTGATCCAGCCTGCTATGGTCAACATGGATCCTGTTTTTTAAAATTTTTATTTGTTATTATTTTTTAATTGAAGCTTTTTATTTACAAAGCATATGCATGGGTAATTTTTCCAACATTGATCCTTGCATAACCTTTTGTTGCAAAATGTCCCCTTTTCCCCCCACATCCTTCCCTATCTGGCAGATAGTCCAATACATGTTAAATATGTTGAAATATATGTTAGATACAATATGTGTATACAAATTTATACAGTTATCATGTTGCACAAGAAAAACCAGGTCAAGAAGAAGAAAAAGAAAAACTGAATGAAAAAAAAATGTAAGCAAATAACAACAGAGAAAATGAGAATGCTATGTTGTGTTCCACACTGTGTTCCCACAATTCTCTCTCTAGGTGTAGATGGCTCTCTTCATCACTGCACAAGTGGAACTGATTTGAATCATCTCAATGTTGAAGAGAGCCATCAGAATTGATCATTGTATAGTCTTGTTGTTGCTGTGTATAATGATCTCCTGGTTCTGCTCATTTCACTTTGCATCAGTTCATGTAGGTCTCATGGATCCTGTTTTGCTCTTAGTAAATCTCTCCCTCTAATAAATTATTAAAAACTCTCTAATCTCTATCTTTCCTCAATTCCTCTGGCATTACAATGGAACCAATATTGTTGAACAAGCCATACATCTCTTCTTTTGAAAGAGTACTCAAAGCCCTCTTAGTGAAATCTTCCCCCAGCCCTATAGGAAACAATAATGATTTAGGTACATAATGATTGTGAAAAACATGCTTTAGTGTTTCCATGACTTGGAGTAGGAGAAACCTAGTCACAGTCAGAAAGACTTTGTCATACCTCTGACACATGAGTTGTTTTACCCTCAGCAGGTTTTTTCATTTCTCAGTGCCCCCCAAAACTCTCTAAAATCATAAATTTTTAAGCAGATATTGGCAGAGAGAGATTTTCTACCAGAAACTCCCTAGACCAATGAAATCACAGACTCATACCAAAGCAGTATTGAGTTTCCTTAGAATAGAGCATGTATTCTTGGAATTTTGCTTCCCCCCCCAGCCTTTTCATTTTACTATTTTATTTCTTAATGAAAGTGTTTTGGATTTTTCTCATTGATTTATAGAAAGAAAAATAACAAATTGCCTTAAGACAATAATTCCCAACTTTTTTGGATTAACACCTTCCTGTTTATTTAATGTCACTTTATTCCCCCAACCCTCTCCATTCCCAAGGCATTTGTGTCATATACATATTTTTAATTAGTGTGAATTAAAATTAATCTCAGTTTGAGAACTTTTGTGGCAGCCCTTGGGATTATTGGCTTTACTCTGGAATATCTTTAAGATAAAGTTGGCAATTAGTATTCATTCATACAGCAAACTCAATCCCTGGGTTTATCAAATCAATAATTAATAGCTAACATTTACATAGAAGATTTGTAGAGTGCTTTATATATATACCATCATATGTATAACATCTCATATGATCCTCATAACATCTTTGTGAAATAGATACTATCATTATCTTCATTTTACAGATGAAGAAACTGAGGCTAAAAGAAGTAAAATGACTTACTTAGTGCCATACTGTGAATAAGTGTTATCTAAGGCATGATTCTAATTTAATTTTTTTTCTGTCTCCAAGTTCATTATTCTATTGACTATACTTCTGTTCTTTCTTTTTTCTGCTTTCCCTTCCCATTTTAGAATCTCTTTACATTTTAAAGAAAATATTTGCAAAATATTTTCTAATTATTCTGATTTCACATATTTCTTCTTTGTAGCAGTATCATGCAAAAATAAAAAAAAATCCAACAAAACAACATCACAACAACAAACTGCTAGACTTTCAGTGTGGAAGACCTAAATTTAGATTCTGCTTCTGTATTTATTATCTATTGGTCATTAGTTTCATCTGTTCCAAGAATGAAAGAACATAGTGATGGGAGGTCCCTTCCCATGTCATAAAAGCTTTATGATCATATTTCTTCTCTCTAATCTCAAAAGCCTCTCAGGCAGCAAAACTATCTCTCCAGTTTGGTACCTCTTTTGGACTTGGGAGCTCAAAGATCTGATCTTTATAACATACATCAGTCTTTGGAAGAACTAGTGGTATATATTGTTATTTTTCCTAGTATAATGTGGGAACATTAAAGCCAACACTTTGTGGGAAATCAAAAATCAAAATGTCATAGTCTTCAGGGGCATCATACATATTATTTTGCAACACATTGGCTTGATTTTTACTATTGTGAAATGCATAGCAAAACTTGGCTCCATTTTCTCTGGTGTTTGCAAAATTTACTGAGGATTAACAGTTGGTAGAATCGTAGCTTAGTAAAAAGGTATTTTCAACTTTTTTTTAATACTCATTAAAACCTATAAAATACATAGTCACTAGAACTAAATGATAAACATCTCTTTAAAACCAAATGAACTTTAATGTCCTGTTACCAAAAATGAAATCTTACTCCTTTTCTGGGAAATTTATCAATTACAATTCAATAGGAACTTATTAAATGCCTAAAGGCACCATACTAGTTTCTAACAGGAAGAAAATGATTCTTGACTTCAAAGAACTTATATTCTACTGAAATATTTCTTGAGAATTTCCCTTGTGAAAAGAAAGGGCCTACTTGCATTGGATCCTGCCTTTAGAGTGTCTCAGATGGGGTAGAGAGGCACCATTATGTTTTAGAAATTAATTTTTTTCCAGTTCAAGTAGCCTGCCACCTAGTAGAGGAAGAGTACAATATCCTTCCCTTTCTCTTTACCTCCAGGCCACCAGGCTGACATATTTATTAATTAGTCCTTTCAGAGCCCTATTCAGCTCTAATGCTAGAGATATCATTATCACATCTACAGGTGATTAAATTTCATTGAGACTTAGGGATTGAAGGGAATTCAACTGCTGGGTAATAATTAGTCCAATAATTACACAGTCAATAATATTAAATTGTACTGAAGATCCCATTTCATTCTTGGCCAATCAATCATAAAGCACCACTGAAAAACATTTTACAAAGTGACTGTGTGACAGGAGTCAGGTATTAAAGTTTCTCTTTTCTTGGTGAATTTTGTTCTATAGGCAATAAATATACAGCATTTTTCAGTTTTTTCTTTCACAGCACAGAAACACTTTCATGACTTGAGTCTGTTCATAGGATTGCAAGAGCATGGATTTGGAGTCAGAGAACCTGTTTTCAAATCCTAGTTCTGTAACTTGCCCTGTATGTAGATTAACCTCTCTGGTCTTTAGTTTTCTCATCTGTAAAACAAAGGAATTGGACTAGATAATGCCTACAATCTCTTCCAGCTCTAAATTTATGATCCTATGACTGCTTCCCTTGCTTCCTCCTTCCTTTTCTTACGACCATCCCTCAGATGCTCTCTTTCTTTTGTAAAACTTGAGGAATCAGAATAGGATTAATGAGGTGTCTCCTTCATGCCAGGGCTTTCTCTTCATGATCTCTGAATCCCAAATTGCTTGATGAGGCTTGGGTTAATCACCACGCCAAAATGATCGCAAATGGTCAGGTTCAGAAGCACATGGCAGGAGTTGGGGTGGATCCCAAGTGCTTCTGGGCCTCTCTCTGCAAGGATTAAATAAATGCTTTCTCTTTGTACCTGAAGATGTCTCTGATTAATTAATTTGGTAAAGGGGGTCTAGCACCCGCCCACCCAGAATGATAGGATTCCAATATGGAGTTACTTGGGCTATGTGGTCCTAATGCCCATAAAACATGTGGAAAAAGATGGTTTTATATTTTCTCTGTTGTGAACTGTTTTAATCCTTTTTTTTTTAATTTTTAATTTTTATTTTTTTATTTTTTATTTATTTTTATATATATATACATATATATATATATATTTTAAATTTTATTTTATTTAATAATAACTTTGTATTGACAGAATCCATGCCAGGGTAATTTTTTACAACATTATCCCTTGCACTCGCTTATGTTTCGTTTTTTCCCCTCCCTCCCTCCATCCCCCTCCCCCCAAGATGGCAAGCAGTCCTATATATGTTAAATATATTGCAGTATATCCTAGATATAATACATATTTGCAGAACCAAACAGGTGAACTGTTTTAATCCTGTGTAAAAAAGTTAATTAGTGTCAGAGCTTTGGCATCAATATAAAACTCCTGGCAGAATACAACAGGCTCTGATCCACTCTTCTGCTACCTCAGCTTGCCAACTCAAGTGTTTTCTAATTTCTGGTTTCAATAAAGAAACTCCTTCTACTTTTTTGAGGGGTATAAGACTCTCCTACCCCAGGTGTTGGTATGCAATTTCTATGATTCCCTTATCTTCAAGCTGGGTGAATTTCTTGCATCTAGGGGGATTTTGTTGTTTTATTTCCCTGCTTCTTGTACCACATAATAATAAGATCCTTATTTGTATTAATTTCCTGTGAAGCACCAATTTCCTGTGAAAGTCCAGGTCTTTTTGCTTTAACCTAAATTGCATGGAAAGCACTATCGTTCTGTTTTTACACAAATTACTCAAATCAAACTCTTATTGGCTATTCTCTCAGTCTAGTCAAACTTCATTTTGTACCATATCACAAACATCTAGGGGCTTGAATTCTCACATAGCTCGCAAGGTAGAGATTTTAATTGACTACCACTTGTTCTTAGTATTTAGTTCCACCCCTTCAAGTTTATTACATTTTTTTTTTGTTATTTTTCAGTCTTGCCTGACTTTTTGTGACCCCCTTTGGGGTTTTGTTATCAGTAATATTGGAGGGGTTTGCCTCCGGTTCATTTCATACATGAGAAAACTGAGATAAACAGGATTAAGTGACTTGTGAGAATCACAGAGTCAATTAAATGTCTGAGGCCAGATTTGAACTTAGCAAGTCTTTCTGATTCCAGGCTCAGAGGCATCCACCTGCCACAAGTTTACCATAGAGTCCTGAAAAGTCATTAGTGCCTCCCAAGTATTTTTACTTCCCATTTCGTGGATGAACATACTGAGACAGAGATGTGAAATAACTTGTCCTGATTGTGTAGAAAATCTGTATGTTGCTTCTGAACATCACTTATTAGGGTATTGATGCCTATGTGACAGGGACACTGGTCTGGTTAAAACTAGGTTAAAATAAGGAGAAGGGGGCACTAAAATGTAGGCATGGAGACTCATGTATGGGAGTTTAGGTTTTTCAGATAGACTATTAACCCTGAGGTATCCAGCCTAGGGGAATTAGGGAGGGAAATGCTAGTTAGAAAATTGGAATAAAAGGTTGGGTATTTGTCTTAACAGGTGTACCCATTTTTTGGGACATCTGCTGTTGTAAAAACATTATGATAGTTTTTTCCTGACTCACCAGTGGCTTTGTGGAGTTCTTGGTGAGATACTTATTTGTTTTACTGATTATAAAACTAGTAAATGGAAACATTATTGTAATGCCAGAGAAACTGAGGCAAGATAGAGATTAAAGAGTTTTTAATATTTTATTTGAGAGGAGGAGATTGTCTGGGGCCAAGATAGGATCCATGTTGCCCCCAGCAGACTTAATGGGACTCAAGTCTCAAAGTATTCAGTATCGAATGAAGAATTCCAGGGAGTGTTTACAGGGCTCCAGCAATCAGGAGAGACAAAGGCAGAGGGAGGAGTAGAGTACTGGTGAGTGGACCATAAATTCCGTTCTGACAGGTTCAGGGTGAGGACCATAAATTCTTGATAACTTAGGAGAAGCCAGGATGTCTGAAATAGATCTTCCCCCTTCTCTGAGATTAAGCATTTACAGTTTGTGACCCTAGAGTAGCCAGCTCTAAGTTATACCTGTCCTAATGGTCAGGAAGGGTGGGGTTTGCAACTAGGAGGATTGAGACTGAACGATTCAGGTAAACTGAAGTAGAACAATCAGGGAAACTGAAGCAGGACAATTTGGGAAAACTGAGGCAGAACATTAAAGGAAACTGGCATAACATTATGACTTGAACTAAGTTTTTTTTTTTTTACTCCAATGTTATTCAACCATGTCCAACTTTTTGTTGCCTCATATGGGGTTTTCTTGGCAAAAATACTGGAATAGTTTGCCATTTTCTTTCTCCAGTTTATTATACAGATGAGGAAACTGAGGCAAATAGGATTAAATGGCTTGCTCAGGGTCACAGGACTAATAAGTGTCCAAAGCTAGAATTGAATACAGTTCTTCCTGACTCCAGGCCTGGGACTCTGACCACTGTTCTTCCTAGCTGCCCTTACTGACTCTGTACCAGTATCCTTTCCACTAAATCATATTGTTTTTTTGGTACATGGGATTCTAGAAACAGGTTAAAGATAAAGAAAATGATGTTGTTTTTTTATAAAACCTTTGACTTGGATAGAAAAAAGCCACAATTAGAGAGGAATATAACCATTCGTATTGCTCTAGCTGTATAGCTAGGCCTTGTTAATTGGCCCTGACAGTCTACCTTTGCTGCTAATGGCTTTTCTCAGCCACTAACTCATTCTCTAAGATGGTTAAAAACTGACCTTCTTTTTCTTCTTCCCTTTTTTTCCTGAAAAAAAAAATCATACTCATTGAAGGCCAAGTTAATGTGGTAATACATAGATTTACTTAAGTTTTTAGACTTGATCTAGCAACTAGAATAAAAACAATAAAACTCTGGAGTTATTGAACATATTGAATGTTAGGAACACCTAACATAAGGGGAAGAAAGAGAGAAATAATGGGATAGGAAGTAGAATCAGTATATTCACAATGTGAAACAGGATGCCACTTGATAGAAGTTTGATGAGGGCTTTTCCTCAATATGCCAGCATTTGGATGCCATTGAGAACTTTTGCTATCCTTCAGCACAGTAGAAACAAATGAGTTTAATAATGATTCAGAACAATTAATTAAAATAGGAAACATCTTCCCTCAGGCTGTCCCTGTGAGCTCTGGAGATTAGTCTACTTTCCTCCCATCCACTCTAGACAGCAACCTCATTCTGGGGACATTCTGTGCTATTTGTCCTAGGTACATAAAAATGCTAGTGAACACAAAAATGCTCTTGAACAAAAGAATCACATGGCCTCAAGTGGAGCTAAACCCAGGAGGCTATAGATAAATACTGCTCCTGAGGAAGAGACATAATTAATAATGAATCTCCAAAATAACTGAACCAATCAAGCCATCCTCCAATTTTCCTCTTCTCTTTGCCATAGAACCTACTCACAACAGCCTTTTCCAAGCCTCTGCAGGGTCCTTCCCTTTTGTTCTAAAACATCAGCATGATATGGGGGTGGGAAAAGAGGTTGGATCATGGGTAGAAGGAAAATTGAACATTCTTGCCTTTTTCTAGAAGGAGCTGTCTTGATAAAGAGTGTCTTAGTACAGAGCATATAGTCCTGGGTTAGGATAGACCCAGAAGGCTAACATTAAGAGAGAGGGTTAATTTCCTAGTGATTGGAAATCTTTTAAATGTAGTTTAATGCCATTATAATGGTCTGACCATATCCTTCCCCTGTATCCCAGGCAGCTGGGTATGAGTCAGAATAGTTTTGCCTCATTGGGCAAACTTGGCAGCTAATGCTGAGCAGTATGTATAAGGAATTGTTATTCCTCCTTTTCTGGGAGTCATTTTGTTTTGTTTTTTTGATACAGTTTTGGTGTGAAAGTCAAATAAGAGTCAGTAAGAAGGGGCATAGTCTATACTACAGATTCATGTAAATTATCTACTTAGTAGTTCATCCATGACATTTTTTACCACCATATGAACAAATGCACTTTACTATCTTACAAGGAAAGAAAATTCACCATTTGGAAGACTCACATAATACAAACTCAAGACAAATACACATGCCTTGTGAATTTTGAATGCCTACTTCTCTGTATTTCTTTTCTCCTTAGGTGCAGAAAGTTTGTAATGTATGTAAAATGCTTCAAGAGTTTTGAGGAAGACACCTACTTTCCTTCTTTTTCCTCCTTTTCTCTTCTACTTTCCGTTTCTCTCTCTAATAACTGCAATTTAAAAATTCAGATTTAATACATCTGTATTGTTTGGGGAATCATCCCACTCCCTTTCTGATTATGCTTTTGTTTGCAGGCTGCAGTTTAGATTTCTTGAATGATTAAATTTCCCTCTTGTCAATTCTAGACAATTTTCACCAGCCAAACACGCTGGAGAGAGCTAAGAATAATTAAAAATGCCCATTTGTTCTGCCAGAATAAAAACTAGCAGGAATTGATGCCTTAGCTATAAGGCTAATGTAGGATTAAGGAAAAGCCCACTGGGAAAATTGGTGTTCTGATCTCAGAACTCAAATCCACCCACTTCTTTTAGCCAGAGATCTTCATATTAACCCTTTCTCCAATCATATTTTAATTGCTTCAGTTCATTGTGCTATTGTTGAGAAATTCTGAAAAGACATGTCTTAGATTAGAATGAAGGTTTTTGTGCTTTTGGGGGGTACTTAAATAAAAATAATAAATAAATGGTAAACTACTTATTAATATTAATAAAATTAATTTAAAGTTATCAATAGATTAATATAACACATTAATTATAAACAATAACTAAATATTCTAAAATTATAAACTTGGCAGTCAAATGCTCATTTCCAGAACAAATAATGAAAACTGCACATGAAACCATAGTTCTACCTGAATAACTTTTTTATATATTTAAAAAATATGTAAAATTTAACACAGTACAACTAACACTACCCTTCTTGTCTATGCCCTTCTGAGCTCTTTTTTTTAATACTCTTTTTTTTTGTATCCTTTATCTGTCTTTTTGATAATCTTGTTTCTTTTAGCATCACTGTTAGTGCTCTTGCCCTCCCTCTATAACTCCTAATAAAAGCTGAGGGCTACTTCTTTTTTTGGGGGGGAGAGGTGCTACTTATAATTAAGTCTATAGAACTAGGCTTGAATCAAAGAAACAAGAACTAGATTCCTGAACTTGCTTCCCACTCCTCAGCTGCTGCCTGAACTTGGGTCTTAGTTCCACATCTGGAAAATGGAAATAAACTTGTATTAGTTTGAGTCACTTTTAGAGTCAAATGTGTCAACTCTCCTCGTAACCCCCTTTCACTCTTGTTGGCAATTCCATGTTCACCAGAGCAATTGTTTACTCTATCCAACACAAGGAAGTTCTGGGAAAAAGCCTATCTCCTTTATAATTCTGGTTTGCTTTAGGCCTAGCTCTTTCTCTGAATGAATGACAGCTGCTAATCTCATTAGTCTGGGGAGAGTATGGTTAGTGTGAATTTATCCAGGTAAGAACCTTGGTTCAAACCCGATCATATTAAGAAAACTATCTATTCATTTGGGCTTCATTTACATTCAAGAACCCTAATCATGGACAAATGTGGCAAAACAAAGTCTTATATATACTTATATATAACTTACCTGTATAGTTTCTTTACTCATGACCTAAGAAATCAAAGGAATAAAATCAATTTGTTATAGAATAACCTTTAAGAGTCTAGGTAGCTAGGTTGGTAGAATATTAGGTTTTTAATCTTAGAGGAAAGGCACTTATATTTTTAAAAATTTCTTTAGTTAGCCAAGATGCACCTTTTCACTATCCCACCCAAAATCATTTCATTGAGAACACAAAAAAACCAAAACCCATTGCAAACGTGTACTTAATCAAAACAAAAAACCACATTGACCTTGTTAAAAAAAAAAAAAAACAACATTTTTTTTCTCATTCTGCATTCTGAGTTCTTAACTTTCTCTTTGAGGAGATGGGAAACATGGTTATAATAGTACTTTGGAATCTTAGTTGATCATTATGCTGATAAGAGTTGAACAGAACCAGGAAAGTGTTGTACACAGTAATAACAATATTGTATAATGAAGAATGGTGAATGGACTTAGCTATTCTCAGCAATACAAGATTCCAAGACAATCTCAAAGGACTAAAGATGAAGTATATTATTTGCCTTCAGAGAAAAAACTGATATTTTTTGAATGCAGAATGAAGTATGCTATTTTCACTTTCTTTCTGTCGTTCTTTTTCTTTATTCAAGATTTCTTGTACAGAATGATTATTATGGAAATATTTATATGATTGTCCATGTATAACCTATGCTGATTGCTTACTGTCTCAGGGAAAAAAAGAGGGACAGAATTTGGAACTCAAAATATTAGATAAAATACAAATATTAAAAAATGTTTTAAGATGTATTTAAGGAAAAATATATTTATTTAAAAAGTTCAATACAATTGTGTTTTATATTTATATTATATAAATGCTGTCCCTTGTTCATTCATCCCCCAGTTTATGGGTTTCCCCTTAGATTTCTATCCTTTGACATTTCAAAAAAGTTATAAATATTTTTGTAGATCCTTAGATATTGTTTTGTTTGGGATCAATCTCTCCCTTAAGCTATCTTCTTTCGAATTCTCTCCAATTTTCCTGTTAAATCAAATGTCTTTCTGTGCCCAACTCTGTATGTATTCTTCCTTCTTTTGATCAGTTTAGGTGATAATGAGGTACAAGTGACAGCTATTTCCTTTTATAATTTCCTCCTTGCTTATCTTGATGTTTATATAATTATGTGAGATGGTTTTTCCTAACCTTCCTTTCCTTCTTCATTCTCCAGTGCATTTCTCTTTTCTTCTTTTTCCATTCTTAAGTTCCTCAAGATATGACAAAATCACTCTCAGGTGGAAGGCACTGGTATTAAATTGACCAAAGATTTATCTATTTTGTTGTTTTTTTTTTCACAAAACCAACTCAGTTTTATTTATTAGTTCAATAGTTTTCTTACTTTCAATTTGTTTAATCTCTTCTTTGATTTTCAGAATTTCTAATTTGTCATTTATTGGGGGGTTTTAATTTGTTGTTCTAGCTTTTTTATTTGCATGCCCAATTCATTGACCCCCTTTTTATTTTATACATATATAACCATCTGGAGATATAAAAAGTTTTAGTATGTTATCTCAGTATTGCCATTCTCATGGCTGAAATTATTGGTTCTTTCTATGATTTGTTTGATTCACTCATTCTTCAGGATTAGATTTTTGGTCTATTTTTTCCATGACCCTTTCTTACATATATTATTTATTACATCATGATCTGAAAGTGCTTTGACTATTTTTGTCTTTCTGCATTTGATTGTGATTTTTATGCCCTAATACATGGTTAATTGTAATGTTCTTCTCTAAAATATAATGTTCTCTGGGAGTAGGTTTCTTGGGGGACTTCTGGGAGCAGCCTTCATTTCAGTTCAGTGTAATCACCCCAAATGCAGTCAGGAGTTAAAGTCCAAATTCTTTATTGTCCCCTTCCTTGGGCCAGGTTAACTTTCTTAGAAGCCTATCTCTCTCCTTGGTTCCAAGAGCTCCTGCTGCCAATCCTTTGCCTCTGCCAGCTTCAGCCTCCAGCCAGCACAAAGGTGGAAGATGGAATGAATCTGTCTCTGCCTCAAAGAGTCGGCTTGTCTCTTCTGACTTGTGAATCTCCTGGACTGAATCCTGGTTGAGGCTCCTAGCTTATATATATTCTCTTAAAGGTGTGACTCTTGTAGAACTCTAATAAGTTCTAAGTACATTAGTGAACTAGAGAACTGTTAAGTACCATGCTAAATTAGATAACTGACTTAGCACCTTGTAAGAATCCTAACAGTTAATTTTTGTGTAGAAACACTAGTATTAAATCAACCAGAAAAGGCCTCTTGCAGAAGGAAATTTTTTGAAATGAATTTTGAGGAGACCAATCTCAGCAGATTGTAAAGTATGGAGAGGAGTAAGGTATAAATAGAGTTGGGAAGGTAGGAAGAGGCCTGATCATAAAAGGTTTTAGAAGCTAAATAGAGCATTTTTATTTCATCGTAGAGGCCATAGGGAGCCACAGAGAATTTATTGAATGAAGGGAGGAGGGATAACATTATCAGACTTGTGTTTTAGAAAGATCACTTTAATAGATGAGTAGAATTTAATGGGAATTTTTGATTTCATGCTTTTGGTGATTTCCTTTTATTAATTTTTATTATTTGGGGCTCAGGGACATTTCTTTGTATCATTTGATTAACTGAAAATCTTTTTTGTGTTAATATTAACCTCACCTGACCAATAACCCCTGTTCTTGTAGGTTATGAAAATACTTACTACCTTAAACATTTCTTAGATAAGAAGCAAAAGGAAGAATCTCAATTATCTTTGATTGCTTGGTGTCATGTAAATCTCTCTCATTTAACCTCTTTGTAAATCCTCTACATGCAATTTATTCTGAAACTTGACTTTATACAATATATTTAACAAGGTTTCTTTATATAGGATATAACTCTGTATAACTAAGTTTATTCAACTTTTATGATATGATTATAGAAGATGTTATTAGAATCCTAATTTGGGTTTAGATTTATTATTTTTTTTGTTTGAGATATGAACCTAAGCCTAAACATAATAAAACTTGGGTTTTTATATCTAGAATTTGTGCCTTGTGGCAGATCAATTTCAACAACAGTTATCTACCACATAAACTCAAAAAGGTGATATTTCCACTCCATGGACTAGAGTATAAAGAGAAATAAGTCTACTAGTTGGAAAACAAACAATAGCACAAATTCTCTACCCATGCTCCCCAAACTGAATGCACATCATTTGTTTGGATTAATTATAATTTTAAAGTACCTGCTTCAATGTATTCCTCTATATTAGTGCAGACGATTGAAAACTGATTTACATAAAATGTATTGAGAATCTTAGGGAAAAATACTTTCTTTTTGCTACTCCCTTCTTCCCCTTATCTTTTTCTTAGAATTATAGATATGCATAATTGAAAGAAAGGTCAGAATTAAACAGTCATCATCTATCTATCTATCTAATATTCTAATTCTATCTAATATTACCAATAAGTAATGAAAAAGTGATGGAAAACTCACTAATTATCAAGATAATTTTTTTTTAATTTTTGTACAATTCAAATTGTTTGAAGGATTTTTCTTTGTACTGAACCAATATGTTATCTTTATGTTCCAAGTAGAATGTGACATGGAAATTCTCTTCCCATGAGAGCCCTTCACATCTTATACAATCATGACTCACTTAAGTCTTTTTTTTTTTTTTTTCCTACGTTAAACACCCTCAATTCCTTCAACCCATTTTTGTCTGGTATGCTTTTAATTTCTTTTAACCTTCTGGTTACCTTCACCTGAACATGCTCAAGACTGTCAATGTCTCAGCTGAAATTTGACATGTAGAACTGGACATGATACTCCAGAGGTGATTTGAACAAGGCAGACTGAAGTGGGTTGTGGTCCCTTTAAGAAATTATATTTCCTATTGATCTGTGATTCCTTTCAGATTCCCAGCCCCTGCTGGCTGAGGCATATCCTCCCCAGATAAGTTGTCTTTGCTGGATGCCAGAGCCTTTGATTCACAAATCCTGGTCAAAAAGCATCCCTTTGAATTCCAATAGGAGATCTGGGCCTGTCCCAGTCCCCATTCTGACTTGCTTGGGCTGCCCAGTTCCCACTGGTTCTGATCTGCTGGGGTTTTCACAATCCCCATTAAGATACCCAATATAATAAGCTTCTATCAACTATCCACTTTGCAGATGGACCTCAGTAGCTCAGTCAGCTGCTAGGACTTTGTCCACTGAGAACTGCATTCTCAGTACAAAACTCCGTTTCCCATAGATCTGCCACTATAGAAGTCAGTCTCTGGGTAAACTGATTTCTATCTAACAATAAATTTTCATTTTTCAACTAATATTCGGGAATGAGTGAATTCTTTCACTCCTAAAACCTGCAGCTGATTTAATGGGGATTCTTAATAACTTTCTTTTAGCCACTAATCTCTAGACCACCAGGAATCTAGACCACTCTAAACCTCATCAAGACTTCAGTGGCACTATTAACTACATTGCTCTGGACTCCATGTTTTTATAATATTGTCTAAAATTGCATTAACTCTTTTTGGATGCGATATCATACTATTAACTTGTACCCATGGCCCACTTAATTAACCTTCTATATCTATTTCATATAAACTGCTTTCTAGCAGATATTTTTTCAGTATCTAAAATCTTGATTGTTTTATTTTTAGAGTAAAGTCTGAGCTACTTAAAGTGTCACAAGACCATTTAGCCTCAAGCTCTTTCTTCACAAATCCATATTCTATTCCTTGAGGAGTAGGTAGAGGGTAGAGTAGCCCAAAAATATTAAGAAGAGTGAGGAAGAATAAGAGATAAAATGAGAACTGAGCAAGATAGCAACCCAATGGTATAGAAAATGTAGTGATTGAGAGAATACCCCACAAGAGCATTTCATAAAAGGACCTTCTGCCAAGTTGACATTAATTTATGTTTTGGTTTTGACAGCCATTTAATTTTGAATCTTTTACTGTAACTATCATCTATATTTTTACATCTTGTCCACAAGAGTATTGTAAAAGACTGTGCTGATATCTAGATATACCACTTTCTACAGGATTCCTATAATTAATCAATCTAGGAACCCTGTTAAAAGACATTGAATTATTTAAAATGAAATTATTTACGGTGGAAGTCAAAGCCTAAGAACATCTCCTTTGACTCCACAGACAATGTAAGCTATCTTAAGTAAATGTAAACAACAAACAAAGGTCCAACTATCCCATGGGAGTATTTACATGTGACTTTGGGTCATCCCTTCTTTGTGCTATTTTATGTTTTATATATATACATACATACACACATAATTGTAAATTAATCCCAATAAACCTTATTTTTAACCAAGCTAGCATGCCATGAGCCTCTTTTCAAGATTCAGTATTCTCTAAGAGGGTCTGCCAGGCTACAATAAGTATAATCAGGGAAAAGCAGGTCTGCCCCTTATACCCTATAATCTGAGAAAAAGAAAAAGTATAGATTGGAAGAAAAAAGGGGAAAATGAAAATTCATGGTATTTGTTTTCATCAGTTAAATTATTTAGTAAAGCTACTAGTAATAACTCAATATAGGAACACCCTAAAGAAAATGTAGTTTGCTTTTTGTGATAATAATAAAGTAATTAATATTTATATAGTACTTGCTATGTACCAGACACTGTGCTAAGTACTTTACATAGTTTATCTTGTTTGGTGCTCTAATGTCATTATTATCCCCATTTTCAGATGAAAACTGAGGCAAACAGAAATTGAGTCATGTAGGTAATAAATGTCTGAAAATAGACTTGAATTCAGATCTTCCTGAATTCACTGAGTGACCTGACTTCTTGTGCTATACTTTCAATAGCTCCCTCTTGATTGAGGTTTATCTCTATACAACTGTCCTCTTATAAAAGCTCTTCTGATTTCCTGAAGATGATAAAAAAGGCACATAGATCTAGGCTTATAGATCTAAAAAGGCACTATTTATTTAAATACCCTTTTTTTTTTTTTAGAGTTGAGGGGCCTGAAACTAAGAAAAATTATTACTTACTCAAGGTCAAAACATTGTAAACATCAGAGGTAGAATTTGAATCCAGGTCATTTAGCCATTGTACCATACTTCCTCTATAAAGAAAATACAGTCTTTCTGGTTCTTTTCTTCTGTATGTGGGTTCCTAGTGGAACAAGTTTGAGGCAGCATAGTGTGGCACAAGTTAAAGCTTCTGTGAACATTAACTTTTTTTAATCAGACCCACTTTTCCTGCAAAACTAAATTGGATTTTTAGCTCTCCAACAAGGTAAAGGGATTGAATCAAAGATTTGAAAGCTCTAACAAAAATGATCGACTCCCAGTCTAGAGTCTAACTTGAATGCTAAGTGACCCTAGCCCCATTATATTCTCACAGGCTTCTAAATGATATCTAAGCCATCTATAACCCTTAGGAAAAATGCTTGATATTCATAATACATCACAGATTTTTCCCAGGATACTGTGTGCTCTTTTATCTTAAATAGGCAATTTACTGCATTTGGGAAGACAAGGCTGATCACTAGTAGCAAATGCTATTGCTGTCTTCTAAAGGCGGAGAACAATCTATCTAAACACGTCACTCTAGCAGAATGTAATGGCTTGATAGAAAATCCATTCCTCAGGATGCAAAGCACAATTTTAGTTGTATGGAGGCAGAGCTCAGTTGAAAAAGAAAAGGACCTGGCAGTTAGGGACACACAATTATTCACTTTAGAGATGACAGAATGGTGATTAGAGAGCTGTTAGGAATAAGCTGAATAATATCTTCCTCATTCTTGCAAAGAATAGGTCAGCAGAGAATCTGCCCTTGTTTAATAATCCTGATCCAATACAGCTACGATGAAATCATTAGAAAGCCTTCTGATTCCCATAACCTCTGTCTTCTGACCTTGCACCACTAACCCACCATGACTTTCCTGATTCCTCTGTAATTATAAAATAGTATAACAATCTGCAGAAATTCTGTTGTATTTATTCAAAATGAGTTTTGGTTGCTATCATTTATTTCTATAATACTTAAATTTTCCAATATATCCTTTCTCCTTCCTTTCTAGAAAACGATCCCTTTTAACAAAGAATAAAAAAGAAGACTTAGTTAAAATTAACCAACATATCAAAAAATCTGAAGCTCCGTACAGTATTTTTCCATGCATTGTCTGCAATCTCTAAAAAGCAGGATGGGAGAAGTTGGCTTCTTATAATTCTTTGTTGGATGTTTTTTAAACTTGTTGCTTAAAAAATCTTATTGATGACTTTGTTTTAACATCATGCTAATTTCCAGCTATTCCTCTCTCCTATTTGTCTTATATTTTGAGCTTTTTCATGAGAGAAAAATAGTTAAGCAAAACTGCTTGATAGAGTATACTTCAGGCTTCTTCAATAATTTAGGAAGAGGAAAAAAAGATTTTATTTATCTTAAGTAAATCTTAAATTAAACTCATTAAAATGAGTTCAGCACTCATATAGTAAGTGAAGGACAGTCCAAGTGTACTAGACATAGAACACTGAGTAGATCCTCTTGAAAAGAGAAAGATAAAAACTGCATTGAAGGAAAAGGGTGGATTGATCAAAATATGCATTAGTGTAGGGAATATCCAATTAGTAAAATGAGGTAGGGAATTATTTAAGTATGAAGTGAAAGATGATGGACACCAAAAACTGTAATTTGTGAACTATTGTGGGTTTTACAAGATTGCTCTCAATATAAATGTACATACATGTCAGAGCAATGATATATGATGAACAAAAAAAGATTGCGATTTCCATTCTAGTATGTTAATATCATGCTGAATGAAAGACATTGTTCTCTGTCTCGTTTTCTCTCACACACATATACATGCATGCATGCTGATATTTTTTAATACGGGACTTAAGAAATATAGTCAATTGGCACATTTGATCTTTAATCTTAATTATAGTGTTGGGATGAAGAGAAAAAGATTAATATATGAGATTTTATTAAAATGGTTTCATGCTAGGTTAAGTTTAGTGAATATAAAGTGTATTCAGTCTAAAGTAGCTATGAGAATTATGAAATGCACTAAAACCTGAAGATCTCTTAAGGAAGGAGAATAATTTCCAAGGTTTTAAATATGAAAGTACAGAAATATTAAAACTTTGTTGATACTGTACTGTGGCTCATTTCCTATATACAGTTAGCTTTTGGCCAGGCAAAAACCTTTCCTGACAAAACATTAAGCAGATCTCTCAGAGACAGTAACCCATTTCTTTGTCCTTTAATTTTTCTATGCAATTTTGATGAATCTTGGATCTTACTAATGGTGAATTTTCTCCATGATTATAATCCCTCAATCTTTTTATCCAATGTTATTTTATCTGTAAAGGGACTCTATCTCATCTCCTGAAAATCCATCAAACATGTAGAATTTTTCCTTTGTTCTCCTGACATTGTGGGGTTATCAATGAAGCTTTCACTATTTGATTTCCCATATCCTTTTCTAGATATGTTTCTTTTTGATGATATCTTTTATTTCATTTAATTTCAACTGGATGATTCATCTTTGATCATATGTTACAGCTTACTTATACCCAATATGTTCTTCATTATTTTTTGGATAACCTACAACTTTCTTTGTAAATTATGGTATTTCATATTTGCATCATAATCAGAAGTATATCTCTGTAAAAAGATAAATCTTTGTTATAGGGAGAACATTAGAATTATTAAAAATATTACACAAAAAGTGCTACACTAAAGGCAATTTCATTGTTCCTCCTTTTTCTCCTATTTAATTCTAGCCCCTAGTTTGTTGCACATCCAAAGTGTCTGTCTACAATATAAGAACTGATGAACCTGTCCTATGGGGTGTGTATATGACTGCCCATCATAGTTGAAACAGCATATTCTTCACATCTGCTTGGTTATCTCTGCATGGATAGTCAGATTAAGCCCCCTTGAATTATTAACCTTGCTTAGGAGACTGTAGTATGTTTAGATTTATTATAGCCAGCACAAGGTCATCTCATCTATAAATTGAGGGATCTGAAAGACCTGACCATCTATAAGGAATCCCTCTTCCTTTTGAACTGTTCACTATATTTCTTCTTTGGCAATGGCAAACACAAATTAGGGAGCAAACCTTTACCTATGTTGTGTTTCTTTTGATACCAACAATCAGGGGATAATCACACAAGACCTCTTTCCATGGACTCTTGTATAACTATATATACATGTGGGTACATATATCTGTATCTATATAGATAGATATAAAAATAGTTATCTCTATATGCAGATGATTGCTACCTACACTCAAACATGAATATATAGGCATGTAAAACATACATTTTTGTATATTCCAATATACTTTAGAAAATTGACCACAAAAGAAAATTACAGTGGGAGCTTGTGCTCTGTCTTCTGGTCAATTATATGGACATAAAGATGTGGTCTTTTTTGTGAAAGTCTTCTTACTTCTTTCTCATATTTTCATTAAGTATACTCTTAATGTACTTGTATTTTATTATGATAAAGATTTTGCATAGATTGGAAAGCAGCTATATGGGTAGGTAATTGTTAATTTTGTCAATTTTTTTTCTAGAATTTTTTCCTATATTTTCCCACTCTCTCCTTCTCCAGCCTTGCTTCTCATCCCCTTAAGATTTTTTGAAAATAAATTCTTTGCACCAGAGTTTCCTTTATGTTTTAGCATTTTGCAGATTTTGTATAGCTGTCCATCTGTTTACCACCCTTATCCCTCAATTCTTGGAGCATGCCCAAATATTTTTTTAAATTAATTTATTTCTTGAAGATGTCTTTCATACTTCTTCTTATGAGGAAATCATTATTTTTTTAAATTTTTATTTAATAATTACTTTATATTGACAGAATCCATGCCAGGGTAATTTTTTTTTTACAACATTATCCTTTGCACTCGTTTCTGTTACAATTTTTTTCCCCTCCCTCCATTCCCTCCCCTAGATGGCAAGCAGTCCTTTATATGTTGGATATGTTGCAGTATATCCTAGGTACAATATATGTTTGCAGAAGCGAACAGTTCTCTTGTTGCATAGGGAGAATTGGATTCAGAAGGTATAAATAACCCGGGAAGAAAAACAAAAATGCAGATAGTTCACATTCGTTTCCCAGTGTTCTTTCTTTGGGTGTAGCTGCTTTTGTCCGTCATTTATCAATTGAAACTCAGTTAGGTCTCTTTGTCAAAGAAATCCACTTCCATCAAAATATGTCCTCATACAATATCGTTGTCGAAGTGTATAATGATCTCCTGGTTCTGCTCATTTCACTTAGCATCAGTTCATGTAAGTCTCGCCAGATGAGGAAATCATTATTGCTAATGTGTTGTCACTTACTTATACTTACCATCAATTTTTCTTTGTTTTTTTTTTTTTTGGTTCACTTATAATTTTTATTTTTTTCTGAGATGTCAATATGTCATGTAGCATCATTATGAGAATATAGGTTTTGAAAGCAATGGTGTTGGAAAGAGAAGCTTGGGATTCTTGAAAATGTACATTTATCAAAAACCAATCCAGACCTCTCTTCTATTCCATTTTTAGTTCAATTTATTATTCATATGTAGTATTTGTTCAAAATAGTTGTACTGATCTACGTAAGTCAGCGAATAACATGTCAAATTTCATTTTATAATCTCAGCATTCTACATTCTTCATCTACTTGGATTTTTCTATGTGATTTACTAGACTTATGATCATCACCAAAAATTGAAATATCTTTTTGAATAGTTAGATTTTTTTGAGAGTACTGTTAGATGCTCTGGTGTTTAATACAACTAAGACAATGGTAGAAATGAATAGGATCATCTGAAAACCCACCATTTCTAGGGAAATTTTTTCCCTTTATCATGTATTGACTTTATTATATTTTTCTATTACTAAGCAAAAATTAATTGTGCAGAAGCAAAATCAGTTTGTTCAATCATCAAGCACTTATCAGATGCTTACTATATATCAGGTACTGTGCTAAAATGACTTAAGATATAAATACAAAGAATGAAACAATTCTTACATGGTAGAAGCAACAAATACACATACCCATAGGTATATAGTGGTTAAATATAAGACAGTTTGGGAGGAAGAGTACCAGGATTTTTTTGAGATGAATCAGGTAAGATTTATGTAGGAGGTGGCATTTGAGAAAAGTTTTGACGAAAGAAAGATATTCTATGAGGTAGAAGTGGGAAGGGAGTGCATTCCAGGCATGGAGGATGGGTAGAGCAAAGGCACTGGAAAGATAATGTGAGGCCAGTTTAGTTATATAGCAGAGTATGGAAAGGGGAGTAATATACAAATAGGCTGGAAAGAAATGTTGAGGTCAGGTTGTAAAGGGATTTAAAAGTTAAATGGAAAATTGATATTTTATTTTAGAGGCAAAAGTGAACCACTAGAGTTTATTGATCAGGAGAACACATAGTTAGATCTAAGCTTAAGAAAAATCACTTTGACAGATTAGAAGATCACTGGATTCAGAAGAGACTTGAAGGAGAGAGACCAATTAGGAAGCAATCAAAATACCCTAGGTGCTAGGAGATAAAAGCCCTAAGTAGCTGTGTGTGAGTAGAGACAAAAGAGCAGAATCAAGAGATATAGTAAGAATAAAATAAGATAATATATGTAAAGCTATTTGTAATCCTATGCAAGTACAAACTATTATTATTACTTGGCAGGTCAGTGTAATGGTCATTATTTCTAACTTACAGAGAGGTCTTTCCTTATCACTTGACAGTCTTCAATACTTCATGGTCTATTAACTTTTGAGATCTTTGGAAATTCTATTATATTTCCCTTTATTAGCAGATTAAATTAGATCCCCAACAGTTAACCCAAGCTTTGTGATATGTGTTCTCAGCATGACAAACCACATATTAAGCACTGCATGAGACAGCTTTGTCTGAGTCCATTTGAGTAAGTGTTGCTTTTTCATATCCACATGAAGCAAAAAAAAAAAAAAAACTATTCCTTTATATTTAATAGCAATAAATGAAATTAATGAGTCATCCTTGTTCCTAACTGAGCCATCTGTAATCTGCCACTAGACCTAGCTAGAAAACTGTAATCAGAACTTTTGGACAAATGTCTAATATCTTTATGGGGTATTTGCAGATAAATTATGGCCATGAACTTGCTTGGAATTTAGAATAAAACCCAGATTGGAGCTTGCTTCCTTCACTTTGAATTATAAATTGTTCTTCAGTTTTCTACTGTATAACTTCAGATGTCAGTGTGTTCCTGAAGCCAAATGGTATAGGAGTAGTTATTATAAATGAAATCATTAAAAGCATACTGGTTATAAAAAAGTAATATTTGATGGATAAGGCATATAAGGAAGAAAGAATTTGTGTAGTATATGGAATGAACTTTATCTTTTCCAACACACACACATAGTCTTCCACTTAATGCATATATTCTATATTGTGGGAGAAAATGCATATACACATATTCTATCCAGGGATAGAGAGGAGCTGAAAATACCTGTTATTAACAATCAATAAACATTTATTGAGTGTCTGCCATGTGCCAGGTACTGTGCTTGGGCTGATGACACAAAACTAAAAATAAAACAGTTCCCTTCCCAAAGAGTTTATATTCTACTGGGGAAACAACATGCATATGTACAAGTGCATACAAAATGTACATTAAGAAAATATCAGATAATACCAGGATGAGGATGTTAGCAAGTGGGGGGAAATCAGATAAGGACATAAATATGAGGTTGTGGGTAGTAAAGTGGCACATGGATGGAACACTGGGCTTGGAATCAGGAAGATTTTGCTTTGTGAGTTCAAATCTAACCTCAGACACTTACCAGCTAAATGACTCTGGGAGTCACGTAAATATCTTTACTCCAGTTCTTCATGTATAAAATGAACTCCAGAAAGACATGGCAAACCACTCTACTATCTTTTCCAGGAAAACCCAAAAATGGGGTTATAAAGAGTCAGATACAACTCAACAACATTAACAGAAACTCACTTGCTTTCACCTTTGAAAGAAAGTAAGGGTTCTCAGAAGTGGAGGTGGAGAAGGAGAGCATTGCAGGGATTAGAGATAACCTGTACTAACTCATGGGGACAAAAGACAGAATACCATGTAGAGAAAAAGAAAGCCAGTATGGCTGGATCATCTTGGACATATAGGGCAACAGTGCAAAATAATCCTAAAAAGGCAAGTTGGAGTTAGATTGTGCAAGGATTTAAGTGACAGGCAGAAGAGTTTGATTTCATTCTATTGGTCCTATTCTACTTAATCTCTAGAGAGATGCTCAAAATTATTGAGTTGAGAAGGAAGATGGTTAGGATTGCTTTAAGAATATTAGCTCAAATAGGTAGCTGAGAACTGAGTCCAGAATGCAGAGAGATAGGAAGAGAGTCTTTACTAACTGACAGTTTATGCTGTACTCGGTGTGGGAGTTAACAGATACTTCTGATCTATTCTTTTTGACTACAGTATTCATCTATCCAATTTTTCCTCACCATTTCTTAAACACTAAAAATATGCCAAAAGAAGAGCAATTAAAAGAGGAGATAGAAAAAATTATAAATTAATTAAAAATAGCAGAACCATAATACTTTGTCTCTATTATTTCAATTTAGTTCAACTCAATTAATTTTGATTCAATTCAATGACTATTAAATGGAAAATTTGTGCAAAGCACCAGGAATGCAAAGACAAAAAAGACATTTTCAAAAAACTGACAATGGACATATCACACAGATGGCAATGAAAAGGAGCATGATGTGTGCAGACAACACATAAGGAATGAGGAATAGAAGATTTGTTCAAGGAAATATCTGACAGCAAAAGAAGATGAACTGGTCACATGGCAAGAGTGAGAGATAACATGTAGGGAACCAGAGAGCTCCATCTTGATAACTGGTAAAAGATTTGAAGGCTGCCAGTATTTGGGGTTGGACCTTCTTTATTTGTTTGTTTGTTTTTTAATAACTTTTTATTGACAGAACCTATGCCAGGGTAATTTTTTACAGCATTATCCCTTGCACTCACTTCTGTTCCAATTTTTCCCCTCCCTCCCTCCACCCCCTCCCCTAGATGGCAAGTAGTCCTTTACATGTTAAATAGTGGACCATCTTTAAATGAATTTATTGAAGAACAAGAATAGTAGTTTTGCAAGAGGGGTAGATATGGATAAGTTTTGGTCTATATCTCTGAGGAAATATCCAAAGGATATACATATACACACGCATATATTTATATATACATACATACAAATGCATTACACACACAATACATACACTCATACATACACATACACAAACATATAGGAGCTTGCCTTCAGTGGAAGTAATCAATATGCAAGTATACTTATGTAAATGAATCTGTACTCTCATGGATGTGGCCATTTTTTTCATCACTACAATTTGGAATTGTGTTTTAATTGTTAAAAGATTTGTGTGGAATTCTTGTTTATGCCATCCCATAAATTCCGGATGGAGATCTCATCCAAAATGCCAAGAGCCCTAGAAATATATATTTTAGAATAGCATCTAGTATTTCCAATTCAGGAAAAAAAAGTAGAAATACTGGGGAAAAAGAATGGAGGAAATAGTTAATTGTCAAACACTCCAATGGATTTATTATCTCATCAGTTTGGATATTTCTCCAGTGGTTTAGGCCCAAATCTAATCATACTTGTCCATCTCATGAGAATTTTGTTCATGTCTTCCCATAAGTTCAAAAAAAGAGGATCCACTCCAAAATGCTGGAGACTTTTAAAATTTTTCCCAGATATCAAATTGAGGTACTCTTGATTATCTATATGTTATCCCTCACTCTTTCCATGTGACCATTTTATCTTCTTTTGCTGTTAGACATTTCCATGGTCAAATCTTTTATTCCTCATTATTTATGTATTTGTCTGCACAAATCTTACTCCATTGTTCATTTCCTTCCAGGTTAGATCCAAAATCACTTTTCTTCTTTCTTTGCAGGTACCACATGAATCCATGGAAGGAATGTAGAGGCAGGCTTCTCTCTTGCACCACAAAATTCAATTAAGTTCCTTGAAACTTTTTTGAATAACTTATTTTGAAAAAATAAAATTTCAAATTCATGCCTGCCAGTCAAAAAAGGGAAAAAAACCCTACAACGTCAAAATTCCATATTTTTCATGACAAAATTAGTGTCCGAGAAGTGTGGGTCTGTTTTAGGATACCCAAGATCTGCCGGGCCTTTTCCTGCATAAAAAGCTGGTCTCTGGTTCCACCACAAGCCACAATTTTCCAAGTGCTGGACATCGGAGCAGGGCCTTGGAAATGGCTCAGGATCTTTGGGAACGAGGCCTTCTCCGGCTTTGCCTGTAGAAACCCTTGGTTGAGCAAACTACTGTCATCTTTGCTCCTTGAGGACGTCAGATCGAGGGAGCTAGACAAGAAGCTTGTTGGCTGGTTTCTTTTAAAACACACAGTCTTTGGCAGAGAGGATACCACAAGCTTCAAATCTTCATCCACTATGTCAAGGGCAAGAGATTTTCGGACTTTCTTAATTGGACTCCAATGTAGTCCTTGTTTTCTCTTTTGCTTTTCAAGTTTCACGTCATCTTCTATGATCAGCTCAATACCAGCCTCAGTCTGAAGTACCTCCGAAGTACACAGTATATCACTGTGTGATATATTAATTTTCAGTGTTTGGGAAATATATTCCATATCTTGCAGTAATATAATGACGCTGGGGATTATTGGAATTTAGAGCACAGACCCTCATTTACTTGGAAGAAGGGGCCATTTTTCTTTTGCTGAGGCAATTGGGATTATGTGACTTGCTCAAGGTCACACAGCTAGAAAGTGTTAAGTGTCTGAGGCCAGATTCTCCTGACTTCAGGGCTGGTGTTCAATCCACTACATCACCTAGCTGCCCTTAACTTGGGGTCGCTTTAAAGTAGTTTTTCAATTTTCTTAAAGCGATCTAGTATTCTTTTCTCCTCATGTTTAGCCTTGGATCCAACTCAATGTTTATTTTCACTGTGAAACTCAGATATCCATATTGATTTATGGGTTACCTATTTAACTGTATGTCATAATTTGAGCTACTTACCTTGTATTATCTTTATGTATGTACATATTATTTCACCCAAATAGAACACAGTCTCTCTGAGGATAGGAATTGTTTTGATTTTTCATTCCTAGTGCTTATTATAGTATTGTGAGGGAGTGACCCTTACTCAAATTGAAATCAGAGACTCTCAAAGTAAAAAGCAAAAAGGATTTATTATGATCTCACAAGAAAGGACAACTCCCAACAGACAAGGTGTTGTGAGTAGAGAAATATAAAGCACAAGCTGCAAAACACAGGATTATATAAACCCTAACATGGAAGGGTTGCCCCCCACCCCTTCCTGCCCCTTCTTCCAATTGGCCAGACTTTCATTCTGAATGCAGAAATCTACTCCAGAGACAAACTATTCTAGCCAAGGACATACTCTTTACCATATTAGCAACTTAAAACTAATGAAAATATCGGAATTGGAGGGGGATAAGAAGGGAAATGTATGTTTATCTAAGATAATCAAATACTTGTGGCTTTAGGTTGTAGCATAACTTGTTATTGCAAAGTTTCAAGTCATAATTAGGGTATAGATTGAGACCATTCTTATGAGAAGTCTTCACTTGGTTTATCCCTTTCAGTATCTAGTATAAGATTAGTGTTTGTTGGACATGAGGTTGGTTGACATTTGGGAAATTATAATTTCCTTTGAATGATCCTAAATTACTGTTGTTGTTACAAAAAAATCCATCTCTTTATTATCAGCAATATATTGGAATCGGGAAGTTATGCCATGGGGCAGGTTTGAATTTCTTCCTCTGAGGTCCAGATGCAAGTACTAGAAGCAGCTGTAAGCATCTCTCTCCTTCCCCTTTCTCTTTTTCAGGAAGCTACTTAAGACAAATTTGCATAACCTAACCCAGCTGTCCCAGAGGAAAGAGGAAGGTAGGTAATAAATATTTATTAAGCATTTATTATGTGACAGGCACTGTACTAAGTGCTAGAGATACAAATAGAAAGCACAAGGAAAGAAAACACAAGGAACTTAATTTTAATGGGGGAAGACAACACATAAAAGTAGAGAGGTTGGGGTGGATAGTCACCTGAGAAAATTCTTTCTGTAGTTTGTATTATGAAACCTAGTGCTTTAAAAAAAAGTGAGAGAAAATATCAAATATTTTAAGGAAATGTTGATTCCCAGAGAGTAAAAGAATTCCAATACTGTTAGCCAAGCCACCACTATAATAATTGCTTTGTTCCTTAAGGGAGCTAGATCACAGAAGGAACTGAGAACTAACTTCTTAGTAGTAGTGGATTGTTGTGAACATTTTGAGTTGGAGCATTGATCTCTTCCCTCTTTGGAGCTTTACCTAGGAATTAAAGGAGCTGCATAAGTCCCTGGGTAGAGGAATCAAGTTCCATTGGAATAGGGAATCTCTCTTGATTTTCTGTTGGACTTGGTGTCCTTTACTGTGTAAACAAAACCTGATATTTTGTGAGCCTGGGTGTTTATAAAGGGAACTGGTTGGCAAATGTTAGACCCATTCAAAACCTATCTAGCTTGAGGAAAACAAGCAAGAAAAGCAAGAAGTTCTGAAAATATGTCCTGGACCAAAGCTTCTTAAACTGTGGGCTGTAACCCCATGTGGATTCACATAATTAAAAATGGGGGATCGCGAAATGATAATCTATTATCTGTAAATGTTTGATTTGTATACCTATTATATATATAATTGTAATGCCAATTGAAGCGGGCTAAATTCCAAAGGAATTTAACAAAGATCAAAAAGCAAGAAGATACTTTTATAGAAAAGAGAAACAAAGATCTGGTTCAAGTAACTGATAAGCTAATTTTATGGCTTAGAGGTACAATTGTAGAGTGATAATGGTGGAGTTGCACCCATTACTGAATTCTATGGCTTCTTAAAGAGTTATTGAATAGAGGTGAAGCAGCTCCCACCATTGAATTTCTGTGACTTACTGACCAACAGATTGTTCTTTGATTGCCTGCATTATGCATGGTACTCCCCAAACCTGGTCTTCTTGGGTTTTTTTAGAAATTGGTACATTCTCCCTAGGAGTTACAACTTATTACTTTGACGTCAAGATCATACCAGTCTTTGTTGAATAATCCTATAACATTACTAATGATCCTATATAAATTAGAATTGATGTGATATAGATTCTAGGGATGATGTAGCAATAACCCTAAGGCTATCCAGCTTTGGGAGTGTCACAAACAATGATGGCTTTCAGTTAACTATCTGTTGGTCAGTAATAACAATATTTCTGAGGTAATCTAAGCCATAGAGTTCAATAATGGGGTACAATAAGTCATAAAATTAACATATTTGTGATTTGAAGCACCTGATCTTTCTATCTTTGCCCTATAAATTTATTTTCTAGTTTCTGTTTTTTTTTTTTTTTTTGCTAAATTCTTTTGGAATTTAGCCCACTGTTGGTAGTGTAATAAAATCTTTGCTCCTTAACTTGGTGACAAGATAAGTTTGTGAATTCTTTCTTTATAATTGTGACACTAACCTGGAGAACCCTAATATTGTTGGGATATCTTCCACCTCTACAATATAGTCTCAGAAGATCGAAAGTGACAAATAATCCAGAGGATAAAATCAACACCATCCTCATTCCTTTGCCTTTTCTGGAAATCAGGAAAAACAAAGATTTCATTAGTACAGAGAGCAGACACATAGTAAGCATAAGTAGACTGCAATATGTTATCAATAATGATGTATGTGAGAAGTAAAAAAAAAAGATATTCTCAGGGTTATATAGAAACAGTGGCTTGGTTATATTGTGAGAGTGAAAGATAGTGAATACAGTCCAAGTGCTGTATTGTCCCTTGTCCTGTTCCTTGTCCCTTTCCCAAACTTCCATAACAAGGAAGAAGACTTTGAGTACATTGGATAAATCTTCTATAAAAGATTAATGGGAAGATTCTCAGACTGTTTTTCTCCAACAATTGGCACAATGCCTGACACATTACTAAACAAATGTTTAGTAAATGTTTATTCATTGATTAAAGAATTGTACAGGATAAGAACTCTTGGAGGCATTTCTCTACAACATGTATTCATGTATTTATGGACTAACAAGAATCCAAGTACTGAGCAGCTCCTTGAACAATGGGAGTGAGAGGATGAAGGTGGGGTTGTGAGGTAAGAGACATTTTTGAGTCTGCAGGAACTGGAGAATCAGAATTAAATTGGGAAGGTGTATTGATTAATTGAAAGATGAATCTAAAATAAAATTTGTGAAAACAAGAAGAGTCAGTGGCCCCAAGGAAGCAAATTGTCTGGAGATAAAGAGGGGGAGGAACAAAGAGGGAGTAATGTTTTTTTAAAAATCATGTATTTTCATTGATCTTTTTTTTTTTTTTGCCATACAAATTTTCCCTTGTGTTCCTCCCCAGAGTGATGGCTTATAACAATTTTTTTATGTTAAAAAAATCCAGTAAAACTTATCAGTACATAGAAAATCTCACATTATATGTAAAAAAAAAAAAAAAAACAACCTGTGCATGTAATTTTCCTTCTTATATTATTTACTTTTAAAAGAACAGATATAATTGCTGTGCCTATTTCTTTGCTCATAATCTTATATGATAAAAATTCCCTTTTTAAAAACATGTTGCCAGCAGATAAGAAATAGGAAAAGAGAAAAATGTATTCTGTGGATATTATGAGTTTAGGGCATTTTGTTCCAAAGAGAACGTAGCAATCTTTGTAAAGGAAAAGTGTCCCTGTCAGACAAAACTAGCTGGGTCCCTGAGGTCTTTAACAAAACTGGATTTAGAGCATTTTCTAAATCTTTTATATTTTGGCACAGGAATAATCAGTTTCAGTTGAAAGAAGGTATTTTAAGGACCTAAAATTGTCAACAACACAAGACATAAAATAACATCTGATTTATTTATTTATTTATTTTATCGTACCAGAACTTATACATTCAAATGAGTGTTACACACTGCAAAGTAGGCATTTGGGAGGCAATATACTTATTCCAGGGACACTGTAATTCTCATATCATTTTTTGGAATGTCTGTTTTTGAACAACTTTCAAAGCAGCACATTCTTTTAAATGTCTTTTGAGAGGCCACTATAGTCTTTTTCTTTGGGTAATAGAGGAAATTGAAAATAGAGACAGGAAAATGTTCAGAAAGAGCTGTAGGAGCAGACAGGAGTCTATTTAGCTTAGTCTGGGACTAACTCTCAATAGCCACTCAAGAATATGATAAAATTTTTAAAAAACTTTTTTATTCTATAGGGCAGCTAGTTGGTGTAGTGGTTAGAGCACCAGCTCTGAAGTCAGGAGGACCTGAGTTCCAATCTGACCTCGGACACTTAAGACTTCCTGGTTATGTAACCCTGGGCAAGTCACTTAACCCCAATTGCCTCAGCAAAAAAATAAAAAAAAAATTGATATGCTACTTGTTCTCACTGTGTTCAGTGATAGGACCTACTTTATTATTATTTTTTATTAAAGCTTTTTATTTATAAAACATATGCAAGGGTAATTTTTCAACATTGATCCTTGCAAAACTTTCTGTTCCAAATTTTTCCCTCCTTCCCCCAAGACCCTTCCCTAGATGTCAGGTAGTCCAATACATGTTAAATATGTTAAAATATATGTTAATCCAATATATGTATACATATTTATACCGTTATCTTGCTGCACAAGAAAAATCGTATCTAGAAAGAAAAAAAACCTGAGAAGGAAAACAAAATGCAAGCAAACATCAACAGAAAGAGTGAAAATGTGACCCTCAGTTCCCACAGGCTTCTCTCTGGGTATAGATGGCTTTCTTCATCACTGACCAATTGGAACTGATTTGAATCATCTCATTGTTGAAGAAAGCCATGGCTAGGATCTTCGTTAGGCAGGTATCTAAGAGTCTCATTAACTTACATAAAAGGTCAGCTAAGGAAGCAATCTTAGAACTTATAAGTAAAGGACTCTTTGAGGTGTGCACCTGTACTCACACACACATATCTCTGTCTGTCCTTCCCTCTATTCCTCTTGAATGGGCTAAGCTGAATGAAGACCCCTTGTAAGACTGTGATTCTGAGCTATGCCCTCATTACTTGAAGTTTTGCAATAATAAATTGTACCAGCTTATCTTGGGTAAACATACATTTTTCTTCCCCCTTTCCTTTTTGCCACATCAGAAGAACCAGAGGAAATACCAAAATATAAAGGGATTAAATACTGTTGTTTTGTTTGGGCAGGTGCCCCGCTCAGAAGAAACATCTTCTGGCCAAAGTACCAATTCCAAATATGATACAAACTGTGTCACTGGCCAGTATCATTAGCTTCCTTGTTTATAATCTCTTGGTAGATTTTGAAAGTCTCTGGGTAGATTTTGAATCTCTGGGTAGATTTCCATTTTTAGAGTATGAGCCTGGACTTCCAGCCAAATGGGAGAAAAAGTCAAAAGGAGGTGGGGGAATTCTGCACTAGGGCTATATAATCCATTCTCTGCAATATACACTTCCTATCCTCTACTAATGACACCTTATCTATTGGGAGTTGCTCTTTCTTGGAGATTGTAATACATCCTTTTTGCTTTTCTACCTTGAGAGTCTCTGATTTCAGTTTGGGTAGACCATCCCACAAAGCTTTGGGGACTCGTTTGGAATATTTCCTATTCATGGGGGTTCTCTCCTGATTGCATCCTTGGGCAGGCACTCATTGGAGTATTTGCAGAGATCCTTAGATGTGGCTTAGGAACCCCTGCTTTGAACAGGTAAATTCCCAAAGAGAGACACTCAAAAAGCAAAAATGAAACTAAGTGGAGTTCTGGACCAGACTAGCAAAGATAGAGAATTAATTTAGGTCAGGAGATAAACCAGTGGAGAAAAGTTTGAAATTAGTTATGTAAGTTTGCATGCACAACCCAGGTAAGCAAGAATTGGTGAGCAGGGGGGACTCTAAGTGGTTCAAGTTCATGAAAGTGCTTTCCTTTTGTCAAGAACTGGTAAGCAGCCTGGGTAACTGGGGTTGGAGAATCTAAGAGGTTCAAGTCCATAAGAGTGCTCTAATTCCCCTTTGGCAAAACCAAGTGAGTCCTTGTCCTCCATCAAAGGGGGCAAAATATTGTGAACCATAGGAAAGGAACAATTTAAGGTAGCTGGCTCTAAAAACCTATCTAGTGTCCTGAGAGATAGCCCTTTAGGACATAGGTTAAGAATTGGGATGAAGTACCAAAATATAAAGGGATTAAATACTGTTGTTTTGTTTGGGCAGGTGCCTCACTCAGAAGAAATATCTTCTGGACCCACCCCCTGAGGACTGAGTGTGCTCTCTGAGATCAAGTAAATGTAACCCCCATAGGATTCAGATTGAAGGACCTGAGCATGGTGGTCAGATCTCCCTTTAATACTCCAATCCCAGTGGTTAGTAATTTATTCATAGATGGATCCTCCATAGTGATGGAAGGAAAAAGAAGAAATGTATATGCTGTAATTGATAGAAATAGGAGTGCTGTAATTAAGGCTGGCAGATTGTCTGAAACATAGTCTGCTCAGACCTGTGTACTTTATGCACTCAATGAAGCCCTGACATTGTTGGAAAAGAAAGAAGGGAATATTTATATTAATGACAAGTATACCTGGGGAGTGGTGTAAGTGTTTGGGAAAATTTAGGAAGAGAGAGATATGATTAATAGCAAGGGAAAGAATTACAAGTGTTGAAAAACCTCTTACTTCCTGAAACCATTGCTATTATACATGTAAATGGACATCAGATAGATGGGACTAGAGGAAACTACCTTGCAGATGAGGAAGCAAGGAGGGCAGGAATGAGGAACCTAAATGGACTGAACCTCTGTTGATCTTGATTCCCTATTTTCCCAAGTCTAGCTGTTACACCTTTGTCAGAAGAAAAGAAATGATGGACCTGAGAGGTGGGAGTCTAGAAGGAATGTAATAGTAAATAGTATCTCTCTGATGATTGGGAAGTGTTGAATAAAACAGGTATGAGGCAGATTTTCAGCAGCTTCACTAGGGCAATGACTGGGACATCCAAAGTCTGTGTGATGCCATATTGACCTGGTTTGTATTTCCTGGCCTGTATACCCTTGCATGCCAACTGGTGGAAGGTTACTTTTTGTCAAAGGATGAATAAGTCTGTCCAGTGCCAGGCACCCAGCAGGAGGGAAGCCCCTGGGAATTAAGCCTTTACAGAGGATACCTTGGCAGGTCATCTTGTATATTTGTTTGTCATGGTATATTATCTGATCTCATGGGTTGAGGCTTTCCCTGTGACCCAAGCTACTGCTTGGGCCATTAGTAAGATCCTATTGGAACAAATTATTCCCAGGTATGGAATGATGGAGAGTATAGACTCAAACGAGGGGATTCACATTACTTCTAAAGTCCCCCAGTCTTTGTTGCAGGCCTTGGATATTATCTGGGAATTTTACACTCCTTGGCACAGTCCTTCCTTGGGTAAGGTGGAAAGGATGAACCAGGAGATCAAGAGGCAACTTACTAAATTGGCGTTAGAAACACAATTATCATGGACTAAATGCCTCTTCCTGGCCCTACTCAGAATTAGGTCCAAACTCTGGAAGGATATTGAATTAACTCTTCTTTGGACATCCTTATTCTGGAACAGGAGAAAGATACTCGAACCCCATATTTGACAGTAGAGACAAGTTCTTCAGGAATTGTATGTATTCTCTGGCAAAACATTTGATTGTATTGCAGAATAAAGGGCTGATTGCTCAGACTTCATCACTGGGATTTCCTTTACACAGATTTCAGCCTGGAAACTGGGTCCTAATCTAGATGTGGAAAGAGGAAAAACTCACAGCTTCTGGGAGGGATCTTTCCAAGTCTTTCTGATGTTGGACACTGGTATGAAAACTAAGGAGAAAGACTGGACCCACCACATGTGGCCAAAGGACCAGTTATCTCTCCCATGGACTGTGGACTCAAACTATTCTGGTGATTTAAAATTAAAACTGAGGAAAATTACCTCCCAAAGGTAGATACATGAGCCTTGAAGGCATGTGTGGAAGATTAGTGATCTATGTTTTTTTAGCATTTCTGTTGTTGCTCCCTTTCATAATAGGTATCTTTATTTGTGAAGGGTTGAACTCCTTCCTGAAAGGGGGTTCCTCTTGCTTTTGACTTGACCTATACCAATTACTGGGAAAACAAATGGCTGGGGTGATAGGTGGCCCCCAGATAGGAGTTGGGGGTATAGAACTCCAATTTATTAAATGCTGAATAGGATCATAAGACTCCAGGGCATGGTCAAAATAATTGCTAACCAGACAGCAAAGGCATTGGATTTATTAGCAGATTAGCCACTCAAACTAGAGAAGCAGTACTTCAGCATAAATTGGTATTAGACTACTTGTTGACTGAAGAAGCTGGAGTTTGTAGGAAATTAAATCTATCCACTTGCTCTGTGAAAACTGATGATAATGGACTGGTAATGAAGGAACTCACCAAAGACATCAGAAAATTGGCCCATGTCCTGGTGCAGACCTGGATCTCACCATTCAATATCTCTTGGTGGTCTTGGTTTGGAAGCTGCTGATGGAAACAGGTTTTCTGGTTCCTGCTGATAGCTTTAAGTGGAATCACACTACTCCCTGTCTGCCTCCCCTTACAGCTTATTATAAGGGTAGTACAGACATCACTGGCCAGGATGGTAAAGATTGAACAACCTGGAGGGGCAGAGCCAGTTAGACTTATGGTACTAAAAAGACAAGGATTCCACTAGAACAATAAGGCAGACCAGACTCAGAGGGATTGGAGACTGAGGATGAAATGGTGGAGGAAATGTGTCAAGAATGGTGTGAGATGTCTTCAAAGGTTAATCAATAAAAGGAGGGATTGAATAATGGGTGAAGTAATAAGTCACATAAGAATGTGACTCCAAGCTGTGCCTTTATTATAACTTGAAGCTTTGCAGTAACAAGTTGTATCAGCTTATCTTGGACAAACATATATTTCTCTTCTGTTTTCCCTGATCTTTTTGCTACAACAGAATTAAGTTCATAATACAGTAAAGAATGTGTTATTGGCTAGTAATCATTAGCTTCATTGTTCTTAATCTCTGGGTAATTTTTAGTTAGTCTTCGTGTAGATTTTTAGTCTCTGGGTAGATTCCCACATTTAGAATGTGAGCCGGGATTTCCAGTCAATGGGAAAGGTCAGAAGGGAATAGGCAAATCTGGGTTAGGGCTATATACTCCCTTCTCTGCAGTATACATTTTGCACTTTTCTGCTGATTACACCTTGTCTGTGGGGAATTGCTCTTCTAGAGAAATCATCATAAATCTTTTTGCTTTTCTACCTTGAGAGTCTCTGATTTCAATTTGGGTAAAGGTTATCATCCCACACCTTCTCCCCTCCTCTTTTCTGTCTGTACGTATAATATATATCTCTCTTTACAATACACACATGCACAAATATGTATTTGTATATACATACGCATTGTGTATGAATGCATGTATACAACACACCATCTCTATATGTAGATGCACTCACATAAATACATATATATGTGTACACATTTATATGTGTTTGTATACACAAACAGCTCAATAATACAGAGGCAGCTGGTGATACTGCACCTGGAATCAGGAAGACCTGAGTTCAAATTTGGCCTCAGACATTTACTAGTTATATGACTCTGTGGTCCAGTTACATATAGAGTCTAGAAGACCCATAGGATGAACATTAATTTAATGCCTTTAGTTGATTCAGTAAAAACTTTTTCGCTTGATAATGGTATCGGGGCTAGCATGGTGTACTGTCATCAGAGAAGGTATTGTGCTCTATGAGCAAAGCAGAATTGAATTAACCCAGAAGAAACATGAGATGTGCAAAATTAGAAAGTCTACTTCAAATGTACATAGGGACTATCTGTGTTTAATATGTGGCAGAGCATTCCAATTTGGTCCAATCTCTCTCTGTTCTTTATACACTTTTATTTACCCTGCAGCACCTAGAAAAATACCTTGCACACACTAAGCATGCAATAAATATTTTCTAAAAGGATGATCTACTTTAAGATTTTGCTCCAGTCTCAAGAATTCTCAATTGAGAGTGGGGAGAAGAGGTAAGACAAGGAGAGACGGTAAGAAAGGAGGAGTGAATAAGAGAGAGAGGAAGAAAATGGGGAAAAGAGACAGAGATAGAGAGATAGATAGAAATAGAGTCAGAAAGGGACAGACTGAGATGGAGGAAAAGGGAGAGGAGGGGTAGAAGTAGGGAAGGAGAAATGAAAAGAGATGCATGAAGAAAAGAAGTGAAAATGGAGAGAGAAGGGAGGAAAAGAGGAAAACAGAATAAAGAAGAGGAGAGATGAAAGAAGGAGAGTTGGAGAAAGGGAGAAAAACAGAAAGAGAAGAAATGAAGGAAAAAGGAGAAAGCAAGAGAGAGTGAAGGAGGGAAGAAAAGAATGGAAAGAGAGAAGAGTAGAAAGAGACAGAAAGGAGAAAGAGATGTAATAAAAGAGAGGGAGAAACAAAAAGAGCAAAGGAAGACAGAAAGTGGAGAGGAAAGAGAGAGACAGAGACAGAGAGAGAGAGAGAGAGAGAGAGAGAGAGAGAGAGAGAGAGAGAGAGAGAGAGAAAGAGAGAGAGAGAGAGAAAGAGAAAGAGAGAGAGAGAGAAACCAGAAGAGATAGTGACAAATAGAACAATAATGATATTAAAATTCCAAATTAACTGAAAGGTGAATGGAACAAGACAAATTATTCCAGATGATAGCCATTAGTAATAATACTTTCTAAAGTTCTTTCTTCACATCAGCCCTGTGAGGAAGGTATCAAAATTGTCATTATCTTACTGCTTTATATGAGGAAAGAGACTTAAAATGAATGACTTGTCTACATTTGCAGGGATAGTAAATGGTCAAATCTTCCAACTTCAAAGTCCAGTATTCCCACAGACATTGGTAAAATTTCTCAGACAATTGATAAAAATGTTGCTTAGCCTTCTTTTGATTATCGCCCCATTTGATCAGAAACCCAAACTCTATCAGCTCTAGCCTTGGACCATGAATTGAAACAAATGTCTATAATTTATTTTCAGTACTTGAAAACTTTCCAGTACCCTGGCCTACCATTCATGGACTGTGATCAGCTATAATAAGGTGTACATGTTTTGCATATTGCTTGAACAGTTGGTTTTTTTTTTTTCATCCCTCTTAGTATATGCTGCTCTACTCCCTCATCTATTTATTTTATGTAGAGAAAAGGGCACCTTTTTTGTTCATTAGGTATTTGTAATACTTAAAGTTTCTCATGAGCCATGAAGCAAAAATTTTATTGATGGTTTCTGATACTCTATTTTATATGTGGCTTCTTACTAACAATTCACATTTATATGTGATGCAGTAGACAGAGGCCTTGGAGTCTGAAGACCTGAATTCTAATTCTAATTATGCTACTAAAAAGCTTTGTTACTATGAGCTTTTCCCTTCTGGATCTAGTTTCCTACTAAGTAAAAGAAGTTTGGGTTAAATGATCTTTAAGGCTTTTCTCAGGTCCAGATCCTGTGATCTACATTTAGTGTTTTACTGCTTACAAAGCAGCTCCTTTTTGGAGAAAAAGCACAGACAAAAAGTCAGGATGACTGGTGATGGTCTGAGATGCAGTGGATCTCAGTCAGACTGGAACTACAGTGGTCACCCAGGGATCCTATCCCACTGCCAACTGGCAGAGGAGCTTTCCTTTTCTGACCCTGGCTGGTTTGCCCTATTTTAGGCAGCCTGCTCTTAAGGGCTTGCTGTATTTCTGTTGAATTTAATTCAGATATCTGATCACTTTTAATCTTTCTGTAACTCCTGAACTTGAATAATCCTTATTCCTAGCCTTAGCCTCTCCAGTGGCAAGGATTACAAGGAGCCAACCTTCATACCCAAACCTCATAGCTATTTTTTTCCCTGAAGGAAGTTCTTTGCAAAACTCAAAGTCTTATATAAATATAAATTATTGTGAAAGTAGGCATGTATGAAGATAGGAATGGTGATGCTGTGTCTAACTGCAGTATTGATTTCCCAAGCCTCCATATGTTGTATTAAAATCAGACAAGTAATGTGCAGGCTTTAAAAGTTGGTCAGCCCTCTAATTATATATTTATAAATACAAATATGTATATATATATATACATATATATATACACAAAGCTACATGTTAGACAGCATCATGTAGTGGATAGAGATGCATATTTGAAGCCAGAAAAACCTGGGCCTCTGACACATACTGGCAGTATGATTTTGAACAAGTCATAACTGGCAATTTTCTAAGTTTCAGAGAAGAAGCTGTTAGGAAATTATAAATGGAATTTCTTCCCCCAGGAGTTCCTCATTCAAATGAAATCACAGGTCTAATATCTATGTGTTTGGATACATAAACATAAATATATTTATACAAAATACATGAACTGTAATTTTCTTTGCCAAGAAAACTCCAAATGGGGTCATGAAGGATTGGACACAATTGAAATGACTTAACAAAAATGGGAGGAAGAGGAAGAAACACCTCTAAATTCTAAATAGTCTAATATTCTAAAGAGCCGAGGTGAGGAAGTTCATTCCAGGCATCAAGAACAGCCAGTGAAAAGGAATGGGAAACATGGAATTCTCTATGTGAGGAGCTTCAAGAAGATCAGTTTGATTGAAATGGAAAGTTTATGTGTATATTTTTCTTTTAACTGCAAAAGTACCATCATTTGTGGGGAGAATTGTAGAATGGCTTTTTATATCCCTTTTAAATTTAAGCCTCATATTAGGTCTGTTAATTGATTCAATAATTTTTGTAAGACAATAATAGCCAATGAGAAGTTGAATTGTCAATTGATTATTAATTATAGTGATTTGGAGAAGTCTGGAAGACTGTCCTATGGGTATTCTTGTAATGGGCTGAGGCTTGAGTTGATGCACTGAGGTCCCAAGCATGTGAGGCTAAATAGTAATTGGACCATACTCTATTAATATATATGCTTGGAGAAAGAATGGCCCCTGCCCACTCTTTGTGCAAGTCCTGATGTGTTGTATAGAAAATGACTATTTTGGTGGGTGGAGGCAGGGGAGTGGGAAAGGAAGCGGAAAGGGAGACTGCTGGCTGGCGTCTTGACACAGTTGTTTGCATTGCTATCGCGACTGTCCTTCACCTCCAATCCCCTTCTGCTAGCTGGCTTCCTGTCTGCCCATATTGCTATCGCAATCCTTCATCTCTACTGAAAAAAAAAGATTGAAGATTTTTCCCTTAACCTGAATTCCTGACTCCAGCTGATTTTAAATATGTTGTCATCACATATTCTTTAAATGTGGATGCAACTAATGTTTTCTATCCTCTCACATAAGTTATACTTTACTTTCTAATGGCTGCATTAGACTCAGCTCTTGAAAAGGGTTTATTCAAACATGTATGGGTGGGGAAACAAGTGGAAAGCATTATAACCCAAAGTACCAATCCAGTTCTCCCAGTAGCCAGCAACAGTGATCAACTAATTTTGACCTGAGATAACCTAGGATTTAGCTTTTATGATGCTTTGAACTGGTCATGTTTGAACCAGAGCAACACTTACAATCTCTGTCTCATTTGATAACTCCTTACTCACAAAAATGGGGCAAACAGATATGAAGCAGCTCAGATTTATTGCTTTATGTAGGTGGAAAACTAAAAACTAATTAATTAGAAATCTCACAATGGCTTGTTTTTAAGATTGTTTCTCCTCCATTGGGAAGAGATATTGTTCACTTATTTTCTATAGAAAATCTGTAAGTACTCACATGGGTAGAAGAAGAAAATTCATGGAGAAATGGCGGATAGAAACTAAAGAAAATAGTCCAAAAGATGACATTGTTAGAAATACAAAGAAGTAATAAACAGAAACTTTAGGGGTAAAGTCATGTTTGAACTACAACAAAACATTAGGAGCAGGAGCTGTCCAAATTCTGAGCATTATTTCTCATTGGTAGCATGGGAATCAGTGAAACAATTGAATGGGGGCATTTTTTTCCCTTCCTTGTTCTTTTACTTATTGTTTAACTAAATGCTTTTGATTTGAATTAATACCTATGGTTTGGGCTAGTCAAAATGTGGGTTCATTAGTTAATGGGTTTAAAATATGTTAATTGAAAGAGTATCTTGAATCTAAGTACAGCTTTTAGGGAACCACTTTGAGGATGGCCCAAGTTAGCCATAAAAAATTATTTCTTGGGAAATGATCTATATTATAAGAGTGTCTTGAGACAAAAAAGGAGAGAAATGGAGAAAAAAGAAAACCCATGGAAAAGTACATACCTAAATTCCTGAAAGTAATATTACATCGTTCCCAGGCACTTTAAAAAAGATTACTCAATGGTGGTATTGGAGTAGGAGGGATGCGTATGATAAGATATTGAAACACATTTTTTTTAAACCATGAACTATTTATATAGATGTATTGGTCCATGTAAGTTTAACAACAGGGTCTCTAGGAAAAAATATGTACATATGTATACATTTTAATTTATTAGTAGTTTCTCCATCACTTCCTTCAGTCAATCAATCAATAAAACAACAATTGATTATCAAGTCCTGAATTGTAGCATTTGTGATTTCTGAGGTACAAATGCTTATGCTGAAAAATTAACAACTGGCTTATTAAAGCATATATAAGCCATTAAACCACTGGCTATACCCTAGGAAGGCAGGGAAATTAAGTAATATACAAAATTATCAAATATTTTTATGTACAAATCTTCCATAAACATAGCCACTTTTAAAAAATGAAAACAGAAGTTAAAATAAAACCCAATAAAAGCAAGAATGGTATGGTGAATTTGTTTCAAGTGACATTGAATGCAGTGCAGTAGATAATGTAGTATGTGCAAATAAGGTCAAATTCGAGTAGGGATGGGACTAATCTAAATGCATTCATAATTTGCTTTCTTCACTATTGATTAATATAGATTAATTTTAGAGGTTACCTGAATCATCATAATGCTCATTGTAGTTAAATATGAAGTATATAAACTCAAAATTATATTTCTTCAAAAATACCACAATATCTATTTTTTTCTCATTATTATTTATCTGGATAAGTACAACACAACTTGATTGTTGGTTTTTCAAAAAAAACCCAAATTCAGAAACTTTAAAAAATTGAAATCATGTGAGAAAAATTAAGGATAGTCATTTGAACTATTCAGCAATAAAATTTACCTGTTTAATTTTTTTTTGAAAGAGAAATTACATTCTTTTGGGATATATAAAAGCATGATTAGTTTCAAAAGAAAATCCACTTTAACACTGGAACCAGGTTAAGCAAAGGGCATAGATATAGCTTAAGTAGTAGAAATACAGAAACAAAAGAGTCAAGTTAATGTATTTATTGAGATTCATAATATTGTTTTTAATAAAAAAGTTATTATATTTGCTTTGCATAGATATCTTAGCATCATTAGTTATTATCCAATAAGTTGAAATGACATTTTGAAGATGTATACGTACAATATGTTGGCAAGAAAGGAAAATTATCAAGTAAAATTATATGCTTGTAATAAACAAAAGCCAACTTTTAAAAAACATACCTGTGACATCAAAGAAATGACTTGCATAATTTACAGGACTGCTATGTATAAAGGTTTCTTTTAATGGGTTAAATAATGCTGCCTGCAGCTCTTGATGTGTTTGAAGTGATGCATGATGAATCATATGCTGCTTTTGCATGTGTTACAGTTGTAAATAATATAGTGGAATGGAGAATTGCTTCTATTTCTGAAGATATTTGCTTTCAATTAAGAAACCAAAATTTTATTATTTTGCATGGCAAATGAATGAAACAACAGATGTATTTAAAGTGCTCATCTGCTTGTATATTTAGGTCATATTATTGAAACTGATGTTAAAAAAGATTTTTGGTTTTGCAAATGAATTGATGGCAACATTAACCAGAAGTTTTTTGTAATATAGTTGATAAAATTTTGAATGAAAATGATGCCATAAATTTTTATTGAATACTTTCCCAATGTAGTTTAGTTGATATCAGTATGAAATGAAAATCCATAAATACCAGTTAACAAATATTGGGACACATTACATGCTTCACAATTACTTGTATTAAGAAATATGAGTAAGGAAAAAGAGAAAGAATCTTTATGTATAAAATATTTATAATAGCTTTTAAAGCTTTTTGTTGTGGTAGCAAAGAATTGGAAATTGAGGGGATGCATATCATCTGGGGAATGGTTGAACAAGTTGTGGCATATGAGTGTGATGTAGTACTATTTTTCTATAAGAAATGACAAAGAAAAAACATGGCAAGACTTGTAAGACCTGATTCAAAGTGAAATGATGAGATCCGGGATATCACTGTGTACAGTAACAGCAATGCTACAATGATAATCAACTATGACAGATTTGGCTACTCTGACCAATATAATGATCCAAGATAATTATCTTGGAGTCATGATCAAAAAATGCTATGCACTTCCAGAAAGAGAAATGATGGGCCTCAAGAACAAATTGAAGCATCATTATTTTATTTTTTTAACTCCATCCCTCCCTTTTCCCCTCTCTTTTCCTTCCATTCCTCTTTCCCTTTCTCTGTCCCTTCCTTTCTTTTTTCCTCCCTCCCTCCCTTCTTTCCTTCCTTCTTTCTTTCCTTCTTCCCTTACTTTCCTTCTTCCCTTCCTTTCTTTTTTCCTTCTCTTCTTTCTTCTTTTCTTCCTTCCTTCCTTCCTTTTTTCCTTCTCTCTTTCTTCCCTCCTCTTTCTTTGTTTCTTCCTTCCCTTTTCTTTTCTTTTTCCTTCTTTCTTTCCTTCTTTTTTCCTTTCTTCTTTCCCCTCTCTCTTCTTTCTTCTTTTCTTCCTTCCTTTTTTCCTTGATTTGTTCATTTGTTCCTTTTTCTTTTCTTTCTTTTTTACCCTCCCTTCATTTATTCACCCTTCCTTCCTTCCTTCCTTCCTTCCTTCCTTCCTTCCTTCCTTCCTTCCTTCCTTCCTTCCTTCCTTCCTTCCTTCCTTCCTTCTTGTCTCTCTCTCTCTGTCTTCCTCCTTTCCTGCCTCCTTGCTTTCCTGTCTTCCATAATGTGGCTCATATGGAAATAAGCTTTGCATGATTTCACATATGTAATTCATATCATATTGCTTGCTTGCTTAATGAATGGAGGAAGTATGGGAAGGAGGGAAAGAATCTAGAACTCAAAGTTTAAAAAAGAAAAGAATGTTAAAAATAAAATTTTTAAAAAGAAATATGAATGAGGAATTATGTAGAATTTTTCAAGTTGCTGCAAAAGTAATCAAGTTTGTTTTTAAAAATGATCATTAAAGCAGAAGATTCTGGGAAAAATATATGACAATATGGGAACAGAACACAGACATGCCTCTCTTTTGTCAGAATACATTATCTTCCTCATGCCTGGGTTCTTTGAAGTCTATTTGAGTTAAAATAAGAAAATGATACTTTTCTTCATGATAATAATAAAAACAGAGCCCATTAATTTTACAGCAAAAAATTCTTTCAAATGTGTGCATAATCAGTGGATATTAGAAAAATTGAGTATTCTAAATCGGCAAACAGTCCTCAAATTCATACTTTGCTCCAGAAAGATCAAGTAACTCATGAAAAAGTTATAGTTATGGAAAATAAATGCTAGACCAGTAGTCCAGTGATTAAATACTATTAAGTATTAGATGAGTTAAGGTCTCAAATATTTCTAAATATGAATGAGTAAGAAACTCCTTTGGTAAGGTCAAGTAGGATACCTTTGGTCTTAACTCCAGAGGCTGCTGGATTGTGTAACCACACACAAATTGTTGCGTGTCTTTAATTATTAATCATGCTCTCAAATGTCTACTTCAGAACTCAAATTTGTTCCTTCTGCCTCCTCTCTTTGGAGAGTATTTCTTCATTTTTTTAGTTCTTATTCTTGATTTAGCTAGGTCCCACCTTACAAATTGGTAAATTTGTTTGGTTAGACTGATTTGTGTAATATCAGCCTTCTGGAATCTGCTTTTATGCAATTCTTAGGTCCTTTTGAGGGAACCTAAGACCTGTAAACCAGAATCTGTCCCACAACATCATAATTACTGCATTCTTTTATAAAACCATGATAATATATGTCTTTACTCTAAGTACCATGTGCATTCTTAAGTGATCCTTTTGTGCTTTCAGCTTTTTGTCCTTGCTTTCTTCATTCCTTCATTTGGTCATTCATTCATTCCTTTTTTTTTCCCTTTTTCTTCCCAGATTTGTTATTTCAACAGGATAATAAATTCCCAGGATGAAAAAAATCCCTCCACAGATCCTGACTAGTCATTCATCTATGACTGACAGTCTTAGATAGTTGCCTAGGACTCTGGGAGATTGAGTGACTTGCCCCTGATCATTGTATCATTGTACAATGCCCTTGATCATTATACAATGATTGTAAATGTGCGAGGTAGGACTGAATCCAGATCTTTCTGAATCTAGGAATGGCCTATAACCACAAGTTCATAGTGCTTTTATATCTCTAATACATATCTATTTTAAATTCAATTAAAATTATTATTATGATTATTCTTTTCTTTTTTATATTAAAACTTTTTATTTACAAAACATATGCATGGGTAATTTTTCAACATTGATCCTTGCAAAACTTTCTATTTCAAAATTTTCCCTCTTTTCCCTCCACCCTCTTCCCTAGATGGCAGGTAGTCCAATACATGTTAAATATATTAAAATATATGTTAAATCCAATATATGCAGACATATTTATACAATTATCTTGCTGCACAAGGAAAATCAGATCAATAAGGGAAAAAAAACCTGAGAAAGAAAACAAAATGCAAGCAAACATCAAATAAGAAGAATGAAAATACTAAATTGTTGTATTCCACATTCAGTTTCCACAGTCCTCTCTCTCGATATAGATGGCTCTCTTTATCACTAAACAACTGGAACTGATTTGAATCCTCTCATTGTTGAAGAGAGCCATGTCCATCAGAACTGATCATTATATAGTCTTGTTGTTGCCATGATTCTGCTCATTTCACTTAGCATCAGTTCATGTAAATCTCTCCAGGTCTTTCTGAAATCATCCTGCTGGTTGTTTCTTACAGAACAATAATATTCCATAACACTCATATACCACAATTTATTCAGCCATTCTCCAATTGATGGGCATCCACTCAGTTTCCAGTTTCTTGCCACTACTAAAAAGGGATGCCACAAACATTCATGCACATACAGGTCCCTTTCCCTCCTTTAAGATTTCTTTGGGATATAAACCCAATAGAAACACTGCTGGGTCAAAGGGTATGCACAGTTTGATAATTTTTTGAGCATAGTTCCAAATTGTTTTCTAGAATGGTTGGATCCATTTGGATCCATATCACCAACAATGCATCAGTGTCCCAGTTTTCCCATATCCCTTCCAACATTTGTCACTATCTTTTTTTGTCATTTTAGTCAATCTGAGAGGTGTGTAGTGGTATCTCAGAGTTGTTTTAATTTGCATTTCTCTGATCAATAGTGATTTGGAACACTTTCATATGAGTGGAGATAGTTTAAATTTCTTCATCTGAAAATTGTCTGTTCATATCCTTTGACTATCAATTGGAGAATGGCTTGAATTCTTATAATCAATTAAAAAATAATAAAGCTTCTGCTATGTACAAGACACTAGGCTAGGCACTCAGAATATAAAAACAAAAATGGGAAAAAAGCAACCTCAAAATAATCCCTATCCATAAGCAGCTTTGATTCTCTTTCATATACGTATCTCATTCTACCTTCTATTATCTTTTTATTGTAGTAAGTTTATTTATTTTTAATACTTTGCTTTATGAATCATATTGGGAGAGAAAAATCAGAGCAAAAGGGGAAAAACCATGAGACAGATAATAAAAAAAACCAGAAAAAACAAGTGAACATAGCATGTGTTGATTTACATTCAATTTCTTTAGTTCTTTTTTGGATGCAAATGACATTTTCTGTGCAAAATCTATTTGGATTACTTTGGACCACTGAACTACTGAGCAGAACCAAATCTTTCATCATTGATCATCACACATTCTTGCTATTATTGTGTATAATATATTCCTAGTTCTGTCTGTTTGTTCAGCATCAGTTCATGTAAATCTTTTCTTTCTATAATCAGCTTGTTCGTCATTTAAAAAAATAGAACAATAATAACCCATTAGCTTCATATACTACAAGTTATCCAGCCATTCCTCAATTGGTAAGCATCCATTCCTTTTCCAGTTCTTTGCTACCACATAAAGAGCTGCTACAAACATTTTTGTACACGTGATCCTTTTCCCTCATTTATGATTTTTTTGAGATATAGATACAGTAATGGTACTGTTGGGTTCAAAGGGATGCACTATAGCCCTTTGGGCATATTCCAGATTGCTCTCCAGAATGGATGTATCATTTCACAACTCCCATTAGTGTCCCAGTTTTTCCAAATCCTCTCCAACATTTATCATTATTTTTTGCTGTCACCTTAGTCAATCTGAGAGGTGTGAGGTGGTACCTCAGATTTGTTTTAATTTACATTTCTCTAATCAATAGTGATTTAGAGCATTTTTTTCTTATAACTATAAATGACTTTAATTTTGTCATCTGAAAATTGTCTGTTCATATCCTTTGACCATTTATCAATTAAGGAATGATTTGTATTCTTATAAATTTGACACAATTCTTTATATATTTTAGAAATTAGGCCTTTATCAGAACTACTGGCTATAAAGATTTTTTTCCCAACTTTGTACTTTTCTTTTAATCTTGCTTCTGTTTTTGTTTGTTTGTGCAAACCTTTTAAAATTTAATGTAATCAAAGTTGTGCATTTTGCTTTTTAAAATGCTCTCCAGTTCTTCTTTGGTCATAAATTCCTGTGGTGTTCTTGTTCTTCTTTAAAATAATATAAAGGTTCTCTCTGGGAGAGAGGGCAGGTTTCTCAGGGAGGTTTTCTTGAGGCAGCCTTTGTATCAGTTCAGATCAATAATTACCCCAAATGCAGCAGGTGATAAAAGTTCAGATCTTTTATTGTCTCCAATATAGCCCGGTTAGCTTAGAGGCCTATCTCTCTGCTTAGTTCCAAGAGCTCTTGCCGCTTTGTCCTTTGTTTCTGCCTCTGTTTTCTTCAGCCTCCAGAGCCAGTACCAAGTTGAATCTGTCTTGCCTCTGAGAGATCCTTCTCAATCTTCAGCTGAACTCTCAACTGGTAGCTTCTTCCTCTGAAAGTTCTGACTGGTTCCTTTGAAGCTCTATTTATTCGAGAGAGAGGAATTGTGGGATGTGAGAGAGAGGGATTATGGGTTTCTCAAGGAGGTGAGAACCCCCCCCCCCCAAAAAAAAAAGGTGATCACGCCTTCCCTGACACCTCAGGAAGGGAGAACACCAAAGGAAATAGGAAATAAAATCAGATTAGCAGGTTTCTGAAGGGGCTCACTTGAAACAGGTACACATAAATCCATCAATATGGGCCAGAACTTTGAAACAGATATACATGCTATACATAAATCCATCAATATGGAGGCATTACACATAATTTACATAAGCACATAGCAATATAACACAGGCTAGTAGTAATGAAACAAATAACATGAATCAACATGAAAATTTAAGTACTGCAATAGTCTCATCAACAATTTTTCATCTCAAGAAATCCAATGATTCTTGCAATTACATAAAATACATAAGTACATAGCAATATAATACAGGCTAGTAGTAATGTAACAAATAACATGAATCAACCTGAGAATTTACACATGTCCATAAGTCCTAGAAATAGTCCAAAAGGAATCCATTGTCCATTAGTTCATGTACCAGGAATCCAATAGTTCCTGTAAGTAGTACTGCAATAGTCTCATCAACAATTTTTCATCTCAAGGAATCCAATGATTCTTGCTGGTTTTTCAAGAACTAAAACAGTCCCATCTTGTGTTAGGAAATCCAATGATTCCTGAAGATTTTAAAAGTCCTTTTAACAGTCTCATTATCAGCCATGCTCTTTCAGTGTCAGATGCTTCTTAAATATCCTTTGTTTTGAAGTTTTTCTCTTTTTCTATTTCATCTCAGGAAATCCAATGATTGTTGCTGGTTTTTCAGGAACTGAAAGCTGAAGATTTTAAAGTTCTTTTAACAATCTCATTGTCAGCAATGCTCTTTCAATGGTGAGCACAATCAGCAACAGAACCACCCGATATTTCTTGGGTCTTCTCCTTCATTTCAAGGGTCTGCTCCGTCTCTCTGCGATGGACAAGGTGAATGTGGCTCATTGGCACCCATCTGATTTCTTCTCCACCTGTAGAGATACAAGCAAACCCTCTCCCCCAAGCAGTTAGCCTCTCTGGTCCCTTCCATTCACCACTTTCTGGATCTCTCCACATCACCTGGTGATTATCTAAAGATAGTGGAGCTGCTCGCACTGGACACTGCTCTTCTGATGGGTTATAAAACCTGTCTGCTGGATCCAGTGTATCTTTATCAAAGATTAAAAAATTAATGGTATAGAGAACTAAATTTAGAAGTTACCCGTGGCTCCCCCTTTCTTTTGTTTTTTGAGGAGTGTCTTAATGTCCCTGTTTCTTCTTTCTATGATTGCCTGACCTTGAGGATTAAAGGGTATGCCAGTGGTGTGTAAAATCTTATACTGTACACAAAAGTGTTCAAAATGTTTGGAGGTATATGCAGGTCCATTATCTGTTTTTATTGCTTGTGGCACACCCATAATGGCAAATGCTTGTGTGAGGAATTCAGTGACCACTCGGGCTTCTCTTTTGCTGCTGGTATTGCAAAAGTGAATCCTGAAAAGGTGTCTACTACAACGTGGATAAAAGACAGACGACCAAAAGATTTATAATGGGTCGCATCCATTTGCCAGATTTCATTGGATCTCAAACACGAGGGTTCTTCCCTGGAGGCAGTGTAGGAGCATGGAAAGGAAGGCAAGCTGTACAGCTTTTTACTATGCTCCTAGCTTCTTCTTTTGTTATCCCAAATTGTAAACACAAAGCTCGAGCAGCCCGATGGTATTTAGAATGGGATTCCCGGGCCTCCTGAAATAAAGGCGTACTGGCTAACATAGTTAAAAGGCTAGCTGCCTTTGAATTCCCATCAAAAATAGGACCTGGAAGTCCACTATGTGAGTGGACATGCAAGATATAAATCTTTCCTGGATGCTTTTTCACTTGCTCCTGAAGTTCCTTAAAGAGCTGAGATATATTAGAAGATGCAAATTTTATTTGGGTTGTGGCAGTTCTTGGTACCACACCTACTGAATAGGCTGAATCAGATATATTTATGTCTCCTGGGTAATAAGTGAGAGCTAGTATGATCGCATATAATTTGTTCTGCTGAGTGAACTAAAAAGGAATTCTGACTACTCTTTTTATGGTTAAATCATGAGAGTATACAGCACAAATATTTTGTTTGGCTAAAAAAAGAACTTACTACAAAGAACTTGATAAGACGCATCCTAATTAAGTCATTATATGCATTTGAATATTCTCAAAGGACAGGTGGGGTAGGACAGGGTTCCTTTCTGAAGCAAGATGAACAAATACTATGCCCACATCCAGGGGGAGATAGGCTCCCAAGCATTAGCAAGCATTAGGCTCTCCTTCAAGGTGCAGGGCCATATCTGCCTGAGTGTCCAGCTGGTAGAAATCCTGGCATTCAGGACAGCATGAGGCAGGATGGGGTTCATTGCTGAGGCAAGACAAACAAATACTATGCCCACATCCAGGGGGGATGGGCTCAGTGTCTTCACCCAAGACCTTGTTTCAGGTTCTGTCCCAAAACATCTTCTTGCAAGATCAGATCAATAATCAATCAACTCTAATGAGTTAGCATTCCAACAAAAGATTCCAATAAATTCCTCCCTTCTTCAAAGGTCTGATAGGTAAATTGTCCCTTGCTTTCCTAATTTGTTTATGGTATCAGCCTTTATGCCCTAGTCATGTAGCCATTTTGATCTTATTTTGGTTTGGAGTGTGAGATGTAGGTCTATGCCGAGTTTCTAACATATTATTTTTTTTGTTTTTCCAACAATTTTTGTCAAACAGTGTGTTCTTATTCCAGAAGCTAGAGTTTGGTGATTTATCAAATATTAAATTGCTAGAGGCCTTGATTATTGTGTTGTATATATCTAATCTATTTCATTGATCTATCACTTTGTTTCTTAGCCAGTACCAAATGGTTTTGATTCCTGATATTGAACCAGCCCTGCATTTCTAGTATGAATCCCACTAGGACATAGTGTTTTATCCAGCTGATAAATTGCTGTAATCCCTTTGTTAATATTTTATTTAAAATTTTTGCATCAATATTCATTAGGGAGATTGGTCTGTAATTTTCTGTTTTGGCCCTTCTGGTTTAGGTATCAGTGTTGTAAAAGAAATTAGGCACTACTTTTTCTTTACCTATTTTTCCAAATTATTAGTTCAATAGCTTTCTTAGTTTCTATTTTATTAATCTCTCCTTTGAATTTCAACATTTCTAATTTGTCATTCAATTGGGTGGTTTTAATTTTTCCTAGCTTTTTTAGTTGAATGTCTAATTCATTGATCTTCTCTTTCTCTATTTTATGTAGCTATTTAGAAAGATAAAATTTCCTATAAGAACTGCTTTAACTGCAACCCATAGGTTTTGGTATGTTGTCTCATTATTGTGATTTTCTTGGAAGAAATTATGAATTGTTTCTATGATTTTTTTATTTGACCCACTCATTTTTAAAAATTAGATTCAATTCTTTATTCATTTACCTAATTATTTCATTCAATCATTTCATTTCAATTATTTAATGTCTGAATTTGTGTTTTGTCTGCCCTGTCACCATAGTAGCTTTTTATGGTCAAAGTTCTTTTCTGTTTCTTGCCCATTTTCTTTCCTTTTCTTTGGATATTTCCTCTTTTTTTTTTTTTTTTTTTTTTTTTTTTACTTTTATGGTTGAGCTCTGCTTCTGGGGTAAAGGGGGTGCTGTCTCAAACTTCCTATGCAGCTCTGAGCCTTGATTTTTGAGCACAGGGGTCCTTTATGTTTGCAGGAGTAGCTTTGCCTGCTCTGTTCAGGAAACAGCTTGGTTTCCCATAGTTTGCCTTCTGAGTTGGGACTGGAAGCTGCCCCCTTAATTTACTTCTTTACTGAGCCAGGATTGAGGGTCTCAGTTGCTGATTTACTGTGATTAAGACCCTCTTACCTGCTTTCTCAGAGTTTATCTGACCTGTCTGAACACCGTTTTCACCCCAGTGAGACTGACCTTTCTTGGATTTTTTTCAGTCTGTCTTGAGCTGGAGAGAGGTTTTAATCCATCAGACTCTATTCAGAGGTTTGATTTCATGTGGTTTTCTAGGGAAACTGGGAGATATTGAGCAGCATCCTGCTTTGCCATGTTGGCTCCATCCCTGGACTCTATTATCCTTCTGTTATTGTATACATAAAATCTTAGAAATCAGGAGCTGAAAGGGAACTCAGATATCATCTAATTCTACTTTCTCATTTTATTGGTGAAGGAGCAAATTTAGTCCCAGAGAGCTTAAGTGTCTTGCCTCAGACCACACAGTGTCAGAAGGTAAGTTCTCTGATTCCAGAACAGTTTCTTTCTACTTTACTGTATGCCGTCTCTTTGACACTCTTCATTTAGATTACACGTTTTTTGTGGACAGGGATCATGCTTCATAAATGTTTCCTTACTTGAATGAGATCATTGTCTATGTAAAGACAATGAAATTGAAAAAGGTTCAGAAAAAGGCAGCTAAAGAGATCTGGGATATCTAGTGAAAGAAGATAGACTACAAGATAAAGCTCTTAATGACAGAAACTGGGATGTTTGATAAATTAATCAGTCACCCAATAAACATTTATTAAGCACTTACTATGTGCCAGGTACAGTCTAAGTGCTGAGGATAAAATAAAGAGGTAAAACATAGTTCTTGCCCTCAAAGAGCTTGCATTTTAATAAGAAAAGATAACAATGAAAGAAATGAAAGTTTATAAAACTTCAATGGGTTTGAATAAGGGGAACATGATTCACTAAGATGCTCACTTATTCTTTGTTCTATTCATCTACCTCTGAACCTCTGTGTCCCCCACCAGCAGCCTTCTCACACTCAAGATACCTTTGCCTTGTGGCTTTCTCTTATGGATGGTGAGTTCCTGGCTTGGTCATAAAATGCTTAGATTCACTCCTGACTCTAATCTTTCCTCTGAGAACTTCTCTAGCTTCTTTCTAATAACCTTGTTCCCCATAAAGATATCTTTTCCCTCACCTCCAAGTTTTTAGAATCCTTTTTTTGTTGTTGTCTTTCTCTATAAGAATATAAAATCCCTGAGGATAGAGATAATATATTTTGCTTGGATTTGTGTATCTCTTTTCAGAAACATTTTTCTCTCTGATCCTGTTTTTTTTTTTTTTAATTGAGTCTATGCACTTTCTTTACTCAAGATGAACAGTACTCATTTTTTGAAAATTAATCAGAACCAAAATAATATTTTTAATTTTATTTTTTTATTATAGCTTTTTATATACAAAACATATACGTGGGTAATTTTTCAACATTGACCCTTCCAAAACCATCTGTTCCAACTTTTCCCCTCCTTCCCCCACCCCCTCCTCTAGATGGCAGATAGTCTCATACATGTTAAATATATTAAAGTATATGTTAAATACAATATATGTCTACATATTTATACAGTTATACAGTTGCCCAGGAAAGATTGGATTTAGAAAGCTGGTAAAAATAACCTGAGAAGAAAAAAACAAAAATGCAAGCAAACAGTAACAGAAAGAGTGGAAATGTTATGTTGTGGTCCATACTCATTTCCCAATGTTCTTTCTCTGTGTGTAGCTGGTTCTGTTCATTACAGATGAATTGAAACTGATTTGGATCCTCTCATTGTTGAAGAGAGCCATGTCCATCAGAATTGATCATCATGTAATGCAAAATAATATTTTTACTGAATCATGAGTCAACCAATTTCACCCCCCCCCATGAACCAATTTGACTTGCAACCAAATCTATGTATTTTACCAATCTAGTAAAACAGACAGATTATACTTTTTATACAAATTAATCATCTACTTAGCATATTAAATCTTAATACTCTCTCTTTTTCTCTGTCTTTATCTCTATTTCTCTTTATCCGCAGCTAGGTAGTGCAGTAGACAAAGTGTTGGAAAGTTTATAGTCAGGAAGACTCATCTTCATGAGTTCAAATTTAGTCTTAAGCACTTAGTAGCTGTGTGACCCTGGGAAAGACAACTTATTTGCCTCAGTTTCTCCATTTGTAAAATAAGTTGGAGAAGGAAATGGCAAACTACTTCAGTATGTGTGCTAAGGTGAGTCTATATACCAAGCCCAATAGCCTTTGTCTTTATATAGCTCACATTATAGTGAGTGATATAAATTGGGGGCAAGTAGAGGAAGAAAGATACCCATTGCAACAAATGGGGATCACCAACAAAAAAGATCACCAATGAGGATTGCTTTTGGAAAATTGTTGGCAATTTCTCAGTCTTTTTAATGTCTCCAAGATTCTCTCTGAAATGAAGTCATCCTTTCAATACTTATATTCTTCTCATGTTGTTATTTACCTGAAAGTCATGTAATAAATTGTATCCAGAAAATTGAAGTCAAGGATCATTCAAAGGGAATTTGCAACCTATAAAATAAGGAATTACAAAGGAAAAGTAACATAAAGAATGTATAAAATGTATAATTAAAAAATTCATACGGTCATGTTTCAAGAATGAGAGAAAATCTATGGAAAACCTAATTGATATCCTCTGGATGTTAAAACTCAAATAAGCTTAGCATCATGTTTGTTGAGCCTGAGGTAAACTATTGAGAGGACGTGGACAAGAGAATGAGCAAGATGACATGAAATGATCAATTCTGTTATATGTATCACTGAAGGGAACACACATATCATTGAATTTATAGAAGTTCCTTTGTATTTGTTTATTTGTTCCTCTTTCCCTGTCCCTTATTACCAATTAGACTATAATTCTTGAAGAAGAAGGAAATAAAAGAAGCTGTGCCATATTTATTTTTGAATACTCCAGGTCTAGGACAGTGCTTTGCCTATGATGGGCAAGTGTCTTGATGGAAAATTAAGGTTATTAATACTTCAATGTTGGATCTGGAAACTTAGATACACACATTGAGTTTCTTCTTTAAAGAGACAAATGCAACATGTTTTATGTATTTTGGTCATCCAATTAACCCATCATTAGTTGGCACAGAATGGTACATCCACTTTGACAGTCTCTAATCTTCCCCAACAGTGTTGACTCACTATTTCCTTCAGAATATTACTTAGTCCTTTGCCTGGTGTTTCTGGTGTGACTAATTGTGGTTGCCAAAGCTGCAGAAAGCTAATATGCAATCATGCTTGTTGCTAGCTAAAAATAAAGGAAAGACCAAGATGAAAATAAACATATTTTGAGATAGCTCCTCAGGAATTCAAATCAACTGAAATATCTGTCAGCTTTAAGCTTTCATTCAAAGGTAATTTTGAAGTTACTGACTTTCTCTAGTTTAATAGCTTAGTTTAATTCAGCAAGCTTAATGAAAAGAACCCTGACTCAAGTCAGAGTACCTGAATTCAAATCCTCTCTTATATTTACTAACTGTGTGACATTATATGTAATTTACCCTCCATGGGACTTAATTTTTACATCTATAAAATAAGAATGATAATATCTGCAAAGTTTAATAGACAGCATTGAATAAAAGCTTGTAATGCTTTATTTCATAAGGTTTTTTGTTATGAGCTCAATGTATTAAGTATTAAAAGTGCTCTTGATTTTTTCTGTTATCATTAAGTTGGATTACAGAGACATAGCTGTAAGTCTTTTGGTAGATTTAAAAAATTTTGGTTCACTCATGGTTTAGTAAAATATTTTGTTCCAGTCAGTTTTCAGAAAGTCATTGCTATTCATTTTATTTTTTCTTTCAATCCTGACTTTAATTGAGTAACTTTATTAAATTCTATAACCTGAGTAAAATAAACTTGTGGAATCTTTAAAAAAAATAGGGTCAAAGAAATAACAGGCCTGAAAGGAGAAGAGTCTTATTAGTGTCCAAATTAAGCAAAGTATTTTTTATGGTTAAAAACAATTAAAGCTTGAGACTAATTTTTCTTTCAACAAGAATCATTTCAAAATAATTACCAGTAAATTTTGTCCTCACATATCCTCTCTTCTTCCCCCACAACAACTAGAGATATCTTGACTCATATTTTCTAGAAAGTTTTCTCCATTTATGCCTTACAAGGGAGTTAAAATTAAAGAACCAATAGACTGCCTTCCTTCATAAAGAAGACATGTCTAACACAAGATTCCAAAAAGTATTTATCAGCAATGACTTAAGCATTAAGCAGTAGTTATACTTTTTTTGTTTTTTAAAATACACTTTATTGAGACCTTTTGTTTTACATTGCTTAAATTCTCTTTTATCATTTCCCCTTCCCCTACAATAAGTGATCCCATATAACAAAAATTGCATAATGATAATTATAGCTAGCATTTATACTGTACCATAATATTTACAAGCATCTTACATACATTATTCTATATGCTCTAACAAAGCTGTGAGATAGGTGCTATTATTATCCTCCATTTATAGATGAGGAAACTGAGGCTAAGAGAGCTTAAGTGAATTGTTCAGAGTGATATGATTCAAATGTTTTAGGCAAGATTGAATCTTATATTTGCCTGACTACAAGTCTAATACTATTATTATATTCTCACAGGAGACGGATATTATCAAAACATCAATAAACATTTGCATGCCTAATATTTGCTAGATTCTGTCCTAAGCACTAGAGATATAAAAAGAGGCAAAAGACAGTCCCTGCCTTTAAGCTTATATTCAATGGGGGAGACAACAAACAAATAAGTATACATGAGCTATATATGGAATAAATAGGAAATAAAACAGAGAAGGTACTGGGATAAGGAGGGATTGAGAAAGGTTTCTTATAAAGGATGGGATTTTAGTTGGGACTTATGGGAATCCAGGGATGTCAGTAGGAAGAAGTAAGGAGGGAAAAGATTCTAGACATGGCAGATACCAGAGAAAATTCTTAGATTTTGTTCATAGAATAGTAAGGAGGCCAGTGTCATTGGATTAAAGAGTAGTGGGGACTGAGATGTAAAAAGACTTGAAAAGGGGGTCTAACTTATGAAGGTCTTTGAATGCTAAGCAGAGGGTTTTGACACATTTTGTTGGCATGCTGAATTGACATTTGATTTCTACCTTTGCTCTGTGTTGTCTAAATAATTCTCTCGAAACTACATTAATTGTCCATGAATTTGTTCAGTTTCTGTCTTTGACTCCATGTGTCAAAGGCTTGCTTAGGAATGAAGGCCTGTATAGTACAGGAGCCACTTTTGTCTTTTCTGATTTGGATTTTTCCTCTTTCTGTGGTCCTTCTTTGAGAAATGCTGTTACAATTGCCAGGAGTTACTCTTTAAGTGAAGCTGTCACTGTTTTTCATCTCTTGAATTCAAAAGATAGTTATCAAGGCTGTATTTATTGATATTAGAATCATTTTTTTGTTAGAAGAGGCAGGTTTGGGATACAAGACTTGGGACCAAGCTCATCCAAGGAGGATAAATACCCTTTGATAAGTGTTTGTAACCATCTTGCTTCCAGGATGAGGGAAGGCATCGCTTATGAGAAATGCAGTAAGAGAGCTAAAAGAGAGATCAAAAAGAGAAAGGGGGGCCATGGAAAGCAATGAGAGGGGAAATAGGGTGAGAGAGAGCCCGAGCAAACATGAGTATGAGTATGAGGGGGGTCAATGCTCTTGATAAAGATACCCATGGCCATCACAGGACCAAAGGATGAAGGACCAAAAACATTAGTACATCATCTCCAACTATCCAAGTCTTCCACCAATAAGTTACACATAAGCAGCAAGATGCAACAAAAATTGCTTTGCACATGCCCCTTGGCTTTTCCAAGTGCATTAGGATTTCTGGACCTAAGAGAGTTATTAAACTTTAACCCAAACCTCTTATTTTATATATAAATAGACTGAGGTGCTGAGCAGTTAAGAGATTTCTCTTGGGTCACACTGGTAAGCCACAGCAGAATGATGGTGTGAATGTTTTGTTGGAAGAGACACATACAACATGAAGTTTAGTCTGCATGGGAATGAGTGGTATGTCACATTGGATTGAAGCAATTATTCTATTATGGTATGAATAGATTATATCTGAATGCTCATTCTATTCATTTATGGAAGGACATTAGATTAATTTGACAGGATGTATTCTTTACAAATTCATTTTGGGGATTAATGAGTAGCCTCTATTCTTTTAAGGAGAGTCTTAAAGTGATGAGGTTACAGGAAGATGAACATGATTCTGGCCTTTTATAGTGTATGAATCCTAACATAGTATGTAATATACATAAAACACTTAAATGATAGTATACTTGAAATGGTAATTACTCTTTAGAGATTTTATGAAGTAACAAATACTGTAGAGTATGTAAAAAGAATATTAGTTTCAGCATATCCATTTTGTAGTTTTCATGAGAATTATTTAATAAAAGATTTTTGTAACTATGAAATATCTTTTCTGCTGTGGATAGAGCATAATTATTCTTGTTAATGAGATAATTAGTCAATTATTTTTCAGTCATTTGTATTATTACTGTCTGAAAATCAAAATTATCATCTAGCAAAATGACATCATGAATGGGAGCTAAATTTTCTGGCTCCATTTAAATTTAGAAGAAATAAATTTTGGCTGAACTAGTGTCCAATATTCTTCACTAAGAATGTGCTAGATGGCACCTCCTACCAGTATAAAAAGTCAACATGCTTTTTACTTTTTAAAAATGATATTCCAAGGCTATTTTTGCATTACATCATCTTCCTTCCCTCTTTTCTCCACTCTCAGAGAACTATACTTCATATCAAAGAAATTAAAAAAAAGAAAAGTTCAACAAAGCTAACATATCAAAAAAGTCTGACATGTGAATAGTGTTTTACTCTGATAGCCTCCAGCCTGTGGAGGTACTTTTTCACATATCTATTTTCTTTTAAGTAAAACTTAGTCATTATAATTTTGTAACATTCAATTTATTTAGTTTAGTATTTTTGTTCTTTGGTAATTGGTCATAGTTGTAATAGATGTTGTATATAGTGTACTGTTTTCCTGGTTCTGTTTATTTATCTTGTCACCAGTTTTTATAAATCAACATGCTGTTTTCCATATATGGAAACAGATGAAAGGTAAGACCTTCTGAATCACATGATCTGCTCCTTTGTCAATGAAAAGCTGTTTTCCAGAAGGTCTTTTTAGGCATTTTTCTGTAAGTTATCAAAACATTCAGCCATGCCCACAAAATAATAGTTTGCTTATATTTTAAAGTCCCATATAAACATTAGCTATTAGTATTGTAGAAGACATAACACTTTTCATATTATTTACTTTCTTCCCCATTGTCCCCAACAACAGTTTTATGGAATAAATATTATAAACATCATTTTATAGATGATAGTGGTGTTAAATGACTTGCCTGAGACACCAAAGCTAGAAGATTGCAGGTCTTCACTCCCAAGACCACTATACCAGGCTGTATCAATGTTGTAACAAGGAATGTCATTAATATTTTGATAATGCTACAGGTTCACAAAATTCTTTTAATTAAATGCAAACAGGCATTTATTAAGTTAAACTCTAACTTTATACAAGGTAGAATGATGTAAATAAAAGACCTGGCCTTTGAATTGGGAAAGAACACCTGGTTCAAGTCCCATCTCTGACATATACTAGCTATTTGATCCCAGGCAAGTCATCAAACCTTTCCCTGTTCCAAATAAATCATTATGTCTATCATTTCATTGGTGGAGAGAGAATCCTTAGTATGAGTTTCTTATGTCAATGAAATCTCAGGTATACCCCTCCCAAAGTATAATGCAGTAAGTGAGTATCCTCTTCCTTCTTCTTTTCTTAAAGCACTATGCTAAATTCTGGAATTGTAAAGCTAGAAAGAAAAGTTCTTTCCTTCAAGAAGTTCAGATATTATAGGGGGAACATTTGTAATATTTGCACAGAAAAATATAAGGTAATTTGAAGAAGGAGAAAACATTGGCAAATAAAGAGATCAAGAAAGGCTTCTTGTCAGAAGTGACATATAAAGGTGAACCTTGAAGTCTCTCTGTCTCTGTCTCTGTCTCTGATGTGTGTGTGTGTGTGTGTGTGTGTGTGTGTGTGTGTATGTGTGTGTGATGGGAACTTGTGGCAGTTTGATAAAGCCTATAGACTTCACAGAATAATGTGTATTTTTAAATTCATCATTGAAAGAAATTCCAAACTTCAGTTAGAGATAAATGAAAATAAAGACTTTTTTTTCTTATCCAACATTCTAAATTCTATATATAGACCACTAGGATGTCTTGAGATCTTATATTAAGAACCCATGGCCTAGAGAAATTGCTCTATATGTTCTCAGTTCTTGCTATTATGGAGTTGCTACCATTAATTTACTATTCTCCTTCCTTTCTTCTCATTATTTGTTGTATCTCATATGGTAGACTATCATTCTCTTTTCCATAAACTTCTGACATTTATAGGCAGTGATTTCTCCTTTTAACCTGTTTAAGTTATTTCACTAAGACCTCTTTTATTTTTATGATCTCTTTTTGTAATCTGCTCATTTCCCTTCAATCAGACTTGTCACTTTTCTCCAGATTCCCATAATTTGCTATGTTTCCCATTTTGTCAATGCCTTCCTAAACATATCTCTTTGGAATTTTAATAGCTGATTACTAATGAACCCATGTAGCTGTACAAATGATGCCTACTTGTATAATGGAGGAAGGTACCCAAAATTTAACCTTCATGATAAACAATATTTATGGAAATTGATAGAGTGATAGCTAATCTAACAAAATTACCCGTATCCTTTCTTATGAATTGGAGTTTGGAAAAACATAAATCCTGTCACTGACTTTAATAGAATATTTGCCAGGAAGGAAAACAATAAATGATCTAACTTTTGAAGAATTGAACACATGTACAAGTTTTATAAATCTTTCTAATTATTTGTTTTATCTTCTACAAAAGTAGAAGTTTTACTGTATTGTGATTGTAGAGTGGAAAGGGCTGGGAAACAACCCAGACTCCCTTTGCCTCTTCTTTTGAGTCATGAATATTGTCTTTAAGAGCCTGCACTGATCCCACTTCTCACTAAAAACCTGACAAGAAGACTATTCTGACTCATTGCTGTATTCTTTCCTGTAATTGTTTTTTTTCTTCTGTTTCTTCTCTATGTAAAATTTATAGCATTCTTTTTGGATTTAATAGCCAAGCTACAGAAGGTAACAGATGGAGAAATGATTGAGTTCAGAGAGGTCCATTTCTGAACATGCTTAGTTCTTTGTACTTGTCTTGTCTTAGTGCCCTGAGCATTTATCTAGAACTGTATCTTGTGAGTTATATACTTGAAATAATGTGGGAATTCAAGTGTTGTGAGAGGGGGTCCAACTATAATAGGATGGTTGTTGTCATTTAACTTAGATGATTCATTTGTCTGAACAATATAGGTAACAACTAAAATTCAACCAGCCAACAAAAGACAATTAGCATTAGATGAGTTAGATTTCTGCTTAGATGACTATTTCAAGACTCAGTTATTTTAAAAAATGTATTCCACTGATACTTTTTAAAACCCTATCATTACTTCCCAATAACTTTCTACCTCAATGAAATCCTATTAAAACAATAACAGTAGCTTAAAATGTATGAGGAACTTTAAGCTTTGCAAAGCTCTTTTAACAGATTATCTTGTTTAATCCTTAATAATAAACCTAGGAGGTAGGTCCTATCATTATCCATATTTTACAGTTGTGGAAACTGAGGCTGAGAGTGCCCAGGATCACCCAGCTCTGTTGAGGCAGGATTTAACTGAAGTATTCATGATATTTTTTTAACCAGACTATCTTGTTGGCTAAAACCAAGAAACATATCCATATTAAAATTTTTAAAAAATTTTTTATTACTTTTATCCATTAATGGCCAATAATAAATTCAAATGTCACATGTATTTCGTGAAGAAAACAGAGGCTTAAATTAACTAATAAAAATGAATAATAAATAAAATAAATTAACAAATAAGGAGAAAGGGCAGAATGGAAAGTTGTCCCTCCTTTTTACAATGTCTTGATGGACAAGAATCCAGATGGAAGGAAGAGTGCTAGTCCTGAAGCATGTGGGTCAAGCCCTGGTGGTCATCAAAGGGAAAACAAACACTTAGCTCAGGATCAAGAATGATTCCTTCAGGTTTAACATTAGTAGGGAGATGGAGGTGATGGTGAATAAAATACCCTCCTATTCTGCTGGCTAAATTTGGCTTTGTTCCTTTGGAGATGAGTTCTTCAATAATTTAACTATTTTGCTACAGCACTCCTTTAAGTACTTAGTTTCTATTAGCTATTTCCAGTTGTCCAGATGTATATTTTACTGAACTCAGATGACTCTGGAGGGAAAATGAAGCAGGTGACCTTGCACAGCCCTTCCTCATTTAAATCCAATTCACTTGCATGTCATGGCATCACCTCTCTGATGCCATGGTCCTCTTTGACAATGAAGGACAAATAGCAAATTCTATTAGCTATTCTCACCTAATGTTGAGGAGGAAAAACAATTTATTTTTATCTATCCTCTGAGATGACCTGGTAGCGAAAAACTAAATTTTAGAACATAGTTGACTTCTCTTTCTTTTTTAAGAAATACCTTATATTTAGTAAGTTCTTGAAAATACTTCCTCTCTCCCTTCTCTTACAAATTAATAATACATGAATTCATAAACTAAATATCACTTTAGTTAAAAAAATGTTGCTGTTTAAGATAAGTGTGGTCTTGTTTGAATATGTGGGTCATGTCTCAGTTTCTCTTAAGTTCTGTTTTAAATACAACAGAATCTTTTTAATGTTAATAGCAATAATGCTGACAAGTGGAAGCTCAATAATTTCTTATAGCCATAACTATGAAAGTAAATTAAATCTAACAAATACTATCATTTCCCACAATACAGTGTGAGAAAATTTTATAGTTTGATATAGCACCATAAGTACCTAATTTTAGCTAACACTCTTACATTTTTAATATCCATAAGGAATTAGGATTTTTTTTGATTATGTATCATATGTATTCATATACATATATTATCTATCATCGTGGCACATTAAATAGAACTCTTATATTGATTCATTCTTTTAACTAATGTTACTACACATGCAAGGAATTCTCCTTTTAGACTCCTTTTTTTCCTATCAATCTTGATGGAACAATAGGTATACACTAAGACTCAAGTGTGTTGGAAATATTATGTAGTTAATATATTTATCAAATGAATGAATGAACATATAAAAGTTCCTATTTAGTCTAATATCCAATCTTTTTGTTGGTATTTAGGGTTTTTTGTCATCCTGTTTGGCTAATTAATTAATCATTCAGTGAGTATTTATTAAAGCTTACTAAGTAGTAGGCAGGCAGCTAGGTGGTACAATTATAGTGTGAAACTTGGAGTCAGGATCTTTCTGAGTTCAAATCTAGCCTCATACACCTATTGCCTGTCTGATCCTAGACAAATTTCTTAACCCTGTTTGTTTCAATTTCTTCATCTATAAAATGAGCGGAAGAAGGAAATAGCAAACCATTCCCATATCTTTGCCAAAAAAAATAAACCCTAAATAGAATCACAGAGTTGGACACAAATGAAATTATCAAACAATAGTGGTAGGCACAGAATAACTACTAAGGATACAAGTAAAAACAAAAGCAGTTCCTTCCTTTAAAGAGTCTATATTCCTGTTTCTCTATAGTGAAAATATTCTGGAGCATAGTCAAAGAAAGAACCTAAAAAGCATTTATTATTTAGCCAACCAATCAAAGCATATTATAACCCTACTATGTGTTCCACATGGTGCTTCCAGGTTTTGTATTAGCAAGTATTTTAATGAATAATGATAATAAAAAACCAAAAATAAACACCCATCAGCAGCAAAATTATCAGAAATAACTTTTTCTGTTCTATTTAATAACTACCTACTGTCTTTTCTTTGCCTAGGACTATAGTGCTCAGTCAACTAGAAAATTTCAATTAATTAGTTAGCTTTGTATGGAAAGCAGTGTCTGTGCATGTGCCATGCCTGACAAAATATTGTTTTCATTCAATCATTTTTATGAATATGACATTTATATAAGGTGAGAAGGATATGATTGAAGTAGAAAGCTTTCCACACTCCTCTGTCTCATCCTCACAGAGCTGCCTTCAAAAAGGGGTAGAAATAGTCACTTGTGAGACCTATCAAGTTGGGAAAATCTGTGTGATTTTTCAAGTGTGGAAGAACAGGGAAGATTTCATTTCTCTTAAAAACAAACAACATTCTATCTCAGCAACCAATGGAATTTGGCATAGAGGAGCCAAATGGGAATATTTTCAGAGGCCATTGATGATGACTGTACCTCGCACCCCATTGTGTCTTTATATGAATCCCTACTTGTTGCCACCATGCTGTTTTTGACTCTGCTGATTCATCACCCATCTTCTTTACCCCTTAATCCCTCTAATATGTTGGAAATTCAGGGACTGACAAATTTAAAAGACTTTCAGTTCCTATTCCATTTGTTCTTTCTCTTTACTAGCTAGTTAAGAAGGCAGAAAAACTTGGGAGATGTATTGTGTTTACTGACATCAGCATTAGCAGCATCACTAAACATTATTCAAGTACCAAAAAGTACAGTGCTTTATGCTTATATTATCTTCAAGTACAGTGGGTTTTTAACTTGAGTTTTGTGGAGCCATGGATAGATTTTAAGAAGGTTTGTGAAGTTGAAAAAGAATAACTGAAATTTAATATTTCTTTCAATTTTTTCAAAATGTCATTCTCAGAAGAGATCCATACATTTCACCAAAGGGGTCCAGGACACAAAAAGTTAATTTTCAATGTATAGTTTTAGAATTTAGATTATTCCAATTTATAGTCTGTTTTATAATCAAAATTTAATGTTCCAATTTATAGTCTATTATTAGAGACATCATAAGATGATAGAATGGTGAGTGGGAACTCATCTGGTCTGACCTCATTTGGTCTTTGTTCTAGCATAGTGCAGTGGAAAAAAACAATGACTGAGGAGTTAGGAGATCTGTATTATGGTTTTGGTTTTTCCAGCAGCTACTCATGCAATATCATGTAAGGTGTCATATCTTTGAGTCTGTGTTTCTGTATCTTTTAAACCATGGGTTTGAACCAAGCCATCTTGATGATTTCTTATAGTTCTAATATTTTTTGGAAAACCCAGAATCAACTTTTCATCTGTGGATCTTTTAATTGGTTTATAATTCAAACATTGACATTTTCACAGTGTGAATGACCATGTCAATCAGCCACAGCAAGCTCTCTTGCCTTTCAGGAGGTTTTTGAGTATTAATATTCAAACGTCTTAGGTTGACATTTTACAAGCATTTTGATTAATGTTACCAAAAATAAACTAATTCCTCAAATCAGCCCAGCACCAGTAAAATACCTTTACTTGGGGTTACAGAAAAGCAAAATATCTAATTTATCAGGCACCCCTGAGAAGTGAGATTTTTGCTTCAGAGTCTTCACCTAAATCCCCACTAATTTATTTAGAATATCTAAATAGGCATTTTAGAATGAAGACCATCCATGGTTTACAGAAGGGAGAAAATCCAAGTGAAAATCTTCTGGCTGAAATTAAGGATGAAATGACAAGTAGGGAGACAAAATCAAGTTAAAGGGAGGAAATAAATTGGACAATTATGTGCTAATGCTACTTTCATTATAGGGGTGATACTGAATGACAGAATGTTGGAGCTGCAAGAGACCTAATAATTAGACCTGTCCACAAATGTAATGGACTGCCTTTGGAGACAGTGGTTTTTCTCTCACTTGGAAGTGCAAATCCTGATCGGGTATACTCCATGCTGTTGGTTATTTAGTATGTTCAGGGCAAAAAGAAGTAGACTTTAATTTAAGGACTGAAGTTCTGGGCTATCCTTGGTAGTGCTGCCATAAACTCATCAGCCCAGGTCTCTATCCCAAGTCACTCTGCAATGGACAGACCTGGGCTCAATTGGATGCTGAATACTTTCCCTCAGGTTTAGTGTAATCCTGCAGTTTCCCTTCTACTCCAATAGACACACACTGTGTCCCGTCCCAGTGTCCAGTTCTCTTTTCTCTGTCATTTAGTATTCTGGTGTTATTATGGGGTTGATTTTTATAATTTGAGTCTCTGAGGTTCTGGGGAAGAGTCAGTGATGGGACAGGATGTTGAGCTTTATTTCTATCACAGATGTGGTTCCTTGTTCCTTTCCCTCTATTCATAGATCTCCTGTAGAGATCTTTTGCAACATGGAACACTGTCTGTCAAAATATTGGCTATGTGGCTCCAGTGAAATTCCATCATCTGGAACATTGTAAAGGTATATTAACTAGCAGTCCCGACCAAACTCGATAGCCCTGGAAAAAAAGAAGATATGTGGGGACTGAAGGACACTTGAAAGCAGAGTGGAGTGGGAAAAGGGTCCTGATTTAGTTCAATGTACAAGTCAGTTCATGGGTTTATTTGTTTTCAATCATCTTTTAGATTCTGTTAGTTCTGAATCATAGAGAGAGCTGATGTTTCTTTAGCCCTGGTACATAACTTCTGTTTTGGAGGAATGTGAGAGATCATAGAATATGAGTACTCCATCTTCTTTGTCATGTGACCTGGACCATCTCAATTATATTGATTTAGGCTGCATTTGGGATTATTGTGGATTTAGATCAGTGGTTCTCAAACTTTTGTTTTCATTATCTTTATCCTATTAAAAATTATTGAGGATCTCTCCAAAGAGTTTTTGTTTATCTGGATTATATTTATAGACATTTACCATATTGGAAATAAAAACTATTTTTGAATTTGTAGACCCTCTAAAAGCTTTCAGAAATCCCCAGGATTCTCTAGACCATACTTTGAGAACTACTGGAGATGTTTGGTACTTTGTGCTGTTATTAGGTTTTGCTTCAATAAAGACTAGACTTTAGCTGAAATCTTATAACAATCTTGAAAAGAGACATATCTTCTGATTCTGATGGTAAGTAAATCCATGCATCTATTTGTATTTTAATCCTGCTCTTTCCCTTTACCTCCTCAAACAATGCTAGCTTAACAATAATAGCGAGAAAAATAATAACACCTTCATGAAATTCCTTATCTGATATCACATTGTGACTTGGAGGTAACCTCAAGTTCTCAAAGACTTTTATGACAGAACGAAAGCTCTAGTAAAACAAACAAACAAAAAAAGAAACCTCAAAAGTATCAGATTTATTGTCATTAACTCAAAATGTCAGTATAAGCAACCAATTTTAATTTAAAATTTTTGTCAATCAGAACTAGTGTGTTCTTTGGTCAAGATTATGTAGCACTTATTTTTCTATGAGAAATTTATTTTTTACCACAAGGCAGTTAAGTGATTACAAAAATTGTGCAGCAAGGTGAGATAGTAACAAAAAGTGATCAGTTAATTATTTCTTAAAAAATGTTTTTAGTACTGTGATCATTGAAATCTGAAATGACTAAAGAAACAAAAATTTGAACTTCTAAGCATATTGATTTATTAAGCAATGCATACCAATTGCATAACAAATTGGGGCTAGGCTTCTTCAGCTTGGTACTAAATTCAATTCAGATAGAGACAGATTTTATGCATTAAAAGATAATAATTAGCAGGATATAAATCAGAATACAAAAGTAGGTAATCTGATTTCTAATTGGAGGAAAGATTAAGAACTTTCCAAGTTGGGAGGGGGATGAGTTAGTTTCAAGAATTAGGAGTGAGAAGAATGAATAGGTACAATTCCATGAAATGAAAAAACAAGGTGTCTCTCCCTTACCAGGTGTCTATATTCAAAGAAGCAGTAACTGATTGATGAATACAGGGCCAGTTTTCATATAAGACTTGCAGGTTGTTTGAGAGCTAATAATTTTGAGAAAATTCCTTGCATCAATCTTTGGATATGACTCAGTTTCTGGTAAGCATAATTTATACTATTAGTTAAGAGTCTCTAAGCCACAGGGAGCCATAGCTCATCTTCCCAGGCTCTCAGGGTTTGGTTCAAACAATGCAAACTTTTCTCACAATCTTCACAAACATAAAGTTTCTCACAAGACAAAAATTGGACTAGGCTCCCAAATTGAATTAGCATAGAAAGGGAACAGAGTTAGTTTCAGAATTGAGTCACAAAAGAGAGTTAGTGTAGTTCATTCAATTCCCACAATCCCCGTAGCATTGTCAGATGGACCATATGTCTGCCACCTGATAAGTGGCTTTGTTAAGTTCCAAAAGGTTTATCATCAACTTGGTTGCATGACAATGAATTTGTTAACCAAAATAATTTCCAAAACAATTTACTAAGTTGTCAAATGTGTTGGGATGCCTATTAGTAGAAGATGTAGTCAGATCACTGGAATCAGTGACTGGCAGTCAGCATCATACAACAAGCAACATCATGGAAGTTCATTTATAAGTTAGTTGTTGATTACTAGAAAAGCTTTACCCAATACAAACCATGATGAGTGGCTTTTTAAGGGAGTTCACAAAATTTTATTCAACCTACAATGTGGAAAAGCAATTAATTGGAAAAGATCATCAAATAATTCATCTTAATACTATTTCCTCCCTCCCCCCAACTTACGTTACTCAGATATGATTGATTGATGGAGGACTTCTTTTGCTTAAAGAATTCTGTGCTTTGTATACTGCCTTGAGAGCCTAACTACCATTTATGTGTTTCCATGGAAAATGCATCCAATATGATGAAGGCTGCACAAAATGACTAATCTATCTCTTCAGTCTTTTCTCTTTCCTTTTTTCCCCTCTGTGCCTCTGTTTCTTTCTGAATTTTTAAATTTGTCTGTTTCTCTGATTCTCATATACTCTATTCTCCTCATAGATATTGGGACTCTAGTCTCAGGATCATCATGGAATCTTAGATTCAGTTTCTTCATCTGTAATATAAGAGGGGTGGCTTCAATGAACTTTAAGGTCTCTCTGCTCTACATCTGTGGTTGCATGATTTTAGGATGTAAATCCTGGAGAATACTCCTTGCTTGCCCATCATTTATATATGTTATTTGTAAATTGGAGAATGCCAGGATTTTTAGTTTATTTAATAGTTTTGGCTTTTCAAAGTCTTTTTATTTCAGCGCCTTCATTTTATTTTGACAAAGACTCATTTTACTAACAAAGACTTCCATGGTGATATGAAGGCTAGGAGATATTAATTGACTATTTGCATGGTTGGGTAAATAAGAATGCTCTGACATGTCTCAAGGCAGGGAGCCTGGTACAGTAGGTTGGCAGTTTGATGGAGGACACAGTTTCAGACATCTACAATGCTGTTTCTAGCACTAAATGAGAAAATTACTAGTTGTTTAAAGAAGTATACTTTTGTCAATAGCAGATGATATTGGTATGTCTGCTTTAAGATGCAAGTGTGTTTTATAATGTAGTAGTAGTAGTAGCAGCTAACATTTATATAGTGAATGCTTTAAGATTTGTAAAGTGTTTCATAAACATTTCATGTATGAAATAAGTACTAGCACCCTCCAATTTTGCAGACCATGAAACTGAGATGCAAAGAGAGTAAGCTTTTACCCAGTGTCACACAATTAGTTAACATGTGAAGAGGGATTTGAGTTTAGGATTTCCAGATTTTATGTCTTGTCCTCTATATTGTATTGTGATACACAATGGTTTAAACTAAAAAAACTTTGATGATTAATTTGAATTCTATTGAGTTTGAAGCACAGATAATCATTGTGTATGGTCATTCCTCTCTGGGTACAATCCTCTGCTTTTCAGGTCTAACTTTGGAGACAAGAATATTTTCTCTCTCTGAAATCATACATTGGAGGTAAATGGGACTTTGCTGAGATATTAGAATTAGTCAATATTAATAGCAATGGATCTTTTTATTTGTTGTGTTGAAAAGAAGGTCCCAAAGTTCTATGGGCTTAGAAGGAAAAGCTAGAACAACAAAGAAATGATACTGGGACAGTTCTATGATCCCCTCCCACTAGGGTGGGAACTGAGCCCCCCAAAGCATGATTGGGGCAGGGTAAGCTTCCAGGTACAGAAGATCCAGCTATAGGAGGGATTCTAGAAAAAAAAAGCAGGGCAAGAGTATAGGGATACCAGGAAAGTGGAGATTGGAGTAGGAAATGACAGGCTGTTGGACAGAATAAGAGTGAACCAAAAAAAGTTTAATTTTTATTTTAGGCTAAAATATTATGTTATACCTTTAAGTTTACAGCCCAGCTTCCAAAAATTTTAGAAAAGAATGAGGCTCCACTATGGTTCTCCTATGGCTCTACCCCATGAAAACTTGCTATTTTTAAGTTAAGCTGTCTGTAAAGTTCTTTCAGGGGGTGGATGTTTATCATAGTTGTTTCAGGTGAGAAAGGACACCATATAAAAATATTGCTTAGGTCATAAATTTGAAGTTATTATTGCTGGGATTTATTCTCCAACAAAATCAACTCAAACCCTGGGGGCATTAGACTTCTCAAAAGCTATTACCCAGCTGGGGCTGAGGCAGAATCATTCCACTAGGGTCATTTAACACAAGAAACTGGTTCTGTTCAGATCATTACTTTGCCCCATATCATTCAGTGATATATTTGGTTACCAAAGATCACAATGACATCATGTCAACAACTACAGAAAGACTGGCTTCATTATTCAAAACATTAAACCCCATCAGTGTATACTCTTGGCAATAAGCAAGGGCTATTAATGACCTATAGAGCAGTGTTGCCCAATCTGTTGCTGGGATAGTTTTGGTTTGACTTTCTCTATTTTCCTGAAATTGCTTTTATTTTGAAAATGAACATGAATAATACACATTATACAGGTGAGATATCACCTGAGCTAATTGAAGACACATTGGAGTATTACATGATCAGGCAAACTAGTACTCTAGTAATTTATAAGGAGATAAGGGGATAAATGCAGAATTAAATGAAAGATTTACATTAAGTATAAACAGAAGATTTAGACACAAAACCATGGTCTTTAAATAATACATGATGATTGGACAAGTTATAGATTCACTTATCTTGTCTTGGTCAAAGAAAGAATATAGCTAACTTACCAGAACATCTTGTTTATGAAGGTAACTTCTGCACATATTTATTATTTTCCTGAATGGAATTTTGAGTTCTTTTTGGATAAATTTTTCTTATTTTAGCAGAATAAAACTTGTGCTCTGATTTAGTCTAGGTCACAGAATCAAAGCTATATCTAGAGATATAAATGGCATATTTATGAAGACGGAAGTTGCTAAGAGATGAGGAATATAGTGGATATCAGAGATAGATTCTAAAAAGATTTAGTACTATGGACTGAATTGTATAGGGTTAAATTTAACACAGTTAAATCTAGGTGTCTATATTTAGATTTTTAAAAATCAGTGCTATAAATGACATAAAAATAATGATATAAATAAATCAAGGAAATAAACAAATCTATAAATGATGTTTATATTAATAATATATAAAATATAAATAATGGAGAGTTGTAGTGTCTTTGAAAAATGGGGTCAGTGTACTACAAGTTTAATTTGAGTCAGTGATGTGACATAACAACCAATAAAAGAATGCAACATTAAGTTGTTTTTTTTTTAATTTTTAAAAATTTATTTTATTAAAAAATAATAAAAAAGAAAAACATAAAAAGAACACTAAACAAAATAAAATAAAACAAAAAAGAACATTGTCATGCCCAGCAGAATATCAGGAATGGTTCAAAATATATAACAACAAATTACTAGTTCAAGGAAGCATATTTATTAGTAGAAGAAATTATTTTCTACTTCCTTGTAAATTGTCCTTTTGTTCTCTGCTGTGCATCTTTTTTACTTTGTTCTTTTTTCCCCATTTCATTCCTCCTGAGAAAACAATTAAGAAATTGTATACTTATGTATACATATGTATTTATATAATATACCCTCCCAATATATACACATACATGTCTTTTCTATCTCCATGGACTCTCTGCTTTAATTCTGCTTCTTAACTTGCTTTGATATTATTTAACCTCCCCTTACCCAAGAATCCCTCTCTTGTCTTCTTCCCTCCCCATTTACTTCTCCATCCATCCATCCCTTCTCCCTATTTCTTTGTAGATTTTGGAGAGTGATATATGTTTTATTACATATATATATATATATATATAGTGTTACCTATTTAATCCATTCGAGTGATATATGTTTCATGATTATATATATATATATATATATATATATATATATAGTTACCTATTTAATCCATTCCCAGTGTGAGTAGGTTTCCTCTAATGCCTCTGTGTCTATTTTTCCTCTGCACCTCATTTATATAACATAATTACCATTTTATCTTAACTCTGCCTCAATCTTTCTTTTGAGTTATCCTATTGTTGATGTCAATCTTAAACATATGGTATACCTTTCTCATGTAAAAAAAATCAAAAACAAAAATAATTTCTCCATGTTGAGTTCCTTGAATTTGATCTTTGATATTGGCTCTTATATGTTAAATTTTCTAGTAAGTTAGGGTTTGGTTGATAGAAAGTCCTGAAAATCTGAAAGTTTGTTGAATGTTCATTTTTCTCATTCAATATTATAGATAATTTTGCTAGATATGATATTTTTAGCTATATGCCTCGTTCTTTTGATTGTAAGTAGATATGATTCCAAGACTTGTGGTCTTTTATTGTGGCTGCTGATAAATCTTGTACAATTCTAATTATAGCTCCAGTGTATTTGAATTTTTTTTCTTGTTTCTTGCAAAATTTTCTCTTTGATCTGGGGGTTTCAAAATTTGGCAATAACATTCCTATGCGGTTTCCATAAAGGATCTCATTGAGGTAATGATTGGTGGATTTTTTTCTATTTCTACTTTCTCCTCATGTTCTATCAGGTCAGGACAATTTTCTTGGATTATTTCTTGCACTAGTGTGTCAAGGTTTTTTTCTGGTCACAATTTTCAGATAGTCCAATTATTCTTATATTTTCCTTTCTTGAGCTATTCTCCAGATCTACTGTTTTTCTTACAAGATGTTTCACATTCTGTTCTATTTTTTCATTCTTCATAATCTGATTTGTTATTTCTTGGTCTCTCATAACTTCACTGGCTTTCCCTTGCCCAATTTTAATTTTCAAATAATTATTTTATCTTTGAGACTCTATCTCTCTAGTTGGTTAATGTTTTTTTCCATAATCTTATTTTTCTTGGATGATTTTTATTTTATTTTATTTTATTTACTTTTATCTTCAATGTCTGTCATTTGATTTCTAAATTCTTTTTTTTTTTTGAGTTCTTCAATAAATTCTCTCTGAGCAGGAAGCCATTTCACATTACTGTTCAAATTGAAGTTATTTATTTATTTTTTTACTTCAGAAGATAACCCCCAATCTTCCCTATCCCATAGCAAATTTCTATGGTGGGGTTCTTTCTTCCTTGTTGGTTCTATTTTTTTTTTAAATAAAAGGTATTAGTATAAGCACCTCTAATTGAGGGGGTGAGGGGATGGTGGTTCTAGCCTCACTTCATCTCTTCCCTCTGACCAGAAACCCCAAACCAAAAGCTCCTCCCTCCTTCGAGTGCTTGTAACCAACAGCATCCCATTCAATTTTTGAATGATATTATGAGGTTTCTCCTTACATCAGGTCTTATTTTGTCTATGAAACTTCTATCTATTGGTGTTAGTTCTGCCTTTGGGGACCTAATAGAAACACAAAGGGTGTCCTAAAAGTTATAACACAGTTTTAATCTACTAAATCTGGGGTACTTGCATGATGACTTTTGCAATACTTACACAAAACCTTTACCACTTTCAAAACATTTGAGAATGAATGCTGTGTTTTATACCTTCCTGAACTAAAACTTAGTTTCCTCCTGCAGTTCCTTTACTTTTTGATTCTTCCAAGACTTTATCTAAAGGTATTTCCCTATCTTAGTGTTTCTCCATTGGATGTTTTCCTGATAATCAATGCCCTTTCTAAAATATTTTGCCTAAAACTGAACACAAAACTGCAGGTAGAGTATTTTTCTAAAGTCATCTTTCTGATTCTGAAATTTATATTTCTAAATGCAGCCTATGTTTGCCATATCACATTGTTGTCTCATATTGAGCTTGCAGTCCACTAAAATGCCAAGATCTTTCCCAGTTGAATTTATTTCTAGCTATGTCTCCTCCTATGTATTTGTGAAACAGATTTTTGTACACCATATAAGACTTTCACATTGTTGTCTCATATTAAGTTTTTAGTTTACTAAATGTTCTTTCAGATGATTTGAATAGCTGTCCATAAGTTGGAGGATGGCTGAATAAGTTATGATATATGAATGTAATGAAATATTATTGTTCTAAAATAAATGATGAGCAGACTGATTTCAGAAAAGCCTGGAAAGACTTACATGAACTGATGCTAGGTGAAGTGAATAGAATCAAGAGAACTTTGTACATAGCAACAAGATTACATGATGATCAACTGTGATGGACTTGGCTCTTTTCAACAACGAGATGATTCAAAGTGATTCCAAAGGACATGATGGAAAGAGTCATCTACATTGAGAGAGTACTAAGGAGACTGAATGTTGATCATAGGATAGTAATTTTACTTTTTTATTACTGTTGTTTGTTTTCTTGTTTTGTTTTTTTTCTCATTTTCCTCTTTTTGATCTGATTTTTCTTATGCAGCACGATAAATGTGGAAATATGTTTAGAAGAATTGCATATGCTTAATTTATATTGGATCACTTGCTGTCTAGGAGAGGGGAAAGAGGGGGAAGGGAGGGAGAAAAATTTGGACCACAAGTGCATGTGTTTTGAAAAGTAGGAAGCTATTATCATTAAAAAAAATAATAAAATAAATGTTTGTCTTCCGTGGCTGTACTTGCTTCCTTCCAGTTGGTTGGAAATCAACTTTTTGGTACAAGGAAGTCTGTGATGTTAAGACCTTTTGCAACAGGCAAAACTACATACATCTCTAATACACAAACCACTTGAGACTGTCTGTTTGCCTCAGAATATATTCTAGAGCCTCAAATATAATAATTGGAAACCCAATAAATACTTAGATTGTCCCACTTCCATTAAGAGCGTCTAAGTCAAAAACTATTCTCAAGATCTAGAGTCATTTTATGTGGGTACAGTTATGAACCCATTGGATCACTTTCTCTGATTGGGAGATAATCTCAGAAGAAACTTCTGAGTTATTCCAGGAATCAAAGGTATGGAATATAGGGACAGAATATAAGCTTCCTGATAGCAAGATCTGTTCCCTTTTTTGCCTTACATTTCCAATACCTTGCATGGTACCTTTATATGATGCTTAATAAATGCTTGTTGATTGATTTATTGATCTAGTATTTTTATTGAATTTTAGCCCAAGATACAAATTCATTAAATTCTTAATATTATGGAAGTGATTATATACAAACATTAACTAGTTAACTTAACATCAGTATTTAGGAAGACATAACAGACTACCAACTAGTCAGTTTTGTAAAAGGGGAACTAGTATAGGGGTTTCAAACAAAAATGTTGTCTAGTTTGTGTCTCCACATTTCATAAAATGATATGGAATGGCTTCAGAGAAAAGCAGTCATGATATTTGTTGTCATATTCATGACTTTATTTTTATTTCAGCCTCCAAAAGAGACTTGTACAATTCTTAAGAAGCAAAAACCCAAGCCAAACCTTGCAATTTAGGTTGACTGTCATTAGAACTGGGTACCAGTTCCTTAGTTCAAGCAATTAGACAAAAGTTATAAATGTCCTTAGGGAAGATAAAAAAATTGGAAAATCTTTCTTTTCAGATTTTGATTATGAAAAACCCCCCCACAATTCACCAAATAATTGACCCTAAACTACTTTAACTAGTAAAGAAGACAATTATTTCAGTAGGAGTTTTATTTTTTGAAAAAATCTAGGTATGATTTTCGTCACTCTTTTTTGTCTGTTTTGAACTGCTTCTTTGTCAACTTTCTGAATCTTTGCTTGGAGTGAAAGCCTTTGCCAGTGGTTTGTCCTTAATTATCATGCTGCCTCAGATTCAAAATGTCCCTTGGGCTGTTTACCTATCAGTGATTGGCTAATTTCTCTCAATGTTCGCTCTAAACCTTTATCATGTTCACCAAGGACCAACTCTTAAAGCTAATTGCAGGGAAGGTTTTAGCTCACTTTCTTGCCTTTAAGCTGCATAACAGAAAAAGAAATGCTAGATTGGGTGTCTTGCTGTTAAATGAGTGCTCTCTTTCTATACTTTCCCTCCTACTATGACTTTTCTTCATTTAAACTCTTCCCCCTCCTTTCTTTTCTCTTTTCCAATCAAATTCTGCTTACAGGAGTTTAATTTATGTACAAAAGGTAGAATCAATTCCAGGTAAGAGACTTGCTTAATAATCGCATCAATGGCTTGTCAACTTCCAAGCAAACTCAGATAGATTTTTCAGAAATTATTTTCCAAAGGGCTCATGTCCCTAGAATCCATCTGAACATTTAAATTAAGTTTTTGCTTAATTTTCTATTTTATTAGGACCTCAACGAACATAAATATTTTAATATACAAATAAGAACACATTAGAGAATTGTATGTGAAACCATGAATTTCTACTAGGTATTTTTTAAAAAAAGAAATGGGTATTAAATTTAATGAGAGTAAATGAACTTTCCTATTTCTGAAGTTTGTTCTCTTTTCCTCTGTGTTTTTATTGCTTTATTGATGCTTTTCTATTTTTTGCATTCCTATGATTTTTTTGTTTTGACAACACCCTCACTAACAAGTAAAACCCCTTGTTATTTTGCTCCCTTCCCCCAAGAAGCCTTCCTTTGTAATGAGTAAGTATAGGCAATAAAGAAAATCATCCATCATATTGGCTATGTTTGATGATGTCGATCTTATTCAGTACTTCATCAATCGTTCTGCCAAAAGAAGGTAAACATCTTTCGTCATCTGTCTTCTAAAGTTATAATTAGTCATAGATAAGAGTTTTCAAATCTTTCAAAAGGTTTTTTTTCTTTACACTATTTTCATTGTATGCATTTCCTCCCAGGTTCAGCTCATTTCATTCAATCATCAAAGTCTTTCCAATTTTCTCTGAATCTATTCTTCGCATAATTCTTTATGACAGAATAAGATCACAATGAATTCATGCATTTTCAGTATTCCCTACTTTCTGGTTGCCTATTTTGTTGCCTAAAACAAAAATGCTGCTAAATTATTTTTGTACTTATTGGCACTTTCTGTCTTTGATTTCTTTGGGAATATAAGCTTCATAGTGACATAATTGGGGCATAGTTTAGAGATAATTTGAGTATATTTCCAAATTTCTTTCCATAATGGTAGATGTAATTCACAGCTCTACCAGAATATATTATTGTACATGTCCTCTTAGTGGCCATCCAGATATGGACATTTTTCCATTTTTTCTACTTGGTATGATAGTTGTGAGTAAAACTAAAGAATTCTTTCAATTTTAATTTGTCTTGTTTTAGTAATCTGAAGTATTTTTTTTAATAAATGTTGTTAATTGTTTGTCTTTCTTCCTTTAAGAATTGTGTATTCAGATTTATTATCATTTATCTATTGGGGAATGGCTCTTATTCTAAAGTATTTGAACCAGTTCCCTACATATTTTGAATTTCATGTTTTTAGCTCACCAGAAAAATTTACTACAAGATTTTTTTCCCAGTTAACTGATTTCTTTTTAATTCAACTACATTTATTTTACTTGTACAAGAAATTTCCAAATTTATGTTATAATAGTTTTTGTTTTTTATTTTATATAATAATTTCTATCCCTTGTTTGGTACAGAAGTAATTGTAAAATTCATATTCTTCCTTTACCTAATCTGTCTACAATATGACCTAAAGATCATATATCTATTTGAATTTTGGTGCAGTTATATGATGAAAGATGTTGATCCAATCCTAATTTCTTCCATGTTACTTTCAAGTTCTCCTGACTCTTGTACATTTATTTATTTTTTAAAATAGGGAATTGTAATGGGCTGAGGCTTGAGTTGATGCACTGAGGTCCCAAGCATGTGAGGCTAAATAGTAATTGGACTATACTCTATTAATATATATGCTTGGAGAAAGAATGGCCCCCTCCCACTCTTTGTGCAAGTCCTGATGTGTTGTATAGAAAATGACGTTTTTGGTGGGTGGAGGCAAGGGAGTGGGAAGGGAAATGGAAGGAGAGACTGCTGGCTGGGTCTTGACACAGCTGCTTGCATTGCCATTGCGACGGCCCTTCATCTCCAATCCCCCTCTGCTTGCTGGCTTCCTGTCGCAGCTGCCCATATTGCTATCACAATCCTTTTTCATCTCTTCACTTCACTAAAGATTGAAGATTTTTCTCTTAACCTGAATTTCTGACTACAGATGATTTTAAATACGTGGTCATCACAGGGAATCTATAACTAATTAATCAAATTTTTTTGTGTATATTTAACTGTATCTGATTATATTGAAAACAAAGGACAAATAACAACAATAATATCTACTTCTTTCCCTAATCTTTTCAATTGATGTTTTTCTATTTCTTAACCAGTTCCAAATACTTTTGATGATTGCTTCTGTGTAGTATAGTATGAAATACGTTCTTCTAAGCTTCAATCATTCCCATTTTTTTCATGATTTTCTTTGATGTTTTTGACCTTTTTATTTGCCAGAGTGATTAAAATTTTTTCTAGTTCTATGAAATAACCCTTTGGTAGTGAAATTGATATTTCATTAAATTTATGAATTAATTTAGGAAATATTATAATTTTTAATATATCAGGATCACTCACAAAAGATTAACTAAGATCTTCATAAATATTTGTTTTCTTCTACTCCTGGAAAGTGTTTTCTAATTATAGTCATATTAATTCCTCACTATATCTTGCTTTAGAATATGCACTCCCAATTACTTTACATATTATTAGTTATTTATAATGGAATTTCTCATTACATCTATTCTTGTTTTGTGAGTAATATTTAAAAAGAGTATTGTTATCAATCTGTTTATTTTGTGACTTTATGGAAGCAATGAATTTTTTCAGTAAAGTTTTTAGGTGAATTTCTAGGGTTCCCAAGTAAAATATCACATCATCTGCAAATGGTAATAATTTATTTTTTCTTTATTTATGTTTATTTCCTGAGTTTTTTTGTCTTATATTATTGCAATAGAGTATTTTTAGAAGTACATAATAGTGATGACAATGGATATTCTTGCTTAATTCCTGCTAGTTCTTAGGAAGATTGCTAGTATTATTCCAATACAAATAATACTAGGTTTTTGTTTAGATAGTGTTTACCAAATTAAGAAAAGGTACATTTATTTCTTTGCTTCAATAAAAAGACAGAAAAAGTCTTTTATTGTAGCAAAAGATTTTCTCATATATTGACAATACAATGTGATATTAATTGTTTTTGTTATTAGTATGATCCCTCAATTTGTGGTTTCACTAATGTTCAATCCTTTAAATATGTTTTATTAACATTTTGTTTAATATTTTATGCAATTCTATTAATAAGAGAGTGATCCGTTGTCTTAATTTTCTGATTTTTAAATTTTTATAAGAATATTTTTATATTTTTTAAATATTCACAAATTTCATTTAAATGATCAGGTTTGTAGATATAAAATTGATTACAATACTTTCTAAGAGCTTTCTTCATTTCCTCTTCCTGTGTTGTGAATTTTTCCTTTTGATTATGGTACTTTGGCTTTCCTATTTAAAAAAAAATCTAAATAACTAATGATGGCTTATTTTAAAAAATAATTTATTGGCTCCTAATTTAATCTATCAATTTATTTCTTTTTATATTCTCAATTTTGTTTACCTCTTCTTTAATAACCATAATTTTTTTTGTATTTTTTGATATGTTTTCCTAAGTTTTTAAACTGTACACTCAATTCATTGTTTTTACAATAAAATTTGCTCCAGTCCCTCATTTTAACTCTAGGGAAACTTTTGTTTTCCAGGTATGTTTCTTGAGTGTCCATTCCCTGTGCTTTCATTTCCATGTTTATATATAATTCTGTAATGAGTAATAGTAATTTTCTCTATCTCTTTCCTCATTTCTTCCTTACTATGCTCCTTTCCCCCCTTCCTTGTCATTTTCCTTCTTAAAAACAATAAAAGAAGAAAAAAGTCATAACTATTGCCTACATGTGTCTTTCTTTACATCCCCTCTGACTCTTTAAGATAGTGGGATGGCAAAGGAATAATTCTTTATTTTCCTATGAAAACATAAGCACTTAGCTATCATTTAGTCCTTTAATTAACTCAAATTCACTTACCTTTCTACATTTCACTTGTTTCCTATGTTTCTACTTCAAAAATTCTAGTCAACCTTGATCCTTATGTTGGGAATATTTGAAAGTACTGAATTCTATTAAAGATCTTTTTTTTCACCCTGTAGGACTATACTCAGTTTTGCAGGATTGCCATTGTTGGTTAGAATTTTTTCTGCATTTTGTGGTCAATAAAATGGTACTTATTCTTCTTTCATGTAACTTCTTTTTAAATATTTGAAAAAACACATTCCCCCTACCTACTCAACATCTGCTTTATGCTAAGCATTCTCTATTCTTTCAACCAATCCTCATGTAGAATGTTCTCTAGTTCTTTCATTTTCCTGATCCAATAAGTCAGCAAGTTCTGAATATATTTAGTATATGATGAACTAGGTCATAAAACTAGGTCCATATTACCTAATATGAATTTAAGGAATATTGTTTCAAATACTTTTTTGAAAAAAGATTCTTGTTTTCTTTTCTAACTGTTCACAAAAAATGTTCTTAATAGCAAATGCTAGAATTTTTTAAGGAAGCAAAACTATGGTTGCTGGTCTTTACTTGGCAGATTTAACCCAATTCCTTTTCTTTTTGTTTTTTATTGATACCTTCTGTTTCTTACATGATCTTAGTTATATAAAATATGCTTTTTTCCTTTCTCAGAGGAGAAATCCCATATAATAAATATTTTGTAAAGAAGAAAAAAATCAATATAACTGATCAATACATTGAAAAGGCCAAAATGTATAATGAACCTTCCATCCCCATGAAGAGTTGGATCTTTATTCAAGTCCAACTGGATTTTATAATTTTGTTACATTTAGTTAAATTTTTTTGTCATGTAGTCATACTTTATAGCTTCTTCAGCTAAAGCATCAAATTATCAACCATGGAAAAGACTAAATATTTTGTCAACCTTGGTGCAGTTATTTTTTCCCCAACTGTTTGTTAAACAGAGAAAACCAGTCTCTGCTTCTTTTGTGACTAGATTTGTTCTTAACATGCTACTCCCCCATCAACCTCAGGTGTCCTTGCCTTTGGAATCTAGCCTCTACCTCCTACCCAGTATTCCATCTGACCTTGGGTCTTCTTATGGTTTAACAATTTTCATATCTAGTCCCTTCTCAGACCCACTACAATACTTCCTGATCATTTTTATGCCAAGCCATTACATGTATAAATTTTCTTTGTACCTTTCCTAATCTAGCTTTGAGAGCAATATTCAAACCAACATCTGTTGCTAAAAAAGGACATGTCAAACTATAGTCAAAATATAGTCCAATATACATTTCTCTGACTTTTTTGACCAACCCCTTTCTCTGATTCCTTATCTGTTTTTCCCTTATATATGTGTCTTCTCCATTAGGGTTGTATAATCTTCTTATCAATATGAGTTATTTTACTTACTTATGTTTATATCACCAATGCTTAGCAAAGTGTCTCACCTTAAGTAAGCACTTAATGAATGCTTTTTAGTTCACTAATTAATTCAGTCATTCACCCATCATGTTGAATATAAAGGAAAAGAAATTCAAACCATCCATGAATCTATAGTTTATTGGTATTCAGGTAAGAATGAATGTGTAACTAGGTTATAAGGAATATCTGTCCTGCTTTCAAAGTTAAATGGATAACAAACTATAAAACTCATTTTTGGAAGGCATAATTATTTCCCAGACAAAACTATATTTCAATATTAAGGCAAGTATTTCCTTCTGCATTGCTTGTCTGACCAATTTAAATTATTAAATTATGATACAAATGATAGATACGCCAGTGATTCCCTTTGAGTATTCAACATGGTCTAAATATGGTTTCAAGACTCTATAAATATTAGTTTTCAAAGACAATATGCAACAATAGGCATATCCTCTAGGAATTTTGATTTTTTAATCTGAAGGAAAATGCCTATTAAAACAAAAAACATTGGTACTATTTGTTAGAAGTAAATATTCCTACAGGAATGGAAAAATTAATTGTCAATCACCATTTGACCCTATCTCCTACCAAATAACATTATATTATGGATATTTAAAACATCATTTGATTTTTTTTTTTTACTTCTTATTGAGAAACCTGTTCTTTTTTTAAGGTTAGGAAGTAATTGAAATATATTTCTGGGAATGGTGAGGGACCTATTATTACTTAAAGTGACTTATTTGCATTTTATAAAAGTAAGATGTTTCATCTCTACTGCTCCTCACCCCAGCTCAGCTCTGCAGTCTTAGTTTAAGGTGGGATTTAAATAAAAATATTCTGGTTCCCATTTATTGGGTAGGATTTAAAGTCTGAGAAATCTCCCAAAGTTGTGCTATTTAGGTGATGCTGAATACTACTAAAAAAGGCTTCTGGTAGGCTTTTGGTTATGATTTGATAACATGGAATCTGATTTCTACCTATCATTTCTATTTCAGGAGATACAATTTGATTTTCAGATACTTCAACTTGTGTGATAATGACTCATAAAATTGTGGAATCTTTTAAAATAATGTTGCCATCCACAATGAAGTAAGGATAATTGATACTATAGAAAACATAATATGCAGAATTTCTTAATCACTATGGCACCCATAGAGAACCTATCTTAATCTGCTTCAAGCACTGATAAATTAGACCTTAAATCTATTATTTATGATACAAGAAGAATTATAGAAGAATTTGAAGCATCCTTGGTTTTATGTGATAACTTTTTAAACTTGAATTCTATCTCAAGGCAGCGGGTACCTATGACTAGGTAAGCTATTGCAGAAAAAGAAGAGGTAATAAAATATAATAATATTAAATATGGCTTATAATGTTGTACCCAGTTCTCTTCTAATTGTCCTGCCTCATTTTCCTTAAATTTTTTTGCCTCAGTTTCCTTTATTGGTCCTGTTTCAGTTTCCCTAAATCGGTTCTGCCTCAGTTTCCTTAATTGTTCTGCCTCAATCTCCTTGCTTGCAACCCCTTCCCCACTTCTGCTTCATGAAGACTGATATAACTCAGGGCTATTTGCTCTAAGGTTATAAATTGTCAATGTGTAAACTCAGAAAAAGGGATTCCAGACTTTGTGTCTGTGGTCAGACATTTTCCTAACTCCTAGTTTGTTAGAATTTATGGTCCTACCCCCCAACCTGTCAAAATCGGATTTATGGTTCCTGTCTGGAGATGCCCACTCACCAGAGTTTGGACTCCACTCCCCTGCATATGAGTAGCTACTGTGTATAAATATATTATTAGGAACTCGCATTGGAGGCTGGATGCTAGCTGGAGGCTGGATTCTTGGAGCTGATAACCTCATTCAGCCCTGGAATCAAACCATGGATCCATTTGGTCCCAATAAATCTCTCCCTTAAAAATAAAATATCAAAAACTCTCCAATCTCTATCTTGCCTCAGTTTCTCTGGCATTATATTAGCAAGTATTACAGAATGACTTGTAGTGCACTAATTTTCTCATTGATAACTATGTCATTTGACTTTGCTCCTACAAAACACTCACTTGAAGAGAAAAACAGAGATGAGAAAGGTTTGAAGGAATTGCTATGGATGATATTCCTTAAAATAGAAACATGGGTAGATTTAACACTAAGCTAAAATTTTAGCATTAGTCAATGAAAATGTGGTTGCTGTGGCTAATTAATTAGCTTAGTTAGAAGCATGGTCCTCAAAAGGGAAAGGCTCCATTGCCATCAGCCATGTTAGCTTTACTTCATTACTTGGCCTTTTTGTTCCAATTCCTTTCACCTCGGTCTCCTTTTCTATAAAAATGAGCTGGAGAAGGAAATGGCAAATAATTCCAATATCTTTGCTAAGAAAAATTTCAAATGGAGTCACAAAGAATTGAATATGACTGAATAAATAACATGGAACCTAATATTTGGACAGGTAGGTTATTCAGTGGCTAGAATGCCTGGCTGGAAGTCAGGCTTTTCTTGAGTTTAAATCTGACCTCAGACACGTACTGGCTTTGGACAAATCACTTATCCCTGTTGCCTCAGTTTCCTTGTCTGTAAAATGATCTGGGAAGGAAATGGCTAACAACTCCAATATCTTTGCCAAGAAAACCCTAAATGGGATCACAAAGAGTCAGACACAACTTAAACAACTAAATTACAACAATGTAAACAACAAAGGTTTTTGTTTTTTATCATCAGTCATAGGAAGAATTAAATGAGAGTATTTGGGACAGTCAGTGGAAAGTTCTTTCATTTTGAATGATAGGTAAGACAGTATGTCATAATAGCTAGACAGCCAGCCTCAAAGTTAATAAAAACTAGGTTCAAATCTTATCTGTCTCATCTGATACCTAAAGTCAGTGTGAACTTGCAAAAGCTACTTAGCTTCCGAAGGCCTAGAGACAATTCCCTACAAGGCAAAATGTAGCTGATGACCATCTCCCTTAATAGGGGGTCTGAGTTCTACACACTATTCAAATCACAGACAGATCTGGTCCTTATTCTACCTCTAAGAGAGAAATCAGGTTAATCACCTTTCTCAAGGTCATGCAGCACCTTAACAGCAGAGCCAGGAGTGAATCATCTCATACCCAATCCAGAAAATGCCTCAGGGTCTTGCCCAAAAGAAAGGTTAATGAGAACAGCTGCCATAGAAGCTGACCTAGCTGTAGGTGAACATATTCATGTAGTTACTAGGGGAATCACAGGTCCTGAATACTAGACAAAGATTTTAATGACTGAGCAAAGGCAGTTTTTGTGGTTTCTGTCTGATCTCTTCTGTTTGAAATGTGACTCTTATAATGTGCAAAAGTCAGATTGTTTTATAAAAACCTAAGGGCAGTTTGAAGTTAATTAACTAATATCCCATTCTCCATCTAATTTGAAGAAAGTAGAAAAGATAGAGAACCTAGTAATTCATTTTATTTTGCTACTTGGGTTGATGTAGCAGGAAAGATGGCTGTTAAATATTCAAATGTGATTATTTTAGCAAAAAGAATAATAGCCAACATTGCTATAAGAAAGTTTACAAAGTATTTTTTATATATTATTTCATTTGATCCCCACAATAACTCTCTGAGTTAGATGGTATCATTATCTCTATTATACAGGCTTACAGGATCACAGATAAGGAAATTTGCTGGGATCACAACAGCTAGCAAAGTCTGATGTGGAATTAAAATTCAAGACATTTTGATGCCATGTACAGTATTCTTTCTATCCATTGGGCCACCTAGTTGTCAATCAAGAAAAAAATCCCAGGTTCACTGAAATTCACTATAGATGTTTGGCAATATGAAGTGACAGGGCATCAGCTTTGAGATTTGATGGAGCCTTTGCTCCATGAGTTCCAATACTTTGATTTTTATTTTTAGCACTCATTTGTGCTGGAATTGGGGTCAGGAGCACTGTGTTACTTAATAGCCACGTGTTTTAGACATCTCAACTCTTTGTCTCAACTTTCTCATCTGTAAATTGGGGATAATAATATAAGAACTGACATAGAGGGGTTTTGCTATTCAAAGGAAAAACTTTTCAGAGTGGAAAATTATATTATTATGGTTGAGGAAAGAATGTTAGAACCAAGATCTAAAAGTTAGGATTTGAGCTCTGCTTTTGAATCTGCTGATAATAAGCTAGCTTTCTTTTCTAAACCCATTTTCTCATTTTAAAATGGCTGTTAATAATCTTTGAATTACCTAATACATTTCTATGAGAAAGAACTTTGTTAATCTTAGGGTAGAATATAAACAGAGAAGTGATTGTCACTCTCAATAAAAGTATTCTGATAGGGTCAAAATTGCCCTACCCATATTTCTATCTACAGACCATATTATTCCTTCTGCCTCCTTTTCTAGTATAATATTTCTGTTATTAAAAATAGTCATTTTTAGATTGCTAGATACAGGAAGGTAATCATTCATTTGTTCATTTGAAAAGCATTTATTAGGCACCTAATACAAGCCAGACATGGTACTAATTCTACTAATGAAAATTTTTAGGCCTTCCTCTAATAGGTTTGATTTTTATTTATTTGTAACAAAAGATTGACCTATAGGGGATCACATCTCAGAGCATGCTCACTATGGCACATCATCTAATTCTCCAGAAATTTTTGAGTTAGGAGGTTTAAATATTATAATCCTTTAAGTGGTAGTCATTATTTAGCCCAAACACACATCTTTTTGTATTTTCTCTTTCTGCTACATTTATTCTTTTCTGGAGTCTGTGAAGTGAATGAGCATAGGCATACCTCATTTTATTGTACTTTATTTTATTGTACCTTGTAGACACTTTTAAAAAAATACCAATTGAAGGTTTGTGGCAATCCTGCATTGAACAAGCCTATCAGCATCATTTATTTTTCAACAGCATGTGCTCACATTGTGTCTCTGTGTCACATATTGGTAATTCTTGCAATATTTCAAAATTTCCCATTATTATCATATCTGTTAAAGTGATCTGTGATCAGTGATTTTTGATTTTACTATTATTATTGTTTTGTGGTGCCAGACCTAAAATTTAATTGATAAATCTTGTGTGTGTTCTGATTGCTTCACCAACCAATCTCTTTCCCCTTCCTCAAATCTCCTTCTTCTTTGAGATACAACATTATTGAAATTAGGCCAATGAAGAACTCTATATTTGCCTCTAAATTGAAGTTAAAGGAAGAATCAATCAATAAAGCAAATTTCATTGTTTTATTATTTTAAGAAATTTCCATAGCCACCCCAACTTTCAGCAATCACTATCTTGACTAATCAGTTGCTATCAATATCAAATTAAAACTCTACCAGCAAAAAGATTATGACTCACTGCAGGCTCAGATGATAGCATTTTTTTTTTTAGCAATATAGTATTTTTAAAATTAAGATATATATATTTAAAAAAAGACACAATATTATTGTATGCTTAATATGCACAGGGAAACCAAACATTTTGTGTAATACACTTTATTGCAATGTTCACTTTATTATAGTGGTTTGGAATTGAACCTGAAATATCTCTAAGGGATGCTTTTATTGGTGAGCTTCAAAGGATCAAAAAACTATCAGAGGCCCAAGAACGAGAAACTACAACAATTTGCTATCAGCTAAGTCTGGTGAGGAACCAGTCCTGAAGAACAAACTGCTTTGACCAGTAGAGCAGACAACTGACCTACACCTTTCCCCATTCAGCCATCAAATATTCATTGAGTGTCTACAATGCCCCAAACATGAGGAGTTAAATAAAATATAGTCCTTGCCTTCAAAATGTTTATAACTTGGCAAAACTAAGATTTTTTTTCTCTAATCACAGACAGAATGGTAAAATTTAGACTCTTACATTCCAAAATTTCTTCAGAAATGGTTTTCTTTCTATTTTGCATATTAATTGAGTAGCAAAGTAGCAATTCAACTTATATATTAAAAGAAGTCATGGTAAGTGTAGTAGATAGGATGTTTTATATGGAAGAAGTACAGAAGAGGAAACAAATAGGGAAATTTTGTTGCTATCTTGTGTTTATATGTATATTTGTCTATATATGTAACATATATAAATAAAATTATATATTAAAAACTAATAAAAGATCTCATTTTCTTGTACAATATTTTTTCTTCTTTTTGTATATTGACATATTTGTGTTTGTTGATCATTGTTAAAGTTCACAAGGAATATTAAAATTAAAAAATACAATACAATGTAGATAATATTAATTATTTTCTTAAACATTTCCCATTACATTTTAATCTAGTTTGGGCTTCACTTAGGAGCAGTGTGGGCAGCATGCAGTGCAAGCTGTGTTCAGAATGTCTCTGGTTCAGAACAAATTAGGATATGGTCATACTGTACTCTGTCGTTATCAAACTAAATCTGGAATAGTATGTTCATTTCTGGGTCATACATTTTAGGAAGAATTTTCATAGGTCACAGAGTTCCAGAAGAGGATGTTCAGCATGGGAAAAGGAATTGAAACATATTCTTTATAGAGCAAGAAGAAATGGAGGAAATTGAGATATTTACCATGGAAAAAAGAGAAGACAAAAGTGGAGAGGTGGCAAACAAAATAGCTATCTTAGTATATTAAGGAAAGAAGGTTTATAACTCAAATATAAAGCATATATAAAGTATAAAGAGTACAAAGCCCATACTCTTTAATTATTCTTTCTAGGGGCCACGTGTCAGCCCAACCATTTGCATCTCCAGTCTGGCTAATGGAGGTATCTAAACTCCATTTCCCTCTTCCCAAATCATCATACAACTGAATCCCTAAATATTTGTCTGCCTGTTCAGGAAGAAAGAACAATTTTGGTCTTATTAATCCAATATAACAGATCCCTGTCCAATTAAGAGGCAGGTGAGGTTAAGGTAAAATTCCTAGAGGATAATATATTAGTTCCCAAACAGGCAAAAATGCCCAAAGTAATTTTAAAAAGTAATAAGAGTGATACATAGACAATTACAATGCACTGGATTCAGAGATTGTGTTCCCATTCAATGTTCCCTCCTCAAATGAAATTTGAGGTCTCCCTTATTTTCACTGTCCACTCCGATAATGGTGGCGCCACAGGTCCTTTTGTTCTGGTATGATGTGTCCAGCCTCATTCTTGGGTCCGAATTGCAGTGTCTGAAGTCAGAATCATCTGGTAGGGTCTGTCCCAGCATGGAGTCAGCTTCTCATCCTTCCAGGATTGGATCAAAACCCAATCTTCAACCTGAATTCTATGAACAGGGAAACCTAGAGGAGGAGTCTGAACTATTAACTTTTTTTGTTGTAGTTCTTGTAAATGTTGTACCAATGATTTAACATCTCTCTCTCTCTTTTTTAAAATAACTTTTTATTGACAGAGCCCATGCCTGGATATATATTTTTTTTTTACAACATTATCTCTTACACTCACTTCTGTTCCAACTTTTCCCCTCCCTTCCTTTACCCCCTCCCCCAGAGGGCAAGCAGTCCTATACATGTTGAATATTAACATATCTCTTAATAAATAAATCCTTTGTCTCTAAAATAAGGTCCCAGTTTCCCATATGATAAGCTGGAAAGGAGGACCATACAATAATTCATAAGGTGAAAGCTCAATATCTCAACTTGGCTTGGTTCTGATTCTGACCAGAGCTAGAGGAAGGCATTTAATCCAAAGTAGTTGGGTCTCTAAAGATAATTTAGACAGTTGCTGTTTGAGAAGACCCATCTCCCATGGTATAAACCAATTTACTCCCCAGGTATTAGTAATTCTTGAAAATCCTCTTTTACTTTTGTTTGAAAAGCAATTAACTCTAAGCAGTAATGTTCCTCTCCGGGGATGGTTCTGTTATGGGGGACAAAAAGGAGATAGGATTAAGATTATGATCTTGGGTGATTACTAGATCATTCTTTTCTAATAGTATTGTCTTGTATTTCAAAATTCTGGAATCTATGAGCCCTCTCCCAGCCCTCTGATTTAGTATCGTCCTCAGTTGGTGTGGGACACTCACTATAAACTGCCGCTGAAGGTGAGCTTTCTATTCTTTCTACCAACAGAGCGGTAGCAGCTACCGCTTGTACACAGGTGGGCCATCCTTTGGCTACAGGATCTAATACTTCAAAAAGGAAAGCCACTGGTCTTCTCTGCCCCCTTCTTATTTGAGCAAGGACTCCTAGAGCCACCCCTCCCAACATTAACAAACAGGTGGAAAGGTTTTTCCAAGGTGGGGAGAGCCAATGCAGGTGGTGAAATTAACAAACGCCTTAAGTCCTCAACCTTCTGATCACTCTCTGGATCCCACAGATGGAGTTTGGACTTTGCTCCAGCAGGTGCTTATACAAGGCTTTAGTGATAGCAGCATATGAATCTATCCATGACTGACAATATCCTACTAACCCCAGAAATTTGCATAGATCTTTCTTTGTCTTGGGTTTGGATATGTGTAATATTCCCTCAATTCTGGCAGGGTCCAATCTCTTGCTGTCTTCACTAATCACATGCCCTAAATATTTCACCTCCCTCTCCACAAACTGAAATTTCTCTTTTGATACCCTAAACCCCAATCCTCCCAGGAAATTTAGTAGATCAATGGTACAATTACTCATGTGTTCCCTTGTATCCCGCACTACTAGTAGATTATCTATATACTGTAACACCCAAGTTTCCATTACTGGTTGGAAATCTCCCATGCAATTTTCAAGGATTTGACCAAACAAATGCAAAGACTCAGTAGAGCCTTGAGGCAAGATGCTCCAGTTCATTTGCTGCTTCCTTCCAATCTCTGGATCTTCTCTTTGGAAAGCAAAAAGATTTCTCCAACTCTCCTCTAAAGGGCAGCTCCAGAATGCATCCTTTAGATCCAATACACTGAACCACTTAGCAGAACTAGGAATCTGGCCCAGAATGGTATATAGGTCCAGAACCACAGGGTGGGAAGCTAACATGATTTTGCAATCTCCTTTGGATCCTGAACTAACCTGTATTTCCTGTCCTTCTTCTTGACAGGGAATATGGATGTGTTTAAAGGTGAAATGCAGGGTTCTATTAGTCCATTTCTCAATAAGCCTTGTATCACAGGCTGTAAATCTCTCCTTCCTTCTAGTGAAATTGGGAATTGTTTGACTCTTACCACCTCCTAGGGTCTTTCAATGTGATTTTTATCTAGACCGTGTCTGCTCTGCTTGGATTATCAGGTCTTGCCCAAACCTCAGAGTTTATCCTAAGCCACTCTTCTTTCATTCCTTAGTGCCATTCTACTGGGATATATGCTGGGTCTATGTGGAATCAACACAATTTCTAGTTTAATTATTAAATCTTTACCCAGCAACTTTACTCCTGTTTCTGAGATGAGCAGAACTATGTCCAATGTTTCCCTTTTTCCCACATAAATATTACAGGGCATGGTCATAGGTACAAGAAAATTTTCTCTTTTAACCCCAGAAATCACCAGTGTCTCCTTAGATAATTGGACCCCCTCAGGCAAACAGGTCTCAGAGGATCTTGATGTCCTGGTGTCTACTAAGAATACAAGAATCTCCTGGTGAAGTCTCACGCTTAAATTTACCAAAGGTTCTGGGTGGGAGTCTTTCAAGAACCCCTGCCTCCCCTAATCTTCATCAAGATGAACAAGAGAACATATCTACTGTTCCATCCTCTGCTGGGGGCAGTCTTTTTGTATATGCCCTACTTTTTGGCATCCCCAACATCTCAAAGGCTTTCTACTGTCAGGAACAGCAAGCCTCCTTCTTTCCTGAATATCTCTGTCTCCTTTCCTTGGGGCTTTGTCGTCTTGGCTTTTCTGCATTCCTTGCAGTTCTCTGTACCATCTGGTCTAAGATTTTGGCTTTTGCTTTTGTTTCTCATCATCCCTCCTAACAAAGACCTTGATGACCTTCTCTAATAGAATGGAAAGGCTCTTATTCCATCTTTCTACTTTCTGTAACTTTTTACTGATATTTGGCCATGCATTGGTCACAAAGTGCAACTTCAAAGTATCTTCTACTCCTGGGTCATCAGGGTCAAACTCAGAATACTTCCTCATGCTATCTTTTAGTCTATTCAGATATTCAGCTGGTGACTCGTCCTTTCCCTGAGTCACCCCAAAGGCCTTTTTCATGCCATTGGTACCGCATTTTGAATTCCTGTAATTATCAGTTCTCTAAGATCCCTTATGCTTCCCTCATGCTCCCCTCATGTGGGGTTATTGTGATCCCAATTCGTATCTACTAAAGGCTATTTCTGGTCAGCTGGGACTACTCCTACTGAGGGTATCTCCTATCCCACTCCTTCATAACTGCTCCTCTAATTAGTCCCCTCTCCTCTTGTGAGAAGAAAGAGTTCAAAGTAGACATAAGTTCTACCCAAGTAAAAAGATTAGAACCCAGGAAATGATTAAATTGTTCTGCTGGGCTGGTGGGTTCTTCTATTAAGGGCCTCATTTTCTTCTTAAAGGTCCAGACTTCTGTGGTACTTAGGCAAGCATTCACATATCCCTGAGCCAAGGGAACTTCTCTTAAGTGATACAATTTAAGACTTGGGGTTTTAAACTCTGGAAGAGGGTAATTTTGGATATCACTTTGAATTTGTTCTATTTCCTTCCTTAGTGAAGCAAATGGCCCCTTGAGGAACCTAGGTGGGGCTAATTGAATCAAGTCCTCCTGTGACCTCAGGGCCCTGGGAGGGGCTGATTGAATTAAGTCCTCTCCTTCCCTTTCAGTTCAGGAGGCCATGGCTTCCTGAGGTGGGGCTAAGTATGCAGGAGGGAGAGATAACAATGGGTCCCATTGCTGTGTCTTTAAAGTCTCCTTCTGTATACCCTTTTCACTTTGATTCTTACTCAATATTATCAGGGCTGGAGAGCTATAGTCCCGCATATAGGGCCTCCTCTGGATTAACAGATTCTTTACTATTAACATACAAATTTATTTTTGGTACTCCCAGTCTTCAAGGGAGCCATACTTAGGCCAAATGGTGCCTCTACCAATATAGTTGATACCCCAGACAAAGCAACCATACCTTATCATTTTTTTTTCTTTTTCCTTTATATTTTGGCAGTTTGTTCCAATTAACTTATTTCCCAAAGGGCTATCTACTGGTATTTTCTGATCATTTTTCTCTGTGAGGGATGTCTGGGACTGGTCCATACCCATTGAATTTGGATGGAATCTAAATTTCAAAATGCCCAAACATGTCAATTGTCACCAATTGACCTCAGTCACCCAAAAAGGTCTATCCTATCCTGTCCAGAGCACCCCTCCAGAGTCTGTAACTCAACTCAAGGGGCTCATAGGGGTTTACCTCTGGGTTGCTGTGCAGCAAATTGCTTGATGGATCTGTCTTCATGTTGAGCCGATTAGAATTTTTACTACGGAATTTCTCCTTTTTTCTTTGCCCTGAGTCTCTCCACTTTGGGCCCACTTTACCTTGGGAAGCAAGGAGAAGTCTCTGGATGCTGGCGGGCTGCCTAAATCAGGGTAGGCCACTGTCCTGCTAACACCCAAGAGTTTGACTACTCACCAAATCATGCGATCCCAGATGAGCACCCAAAAATGTGGCTCAGAATGGTAAGTGGTCACCATTTAATAAAAAGCTGGAAATATTTCTAGGAGCAAAACAAAAGTTTATTGTACATTCTCACAAGAATTGGGTGTCCTTGAAATTGAGCAAGCAATTGAAAGGACGAGGCACCTTTTGGGACAGGTTTTACACTTTAAATAGATCCTAACACAAACACTCCTCCCACCACTGATCATCATCTTCATTGGCTGAGGGTCTTACATTCTAAACGCGGGAACAATCCAAGAAATTGAACTTGGATAACAAGTACATAGTTGTTTATATTTGATTGAAGGAGGGAGAAAACTATGTCATGGAAGGATAGCAGGAAGGGGACTTAAGTATGCCCTTAAGTCAATGCTCAAGGACCTTCAGGCCTACTCCAATTATGAAGTAGATGAAGCCTTACTCAATTTTCACAACTGTCTTGAGAGATCTTACCTCATCTTGTTCATTAGCTAACTTGGGGAAAAGAATGTGAGAAAAGAAAACCAAATAATGACTAAGAAGAATTCATAGAGGAGATAAATAGAAATTTTATGACCAATTTACATGCCCCAAATGAAAACAAATTAAATTGATAGATATTTATTAAATGTATAATGTAGCCATATTACCAGAATAGAAAAGAAATATAACCTAGGTTAATTTTAAGAATTTGCCTTTCCTACATACTTTAGGGAATTTCACAATCTAAAAAAATTAATTAAAATAATTAAAAATATTTTAAAAATATAAAAAATTAAATAAAATAATAAACTAAAATTTAAAAATTAATCATTATTTCTCTCCTTTCATTAAAATTTGAGTGACAGAAAAAAAATTTTGTAACCAAAAAATTAGTTAAGCAAAATCAATCCACATGATTGCAATGTCCAAAAATATGTCTTTTCCCTCACCTTGCATCTATTACCTATGCCAGGATATGAGTAATATGCTTTATTATGGGTTCTCTAGAGATATGATTGATTATTACATTAATAAGAGTTAAATCTTTCAAAGTTATTTTTCTTTATAATGTTAATGTCCTTGGATTTTGTTTCTCATCATCCCTCCTAACATACACCTTGATGGCCTCCTTTAATAAAATGGAAAGGCTCTTATTCCATCCTTACACTTTTTATAACTTTTCCAGGTTCTACTTACTTAACTCTGCATCATTGCCTCTTTTGTAGTTTTTTTTTTTTTTTTTTTTACTGCAAAAAATATTCCATTACATTCATATCCCATAGTTTGTTTATTTATCCATTGTATAAATGATCATCTATGGCACTCTCTTAGATTCTTTTACTTTTCTCCCCATCTTTAATTCCTTTCTTCAGAATAACGAATTTTGTCTTGCTTGTGGCTACTTCTTCCTGGGTATTATCCTTCTTAATATCTCATCCCTCAATCCCAGTTTTATTTACTTTTTGAGTTTGATGAATATCTAAATTAAACTCTTTGCATGTGCAATGATCCTTTGTCCCTTTCAGATAAGAATGACATTTATCTGATAACCAATACCCTCCAGCCACGTTTAGGTGCTCTTCTTATGACAAATAGTAAGTTCTATCCCTCTTTTTCTTCCTTTCTACACTATAGTACTGTTCTTTTTTATGTTCTCTTATCCTTCCCATCCTAAAAACCTTGGAACAGAAATAATCTATTTCTATGACCTCTGTCTGCTTTTCTTATTTGACTCTTTCAATATCCTCTGAAGACATAAAGATACTGAAGGTACATTTGTTTCTTCTTCCACTATTAGAATGCCAGTATTGCATTATCATATAGCTTTTTGGTTGTTAGAACTTTTATCTCACAGTTTCCTCTCTCTCCCTCCCTCTGTTGATATGAATCAAGATAAACAGGGCATAGATTTACCATATTTTGGACAACTTCCCTGAGTCCCTCACAAATGGGAGAACAGAACTTACAGCAACAAAAAATTGTCCTTTTGTTTCATGATCTCTCTAGTCTTGAGCTCAAATTTTCCTGGGCTCTGTATATATATATATATATATATATATATATATATATATATATATATATATATATATATATATATATATATATATATGGAAGAGTAAGCCACAGACTTCAGGGAGGATATTTTATGCCAACCAATCTTAATAAATACTATTTTCTAAAAGTTACTTGAAATTGTCTAACTAAATTGATTCTTAACTGTTAGTCTTGAGGGACAAACATGTAACAGGGGTTTAAAGTGATAGCATTAGAGAATCAGTTTTGGTATTTTAGTTACCCATTGAATCCAGATAAAGAGATGTAGTTAGCCAAACTTTGAAAATCGAAGTGGGACTGAGAGTTGAAATAAGGATTCTCAGAGTTTATAATCACTGCATAGAAATGAGGAAACTCTGGCCCTGAGTGATTAAGTGATTTGTCTAAGATGATGTTGCCAAATGCAGGATTTGAATTCAGGTCCTCTAACTCCTAAATCAGTATACATTTCATATCAGTATGGTTCTCTGTAGTTCATTCCAGCAAACAACTCCATCCCATAATTTTACATTTTGATAGGATGTTTCTTTAATACCCATAGTTATGAACAGATGTAAAATGGGCATCTGCATAATTGCATGTCCCCTTAAGTGAACATGTCTCATTATACCACAAATGGTTATTGACTTCCTAATTTTAAAGTCATCAGAGGTTAATAGAGCTTGTAGTTTCTAATTAGAGGCTAGATTATTTTGCATAGAAATAGTATTTGAAAACCCCCCCCAACAATATGCCCTTTCAAAGTTGAGGGTTTAACATAAGCTCTTAAATATGGAGAATCTTGGGGGGGGGGAATTCATATGATGGATAGTTAACACATATTCTGAAATGGTGATGGTAATGATAATACTAATAACAGTAGTTTGACTTCAAAAGGTAGGAATGAATTCTTTCATCAAAAGATGGAGGAAGCATAAACAAATATTTTGCACCTGATTTTGATCAATAAAGAGTACTTGGTCTTAGGCCAATGTAACCAATGTATTTTAGAATACAAGACTGAGATGGTGAGGAAAAAAATTACAAACCATAGACATGTCACTAGATTTGGAGGAATTAGATTTCAAAGAATAATAGAAAAAAAATGAAGTTTCCCATGGATCAATAGTTAAAAAAAATAAAATGTTTTTGACATATTTAGGTTTTTTTTTTTTTTAAATTAACATCATCATAGTTTCTGCAGGGATCTTTTAAATTTTCCTATCCCAGAGTCATACCATATAACAATCTGTTTTAAAAACAAAAGACAAAAGAAAAAAAACAACATAATTGATCAACATGTTTTTAAAAATCTGAAAATATATAGAATATGAAACACTTGTGAATCTTCCACTTTTGCAAAGTTATGGTCTTCTTGTGTTTCTTCAAGTCATTCTTATTCTGTGTAATTTTGAAAATTTTACTTTTGATTGTTTTTGTAGTTATTATTTGTTATTATAGTCAATGTTATAATCATTGTATATTGCTTTCTTAACTTGGTTTACTTCTTTCTGTATCAGTTAATATTGATCATTCCAAGCTTCTCTCTATTAATCATATTTGTTTTATATACATATATATATATATTTATGTGATATTCCACTACATTCATCTATTACAAGTTACTAAGCCATTCCCCAACTGATGGGTATCTATTTTGTTTCCTATTCTTTGCTATCACAAAAAGTAGTCCTATAAATACTTTGGCTTCTATAAAAACACTCTGTTATTAATTATCTTTTGGGGGTATAAGCCTAGTAATGGAATGTCTGGGCTAGTAAACCCCCCATTCCATTCCAAGAATTGATTAAAATTTTCCTAATAACTTAGCGCATTCTTTCATGTGTTTTTGAATAACGCTGATTCTTCTTTTGAGATTTGGCCACTTATTGAAGAAAAGTTTTTGGTTTGAGATATATTTAGTAGGGATTTTCCTTTATGCTGTCTCTTATTTTATTATGTAGAAAGAGATTTTCCTTTATGTTGTATCTTATTTTATTATTTATTAGATAGAAATTCTGTAGACTTAAAGTCCACAAAGGTTCATTTTATATCCTGCAACTTTGTTGAAGCTGTTGTCTCAATTTTGAGATAATCAATCTTTGCTGATAATCTAGGATTTTCTAAGCAAATCATCAAATCATTAGCAAAAGAGAATAGTCTTCTTTCCTCTTAACCTGTCTCTGTGATTTCAGCTTCTTGCTCTTGTCATACTGCTATTGCCATCATTTCCAGAATTGTAGTAAATAATGGTGGAGAGAGTGGGAATCTTTGCTTTACTCCATATTTACTGGGAATGCTTCCACTCCATACATGTTACAAATGATGCTTGCTTTTGGTTTTAACTAATTTCTATAATATTTTTAAAAAAATAGTCCTTCTCTGCCTATACTTTGTGTTTTTTTAAAAGCATAAATGAATGTTGTACTTTGTCAAAAGCTTTCCATTAACATCACATTGAGAAAATCATGTGGTTTTAGAGGTTTTTATTTTTGTTTCTAATATGATTTATTATATTGATTATTTGCCTAATATTAAACTGTCATTGCATTTTTGATGTAAATCCAACTTGATTATATTGTTGTGTTATATGACAGTAATTCATTAACATTTTTAAATTTCATGTTAATGATAATGATTAAATTCATATTAATGATAATGATTCTCAATTAGAGTAAGAAGGATTACCTATTGTGTTTTATTCTTGCTTGGCTTTGTTATTAGTATTATCTTTATCTAATAAAAGAAATCTTCTGGGGATGTTTTCTACCTTATTTTTTGAGAATAATTTATATACTATTGATACTAAATCATTCTTGAAAAATTTGGAAGATTTCTTTTCTAAATACATTAGGACTAATGGCTGTGGTCATTTCTTTACAGCTAAATCTATTTTTTTTTTTTGCGATTGGATTATTTAAGATATCCATTTTTTTCTGTTAGTTTGGGTATTTTATATTTTTGATATCAAGTATTCCTTGATTCATTTTTATTCTCATATTTGTTAACAGATAGTTATGATTCTACAGGTGCTGATTATATTTTTTATTTCTCCTACTTTTGATGTGAATCCATGTTATTTGTTTACTATTTTGTAATTTTGAATTTCCCCTCCTTTAACAATCAAATTCACTTAAGGACTTTTAATTTTATTATTTTGTTCAAAGAACCAGTTTTAGTGCTGCTGAGATGTAGCCCTGGGTGAGAGGGAATTAGCACACTGGGAGTGCAGAGGCAGTAGGGTAAGGATGCTGCTGGCTGTGGGCACTTGCAGGAGGGTGGAACTCTTGGTTTCAAGTTCTTGGTCAGAGGGGAGAACTGAAGGGAAGCTTGAGGCATCATTCCCACTATTCCATGATTAGAGGTGCTTATAATAACATCTCTTATTAAAAATATATGTTAAAAAATGAATTGTCAAAGAATAAAGAATGCTACTATAGAAATATACTACAGAAACAGGGAAGACAGGGTTCATCCTCAGAGGAGGACAATGAAGTAAAAAAAGCTTCTACTCCCAAGAATAATGTGAAATGGCTCCCTGCCTGAGAGAATTTATAGAAATCAAAAAAAAAATTAAAATCAAATGAGAGATGTTGAGGAAAAACTAAAAAAAAAAATCATCCAAGAAAAACAAGATTATGAAAAAAAAGTTAACCAACTAGAAAAGGAGATAAGAGTCTCAAAGATGAAAATAATTCTTTGAAAATTAGAATCAGGCAAAGGGAGGCCAGTGAAACTATGAGAGACCAAGAAATAACAAAAGAGATTATAAAGAATGAGAAAATATAACAATGTGAAACATCTTATAAGGAAAAAAACAGATCTGGAGAACAGAATAAAAGAATAATTGGGCTGCTTGAAAGTTGTGACCATAAAAAGAATCTTGACAAAACAATGCAGGAAATAATCCAAGAAAATTGTCCTGGAGTGATAGAAGATGAGGGAAACTTAGAAACAGAAAAAAATCCACTCATCACTATCTCAACAAGATCCTTTGTGGAAAACACATAGGAATATAATTGCCAGATTTTGAAACTCCCAGATCAAAGAAAAAAAATTTTCAAGAAAGAAAAAAAAAAACAATTCAAATATATTGGAGCTACAATTAGAATTCTACAGGACTTATTGGTAGCTACAATAAAGGACTGCTGGTGCTATAATCATATCTACTGATAATTGAGAACTAGGCCTGTGGTCAAAGATATATTCAGCAAAATTATCCATAATATTGAACAAGAAAAAAAAAAGGATATTTAACGAACTTCCAGATCTGCAGGACTTTCTATTAACGAAATCCAAACTTAATAGAAAAATTAACATATACAAGCCAATATCAAACATCAATTTCAAGGAATTCAACATAAACAAATGACTTAAGTTTTTTTTTTTTTTTTGCATGGGAAGTATACACTATATGTTTAAGATTCACCTTAACAATTAACAACAATCTTTCTTTTGAAAGACTGGCAGAGTTAAGACAAAAATAGTAATCATGCTATACAAATGAGGTGCAGAGGAAGCATAGCTACAGAGACATTAGAGGGGGAATGAGGGCTTGTAGTTTCAAATCCTATTCACTTTGGAAATGGGTTTAATAGGCAACACTACAAACATACCATGAAGGATATAGCATTCTCCAAAATCTACAAAAGAAATAAGGGTAGACAGTTAATTGGCACAGTGGATAGAGCACCAGCCCTGAAGTCAGGAGGACCTGAGTTCAAATTTGGTCTCAGACATTCCTACCTGTGTGACCCTGGGCAAGTCACTTAACCCCAATTGCCTCAGCAAAAACAAAAACAAAAACGAACAAACCAAAAAAATAAAAAGAAGAAATAAGGAGTGGGGGATGAGGGATAGAGGATGGGGAAGCAAAAGGTGTGGGAAGAAGATAGGGAAGGATCCATGGGTGAAGGTGGAGGTTAAGTAATAGGAAGGAAAGTTAAGGTGCAGAATTAAAACAAAGTCATCAGGGATAGAAAAGATATGTGTATGGGTTGGGGTGAATATGTGCGTGTATATATATATATATTATATATATATATATATATATATTTACATATGTATACATAAATATAACTTTTTTTTTTTTTTTTTTTGCTGAGGACTATCATGACAGCTTATTTAAAGATCTTCCTGAATTTTTGGCTGTCTTCAGTTCATTTTCTACAGAGCTGGATAAAATGATTTATCTAAAGCATTGGTGTGACCATGGCATTAACTTGCTCAAGAATCATTAATGGCTCAATATTGTTGTAAAAATAAATTGATCAATACTCCAAATATGCTCTTTGGTTTGGTTCCTGCCAAATTGTATTTTATGTTTCCATTTCTTTGATTTGATTAAAGGGAACCACATTTGCCACATTCTGGCAATTACATCTATTAATTGCTTTATTCTATAAGTACCTTGTTTCTGTCCACCTAAATTATGAGAAACTTTTGGATATTTTATCTTCTGTTTTTAAACTCATTTCAAATCAAGTGTTTATTAAATTCCTACTATGTTCAAGACATGGTGCTAGGTGCTGGGCATGGAAAGGGAAGAAAAAAAGAGAAAGATAAACAATCTTAACTCTCAAGGAATCCATTTCCCAGAGCTTAGTTGGGTATGTATTCTATCATCCTGTACTGATAATGAGTATTAGTAATAGCACAATAAAGACCATCTGCACTGAGTGGGAAGGTGGGTCTTAAGTTGGCATATGACCTGTGCTCTGCCAGAAATATATTGTGAAAAATGGATCAGGTTTTCTTAGATATTGATAATCAGTTTAAAGCCTTACTCATCCTGGGCTAGTTCTGGTCTGCAAAGTAACGCTGCAAGGATAGAGAGTGAAGTGGATATCTTAGCCCCCAAACATATCCCAAATCACTCTTCTAATTTAAAAATGGCTAAACATTTTGAAATTATAGTTTTATAGTTAATTATAGTTAATTTAAAAAATCTGTTTTTAAAAAACCCTCAGTATTTGAATAGTTTGAAATCTTTAGGGAAGTTTTACTTGTAAAATAATAATTAGCATTTATCATGTATTTTATAGATATCATTTCATTATATCCTTGCAATTACTCTGGTAAGGAGATGCTATTCTTACTTTACTGATGAGAAAAATGAGGCAGACAGAAATTGTGACTTGCTAAGGGTCACACAGCTACTAAGGATCAGGACCAATTTTGAACTTAGGTACTCCTGACTATAGATCCAGCATTTTATTCTGCTGTGCTAGCAAGCTTTCTTGATGGGGTTTTACAAAGAACTTGGAAATAGAAGACCTGGGTTTGAGGCCCATTGCCAGCACTTGCTATGTGTATCATTGTGAGAAAATAATTTAAACTCTCACCTTTGTTACTTTATTGGTAAAATAGATCCATGCTATCTTCCTACAAGAACTAACCCCATTGCCTCTCATCAGGTATTTAGTGAATGTATACAAATTTATATTTTGATTTCCATATGATATATAATTTGATTGGTCTGAGAACAGTGAGATCTGCTTTGGTCAAAAGGTCTGATAAAAGTGTTTGGGTAGGATGGTCTCATCCCAAGAGCATTTATAAGATATAAGACACTGAAGTAACCATCATGTTCTACATGTGTTTAAATTATATTGGAATAGTCAATGGAAGCTGTGCAGACTGGAGAATACAAAGAAAGGGTAAAGGGAAGAATGATGTAAAAAGGGGGTCAGTTTACAGAATTTCAGTTTTGTAAATGTGAATTTCTGAAGCAAAATGGGATTTGACAGCTGCCTTCTATAAACTCCCTGCTCTTTTGAAAAGAAATGGACAAATTCAGTTTTTAAACTGTATTCTAAAATTTCCAGAGAGAAAACACCTCCTGAAGTCTCAGTATGAATATTTTCTCATAACACATAACACTGCACCTTTCATATTTCTGGAATGAGAGAAAATGGGACCATTTTCTTCAAATGTTTTATGGCATCATGCCTGAGAGGAGACAGGCAATTTTAATCACTAAGGGAAAATTAATGCAATTGTTAATGGAAAATGGAAGATTGCAGCTTTTAGTGACATGTTAGACAAGTGCATTTAAACATTTTAAAAGTGAATTTTCCCCATAGGATCCCTTATGTCTCATTTCCAACTTGTCAGTGTCTTTAATTTATTCCAGCTGCTCCTTATTAGTTGTCCTTTTTTTCCAAGTTATGTATAGGGGATACTGATTGATTTAGCAAAATGTGCTTTGGTTTGGGCACCTTAGAAAACCCAGACTATAATCCTATCCCTAATTATAGATAGCTATTTAACATTGAGGAGGTCACCATCTCTTCATCTCAGTTTCCACATCTGTAAAATAAACAAGAAGAATAAACAATCTCTAAGGGTCTTTCTAGCTATGAAATGGTGCACAGATTTAGAGTAGATTCAAAACTTAAGAAAGCTAGAAATGTGACTAGGCAAGCAATAGATAATGAACTACTCTGCCCTGCATCCTGACTTTATTGTTTGTCTATATTAATTAGCACTGTAGAAGAAAATCATTCTGAGTCCTCCCCTCTCCCATTCCTCTAATGCTGCAAAGGATCATCCCCACGTAATTCTATAGCATAACGCCCCTGGAATGAGTTTAATTAGTATGAGATCCCAATTTGGGGAATTAAAAAGGTTGACACTTAGTCTTTCTGGCATTAAGCTATACGTAGAAAGAGGTCTCTGACAAGGATGCAGGCCTTGGGAATCTGGAAATAAAGTTCCAAAAATAAATTTTAACTCTAAGGCACTAGTTACTTAAGAGTGAGCTCAAATAGTTACATATTGCTTTGAGGATAAAATATGAACTTTCCCACTCTTTTCTTTCCCCTTTCTCCCTGTATCTTTGTAAAGGCTGTCTACCATGTCTACAATAAACTCTGTACTCACTGCTACTCTTAAAATCCATAGTTTTCTTCAAAACTCAGCTTAAAACATCTCCCTCAATCAGTAATCCATCTATGCCAAAATTAATTTGTGTTTATTTTGTGTAAACTTTGTATATGTTTATGTTGAACAGTTATTTCAGTCATGTCGAATTCCTTGTGACCCCATTTATGTATTTGTTGGCAAAGATACTAAGAGTGATTCTTCAGCTCATTTTACAGATGAAGGGTAATTTAGGAAAACAGGGTTAAACCTGCCTAGGATTACAGAGCTAGTAAGCACTGGAGGCCAGACTTGAACTTAGTTCTTCCTGACTCTAGTCCAAGAGAGTGTGTGTGTCTGTGTGTGTATGTGTGTGTGTGTGATAGTGGAGATATTTAGTCCTTTTCCACATCTCTGCTTAGTTGATCATTCATATTCAACATAGATATCAGGACATAATAGCATCTTGTTATCTTCTTTAAATGAAGCGGATTAGATAATTGATCAATTTTACTCAATTTGCTCCTGCCCTTAAACTTTGCACATTCTAAGTACATCAATCTTTGTTATAGCTATTTACTTCTCTAACTTGTAGCCCTTGTTCAGGTTTGACATCAGTTTCCTTATCAGTAATCTAAGATCTATCATGACTTTATAACATTCTATTCTGCTAATGGACAACCCTCATCATTAAATTCATGATGGTAACTCAAAGGTGGGGATCATTGCTAAAGAAAATTAGAGAATGCTTGTTTGGATCTACCAAATTCATATGATATAACTTAAGCTAGGCTCCCACTGTTGCACTAAAATAATTTTATTTCTTGAAAATTGGTGTCCTGTTTTATTACTTGTCTCAACCCCTTGCTATCAGGTTTACAATTCATTACCTTCCCTCTATCTTTTGACAATTTTATTTCTCATCCCTTTTACATAGATGTTGCTAAAGTGAAGTAGCATCATATTATGGAAAGAATATTGGCTCTAAAGTTAGAATGGGATGTCTTTTCAAATCCTTCCTCTGATGCTCAGTAATATAACATCTCTGGGTCTCAATTTCCTTATCTGCAAGATGAGGAAGTTGTTCCAGATGGCCTCTGAAATCTTTCAAACTCTAGAGCTATGATTCTATTCAAATAAGGTTCTGTTTTTGGTACATTTTCTTATCTTTTCAGTGTCATCTATAATTACCTCATACATTAATAATCAGCATTATTTAGTGATTACCAAGTCGATGTCTTCAGCCCTGGTTTCTTCCCAGAGAGAAATTAGACCCATCACTTTCACTTAGGTATCATGACATCATGTCATAGTCATCATTACTAAAGCTGAAATAATTTTTTCCTCGAAATTTGATTTTTATCCTAATTTTCATACAACTATTAATTGTATGATTTTTTTCCCCAGTAACTGAAAACTGGGATGTTGAAGTTATTGTCTCTACTTCTCCTTTAGCATCAATTCTTGGTAAGTTGCCAAATCCTGTGATTTTTATCTATAATAGTTTCTTCCTTTCTATTTCCACTGCCACTATCCCATTTCAGATCCTCATTATCTCTTGATTAATTTTTTCAAAAGTCTTCTATTTAGAGTCATTGCACTTCTATTCTTTCTTAACTCAATTCTGTACTACACATTTCACCCCTGGTTATATTACTAAGGGACTTCTCTGTCCATATTTTTTCTATTTCTTGAATACTTTTAATGTGTACACATATTTTACTCTTCTATTATGTAGATTCTTTAATTCTGATTGAATTTCTTAACATTTTCATTGAACTCATCTAACTTTCTTGCCTATGCCCATTTGCTTATACTATATTCTCCACATCAACTTGCTGAGATCCTACCCACTCCACAGGTCCCAGCTCAGGAAAAAAAACCATTCATAATTAAATCGAATACTTTAAAGCAATAACATAAGTCAAAAACTGTGATAAATACTTGAGGTACAAGTACGAAGAATGAAACAACTTCAACTAATGATAAGCTTACATTTCAACAAAGGAGACAAGTACGTATGATATTATAAGCAGCATAAATATAGGATTAACAAATATAAACTTATCCAAAGTAGTTAAATAAAAGACAAATTGGAAGAACATTAGCAGATGGGAGAGACCAGGAAAAGTTTCATGAAGAAGAAGTAAGGATATATTTCAGACATATAGAATGACTGGTAGCAATGTTCAGAGATGGAAAATGCAGTGTCATGGGTGAGGAACAGAGAGAAAGCTAGTTTAATTAGATCAAAGAGTGTGGGATGGAGAGTAATATCCTATGCAGCTGGAAATAGAGTTTGGGGAAAGATTATGAAGGATTTTAAAAGCTAAACAAATTAATTTGCATTTTATCATAAAGGCACTGGGCAATCATTTGAGTTGATTGAATAGGGAGTCACAATGGTCTGATCTGTGCTTAAACAAAATAATTTTTGCAATTATATGGAGGATAGACTTTTATGATAAAAGACTTGAAACGAGGGTCACAAATGGGTGGCTGTTTCAATACCTAGTTGATGAGGGTCTAAATAATAATAATAAATATCTTATATTTTGAATGTAAGGTATAAGTGGAGAGAAGGGGTTAGGTACAGGTGATGTCAAGACAGAAATGTTAAGATTTGGCAACTAATTGGATATGTGGACTGCAAAAAAATGGGAAATCCAGTAAAAAGTTGAGATTATAAACTTGTGACATTGGAAGGATTACTATCTGTGATAAAAATAGGAAAGATTGAAAGAGAAGAGACATTTAAGGAGAAAAATAATGAATTCTGTTTTAGAGATCTTGAATTTAAAATATCTCTGAGACATACATTTGGTTATGTGTAATAGGCAACTAGCAATACATGATTGAAATTGAAGAGAGAGAATGGAGGTAAACACTTATATATATCCATATAAAATTTGCATAGTGATGGTAGTTAAGACCATGTGGGTTGATGAAGTTACCAGGAAAATATATAGAGGGAGAAGAGAAGAGATTTTAGGAAAGGATCTTGAGAAACACTCTCATTGATACAGATGATGAATTAGCAAAGGAGTTTGAGAAAGAGCAAACATATTAGAGGCAAAGCAGGAGAAAGTGTGAAACTTTCCTTTTTCACTAAAACCAGAAATCAACTCTTCCTCTTATAACTCACATTATCTTTCTCCCCACTTATTTCATATATAATCTATTTATATCACAATTATTTGGGTACTGTTAATCTCTCATGTAGATCATAAATTTCTTGAAAGTAAAGACTGTCTTTATGGGTTTTTTTCTCCTCTAGTTAACCTTAGCAAAGTGCTTTGTATCCACTAGGAATTTAATATAACCTTGATGATTTGAAGAGTAGCACTGTTTTAGATCTACTATCTCAAACTCTACTTATATTGACAAGTGAATTCTCCTGAGTATAGTTACTATAACCATTCAGAACTTTTAGTTTAGTTTTAGGATTATTGGGAGATAACCTAGTAAGATCATCAACCAAAGTACTTTCCCCCATGATTATCAATTGATATTAAATAGCTTTTTGTAAGGATCCTATATTCCCTTACAGTTTTCACAAAATATTTTCCAAAAAATCTTTGACACATTCTTCTACCAAATGGGCTCAGGACTGGAAAGTACATATGTCAAGAGGTAACTTGCAGTTTCACATGTCTGGAAATTGTTTTCTCCCTCTCATGTGGTACCCACAAAGTCTCATGTTGTAGCTTTTCTACAGGGCTTCTTCTGAAGTTTTGGATCTGTTCAATCTTCTCTTGCTTCACAGTTCAGACACTGCCGCCAAAAATTACCATCCCAGCCAGGGATGCTAATGAAAAAGTCCAAATTCTCTAACTCTCCAAATTGTAATGATGTCTTTCATCAGCAAGGAGCAAGGAGTGGGGAAAATGTCAAGCTAAGGCTGAGGTGTTCTTCTTCCCTCCCACTTAAATGATTCTTTCTAACCTTTGGCTGCTTTCTCCTGGCTTGCCACTTAGCTCTTGGCTTCTGAACTAGTTGCTGGTTTTTTTTTTTCTTTTAACAAGTCTCTCAAGCAAATCCTTCAACCAATAAAACAGCCTTCTTCTTAATAACATTTACATTCATCCTATAGTTTTTAAGGACTTTTCACACTCAGTCTAAAATCTTTGGTAAGAAATACCTGACAAGAGAATTTTTAGATAAAAAATTGAAACTATTTCTAGTCATATGAAAAGATGCTCTAAATCACTATTAATCAAAGAAATGCAAATCAAGACAACTCTGAGATACCACTACACATCTCTCAGATAGGCTAAGATGACAGGAAAAGATAATGCTGAATGTTGGAGGGATGTTGGAAAACTGGGACACTGATACATTGTTGATGGAGTTGTGAAAGTATCCAACCATTCTGGAGAGCAATTTGGAACTATGCTCAAAAAGTTATCAAACTGTGCATACCCTTTGATCCAGCAGCGCTACTACTGGGCTTATATCCCAAAGAGATCATAAAGAAGGGAAAGGGACCTGTATGTGCAAGAATGTTTGTGGCAGTCCTCTTTTTAGTGGCCAGAAACTGGAAACTGAGTGGATACCCATCAATTGGAGAATGGCTGAATAAATTGTGGGATATGAATATTATGGAATATTATTGTTCTGTAAGGAATGACTAGCAAGATGAATACAGAGAGGCCTGGGGAGACTTAGATGAACTGATGCTGAATGAAGTGAACAGAACCAGGAGGTCATTATGCATGGCAACAGCAAGATTATGCGATGATCAATTTTAATGGACATGGCTCTTTTCACCAATGAGATTCAAACCAGTTCCACTTGCTCAATGATGAAGAGAGTCATATACACCCAGAGAGAGAACCATGGGAACTGAATGTGGATCACAACATAGTATTTTCACTCTTTAAAAATATACCTGATAAAGCCTTATTCACCTTTTTGCTTAGATTGATTCAATCATGTGTTTCATATGGTAAAGGTCTCTGAGCTATAGAATCTTATCACTTATTTTAGATGTGCTGGACTGGTTTAATTTATAAACTCATTGACCACCTATCCTTTCAAAGTAAGATTACCCTTGATGTAGATATTGGTGCACAGCCTGGACATCAACAAGCTTCAGTATGAGAATTTTAGCTTTAAGTACTTCACATTCATGACTTTTTGTTTTTAGCTGGGTTTCTAGTTTTTTTCAGTTCTTTTATCATATAGTTTTTAAATGTGTTAATCCTGATTTTAGAACTGGATTTTAGTCACTAAAAATTAATGGGTACTCTAAGACTCTCTTCTTTAAATCCTTCTGTTTATTTGTTCTGGTTAAACCTCTAATCTGATTTTCAGAGAAAGAGAAATGAGCTAGTCAGACAAAACATTATCCTCCTAATCTCCAACAGACCCACATTCAAGCATTCTTTGATCCTTCACTGCTAAAGAACAAAGAAATCACCATGCTCACACAAATGGATTGGGCTACTGCTAAGTGGATAAATCCAGTCCTTAGGACAGAGGTAAAAATCCTAAGATACCCCTAGGAGGCCAAATAGAGTTATATTTAATTATGGATGTTGGGAGTGTCTTTGAAATAATCTTTGTAGTTGTCATGAGCACCCAGGCTATTACAATTTAAGATGAGATTGAAAATAAGATAGAAATAAGGCACACTTTTTAAAATACTTCATATTAATACTGGGACACAGAAAGTACCCAAGGAGGCACAGTATCTCCTTTAGCTAAAACAGCAGCATAATTCTTGAATCCTAATCGTAATCTTATGTAATATCCAGGGATATTGGGCTATTTACCTTTTCCTATTGAATTCTCCTCAGCTTTAAGTTTATATATTTGAAGCTGGTTCATGCTTGATGGAAACTGGTCTTTAAAAAGTCTGGTTTGGTTCTATATATTAAAACATGATACCTTTTAGGGTGATTGTTCAATAGATATTTCATCATTGCTTCATGTCTGCACTGTATGAAAAATTGCCTCAAGGTGCTTGGATTCAACTCCCATTTGTGGTCATCTTCTCTGAGAGGTGTGATGGTAGCTTCAAAGGACACTGTTTGCATGCACAGAGGAACTTAGAAGCTAATATTTTTATGTTACTTCCTAATTTGGAAATGTCCATTTCAGCAACATGTATTTCAAATCAATACATAGGATTTATATAGTCCTTTAAAGTTAGCAAAATCCTTTACACATATCTCATTCTATCTTAACAACAATCCTGGGAGATAGGTGCTTTTACTATTCCCATTTAAAGATGGGAACTTACTCAATTCCAACTCAGGTAGTCAGTGGTTAAATGACTTAATTAAAGTTACAAAATAGATGTTTAAAGTGGGATTTGAATGATCTTCCAGTGATATTATCAATCTAGAAAATTTTGAATGAGGAAATTCTTTCTACCAAGGCAGATAAGCAACATTTTGTGGTTTATATAATTAGAGAATAGTCTGGGGGAATTAAATGACTTGCCCACAGTTACATGGCCAGTAGGAATCAGAGGTAGAATTTAAAGCCAGAGCTTCTTGATTTTGAGGCCAGTTCTCTATCTATTAACATAATGTTTTCTCTGTCATTTTTGTCTTATGACATCTTTTATGCTGTTTCTCACATAAAACATTCTTGGTGATATATGGAATATCACATTTCAGGAAGGATAATAATAAGCAGGAGAGCATCCAGAAGAACATGACCAGGATAGTGAAAAGTCCTGAGCTTGTTATTTGAAAATCAATTTAAGGAATTGAGAATATTTAACTTAAAGAAAAGAAAGTTCAGTGATAACATTTAAAATTTTATTTATTTTATTTTTAATTTATACGATAGGACAAATATTTCCATAACATAGGATAATAAAAAAAAGATTGCACACAAAACTGCGAATCTATTATGATTTGTGATGACTTTTTTTGAAGAATACTATTATGTGCTTGTTTACAGAATAGATATGAGGTGGAAGTTATAATGAGGCTAATTTAAGTTTGAAATAAGAAAATAAACCCTCTAATAACCAAATAATTCTTAAAATAAAATGAATTATTTGGAATGGTATGGCCATTAGGAATCTTCAAGGAAATGCTGGTTAACTATCTTTTGATTATGTTGGAGTGATGAATTATTTTCCAGTATGGTTTGGGGGAAGTAGCTGCTGAGGTCCTTTTCACATCTGAATCTAGAAATCTATCAGATGCATATCTATGTAAACAGTATAGTAGCTGCTGTTGTCTTTTTGATTACTTCCATTTTGGGGGGGTTAGTTAATAATATTATTTATGATATTTTTATTATTTTGTAATCACTTCATAATTTGGAAAAAGTAATACTTGAGTGCTTTTAAAATTGTGTCATCTTCAGTTTTTGTATTTGGTCAGTTATGGCCATTCTTCTTGACTTTATCTCCTAAATCCACATTTCTAGTTCTTTACATAGCTTATTAGAATCCAAATATAGTGATCCTAGTGTTTTGGATGATGACAATAATTACTACAGAATCACTGACAAATCTATTCCTCTCCATATTTGTTTGTTATACTCTTTTTAGTTCCTTATATAATTCTTCTTGGGATAGTTTGACTTTGTTGTGTTTTATTTCAAGATTTCTACAAGCTCATTTCCCCCCTCCTCCCACTGATTGCTTATTTGGTGATATAACTCATATTCTTCATCATTTTTCAAAATATTTTATGAATGAACTTCTCCTTAAAGTGATAACACCCTTGATTATCATCTCTCTTTTCTTGGCAAGGAGATAAAATATTTGCTTTTTATAAGTGATTTCTGGGCTCTTTTGGCCTTTTTGTTATGGTGACTTTTTAGATATTTTAAACTGAAGCAATAATGATAGATTAATGTCCTGTATTAGTTTGTCCCCCCAGTCAACTGATTATGTAGATATGTTGAGTTAGAAGTGTTGCGATACTGTATACTACAATTTCATTTTATCCTCTTTTTTGATATGTTATTTAATCTTTCTTCTAAAATTGTCCTTGTATTAACTAAATATGGAAAGCTATTCAGAAATAACTACTATATCAGTAATATTTCATTTCCTAACTAAACTATAGTCAGTTTCCTTTTAAAAAATGATTATGGTCAGCAATTATCATGTTCCTTGTTTTTGACTCTCTTCTTAAAGAAAATATTTATGAAACAGGATACCTCAGAGATACTGTAGGTTTAATTCCAGACCACTTCAATAAAGCAAATATTTCAATAAAGCAACTCATATGAATTTTTGGTTTTCTTTCCATATAAAAGTTATGTTTACACTATACTATAGCTTCCAGCTTTTTGAACTTATAAATTAATGCAGGGACCACAAATTATGATTTATTATCAGTAATGGTGGTTGATTTATATACCTTTTATTATCATTAATAATGGTTGATTTGTATGCCTGTTTTATATATACATGTATTTGGGATCATGTGAAAATTTCTTGGGAGAAAAGGGATTGTGAATGGAAAAAAGTTTAAGCCCTGCATAGTCTATTAAATGAGCAATCACATCTAAAATATACATACCTTAATTAAAACATATTGCTAAAAAATTGCTAACTTTCGTCTGAACCTAATTTAGCAAATCATAATCTCTTTCTTGGTGAAGGTCTTGCCTTGATGTTGATAGCTGCTGACTGATCAGGGTGGTATTTGGGGAAGTGCTATGGCCATTTCTTAAAATAAGGCAATAATGAAGTTTCACATCAGCTGATTCTTCCTTTCACTTGAACACTTAGAAGCCATTTTATGATTCTTAATTGCCCTAATTTCAATATTGTTGTATCTCATAAAATATGGAAAGCCAAAGAAGAGGGAGAGAGAAAGGAGAACAGCCAGTTCGTGAAATAATCTGAATATTTATCAATTTAGTTTATTGTCTTGAGTAGACATGATTTATGGGCCCCAGAATAATTATAATAGTAACATCAAGGATCACTGATCAGATATTACTGTAACAGATATAATGCTAATGTAAGAATTATCAGAATGCAACATAGAGATATTTTGTGAGCTTATTGTGCTGTTAGAAATCAGGTACCAATAGAATTTCTTGATGCAGGATTGCCACAAAGCTTTCGCTTATTAAAAAACCATAATATTTGGGAAGCATGATAAAGCAAAGTGTAATGAAATGAGGTATGCTTATATATGTAGACATGATTCTTCTGAGTATTCTACTAGCTCTATCTACTTTATTTTGATTTTGATTTATTATTTATTTAGTGTAGGAAGTTCCTGATGAAAAAAACTCCCTCCACAAATGCTGATGTGAAACTATTTAAACATTTACCATCTTATACTGAGAAGCTAAATAAATTTCAGGTTTTGCCTTTGAGATATATTGACTGTGTGACTCTAGGCAAGTCTTATTGTTAAGTATTTTCCAACATTTTATATTATCTTCCCTATGTCTCATTTTATATTAAGTTATATGTTAGTTTAGCTAGGATCTTATTAATTTTTCAAGTAATTCCGCTTTTCTTTTGTTCCCTTTCCCTGTCTCCTGCTCCATTCCACTCCAGAGCACACTGAAGTGCCTGGAAGGTTCCAATTAAGCTAAGCCAAGCAGTCTACCCTCTCCATTCTCTATATCAGGTTGTTCAGACTCTATTACTAATCTTCCCATTAATGTTTCATTCCTATCTCTTTTGAGAGAGAACCTAGAATCTTTCTAGTAGTTGGAATTTGGGAAATTAGGAAGCTACTAATATTTTTGAGGAGGGATGAACCCCAGAATTGTTCCAATTTTTGTGTGGTACAATGAAAAGTGCAAAGGAATCTGAATTTTATGTTTTATGTTACTTTCACTCTAATATTTATCAACAATGTGATTCTGGACTAGTCTATAAAATGAGGATAATACTGATCTCACCATAAGCTATTGTGAGGAAAATGCCATGTATCCCTCAATGTTCCATGTGAATTTGAGTTGTTATTGTTATTATTATTATTACCTGAAAGTACATACTCTAAGTCATGTAGAGTCAATTAAATAAAATTCTAATCTCATATGGAATATTAGATTCACAGCAATGATTTTTTAAAATGAATTCTCACTCTCTCACCTGTTCACATTTATGTTTAACTAATAGTTCTTTGGGAAGTACCTTCTAATCACATTTGCAAGTACTTTTCTCTAGTTGATTGCATTTAAAAGATTTCAACTGTTATGATTTCCATACTGTGTTGCTATTGCTCTATCCTGTTCCCTACCTCTCTGGGATGTCCTCTCGATTCTTACCTTCTGGTGAGCAGGAAGAATTATGTGGCCAAGAACGTAATGATGTGGTGAGTCTATCTGCTGGCGTGGTACTTAATCACTCACAACTGTGACTCTCATTCATGTAATCAATGTGACAACAGGAGAAGAATGGTTTGTGGATTTAAGTTTCAACCCAGACTCAGCCACTTTAGGTAGAGTATTGTGAGCTAAGGATCATGTGAGTCAGCAGAAGCACTGGATTCCACTCCTAGTAGTGCTGGTAATTAACTGAAGTACTGACTTTAATTCATAGGCTTCTGTTTTGTCATCTGTAAAATGAAAGGGAATGAATTGGATCATCTTCAGGGCATTCCAGCTGTGAAACTGTAGGGCCCTCATTTTAAAAAGTATTTTATTTTCTCTTTTCTAGCAGATGGTGTTCTGGATTTGGAATCAAGAAGACCTGCATTCAAATCCAATCTCAGATACTTACTAGCTATAGTGGGCAGACACTTAACTCAGTGTGCCTCATTTTCTTTCTATGTAAAATGAGCTAGATAGGGAAAGGGAAAACTATTCCAGTGTCTTTGTCAAGAAAATCCAAAAAGAGTTACACAGTCAATAACTTTAATAATCTAGTGTTTGACAAACCCAAAGACCCCAGCTTTTGGGGTAATGCAGTAATTAATTGAACCAGCTATACCTAGTGAAAGAACTCTGGGAGATGATTATGAACCATTACATAGAATTCCCAATCCCTCTATTTTTGTCTGCATGCATTTTTCATTTCCTTCACAGGCTAATAGTACACTATTTCAAAGTCCAATTCTTTTTGTACAGCAAAATAACTGTTTGGACATGTATATATATATTGTATTTAACTTATACTTTAACATATTTAACATGTATTGGTCAACCTGCCATCTGGGGGAGGGGATTGGGGGAAGGAAGGGAAAAATTAGAACAAAAGGTTTTGCAACTATCCACATATATCTTGTAAATTAAAAGCTATATCTGAAGAAAAGAGTTAGTTACAGCCTTAAGCAAGGGAGCTTTTTAGGGATTCTGGATAAGGGAGTAGATAATAATAATAATATCTAGCATTTATATAACACTTTAACCTCTTTTATTCTCAGTTTTCCAATCCACAAAATGGGACTAATAATGGTACCTACGTTCAAGGGTTGTTATAGGGATCAAATGAGACAACATAAGTAAAACACAAGGCAAACTTTAAAGTGACTTGTCTAGATTCACATAGCTAATAAATGTTTGGGGAAGTATTTGAACCCAAGTCCTCCTGATTCCAAGTACAGTATTCTTTTTGTTTGTTGTTTTTGCAAAATAAGTACCAAGTGTCTAAGGCTGGATTTATACTTAGGTCCTTCTGACTACAGGAGACCAGTGTTTTATTTACTAGCTGCCCTATGTCTACTATTTTTAACACTGTATCTTTTAGTTCTTTGAAATAGTATTTTCTAGAATCATATAATAAAAGTAAATAATATGGAAGGGGAACAAGATTGTAGGTCTAAGTTGGTCTTATGATAGACAGAATTAAATTATAAAGAATTGGCTGAGCTGGGTGCATCCTTGTGGATGGGACAAGAGAGTAAAAGGAGAATCAATTAAGATAGGGAAGGAGAGATAATGTGAGTTTGGTGACAATTTTATTGATTTTATGATATTTAATGTAATTTTTGCTGGTAAAATCCAGGAAGATACATTTTTCTTTCTGCTATTTTTAACCCTATTTCCTAGTCTAATATTCCTAGTCTAATAATGAATCTGGATCATCTTTTTTGGTTACGTTATTCATGATGCTCTTTTCTTTTATCCTTAGAAGTAAAACTGAGTTGGATGTAGAAAGTACCCAATATGCCAATGATCTCTTCTGTACAGAAGATTTATGGCATATACCCTGGGTTTCAGAGATAAGCCTAAGTAAAATTATTTCTTTAGAACATCCCATTTTCAAACCCATTTAGCACCCTTTCTTTCCTTCAATGTGAAGACCTTCCTGATCTTTGGCTTGCTTCATGTTCCTGATATGTAATGGAGTCTTTGACCATTTCCTTTCACTTTTTGTTCCCCATAAGATGATCCAGAAGAGAAGACATTAAATAGAGCTGGGAAATTCCAAGGAGCAAAGGTCATAGATTTATCTCCAATTGTTGGGAGTGATTTTTCATTGACTAAGGAAGAAAGCCATCCTTCAATAACCACAGAGTATTTGTATGTACTTGTTTCACAGTGAAGGGAAAGATTGAATTTTGGTTATGGATATAGTTTGAATTCAGGAAATCTGGGAGGAATTAGATTAAGTGAAAAGGAGCGTAGGAAGAAATGATGTTTGCATACTTCTATGGAATAAAGTTTATTTTTGGTGAAAACTTATCCTCTTCTCATACTTTAATCCAGGATGCCTTAGATATGAATAGACTATTTTTTATAAAATTGTTTTAGAAATGAAAAAATAGATATAATATTATTAGTTACAATAATATTAATGAGACAGTCCTAATTTATGCTGTATTTTAAGATGTGGAAATCATATATCCTTTTTGTAGTCATAATGTCTTTTTGATATCTTATTCTTTTTCAGATAACTTGATTTATCCTTCAATATACATTACTGTCTTGTCTTTATCATATTCCTCCTTTCTGCACATCTGGCAAGTTCCAGTCTCTCTTTCCATCTCCATTTAGTTCTATTTCTATTTCCTTGTGTTAATAAACAGGTGGGTGATGTTAGGATACAAATGAAGTAGGTTTGCTCTCATAGAAAGAGAAAATAATATTTTGTAAAATAAAAATTTTGGAAAATTTTTAAGTTAGAATTTTTATTTATTTCTAGCTCTTCTTTCAGTTTCATCTGTAAGTTTTCTCTTTATTATTAGTATTCTCTTTCAACAAGATTTTTTGTAATGCTATTTTTTCCCTCTACTGCTGTACATTACATTAAAAGGTGATAATACTAATAATCTGTCCTCTCCTATATAATCTTAGAAATAAATTTATATTCTAAGATAGTGTTACCTTTGATTGTATTATTTTTACTTGTCAAGGAGATTATATGTTTGCTAACCAAGGTGGATTCCAGGATACTCCAGTCTCTTCCTTTGAATGATTAATTTTTACTGTATGAGTTAAGTCCCTTTAGGATTCTCTGTCTTGCTATCTCTTCTTTTATCTATTTCTTATATTGTGGTGTTCATAGCTTCTTTAAATAGGACAGCCTGGAGTTGCCTCACGTGCATGCTGTATCTTCTCATTTTAAATAAATTCTTTAGTAAATTCAAATTTGTCCTTGGTTTGATTTTTACCTTAAGTTTATGGTGCTTTAATTAAATACATAATTGATTTGGAAATAAATCCCATTTTCATAACTAGCCATTAAATTATTTTTAATGATTCTATATTTAATGCTTCATCAATATCTTTCTTCCTTGAGGAAAATATTTATGATGTATAGGCTTATAATACTTTGGCTTCTTTTACTTTTAAGAATTGGGACTTGTTCACTTTTCTCCTTTATATCCACCTTTTACATCAAAATCATTGAGTATTAAAATATATGCTGATTAATTTGGGGCCTTTAAAGTACTCTTTGTCAAATCTCCCTCCTATCTTATTCTTTGCTATATGATATTGGTGAATAAACTGCAATGAATTTCATTGTAGTCTATTTAAAAATGCTTACTGTGGGTGGGAGAAGTGGCCCATGAGATTGCTGCAATGTTGGCACCCTTTCCTTTTCTGTTCTTAGGGAAAGGACATGTCTGGACAGCAGCTGTGGCCACTATTTACTGCACCTGGTGCTGCTGGCCTTTTAGTTTCTTCAGAATTGGCCAGAAGGTTTTGCTTAAAAACAAATGAACAAACAAAACCCAACACCCCATTCCTTCATGTCAGTCATCTAATTTTTTGATCAGAAGGCCCTGGCACTTTTCCATTTGGCAGCCATGCTACATTATTTGATGAGGTATTTGAAAACTTAGAAAGTGCTTGTAATTTATTGTCCCTGATTGCAGATGCTCTGTTTTAATAATGAATTTGTGGTTTGGGTACCAACTATTATCTATTACCAGCAACACATTTCTACTTATATATGTTGATTTGCAATGAGCCATCATTGAAATGCTGTTAGATGTATGAGCTGTGTGTCCCTGAGCAAATAAATGCACTTCAACGAGTCTCTGTTTCCTCATCTGTAAAATAAAGGAGTTGATAAGATGATTGTCAAAGTGATTTTCAATTTTAAAATCATATGAGTCACAAATCTACTAGTCCTATTAGTTCTCCCAGGACACTAATAGATGATCCCTATAGCAGTTAATTTATTTATCAGTTAATTTGATTATCAGTACTAAGTATTTTTATTGTATTATCTTCCTAAGCACAATAATAGAATTTCAGAATTGGAAAGAATATATTATCTAATTTACAAATTGTTTTTCCTTCATATTTCCTGGGGGATAACAAAACAACTTTAATATAGTGTGTTAGTAGGTATAATATTGTGCTTAAAACTTGAAGATCCATTGAACCTGAGCTCTTTATTCACTATACAGATGACCCTGGACAAATGTTTTAATCTTAAATTTCCTTATCTGAAAAAAGAGACTAAAGTCTATCTGTTTTTGAATCTTATGCCTGAAACACTATATGATGGGAAACTCGCTACATGAAGTTGTAGTTTATTTCTGAATACCTTTTTAAGAAGTATTTCTTAGTGTCAAAATCTGCATCTCTGTATATCTCCATAAACTTCCTTTTCTTCTTCTACCCCACAGTGTCTTCCTCTTTTCCTCTCTTTCCATTCTTTTTTTTTTTTTAATGACCATCAAGACATAACAGAACAACTTCCAAGTCTTGTCTAATTGGCTTCTATGAGCATTGATGATGATAGGATTCAAAGGTGGTTCTTATATCATTTCCCAATATTTGAATATTTTGAATATAATTAGTCCCTTATCATTGTTCATTCATATTTATATTTTTATGTTTCTCTTCACTCCTGTTTGCATTTCAAAGTTCCTAGTGAGAGCTATTCATTTCATCATGAATGCTTGGAAATTTCATGAAAGTTTCATTCTCCTACCTCCTTGCATTAAACTTACTTTTTATGGATAAGTTATTCTTGCCTGTAAGCTCATATTCTTTGCCTTGTGGAATATTGTATTCCAAATTCTCCACTCCTATATAATGATGGTTGCTAAATCATGTGATCCTGACTGTGACTCTTAAGAATTAGAATTATTTTGGGATTTCTTCTGTAGATAACTGGTGAATTTTTCCTATTTATACTTTTTCCTCTGGTTCTTAGAGATCTGGATAGTTTTCTTTTAAACTCTCTTGAAATAAGATGCCTACACTTTTTTTTCCTAGTTGTGACATTCAGATAGTCTAGTGATTTTTAATTATTTTCTCCCCATAGTGATTGAACTACACCGCTACTGAAGGTTTCTGAAATACACTACGAGAAACTCCCTACCTGGAACAATCAGTCTCTATCCCTAACTTCTGTATTCAGGTTCCCTTATCGTTCACCTTAGATCTGTGATCCAGAACTGGGAAATGGATAATATTAATGCAAGTTTGCATAGATCACTTTCATGATGCTTTGGTGTAGTTTACTGGTCTTTTGGTAAAGATCCAAAACCTTTTATCCTGTTGAACATCCTCTCCCTGGGTATGAGTGCTCCACCTGAGGTACTATTGGCCCAAATCTTCTTGTCTCTTTATTCAGAGCAAGACTGGACAAATGATTCATTGTGGCTTTTTTTTTTTTTCAGTTTGCTATCAAGTTTGGTCTGGCATATTTTCCAAATATGTTTGGAGGAATTTTGTGGAAGAAAGCTTGATTTACTGCCTTCTATCATAATGCAATATTACCTCTACTTCTTTACATAGTATTTAATTTGATTCATATATCAATATACCACAATCTTAACATCTATTCTCTAAATAACTGATGTTGTCTTTATTTCCAATTTTGTTCTACTACAAAAGGGTGAATATTTGGATATATAGGAATATATATCCAGTTGTTATATGCATATTTGAGAACCATACCTGCTGTATTTTATTCATTATTTATTGACTAAGATATTATTATTGATGACTAAGATAGGCAGCATAACATAGATGATAGAGAGCCATCAGGAAAACAACAAAAAGTTCAAATTCTGCCTCTGACATCTGCTATCTATGAAATCCTAAGCAAGTTACTTAACCTGTCAGTTTTTTGGACAACTTTCTAAGACTTTAAGTTTTAGAGAAGATGTTAACCTGAATTATTAAAGGGGGTTTCCTTACATGGTAGTTACATGTACTGTATCCCTTGCCTTTTAGGCTCCTCCCTCCTTCTGATTGGAGAGAGTGGAAGGTGCACATAAGAGAGCTCCTATGAGACCCTCTATTTGAAGAAGAGGTCCTGGGCAGAAGCCTCATCATTTCTCATCAGGTAGTGTTACTTCATTATGCTCCCATGCAGGGTACCTACCTCTTTTTCTACTTCAACCCACTTTTCAGCTTTTTAAAATGTATTGTTTTGAAGAGCAATGACCGTCTTTTTCTTTTCTTTGTATCCCCAATGATTGGTACATAATATGAACTTAATAAATGTTTTTTTGACTAACAATGAAATTAAAAGTCCAATATCTATTAAAATATTGGAGAAGAGATGTTTGGATAGAAAATGTTGTAGTGTGTCAGTAGAGGTTTTAATCCAGATTTACTTTAATACTCAGAGGATCAGTGGATTCTCTGTCTACCAGTGCATAACACCATCTCTGTAATTAGTAGAAAGGTCTCTGAGAATTATAAGCAAAAAGAATTATTCATCTATAGCTAACCTGGGTAACATAATCAGATTTGCATTTCAGGGAGATCACTTTGGTAGCTAAATATAGAATTGATTGAAGAGTGGAGAAGTCATAAGCAAAGAGACAAATTAGAAGATTATTGCAAAATTCATGGTGGGAGGTGATGAGGACCTGAATATAAGGGTGACTATATGAGTGTAGAGAAGATGATATATAAGATAGATGTTATGAAGGTAGAAATGACAAGATTTTGTAATGGATTAAACATATGAAGGATATGATAGTGAGAAATTGAGGAATGGTTAAGTTGTTCACATTTCCACCCTCCAAATTCTATTCTAAGAATTTTTTCTAAAGGAGGTATTATCTTGAAGAAAGGATCTAGATACAAAAAAAGTTAATAACAACATAATTTGTGATAATCCCAGACTGTAAATAAGATAGGTGCTCAGTTATTGGGACATAGATAAACCAATTCTGGTAGATAAGTGTACTGTATTACTGTACCACCACAACTGATGATTATAAAGAATTCAATCAAGAAAGTAGAGCCCAAAGAACAACATCTACAACAACCAAAACAATGTAAATGAAATAAACACAAAAAGACAATAAAACTCTTGTCAAATACACCTGGATTCTTTTAGTATCAAATCAAATTTAAAAGACACATTTATCTAATTTAAAAAATTGTTTTTTTTTTACTCTTTTACTATTTAATCTTACTCTTTTATTATTATCCTATTCTGGATTTCAGCTCCTTTCTTAACCTTTTTTCACCTTGAGATTATTTTTGATGGCAAGAGGTAGAAATCATAAAAAACTGAACAGTTTGGCTTTTTCTTAACCACCACCATTATATCATTTACCTCAAATAGCAGGTCTGTGTCTTTCTTTCTATTTTTCTCTTTTTTAGGATAATTGTAACTTTCTTGTTCTAAGCATAGTTACCAACCAAAGAAAATAAAGGAGTCCCACTGAATTTTGTTTTTCTTCACTTTTTTTCATGTGTATCAGATACTCTGGAATATTTATTTTCTTGACACTATGTTTAAAAGATTGTGTCACCTTTGTATTCATTGGAAATTATAATTTGACTATGGCCTTCTAAAATTCAAGTTTATTAGAGAATTCCTTGTGATGTCTAGCTGGTCTTTATCAAAATTTTCCTATCATCTACACTGGGATTTATTTGTTTGTATTTTTAAAAGCCTTCTAATTGTCTTGATATACTTTCCTTTTTTTTAAAAAAAGTTTCAGATATTGGAATCTTTACTCTGAATTTTTTGAAACTTGTTTTTCTTTGGTCTTTAGTCCTCCTTAATAATTGAGAAGCATAAGACAGTCTTATCATTTTAAAGCAAAGACACTAAATTTTCCTTTTAGATGAAAATAAGTCCTGAGTATCAGTACCCCTTGTTGCCTACTCAGCCTTCTGGGAGATAAAGTTGTTAGCAGGGCTTTACTAAATTGACTAATAAAACATATTTGTATTTTAATGGTGCCCTTTGGGAGACAAAGAACTTTAACCCCAAAGAGATACTTCTTAGGAGTTATCTTTGTCAAGAGTATCATGTCAAGTACTATGGCAGGATTAGTTCAGAGAGAAAGCATTTTGACTTTTCCTGAAGTTACATACTGCAAATGACTACCTCTGTTACTTAAGGATTAGCCTGGTCTTAATGCATAACATGATTCATACATTACATTGTAATTGTTTTGTGTCTTACTTTATTAAGAAGTGAGTCTTCGTAGGAGGATATACAGTTACCATCACTTTGTATAGATTCTTCCTCCTCTTCCCTAATTCATCAATGTATCAGTCTTCTGTGTTCCACTTAGAATAGGAGGTAGTCACTGATTTTGTGAAAGTCATCTAATTGATTTCTACATTTTTAGCTATAGCTTTTTAAAAATAAAAGCTATTCAGACAGTCATTGGCCTTTGTTTTAGATAATTTCATTATGTTGTGAAGAAATAATTTTTCTGTCTTTAATCTAAATTGCCTATTTTGAAAGACAGGACACAAATACTTGTATACCCTAGTGGCTTCTTAGGATATAGCCAAACCACTTTAGTTAGAAGAGATGTGATTGGGAATTTTCCCTCATTTCTGTCTTGGTTCTAGATTTATATTCCTTTAATTCATTGATAAGCTATCAATACTATTGCAACTTACACAATAAAGAAAAGCAGGAAGGGCATTGTTTGGGAACTCTGAGTAAGATAATGAAAGGCTGTCAATCTTAAAATATTTCCTTCTAGCCAATGACTAATACTTCACCATTAGAAATTTATTCTTTAGATTTTGGAAGCTTTTCATCACTAAGCAACCCACATTAAAAAGCAAATATCCGTTGGAGGAGAATAGCACTGATAGAATTTTAGAGCTGGAAGAGATGTTTTAATTGACTTAGTCCAATGCCCCCATTGTGATGATGAGGAAACACATAGTTTTGTGCTTCGTCAAGATCATTAAGAACAGGAATAGAATCAGGACCCAGATATCTCAATTCACAGTCCAGTATTCTTTGAACTATACTTCACTGACTCAAGTCTTTATTTCAGCCAAACTAATTAGGTCAGCTATTCAGATACTTTCCAAACCTGACTCTTAGCTGCTAAGAGTTTCACCCTGAAGGGACTCCAAACTGATAGCTAAAAGGTACTTAAAAAAGAATGAGACAATGTTGAAAAGAAAGTTTGGGAGATAAATTTCACTAACTTCACAATCCTACCTGTTATCTGTTTTGATTTTGTACAGTAAACAATTCTTTCTGGCATGGGGTGTGGGGCTAAGGAATTATCTTCAAAAAGAATAGCCAGTCAGGTAATCAATAAACATTCATTAAATTCCTAGTAAGTACTAAATGGTAGGAATACAAAGAAAAACAAAAGACCATTCCTGCTCTTGAGGAGCTAAAAATAAAATGAGAGAGATGACAAGTAAATAAATATGTACAAACTATGTATGGAATAAATGGGAAATAATCAACAAAATGAAGGGACTAAAATTAAGAGAGATTGGACTTCTTGTAGAAGGATGGGTTTTAGCTAGGATTTGAAAAAAGCTAGAGAAATTGGGAGGTAGAGATGAGGATGGAGAACATTCTAGACATGTAAGGAAATTCCTAGAATTGAGAAATGAAGTGTTTTGTTTGGGAAAAACAAGGAGGTCAGTGTAATTTAAGACTATACAGAAGGGGGATGGCACATTGGATAGAATACCTGTCCTGGGTTCAGGAGGACTTGAATTCAAATCTAGCTTCAAGACACTCGATACTTACTAGCTTTGTGACCTTGGACAAGTCACTCACAAAATTCTATTCCCTTCTTTTTATCTTTTCAAATAGATTGCTCTTTCTATCATCCCCACTTTCCAACTAATCTGTATTTTATCCTGGTTTATTGGCTATATTATTTGCTGCTTACAAATACCCTCATGTTTTACGCATTTTCAAAAAAAAAATCCTCATTTGATCTGTCACTGCTATCATACTTACTATATCTCTCCTCCTTTCATGGCTAAATTATGAGAAGGCCATTTTATAATTGGTGTTTCCATTTGTTTTCCTTTTACTCTATTCTTAATTCTTTACAATCTGACTTCTAGCCTTTATTCAATTGAGCTACCATTCTCTCCAAAATAATCAACGATCTTGTTAGGATCCCTATGCCAAAACTACCCCTCCCTTTTTACTATTACAAGACACCTGGGTTTGCAGAACTAAGGCCCAGCAAGCAAGCTTTGCCTTGAGCTTAGCTTAATAACAGTCCTTTGTGCTCACTCTATGGATGAACTCTGCTGCAGATAAATCAGAATTAGCTTAAGCCAGATCTGGGTAGTTCCTGAGCCTAAACAAGCAGACAGCAATCACATTCTGATCAAGAAGTCCTGCTCTGAACAGACTTTTCCATTAGTCAAACTTGCCTCATCGTTGCTGCTATCCCTCACTGCCTGGCTGTTTATCTAGCCAAGACAATACGAATCAAAACTTAGCCTTGCTGCTTCTGATTAGCTTGGTCCTATAGCAGACCCCAGCATGTATGTTTGGTTTCCCTCTTCCAAGCGAATAGAGAATGCTCTTCACTGTTAGATCCTTGGTTTTATTTTATTTTTCAGAGTTTAACAGTTGGTTTATAACCTCTGTGAGCTCTTTGGTATTTTCAAAGTTGACCCAGAAAATAAATGGCTAAAGAGCTACAGAAGTTATTGAATAACTTCTGTAGCTCTTTAGCCATTTATTTTCTGGGTTTGACAATCTCTTAAATGCAAAATTGAATTCTCTCTTCAGTCTTAGATACTATCAATCACTCTCATCTCCTTGATTCACTCTTTAGTTTAGATTTTCATGATGCTTTCTACCTGTTTGACCACTTTTTCTCAGAGGCTTTAGGAAGATTTTCCTCTACTCTTCATTTGATAAATAAGGGTATCATCCAAGGCTCTCTTCTGAATTGCCCTTTTTACACTGTTTCACTTGATTATCTCATCGTTTTTCATGTATTCAGTTATCATAATTATCCTCCAGGTAGATTATTAGATCTCTTTTTATCCAGCCCTAACCTCTCTCCCTCAGTCTAAGTTACCTAAGAATATATAGAATTGGATGCCCCATAGAATTTACCATGTACATAATTGACTTCCTTATTACTGCTGGAGGCACTACCAACTTCCCAGTTACCCAGGCTTGCAACCTAGATATCTTCTTTGATTCTTCATTCTCATCCTATATATCTGTTCAATTGCCAAGTCCTTTTCTACTTTTGTGACTTCTCTCATAAACAATCCATTCTCTCTTCTGATCCTGCCACTAATATGGTGTAGACTTTGATCACTTCATTTCTAGATTACTGCAATAACTTTCTAGTTGGCCCCCTCACTTCAAATTTCTCTCCATTCTCATTCATTCTCCATTCATTTTCAGAGAGACCTTCCTAAAATCCATATTGGAACATGTTACTCTCATGTTAAACAAATTCCAAAGGCTCCCTATCATCTTCAGGACCAAATATAAAATTCTCCATTTCAGATTTCAAAACCCTTCATCAGGGCTCCTCAAACTTTTTAAATAGGGGGCCAGTTCACTGTCCCTCAGACTGTGGGAGGGCTGGACTATAGTAAAAACAAAAACTTTGTTTTGTGGGACTTTAAATAAAGAAACTTCATAGCCCTGGGTGAGGGGGATAATCATCCTCAGCTGCCACATCTGGCCCGTGAGCTGTAATTTGAGGACCCCTGCTTCTTTCCATTCCTATTTTTCTAATTTTATACCTTACTCCCATCTACATATTCTATGATTCAGTTACATTGACTTTCTTGTTGTTCTTAGTACAAGAAACCATCTCTGGACTCTAGACATTTTCACTGATTCCCTTATTTGTGGAATGCTCTTCATCTCTATCTCCACCTCCTATCTTTCTTCAAGTCTCAACTAATACCCCACTTTCTGCAAGAAGGCTTTCCTTCTCCTTAATATTAGTGTCTTTCCTTTATATGATTTTATATTCATCTTTTATATATATTTTATTTATACATAAATGTTGCATATTTTTCTCACCACCATTATGCTGTTATTTCTTTGAGAAGGGACTATTTTTGCTTTTCTTTGTATATGTAGTGCTTATTGAAGTGTTTGGCACATAATTCTAAATTTTTCTGAATAGCAAATTCCTGGTCCATATTTAGAAATGCTAAATTTACAACATTGCAAGTATGTTTAATATAAGGGAAAAAAGTTATCACAAAAGTTAAAAGTTTTAAAATTTTTTATTTATTTTATTCTGATCTTAAGGGAAAAAACCAAGCATTTCTATAACATACAGAATAGAAAAAAATGATTGTATATGAAACTGAAAATCTGTTATATAAATTTCTTCTTCTTTAAAAATATATAACAAAGTTGTCATGTTATTCTTTTTTTCCCCTCTTTTTTATCTCCCTCTCTACCCTATAGATGTCTACCATTAGACACAAAACTGTAAAAATGTATATATATGCACGTGTGTGTATGTTAAAATCATTCTATACATCTATTTTCAGTTCTTTCTTAAACAAATGTCTTTGATCAAGTTCAATGGTGGCACAAAATTTGAGCAGGACCTTTGTGTGTTTTACAGTGCCATCTTACTGACATTGTGATCGCCTCTTTCTCTTGGTAGCAGCTGCGCTGGCTTCACAAATAGACAACATGGCATTAATTTTTTGGCAATGAGATGGGTAGTTAGACATGATTTGGTTTCATATTAGTGTTTTTAGCTTTAATCAGGTAATTTCCATGTTACCTATTTTAGAAGGAACTAGAAAGGAGAAAGTAAGTATAAATGGGAGTGGGCATCATAAAAGTCTCAGAAATAAGAAGGCAATGGGTAATCCAGATATTTTAACCACATAAAAATGATTGCATGTCTGTTTATGGAACATAAATGTAGTTATGGTTAATGAAACTCAATAAAGATATAATAAAATGAGGAAAAACTCCACAAGAGGTCATTAAAGCAATCAAATGAGTGAGAGGTCCTGCCCTGTGAGAGTTGTGATATGGTGAAAAAAAATACTGGACATAGAGTCACAGAATACTGGACATGAATTCAGAACTTATTTTCCTTGGAAAATCACTCCTTTCTCCTCACCTCTGCATTTTAGAATATTTAATTTTCAAGATTCAGTTCAAGTGCCATTTTTCATATGAAACATTTCCTGATTTCTGCACTCTCATCATTATAACTGCTAATTCTCTCCTCAACCACCTTGAATCTATTTTATATATGTTTGCAAATACTTCTCTCTCTCTCTCTCTCTCTCTCTCTCTCTCTCTCTCTCTATATATATATATATATATATATATATACATATATATATATACACACACACATATATATATATACACACACATATATATATATATACACACACACATGTTGTCTCTCTTATTAGGTTATAAATTTATTGAGGACAAACACTATTTTGTTTTTTTCTCTTTGTATCCCTATTAGCCCAATGTTGGCACATACTTGTAATTATTGTTTTTCCTTTGTTTTTGAAGAGGACCAATGACATCACAGATGATATCTTGACTTGTGAGTGAATTGAATTTTAATGAGGTAGTTATTCAAACTTGTCAGCTTCACTTTCTCTTCCAGAATCATTATGAAAGTCCAGTGGCAGGATAAAAGTCAAGATGACTGGTGATGACCTAGGATGCAATGGTTGATTTTGTTATCTTTGATGTCTAGCCAAGCATTAAGAGTTCCAGAGTGCTTGTTTCAACTGTCTACAGAAAGGAGAAGCAAAGAAATCTATTTGGAGTTATTCAAATTTGGGAAATTTTGATACTTTAAATGATATCATTTCAATAGCTTGAGTCTTCCTCAATGCAGATTATCAATATGGATTATTCTCTACTAATGAAGAGAAATAAAAATGGATATTTCCTTATAACTTTAAGGTTTATAAAGCCCTTTATTTTATATTGTCTTATTTTCTCAGTTGGAACAATTTATTTATGCTATCTGCTCATTTCAATGAGGAATGTCTTTACTCCCTCAGGATAGATATCCCTTTAAATTTTAAGTAGAGTTGAGGTCCATAGGTAATCCTCAATTTTGTTTATCTCATATGCCAAGATAGTTTATGGGAATATGACCCCACTATGCATCTTATAGCTTTTTGGAGCCACAGGTGAGAATTGAGTGAAAGGTGGATACCAAAGGAAAATGAGCAGCCCTGAAAAGGACTCAGCAAGTTCTCATACTAGAAGTTCAAGTACTCCCAAAATACCTCATACACAGAGTTGGTGCTCAATAAATGCTTGTTAATTGGTTGATCTTTATGAAACGTATTTTCTTGCTCTGTCTACCTTACAGGGCTGATTTGAGAATCAGTCAGTCAATAAATTTATTAAGCATCTATTATGTGCCAGATACTGTGCTAAGCTCCAGTAGTACAAAAAAAAAGGCAAAATATGAACCTTTCTCTAAAATACCCTACAATATAATGGGAAAAGATATACACCAAAGGAAGTTAAGAAATAAGTGTGTTCTGGGATTGATAAAAAAAATTCAGAAAAATGAAATTGATGGAAAATGAAAACATGATTGGTCTAGGAGACCATTCCTTAAATGGAGTTTCTGTAAGAACCTCTTTATTTTCTACCTCCAATCAGAGAGAAGAAAGGACCCCATGGAGTGATGGTAGGGAGGAGGTATGAATTCCAGAGTTGGAGTGATCCTGTAAGATGAAAATATTTTTGCGGTATGTTGAAGAAATCCAGAGGAATACAGGCAGATGGGAAAATCAATAGGAATCAACAAAGAACTTAAAAGAAGGCAGTTTGTTAAAAATGATTAATATTACAGAGAGATACAAGCAAAGAAATCTATTTGGAGTTACTAAAATTTGGGAAATTTTGATACATTAAATAATTTATTATTCTATCAATTTGAATTCTCCCTCAATACAGACTACCAATGCAGATTACACTCCATTGTTGAAGGGGCGGGGAATGACATTTTCTTATAGCTTTAAGATTTACAAAGCCCTTTATTATATATTATTTCACTTTTTCAGCACAACTCTAAGAGGTAAGTACTTCCTACAATTTCCATTATCACTTTTTATAGATGAGGAAACTGATGCAGAGATGGTGACTTTCCCAGGATCATATAGCTACTGAATGTCAGAGGTGAGATTCTGAAGCAGGTCTTCCTGATTCTAAATCCAAATGACACCTTGCTGTTTCTCAATAAAGACTAACTGATGCCTTTTCATCCTACTTTGCTCTTATTTTTTGTGGGTTTTTTGGGGAGAGTTGGTCTGAAAAAATGGCTGTTTTTTAATAGCCTAGTCTTTCTCTATACTTCAGGATATTTATATTATAAACATGTTCTTTGGGATTGTTTCTTTACTCCTACAAATTGGCTTTGCCTTTTTGCCTTTTCTGATTTATTTGAACATCAGATAACATTAACATTATGCTTTAAAATTTATAAAGCACTCTTCTTCTAGTAACTCTATAGAATCCTCCTCTTGCTTTAATATTCTCTTCTTTCTGCTCTGTGGTCCCTTCCAGGAAACTCAATCCTTTTTACTCACTCTCCAACCATATTTTTTATTTTAAGTTAGACACATCCCCATTCTATGCTGCTTGATTTCTTCCCATCCATGATTTTAGGAGTATGGAACCAATCAGATGTACATTAATCAAACTCCTCCCTTCTATACTAAATACCTCAGTAATCTTGTTCTCTTAAATTGAAAGAACTGCACTAAACTCTGAATTGGCTGAGCTGCCCTGCAGTGAGTGTATTGGGGTGACTCTCCACTACAGATCATGATCAGAATTGTTATTTTTAATTCTGAAAACCACAAAGGTGCTTTGGGGCCTACTTTCATATAGTCTAGCAATAAAAGAAAGAACTGAATTTTAATGTGATGTGGCAAATCCTGTTTGATTATTGGCCATCATCTTGTCTCCTAATAGCAACAATGAGGTAAGGACTGTATTAATTTGAAAACAAAAATAACAGACAAATTATGGCTCATCATCTTGGCTATGACTCTTCCTTAGTGCAAATAGTGCACTATTGATTTGAGGTAAGGGAGATGGGGAAGTAAGCAATGCTCTCCATTTAATGGATTATAAACTTGAATAGTCAAAATTGCCTTTGGTTCCTAGTTGCCTTTTTCTGCTTTCTGCCTCTTTTGCTGAGTAGGTAACCAAACAAGCATCTCTAGGGAGAGGTACCCAGGCTTGGAGGAGACTTTCACAGTTCAAAACATGCAGAAGTCCTGCATCCACTGGAAGGAGTAGTTGGTTGTGAAAGTGGTTGAGTGAGAAGTTCAAAGGAGATTTCACTTTGGAATAGTGATAGTACAGAAGCAAGATAAAATGCAAACATTTTAAATCATCAGTTCCACAAACATTTTTATATTTGAATGAATTTTAATATCTTCCTCCTAGCAGATTATACAAGTGGTTGTAAACTAAGTGACTGAATCTTGTTCTGTTAATTTTTTTTTGCTGTTGAATCATTTCATTCATGTCTGATTCTTTGTGATCCCATTTGGGATTTTCTTGGCAAAGATACTGGAGTGGTTTGCCACTTCTTTCTCCAGCTCATTTTTATAGATGAGGAAACTGAGGCAAACAGGATTAAGTGATTTGCCAGAGTCACACAGGTAATAAGTATTTGAAGCCAGTTTTGAACTCATGGAAAAGAGTCTTTTGATATTAAACTCAGTGCTCTATCTACTGTGTCCCCACATGCCCTTAGTTAATGTGCATTTGTATCTTATGTTTAATATATTTTTGTGAATGTGGGAAAAACCATGCCACATTTAATCTATATTTGTACATTGAGTACTAAAAAAATCCCACCTCCTTTTTAGGGAGGTCCAAGACATGAGCCATAAACAAAGCAGAAACTTTTGAAATATTTGAGAAAGATGGGATGGAGGTGGGGGGGGACACTTAATGAACCAGAATGTAAAAACAGGGGGTTTAAACCATTTCTTAGAGGTAGGTTCTCCCAGGATTGAACATGTTTCAAAACTCACTCTCTCTCTCTCTCTCTCTCTCTCTCTCTCTCGATATATATATATATATATATATATATATATATATATATATGTATAAACCTTATATATATAACCATATATCTAGATACAGAACATGAAATGGATACAATGCCTCTAGCCCCTGTGATGACTCAGAAGACTTTTCTCAATATTAGAAATGAACTTAGGAATTAGAGCTTTTATAGAGATGTACCCAGTCCTGGCGAAACCCACTTAAAATAAATTCTTGAAGGCCATCTTTCCATTCACTATGATAAACATTCAATGATGGCCTAGTATGTGTCAGACACAAAAAAGAAAATCAATTCCTGCCCTCAAGGAGGGTATAATCCATCGGGGCAAGACAATCTATTTACAATCTATTGGGAAGGAGAAATTGTAGGGGATATTTTGTTCCATGATCAAGCAGAGCTGAAGACAGAACGTGGAGTGAACTGGAAAATTCAGGTGCTGCTCTCTATAAATGTATACTTTGGTTGGAGTTTTATTCTTTATTCTTTTCTTCTCATGGTTTAAAGACCACTGCATGTGAGGCTTCCTGGAGATTTCCATAATTATACCCTTTTCCTACTCCTTTCCAGTCTTGTTCTGGAAGCTTCATTCCCAGATTCAGTGTGAGGAATTAGTGAGTTGACCAATTACTTTTCTCTTTGTGTTCCTGCTTCCAATTTCCTTACATTTCTCCATTAAAATGCCAAGATTTCCTCTTTAGGAAATTGCCCTTAAACATACAAAATAAAAGGGCCTATTCTTTTCAGAATTGATTATTGTCTAAATCTTCTGCAAAGTCCTTTCAGAACTGAGTAGCAAATTGCTGCACTTTCCTCTAAATCTTCTGGAAAATATCTTAATCAATATTCTTGGGATTATTTAGCTTTCTGATACCCAGGAAGTAAATAAGGCGTACAAAAATACAAATCTTTCCTGGTATAATCTCAGTACTTGCAAATTTGATTCTCATACATTTTTATTTGTTTTTACTCATTTATTCTTTTATGTCAATCACTAATTAGACTTCCTATCCTTGGTTTTAAAATTCCTCAACATCAAGGAATTGTTTATTCACATTTTCACTGACTGCTTTTGGAAGTACCAACATGTAATTTCTCATGGAAAAAGAAGACATAAACAAAGTCTGTCACAAATAATTTATCTAGTGTGATTTATCAGAGACCTGTGCTATCATATAGAATCATATAGATTCATTGACTCTCCTTATCTTGCCAGACTCCAATCACATTCTGCATATAGAATTCTTCCTTACAAGTCATTATTTATCTTTTACTTAAATATTCTCAGTAATAGAGAAAATTCAGTCCTTGAAGAACGTTATTGATAGTGGGATTGCATTGATTCTCTTTATCTTGTCTAGACTCCATTCAACCTCACAAGGAATTTAATCTAGGTTGGGGAAGCCCATTATCTTCTACTCAAACTTGGATGCAAAAATATCTTTTTTTTTTGCCTGAATATAGAGATATTTTCAACTTGATGTCACTCAACTTGTTCCACTTAACTTACACCTTTCATACACCATTCTTACAGGAACAGTATAGGATCTCATGTATTGGTCCTCAGTTCCTGTCTTTGTTTTCATCTCTTATTATATATTTCACCTTTGTTAATGGTCTTCCATGAAAAGATGAGATACAGATTATTAGATCAATGGCAAAGAGGAATATATCAATAACAGAATCCTTAAAGGATCTTGGTAAATCCATGTTCCTGGTGAGGTGGATGGTTTAGATTTACAGAGAGAACAAGGCCTGATAAAGCAGAATAGTTACCTTAAATGTAGGTATACTGCAATTGAAATAGGTACTAAAATTGAAAGGGTCTCCAAAACTGAAATGAGTAAGATCTACTTTCCAACAATATTTATGGCCTAGGAATGAAGTTTTCCCTTAGTTGCCATTATCATCTTAGAGTGGTCCAATGGATAGTAAATTTGTTGTGAATGGGGAATGTGCATGTCCCAGATGTTCTGTACTTAAAATTCTTGCAAATTAGGCTTAAAAGGAGAAAATTAGCCTTTATTCATTTCTCAGTTAATCATTGCTGTTACATATTTGAAAACTACCTGGTATTTGCAGTATAATTAAAGATGTTATGACTTCTGCTTAGCACTTTAAAATAACATTCAGTGTATGAGCCTCAAATGTTTAAGTTAAGCAAATGAGAAAGTCCCATTTATTATCAGAAAGTACATTTTATTTGCATGCTTTGTACAATGCATTGATAAACTGAGCTTTTATGTGAAATTATGCCCTCTACAAAATGAACTTTGCTGATGTATTTCTGTTCTTTTCCCTTAGTGTAGTTGTCTTGTCTAGCCCTAGCACAGTTCTAAGCATATAGATCTCCAGAAATAGTTGTTGATTTCTCAATTTTTATTTATTTGCAATGTAAAACTATAAATTGAACTAATGGAAGATTATGCTCTCAGCAAAAGCCCATGCAAGTCAAAATAATGTAAGTTAAATCTGTTTTCTTCACCAAAACAACATTAAAATAGAAGCTGTGTACCCATCTGTGTTGATGCCTAAAACTTTACAAAATAAATGACCACAAATACAATATTTTAACTATAAATTGCATGCATGCATAATGAATGAATTGGAACTTTTTAATGTGCAGGCAAATCTATTAAAGAGGACAATTTAATTATCATTGACATTAATTTGCTACCTCACAGAATATTAGGATCTTAGAATGGGAAGGAGGTCATTTAGTTTATCTGAATAGAAATCTGTATAACATTTTCAACAACTGAGCATTTAGAATTTTTCCCTCCCACACACAAAGTACAAATAGAATATGCAAAATTAATATGAAATGGTTTGTGAAGGAAAAGACACAATTATCTAGAAAGATCAAAAAAGTTTCCTATAGAAAATGGAACTTAAGTTTGAAGGAAACAATGGATTTCAATAATTGAAGGTTAGGAGGAAGTACATTAGGAATTACTTATGTAGGCATAGAAGACAGTCTTTGCAAAGTCACAGAGATGAAAGATTATATGTCATGTGTGAGAGACAGTATAACTAGACAAAAAAGTACATTGAATGAAATAATATATAAAAAGAATGGAAATGAAAGAAAGGGTTGTGTTCTCTGTTAGATGATTGTGATGGAATACTAATATACTATAAGAAATGGCAAGCTCAGTGATCTTGGAAAAACGTGGATAGACTTGCATGAAATAATGTAGAACAAAATAAACAGAACCAAGAGAACATTATATACAGTGATAGCAACACTGTTTTAAGAACAACTGAGTGAGTAAGTCATCTTGGCTATTATAAATATCCAAATTAACTACAAAGGATGTATGAAGGAAGAGGTTATCTGAATCAAGAGAAAAACTGGTAAATAGAAATATGGATAGAGTGATTTTACACACATATACACATTTACATTTCTAATGGTAGCCTTCTCTAGATGGGACAGGTGGAGAAGGAAAGAAAAAAAAGGGAAGAAAATCATATTTAACTATCATATTTAAAATATTTAAATATTTTTAAAGCATATTTAAAAATACTTAAAATATCATATTTAAAAGGAATAGCAAGTTATACATAATAGATTTGCAATTTCATGTATAATTATCTTTCTAAAATCATACTGTTATAAAAATGCTTATTTTAATTCATAAATTAAAAATAAAATAAATAAATGTTAGATAAGTGATTTACCCTTGAGAGAGGAAGCTCTTGGAGTTTGTTAAAGAAGATGGGAGTGGAGTGGGGAATAGAAACCACAATTTTTTCAATGCATCTTGATGGAAAATAAAGTCCAAATATCTGAACCATCTAGTGGTGTAACATTTGAAAATCTCAAACCCTATGTAAGGATATGGTAAAAGTGTATCCATTGTTGTAACAATTACTGTTATCCTTGGATAAGAGACCTTATAGTTTTGTCTAAAAGGACTGGTTTTACAATTAAGTGTCTTTTCCTTTTGCCGTTGAACACAGAATGTTTTCTTATTGTGATGATAAATTCTGCCACTCAAATTCCAACTATTTCCCATTTCTTCCTTCACTGATCCCCCAGTTTCTCTACCTTTCTTTCTCTTGTGAAATATTTTATTTTCTTTTTTTTCCCTAGCCTAAGTTGTTATAGAATGTTTCTGATTGGCTGTGTACACTAAGCAGTTAATTATAAAAATTAAATCTGTACTCTAGGAATCTGATTTGTTATCATCAAGAACAGATTCCTTAGTATGCTAATAAATCACAGGGCACTATCAATCACTGAATTCTTGTTGATGAATATGATTCTATCAAAGGGCTGAGAGAATTCTCATATAGATGTGACATTGTCATGTCTTTGCTTTAGGAAATTTAGGAAAATTTGGTGCCTGTGTGGAAGATAAGATGAAGTAGAAAGAGACTTGAAGTCAGGAGACCAAATAGGAAGTTATTGCAATAGTCCAATTGAGAGGTGATGAAGACCCAATGAGTGGAGAAAGGATATGTATGGAGGAGATAACAAGAAGCTAAACAATATTTGGCAATTGATTGTATTATGTATCAGAAAAAGTGAGGACTCAAGGATGAAAGGGATAAAAAAGTGCTTCATAAATAGAAAAGTGCTCAATGAATAATTTTCCATTAATTGAGGAATAATTTAGCAGAAATCAGAGGGATTACATCACAATGGTTACAGATCCATCAACCTTAAATGATCAATTCTTTGGCTGAATTCAGGGAGGAAGAAGATAAAAGTAAAAAAAAATCACATTTCCCATATTAATCTTTCAATAGGAAGGTGAGTAGGCCATTAAGGTGTTGAGATCTAATTTTTAGAGCAGCTAGGTGTAGATAGAGTGCCAGGTCTGGACTCAGGAAGATGCATCTTCTTGAGTACAAATCCAGTTTTAGATAGTAGCTGTATGATCCTGGGCAAGTCAGTTAACTCTGTCTGCTTCAGCTTCTTTATCTATTAAAATTAATTGGAGAAAGAAATGAAAAGCTACTGCAGTGTCTTTATCAAGAAAACCCCAAATAATATCACTAAGAGTCAGAGAACAATACCAACCAATTTTTAGAGCACTCAAAGTCCTGTCAGCCTCTGCAGAGCCAAGGCAGACATGCATTTTCTTATTTCTTATAGAATTCTTTTTTAATCTGTGTAAAAATTTATGGGATATGAAACTTCTTTATTTGACTCAAACACTAAGGAAGCATTTTCCTGCAGAAAGAGATTCTGTGCCTGAACCAAATCACCAACGTTGAACCTACTAAAATATATGCAATTTCTTTTGAGCTTGCTTTTTTGTACATGAAGCACAGATAGGTGAAAAGTACCCAAATGGTAGCTGCACGACAAGTTGAAGCAAGGAAACCCTAACATGAAACTCTTTCAGAATTCTTTGGGAGGAGATTGGTAGGGGTGATGCTTCCTGGGTACAATAATATTACACTGCCTCCCCATTGGAACCATTATCAAATTGGTTTGCCATTATTTGCTCCTGATAATCTGTATTTCTATGACTTCATTAAGAATCCCAAAATCAAACCAATAATACCCCTTTCTGACATCTTTCCTCTATATGAATTGCCTCCTAATATAGGATGTAAGTTTATTGAGGGAAGGTTCTTAAATTGCTTTTGTATTTGTATTACCAATGTTTATAAACCTAGTGCTTGGAAGATCATTAAGAACATAACTAATGCTTTCTAAATAATTAATTCAATTTCAAAGTGCATAGCTATGAATAACTGAAAAATTGAAATAGTAGATAGACTACCTTATTGCCTAATAATGCAATGGTTATTTTTTAAGGTGTTCAAAATTAGTATCAAAAAGTATGTTCATCTGCTGTTTCATACTTCATATTCACAAACTTAGATAGTTCTCTCCTTCTTAGAACTGCCCAACTCTCTATTCTCAAATATCTTCTAACATCCCTTTCTTACGACTCTGAGTAGTAGTAAGTCTGATAGACAAATTCATGACATTGTATACTTTCCTTAGAAAGAAAGTTCTTTGGGAATTAGCCCTTGATATGCCTTTATTTTCTTGGATGAGTTTAAACCAGAGTTGAAAAAGGGTAAATAAATTTCACAAGAGATTTCTGAGAAACAAAGTGAATTTTCTGGGAATCTAAAAAAGTGCATTAAAAACATTAGTGCTTTTTCAGGCAATATCCTTTATTCATGTCATTCTGATATTCTATGTAATATTCAATTGTAATTCATAGTCAGAAATGCTCTTGAAGGAGCTTTTAGAACCAAATAAACCTCAGAACTCTCTGAAATATTCAGCCAAATCAAGGCTTTTTGTTCACTGAGAAAATGGTCCAGAAAAGTAAAGCTAATTCATCATGCTGTGCCTATTTGACTCTGGATAAGAGAAAGCCTTTGTTTAAGTAAACTAAAGTGATAATGGCTAAGATTTAGATAGATTAAATGGGAAAGACTGTTTGACAATGAAGGCTATTAAATATTGGCAGGGTTGGGGAAGGGCACAAAAGGACCCTTTTTTCTGTCTAGAGATTTTTAAAATTATGAGAGCAATATTTTTTTCTGTTTCATTAAAGTTGTGAGTTGACAACTTTGATAGATAATCAACCTATTCTGGAAACCAATGGGACTAGTAAGCAAAGAAATATAACTTAACCTGACTTCATAAAACAGTATTGCTCTCTTTTGGTTGCAATGTGGACATTGGTTCATTAATTGAACAGTGTCTACTACCGTGTTTCCCCAATAAGAAGACCTATCCCGAAAATAAGCCCTCCCCTTACTGTGTAAGATTCCTCTAAAATAAGCCCTTCCCTGAAAATAAGCCCTATTGAGATTGCTACTGTAGTGAAGGTGATCCCCTGATCTACACGCTACATTACAGTACCTCTGTATGCACCGTTCCCCCCTTCCCCCGGGTGAAACACACCCCGTGCTCTGAGCTGCATCCAATCAGAGCTGCAGCAGTGAGCATGTCATCCTGTTCTTCTCCAGTGATTTGCTTGCTGGAGCCATTGAGAGCAGTGCCACGGAGGAGAGCTGAGGCAGGACAACATAAAAACTCAATATGTAAGCAGGGCATGATGGAGGATAAAAGGGGCATGATGGAGGATAAAAGAAGAACTCAGGGGGCATCATGGAGGATAAAAGAAGAACTCAGCCAGCACTCACCCGCACTAAAGAAATGAAGACCTTCCTTGCAGAGAGAAGAATAGATCAAGTAATGATTCCTGCAGGAATGACTGCTTATCTCCAGACCCTTGATATTGCAATAAACAAGCCATTCAAGGACCATTTGCACATGGAAGTCAATGACTACATTGAAAATAGAATGGAAAGAAATCAGCATGGAAACTTTGTGAAGCCCTGTCTGCAAGAAGTCGTGACTTGGGTGAAGAAGTCATGGGATAAAATTACTGACAGCTGTGTCGCCAAGGCACTACGAGCAGGTTACCCGGACAAGACATGCTCATTTAAAGAGAGCTATATTGCTGGACATGACAGATTAGGTCCACTTCTTCTGAAGGAAATAGAGGCACAAGACATTCAGGACGGAATTCAGGGTATGGACACTTAGGACAATGTTGTTGAAGAAGATGACATGATCATTATTGAATAAAGGTACTTTTTTTTGTTCACATTTACCTGTTTATTAAAATTGCTGTCATTAAAATAAGCCCTCCCCTGAAAATAAGCTCTATGGTGTTTTTCTGTTCAAAAAAATAATAAGACAGTGTCTTATTATCAGGGAAACACGGTATGTGCAGATTTTTTGGGAAAATATAGAGATAAAAAAAATCCTTGTCTTCATGAAACTTCACAATCTAGCAAGGACACAGAGGGATACAAATAGTTGTGGTTTGGTAAAAGAGCAGTAAATTTGGAATCATCTTTAAGCAAACTCTGGGCAGCCATTTGTCCAAAACATTATAGCAATGCTTCTTGTTTGGATATGGGTGGGACTAGATGACATCTTAGGCCCTTTCCTGTGATTTGAGTTCAAATTTCAGCCTTGGCACTCATTGGCTATGTGATCATGGGTATACCACTTCAATTTTCTGATGTTCAGTTTTCTCATCTTGAAAATGGATAATACTTGCATCATCTACTTCATAAAGGTTGTTGTAAGGAAAAGATACTATTATTGATACAAAATGCATCATGATAAATAGACACATATATCAGAAATACAAAATATGACAAGAGGCCTTTATATGGGAAGATAATTCTGATTAATTGAAATGAGATTTAAAAGATAACTGCACATTCAATAAACTGAAATAAGAAGGAGAGAGCATTCCAGTTATTAAATGAATAGGGGATAGATAATAATTCAGTTTGGCCAAGGCATAAAGTATGTACAGGAGAATAATGTGAAGTAAGACTGGAAAGATGTGGTCATGCCAAATTGTGGAGAGATTGGATGAGAATTATGTGTGACCAAGTAAAGAGAAAGAGACTTTTAACTGGATATGTTGAATGAACAAGAGAGAAGAATCAAGGATGACACTGAGTTTGTGTACTTGGGTGACTGGAAAATGATGATATTCTCAATAGTAATCAAGATGTTCAGAAGAGGAAAGGACTTAGGGAGAAAGATTATTGATGCTAGTTTCAGACATGTTTAGTTTCTTAACCTACAGATTATTCATTTGAAAAGATTCATTACTCTTTCCTCAACCCCATCTTCAGTAAGTTCCAGTGGATCCCTTTTACCTCAGCATCAAATACAAAATACTTAATTTGTCATTTAAAAGTTTTTATAACCTGCCCCTTCTCTATCTGTCCAAACTTCTGACATTTTATTCTTTATATAATTTATAACCTAGCCATAGTTGCCTAGCTGCTATTCATCATAATTCCATCTCATTATCATAATTTTATCTTCTATTTGTTCCCCAAACCTGGATTTCTCTCCCAACTTCTTTCTTGGCTTAAAAAAATCCTCAGCTTGAGTACCACCTCCTTGTGAAGGCATTTCCTTGTTACTTCAGCTTCTAGTACTATACTCTTTAATTACCTTTCAACCATTCTGTATTTATCTGCTAGGTTCTGATTCATAGACACTATCTTTGCCATTAGAATTTAAACTCCTTGCTATCATAGACATTTTTTCCTCTTTCTATCACCAATATTTAGCAAGCATCTGGCACATAGGGAATGCTTAGCAGATTGAAGACAATATCTCTATATTCACTCTTGATTCTATTCCTTCTCATCTTTGGAAAACTGCCATTGGCATCCTCACTCTTTTCTTAATCTGTAGTCTTTTATATAATGGCTTATTCCTGATGTCTAAAAACACTACTCATCCTTAAAAAAACTATTTAACCTGATTATCTCCTTTAGTTGTCTTCCTAAATTTTTCTTCTCTTTATTCTTAGCATTCACATCTATGTTAGATGCCTTTAGCTGGGTCATTTAAAGTTTTATTAACAACTGTCTTGCCACTGGACTTCAGTGACTCTAGAGGAGAAAGTGAGGCTGATGACTTTGTGTACCTGCCTCATTTAAATCTAATTCATTCTCAAGTTAAGACATCCCTTTTATAATGTCACCGATCTTCCTCAAGAATGAAGGATGAACAACAAAAGGTTTAGATTTGTAAAGAACTTTTTTTAGAAATAATTTGCTAGGAAGCAGGCACTTATTATCGCCATTAACTTTTCCTTTAATTCTCCTCTGATGTATGGTTTCTGACTTCCTTATTCAATTCTATCTATCTATCTATCTATCTATCTATCTATCTATGTGTACATATCTACATATTTACCAAAGTAATTTTGAAGATGGGAACACTAAAAACTGAGAAATACAGGAAAGGCTTCCTAAAGAATATAAGGCTTAAGATGACTTTTAAAGAAAATGGGAGAAGGGAATATTTGAGAGAGGGAGAATGATAAATATGGATTTAGAATGAATGAATGCATGATTGAAAAAGTATTTTAAAAAGCATTAAAAAGTATTATTAAAGTCTTATTATATGACAAACACTGGTGATGCAAAAACAAAGACCTTAAATTCTAATGTGGAAGAAAACATTTAGGATAGTATTTATTGGGAAGTAATCTTTTTGGTTTGGAAAGTTACTATGTGGTTAAATAGTCATAAGAAAGAGCAATAGCCTTTTTTTGAAAGTAATGACAGTATTAGTTTGATTATTGTTCCAGAATTAGAAAATGAGAGAAGGAGAAATTTCGAGATGAAATTGTTAATACCTCAGGCCATGGTTTCTGGTCCCAATGATAACATAGCTAGTTTGAATATAGCTCTGAATAAAGTAAATCATGGAAGAGGCCAGTCTAAAACATGTTCCATCGATCAGGTATTTAGTCTCAGAGCAAAAGCCCCAAAGATGAAAAGGTTAAGTTCTCTAGACAGGATAGGAGTCCTGGAATGAAAAAGTAAAGTCCTTAAGGCAAGGTAGGGGGTGTGTGTGGGTGTAATTTATATGCTTTCAAAATAGAACATAGAGATGCAATAATTGTAGCTGATTAAAGAATTTTTATACTTTGGTGGGGAAGGGCTATTAGAGTGACCGTCACTAATTGACTTACCTTCTTATTCAAAGCTTTACCTACAATACTAAAGTAAAGAGTGCTGGCTTGTAGCATTCATTAAACATAAAGAGTAGTAGAATAGGAGTGAGAAAATCTGGGTTCTAATCCTTGGTCTACCATTTATTGCTCAGTGATCTTGGGGGGGTCACTAAACTCACTGACCTTCAATATTCTTATCTATAAAATGGAAATATCTGCCCTATCCTAGAAGGTTGTGAGGAAAATTAAATGCAAGAATATAAGAGAAAACATTTTGAGAACTGCCAAGCTAGTTGCTTTATGTAATCATAAATGTATGATATTATTATTGTGATTATCACTTTCTTGGTACTTTTCATTCTGCCTTCTGTTATTTATTCCTTATGTATATGCATTGAAATTTGATTGATTGAAATTGATATTTATTCAGATGGTAGGTAATGAATGACCTGGAGAGCAGTGAAATTGTTATAATTTGCAATCACCTTCTAAGTCCCGGGGATACAAAAGGAGACAAAAGACTATTGCTCAAAAAGCTTACCCCAGTAGGAATCAAACTAATTTATACAGCACTTTTAGATTTGTAAAGAACTTTTTTAAAGAAATAATTTGCTAGGAAGCATGCACTTATTATTATCGCCATTTAACAGATGAAGAAACTAAGGCAGACAGAGCTTAAATGACTTGCCCAGGGTCATACACCAGAGTATCTGGAGCTAAATTTGAACTCAGATCTTCCTGACTCCAGGTCCAGCATTTTCTCTACTGAGTCAACTAGCTGAAGATGAGCATCTTGGTATAATGGAAAAAGAGATGCACTTAAAGGAGGAATTATATACTTATATATTCTTCCTCCTCATATATTATAAGCTTTCATTTCATTTACCTATTTAAAAGTCCCAGATCCTAGCACAATGCCTGGCAAAAAGTAGATGCTTAATAAATACTTGTTGATTGATTTATTAATTGAGATACTTGTGTTCAAAATCATAGTTCTACCTCTTTCTAGTCATCTGATCCTATGCAAATCCTTTAAATTTTATAGGTCTCAGCTTAGTCTTCTATAAAATGGAAATAGTAATACTTATATTATAAATCTTAAAGGATTTCAGGAAAGCAAATTTAAAATGCTCTATTAATGTCATCAGATAAATGCATGACAGGAAAGAAAAGGCTGGTCATATAGGAAAATCAAAGAATAGTTGTTAGAATCTACTGGTATTTAGGCCATGTCAAGAGAAGATAAAGAAGCCCTCATACTATTTCAATAGCTATCCTAAGGCAGACTTTTTAGAGAATATAGAGAAGCATTATGAAGAATGGATAGGAACGGATAGATTGTCATCAGCATTGCTAGAAGGATTACGTACATATACCTCAGAATGTGGGAAACTTATTAATAAAAGGCAACTAGCATTGTTCCTGGCAACAGGAAGACTTGAGTTTGAACATAGACTCAGATACTTGCTAACTGTGTAATCCTGGTCAAGTCATTTAATCTCTGTCTCCCTCATTTTTGTCATCTGTAAAATGAGGATGATAATAGCACTTTCCTTTTAGGTTGTTGTGAGGATTAGATGAGATAATATTTGTAAAGCACCTTGAAAACCTCCAGGTGCTGTAGAAATACTAGTTATTGTTAATAGCACTGGGGATTTCATTGGTATAGGGATTCTGGATGAAAAAAGCATCTCCTAATTTTGGTCAGCACCTTCTGTGGGACTTATGCTCACCTTGTCATTCAGTCATGCAGTTGTAGTGACTCTTTGTGACCCCAAGTGGAGATTTCTTGGTAAAGTTACTAGAATGGTTTGCCATTTCCTTCTCTGGTGGATTAAGTAAACAGAGGTAAGCAACTTACCCCTAGTCACACAATTAGTGAGTATCTGAAGCCAGATTTGAACTTGAATCATCCTGACTCTGGGTCTGGCACTCTATTCACCGAACCACATAGTTATCAACATAGTTTTAGAGAGCTTCTAAAATCCTGAAACACTAAGGGACTTGCCCAGGATCAAAGAACCAGGATATACCATTAAGGTTTTCTGGTTCCAAGAATGGCTTTCTATCCATTAGGCTATATTGCATCTTGATGAGAGTAGTCTCTTGGGCAAAGATGAACAATAGTAAGAGCAGAGCAGGGAGAAGGGCTTCTAACTAAGAGGAATATCACATTATCCTTCAGAGGCAAAATATAAAACTTCTCTGGTAGTTGATAATTGGTTCATATTTGACCTGTGACTCCTGGAAAGAAGGAGCTCAAAAGGAAATAAAATGGCAGGGATTGTTTGTCATATTCCTCTGCTTAGGGCAAGAGTTGATTCTAGAGTATGGGGTCATTCTGTTCTTATAGATGGTTTTTAAGTAGCACCATCTAGGTTCAATAAATAGATGATTTTTTTTGTTCTTTTTTATTGCTTCTTTTCTGGTTATACATGTACATTCATTTTAAAAAAAATTTTATTTTATTTAATAATAACTTTGTATTGACAGAATCCATGCCAGGGTAATTTTTTTACAACATTATCCCTTGTACTCGCTTATGTTTCGATTTTTCCCCTCCCTCCCTCCACCCCCCCACCCACCCAAATGGCAAGCAGTCCTATATAGTAATTCATTTTTAATATACATTTCTTTATGAATCACATTGGGAGAGAAAAATCAGAACAAAAGGAAAAAAACACAAGAACAAAAATAGAAGAAAAAGGAAAAAGTGAACAAAACATTGTTGATTTACATTCAGTCTCTATAGTTCTCTCTTTGGATTCAGATAGTATTTTCTATCCAAAATTTACTTGGATTGCCTTGTATCACTGAACCAAATACATAATCTTTAAATTTTTTAAAATTTTATTTCTAATTTATAGAATAAAACAAGCTTTGGTAGACTGTGACACTATTCTAGCATCCTGTCTCAATCACTTACTCCCCGTAAGAGCAAATCACTCAACCATTCTAACCCTCAGTTTTCTCATTTCTAAAATGAGGGAGTTGAAGTAATTAGCTTCTAAGGTCCCTTCCAGATCTAAATCTATGATCCTATTTTGGGAAGCTAGTATCAGCTGATGCAATGCAATTTGCAAGGCAAATCCAAGGTTGTTCAGTGATAGGGCAGGGATAGCAGACAGTACTATATGTCATTTAGAAACCATAACAGTCACATCTAGCACAATGATGAGGTACTTTCATCCAGGGCTGCCAAGATCATTGACTTCTTTCATTTCTCACAGTGACACAGTGAATATCACTGTTAGATGATAGACCAGTAGTGTCTAGAACGTAGACATACATGTCTCCATAACTATTTTTTTCTTTTTCATATTAAAAAGGAGCTGAAATAATATTTAAAATCCATTTCCCTATATTCACTGTAATAGATGTACAAATGCAATGCTGCTGTGGAAGCTGATTTCACCAAATCCCAGAGTAAAAGGAAGGAAAGAATATACTGCAAGAACTCCTTGTTTGTTGTATCTTGGTGTTCAGCAGCAGAAGCAGCATATCTCTAAGGATAACTTTGGGCCAAATCTATCAGAAATTTTCTCATATTGGCTTACTTATCATTAATCTAGGAAAATAAGGCATTGACCATTCTCCCCTGGTAACAGAGATAGGTGGATGCTGTTGAAAATTATTGTCATAATGTGCTGGAATGTTCTGCCACCAGTGGTACAGACAAAGCTTTTCTTCTGAATTAATTCACTTCCTCATCTTTCTTGGCTCTCTTAAGCCCTCCTTCCCTGTGGTATTATTTGGCAACTTTTAAAGAAAAAAGAATTGCTTTCTATTTTTAAAGATCATTTTAAAAGGCAATTTTAAATTCACATGTTGCATGATTTTTCCATGACCTCTTTAGGTGTAAGGGAGTATAATTCTCTCTATGTAGGATTAGCAATCTATAATGAGGTGTTAGCTTCAAATCTGCAACTCTTCCTCCATTCATCTCAACCCAAGGGAGTTAGGGTGAGCATTTTATAGAAAGAGGAGATGAAAAATCCATCTTATCTTTGGAACATCATTTAACCTTTCCTGGTCTCAATTTCTTCCTTTATAAAATGAAAAAGTTGGACTGGATGATTTCTAAGGTTTCTTTCACATCTAAGACTATGATCCTATGAACCTATATTTGTAAACTAATAAATGAGCCATAAGGGAGGAGCAGTAGAAAACCATGACTGAATAGCTCAAAAAATAACCTTACCTAAGTGTATTAAATAAAAATCTCAAAATAAGTTGCTTTCCTTAGGTTTTAAAGGTCAAAATTGGGATGAACTTGGTGCACTTCAACAATGAGGTGATTCAAAGAAATTTCAATAGACTTGTGATGGAAAGACCCATCTGCATTCAGAAAGAGAGAACAATGGAGATTGAATGTGGATCAAAGCATAGTATTTTCACTTTTTTTGGTGGTGGGTTTTTTTTCTTATTTTTCCCCCTTTGGATCTGATTTTTGTTGCACAGCATGACATATATGGAAGTATGTTTAGAAGAATTACACATGTGGAACCTATAATGGGTTGCTTGTTGTCTGGGGAGGGGAAAGGAAGGGAAGGAAGGGAGAAAAATTTGGAATACACGGTTTTGCAAAGGTGGATGTTGAAAATTATCTTTGCATGTATTTAGAAAAATAAAAAGCTATTAAAAAAGAGAAATAATACCACAGGGAAGGAGGGCTTAAGAGAGACAAGAAAGATGGGGAAGTGAATTAATTCAGAAGAAAAGCTTTGTCTGTACCACTGGTGGCAGAACATTCCAGCACATTATGACAATAACTTTCAACAGCATCCACCTACCTCTGTCACCAGGGGAGAATGGTCAATGCCTATTGATTATTAAAATCAAGCATATCCCTAGGTTTTGAATGATCTAAGTAGTTATAAAGCTTGAGAATTCATAACTATGTAAGGAATAAAGGAAAAGGCTGAAACTTCAAGGAATATCAGAAATGAAAGAGACTTCACACATAATCTATGCATAGAATCAAAATTCTCAAAATTTGAGTTGAGACTCCTCAGAGATCATTTTGTCCAAAATACAGTTAAAAGGTGGATCTCCTCTATGACAGCCCTAAGAAAGTGTCATCTGTTTAATTCTTAAAAACTTAAAATGAAGATGAATACCTTTACCTCTCAAGATTGTGCATTCTACTTTTAAATAGTGCTATTCTTAGGAAGTGTTTCCTCATATTTTCCTATATTTGTCTCTCTACCACTTCCATACATTGCTCCAGATTACAAAGCATTGAGAAATAAATGTGAGGAAATTTAAACACCCAGAGTAAAAATATTTTTTCTATGTCTGGCTATAAAGTAGGAAAGTTGTAGAATGGTTTCTTGGTGGGATGGCAAAATCAAATAAATTTTTTTTAAAGAATGGGGAGATCTCTATAAGTTTGTAATCAGCAAGGAAGGAGTCAGTGAATAAGGAGAAAATAAAAATTAAGTAAAGGATGATTGAAAGAATAATTCCTCTGATGGGAAGACATGATGTCTAGGGAAAAATAGATTAGTTGACAATTGTGAAGAAAAGGGCCATCTCTTCCTTCAATTTGCAACAAATGAGGAGAAAGTGGGAATGATGTTGAGTTGATGTATAATGTGAAGTATATGGTCTGATCAGCAAACTGGCTAGTTTCATTGCTAGGAAAGATGGAGTAAAATGGTAATGGGGAGAAGTGTAGAACAAACAATGGGAGGAGTAAAGTAGAGAGTCAATCAATAAGAGGAATGGTGGGCTACAGTAAGAAAACCAAGTTGAGATAATGTAACAGAGTCATATAATGGACCTAGTTTGCATGTTTGTGTGACTTCATCTATGTTCAGATGAACTTTTAGGAATGGAGAAGGCAAATGGAGGAGAAGTCATCTAATGTTCAAAAAAAGAATAACAAGACAAAAATAAAAATAGGAAAAAGGGATAAAGGATTCAGGATAGAAGACATACAAAGTTAAAATAATTAACTCTCAGGATGAAATTTTAGTGAGGGAATAAAGAGGTCAGAATTGGAATGATAACCTTGGGAAAGCAGGGAGGATTGGAAGGTCTGGATTTTGCAGTGTAGTTGAAAAATAGCTTTTCAGTAAGTGATGCAAGGAGTGATGGAAAGAGAGTAGATTATGATCATACAAATGAAGGTCATATTTATAATTATTGGAGAGGAAATACTTAAAGATAATGATGAGCTCAAGGGAATAATAATTCCTATATATGATAGTAGTGAAGTGAAGGTACAGATCATGAGAGATAAGGAGATGGATGAACTTGGAATTAAGGGAATTTGAGAGGAGATAAGCATCTCATCACTTTATTCCCCTTCCTATAGGTGGACTTTCATTTTATGAAACTGAAAATTAAGATCCAAGAACATTAAGTGACTTATTCAAATCACATTGCTATAGAGTAGAAGAAATGAGACTGAAACTCACATTTGCCACTTCTCTGAAACAACTCCAGTGGTGCTTCTATTTTAGTACTGAGGAACTAAAGTACTACAAAGACTGAAGTATGTATGACTTCAAGTATCAGGCTGCTATACTATTATGAAAACATTTTGAAAAGAAATTCATTAAACTACTGTTTAATTCTGAACTATTACAATTCAGAAAGCAAAGCTAAGAAATGCCATTTAAAAATACTCATTTTTTTTCCATTTCACTGATTTTTAAGTGGTGTCATGCCATAATAATTTTTCTTCTGGCAGTTCTAACAACCATAAGCCATCATCATCACAAATCAGAAAACCACAAATAGCTACTACACAATTGAACAGGGGGCAATATCTTCGTTAAGTTGCAGAACTAGTCACCTTCAAATATAATATATATGAATCATGAGTTATGAGACTCAGTTAATTTTTCTTCATTAGTTTCATATATGTGAATGTTTAAAGAAGTACAAATAATATCTATGATGTGGTCTGTGATATAATACAAAAGCAATTCAGAAGAAAAAACACTTCTTAAAGATTTGTATAAGTTTCTTCATAACAAATCTTTGAGAAAAATATTATATTCTTTCAATTTAATAAATGAGAAAAGTAAAGTTTAGAGGTTTTAAATGATTGGTTTATATATCCATATATATGAATATTACACATGTTATATATAATACAATATATGCTATGTTGCTTATAACTTATTAATTAATAATGATATTTATTATTACAGATAATTAGAGATTAGGACATGGATTTAGAAGAGAAGGAGATCTTATAGGTCATATAAAGTAGACCATTCATTTTGTAATTGAAAAAAATGGAGATCCAGAGTGACTAAATGCTTTTCTCAAGATGACATAGATATGCAGCAAAGATTTAAACCCAGATCTTCTGGTCACAAATCAAATGTTCCTTGCATTGCATTTCATTGTCATCTCAGTTCCAGATTCCAGTATATCTTCCATCCCATCTGTCTTCCTCATCTATAGGTATAGATTTCTAAAAACCTTTATTCAGCAATATCATACTATATACCACTGACTGTGGCCATGACTCAGGGCAACCCTCCTATTTAGTGTGGGAGGAAGACAACTAGATGGTAGTACAGGCAAATAAAAGGAATCATTTGCTGCAATTAGAGAGACATAGGAAACAAGCATTTGTGGGGAGAAATCAGCTTTGCTAGATGTGTAGAACTATTGCACTATAAGGGTTGAATACATTCTTAGCTGTGTGATCCTGGTGAAGTCACTTAATCCTAATTGCCTCAGCAAAAAAAAAAAAGGGTTAGATACAACTCTTCATTTAATTATGGAACACTTCCCATTTATATGGAGGCACCCATATAAAAGATGATTAATATTTGCTTCTTCTACCACATGGGTGTGAGTAGCTCCTCTTCACTGGCTACATAGCTAGAAACGGCTGAGTCATTAAAATTACCAGTTTGGCATGGTTTAGTTCTCTCTTTTCTAAGGATGCATCTAAGCATCTAAGGAGGAGGATTTCTTTCTCTGCAGCATGAGTATCATCACCTAGGCTGGGTAGGACCAAGGGCCAGCTTTCCCTTCCTCTTTAGGTTATATGGATCCAAGAAATGGTCTTGAGATTTCCATCTGTTTCAATGGTCTTTTTAGATTCCAGGTGGTGAAATCTTGGACTCAGAATACGTGCCAGGGAGACCTCAAAGCACAGATTCTAGGCTGGATATTACTGGATAATCTATCAGAGAAGCCCTGAGAAAGTAGGGTAGCAGGATTAAGCCCTGGGGGACCTTAGATTTAGAGTTTAGTGGGACTATATTATATAGTAATTGAATTGTTGTAAATTTAATTTTCCTCCATTCCCCAGATATTGAGGTTATATAGAAAGCAGATTATTTGCCATTTTGGGGGAAGGATGTTTGCATATTTACTTTTGATATACTTTTGAAGAGAATAAATATTCACTTTAAAAGGCTAATCCTACTGTTAAATGGTCAAGTGAAACTAAGATGCTTAGTTCCCCTAAAATTGAAAGAACATCTTTAATGGAGATGTGAACCAATGGCAGAGAGTAGACAACTCACTAAAAGTCCCTTTAAGACTGGACGAGGATTGAGATATAACATGACCAGTGGGACCACTATAGTTACTATTACAACTACATGCTAAAGAATTGAATATCTGAGATCCGTGTTAGAGCCATCACATATTACAGCATACTTTTTATCATCTCTATTAGATTGTAAGTTTCCTGAGCAGGGAACAACATTTATTTATCTTTTTGCCTACCACCATGCCTAGCACAATACCTATCCATAGAGTAGTTGTTTGGTAAATAATTATCTAATGAATGAATGTTCATACCTTTTGATAAAAGGAATTATGATTTTATTAGAATTCTCACATATATTTATTCCCAAGGGTGATTGCTTATTGCTGAACAGCTGCAATGACAATCATGACAACATGTCTCAGTGGATGGACTTGAAGTCAGGAAATTCAAATAAAGCTGCGGATACTTTTTTGCTTTGTGGCCCTGGACAAGTCACAAATCGCTTACCCATCTGACTCAATTTCCTCATCTGTAAAACAGGATTAATAATAGTTTAGTATTGTGAAGATTAAATGAAATAATATATGTCAAGGGCTTTACAATCTTTTAAAATGCTATTAGCTGTTGTCAGTAAAAGGTAAAGTGAAATAGCATTTTAAATAGTATTTTATTTTTCCAAATACTTGCAAAGACAGTTTTCAACATTCACCTTCACAACACCTTGTGTTCCAATTTTGTCTCCCTTTACTTTCTTCTCCCTCTTCCCCAATATATCAAGCAATCATATATAGGCTAAACATGTACAATTCTTCTAACTATATTTCCATATTCATCATGCTGGGCAAAAAAAAAAAATCAGGTAAAAAAGGAAAAAAAAATGAAAGGAAAAAAAAACCAAGCAAACAAACAACAACAGAAAAGAGGGAAATACTATGCTTTGATCCACAGTCTTCATATTTCTTTCTCTGGATGTGACTGGTACCTTCCATCACAAGTCTATTGGAATTTCCTTGAATCATCTCATTGTTGAAAAGACCAAGTCTATCAGAGTTGATCATCATATAATCTTGTTATTGTATACAATGTTCTTTTGATTCTGTTCATTTCACTTATTTCATTTAACCCTTTCCAGGCTTTTATTAAATCAGCCTGGTCATCATTTCTTGTAGAACAATACCATTTCATTCACATACCATAACTTAAACAGCATCTTTAAGCAGAACTTCCATCCATAAAAAATGGGTGTTCTTGACAATGACTAGAGATCAACTAGAATAAAAATGTTTAACAGTTTTATAAAATAATTCAATTAGTAAGAAATTTCAGTTATAATAAGGGCCAAACTAACAGACCAGCTGAGAAGTTTTCAGCAACCACCAACTGTTCCTGTCGCCTGTGGGGAATTGAAGTGGATCTGAACACCAAGAGGCCACAGATCCCATCAACATATCAATTTCATAACTGAGTGTATTGTAATATAAAATGTAATGTAATCTAAAACTCACTCCACTAGAAATAGTTTTCAACATCTGAGAAAGAATTCATTTTAATACAACCAGTTGTATAAGATTGCATAAATAATATGGTTACATAATTTTTGTCATGTACTTTCCACATTTCAAATTTATTGCCTATTATTAGTATGACCCTAATTATATTGTCATTTAAATGACTCCATATCCATTTCATAATGAGTCATTTGTATGACTGTTAAATGCTTTCTGTCATTGTTTTCTTTTCTTCACTGTCCTTGTTCAAAAAAAAAAAAGAGACTAATTTCTCCTGATAATAACAATTATAGGAAATATGAGTTCATGAAGCAATAGAAATCTTCAGAAAAAATATCTGTTGGGAAAAGAAAAACTTTCCTGCCATAGTGTGTGTGTGTGCGCGCGTGCACGTGTGAAGGTGCAATGAAAGTCAATCTTTTGTGGACAGTTTAATTATGGGTATAACTTTGTCCAACTTTATTAAAATTAGCACAGAACAATAACACTGCATAATTGCTGGTGTCTTTTTGATACTGGCCCCAATAGGCGGATGGACATGTGTCTTTGTAGCTGATCAGAGTTATTAGGCAGAAGGTATCTGTAAATTAAAAGACAATATGCTGTTGCATCTGGACATTCTTAGAGGAATGTATTTGCTATATTGAAGCACACTTTAAATAATGCAACTTTTTTACTTGATTATCTAGAGTTCTCTCTCTCTATGTGTATATATAATATATATATACACATATATATGTGTGTATGTATATATATATATACATATATATGTGTGTATGTGTGTGTATATATATATATATATATATGTATATATATATATATATATATATATATATATATATATATATATATATATATATACCATCATGTCATCTCTTAAAAATAGTTTTGTTTCCTTGTTGACTATCTTTATTCTTTCAATTTCTTTTTATTAACTCATTGTATAGCTAGCATTTCTACTACAATACTAAATAGTAATGGTGATAATGGACATCTTTGATTCATCTCTGAGCTTATTAGAAAGGCCTCTTTTTAATCCCATTATAGTTAATGCTTGTTTTTAGTTTCAGAAATTACTTAAAATTTTAAGAAAATATCCATTCCCTTCCATTTTTCTAGTGTTTTTAATAGGAATTCATGCTGTCAAAAAGAGCTTGTCAATTCTGTATACCTTGATATAATTATATGAGTTTTGATATTTTTGTTATGAATATGGCCAATTACATTTATAGTATTTCTCATATTGAACCAGCCTTGTATTTCTGGATATCCTACATGGTCATAGTGTATGATTTTTGTTACATATTTCTGTAGTCTCCTTCCTAGTATTTATTGGTATATAATTTTCTAGGGAAAAATCCACTAGAGAAATTGGTATATAAATTTCTTTCTCTGTTTTTTTTATCCTTATTTTAATCATCAAAACCATATTTGAGTCATATATATATAAGAAATTTAGTAGAACTCCTAGGTATATTTCAGTTTATATAATATTACAATTAATTGTTCTTTAAATGCCTGATAGAATACATTTGCGTATCTACCTGGTCCTATTTTTTTCCTCGGGGAGCTCATTTATGATTTATTCAATTTCTTTTTTAAAAGATTGGGTTATTTAAGTATTCTATCTCCTGTTAATCTGAGCAATTTATGTGTTTGTGGGCTTTTATCCATTTCATTTAATTAATCATTTTTATTGGCATGAAGTTAAGCAAAATAGTCCTTATAAGTGCTTTCTTTAATTATAATTTGTTGTGCATTCACCTTTTTTGTTTTTAATACTGATAATTTGTCTTCTTTCTTTTAAAAATCAGTTTAGACAATAGTTTATCTCTATATATATCTTCACAAAACAACTTCCTAGTTTTATTTATTAGTTGAATGTATTTTTTTGCTTTTGATTTGATTAACCACACCTTTGATTCTATAATTTCAAATGTGACTTTTAAAGAGTTTTGCTACATTTTTTCTTTAGTCCTGATTTGTCTGTATCCCATAAAATTTGATGTTGTTGTTGTCATTATTTTTAATGAAATTATTGATAATTTCTATGCTTTTTTCTCTGAGCCACTCATTCTTTAGGCTGAAATTATTGTTTTCAATTAATTTTTAATCTGTGCTTCTGAGGCTTTTTATTGAATGTCATTTTTATTATATTATGTCTGGAAAAGATATACTTAATGTTTCTGCTTTCTTCTATTTGTTTATACTTAGTACTGTGGTCAGTTATTGTGAGTGTGCAAGGCCTCTTTCTTTTATTTTTTATTAAAGTTTTTATTTCCAAAGCATATTCATAGATAATATTCTACATTCACCTTTGCAAAATCTGATGTTCCAAATTTTTTACCTTCCTTTCCTTCACCCTCTCCTCTAGCAAATAATCCAATATATGTTAAATATGTAATTCTTCTAAACATATTTCCATAATTATTGTGCTGCACAAGAAAAATCAGATCAAAAGGGAAAAAAAATGAAAAAGAAAACAAAATTCAAGCAAACAACAACAAAAAAGTGAAAACATTATGTTGTGATCCACATTCAGTTGCCACAGTTCTCTCTCTGGGTGCAGATGACTCTCTCCATCACAAGACCATTGCTGAATCACCTTGCTGTTGAAAAGAACCACATCCATCAGAACTGAGCTGTGTATAATGCTCTCCTGGTTCTAATCAATTCACTTAGTATCAATTAATGTAATTCTTTCTGAGGCCTCTTTCCTTACAATATTGTATCACATCAAAATGCTGTTAGTGAAGGAATCAAACTAAAAGATAATAGATGAAAAGAATGGCAGAGGTTGATTATAGGTTTTTTTTTTTCTGGTATATATTCCTCAATTCCCATTGTACAACCAATTGAAAAGGATTCCTATCCATTTCTTCGGCATACCAGTTACAGAATATCTAGATATTCTCCACAGTCTCTCCCAAGTCATTCCATTATATATCATTACTATTGTTCTAGAAGCAGGCTCCTTAGCCTTTTCATACTGGGAAATACCGTTAGAGACACTGTGCTATGTGTCAGTTGCTATTGTGTTCTGCCCTTATCTGAAAAATTGCTGTCTTCAAAAAATTGTCAGGGGTTCATTTTGAACAAATTGTCCATTTCTTTAATCAAGAATAATCATCTGGAGTCCCTAAAAGCATAAGCATTTTCCTTTCACTTGCTGCCTCTGGTGCTATATAAAAAAGAATGTTAAAACACTGAATGTGGTACCATTTACTAGCTTCTTCACACATTAATCAGTTAAATATCACAATTCCAGGGTGGAGAGGAGATGTTATGATCTGCAATCATGAGAATGAAGGAGCCTTATCTTGGAACAGTGTTCAGAGATGAGTAATCAGTACCAGGAAATATCATAATTGTCCATAAATACCAAATTATGCACATTTAGAGAAATACAGATTCTCAATATTTACTAAAGATTACAGTTAATAAATCAACAAAGGCCAGTCTTAGTGCTTGAAAGGGCTTACTCTTAACCAAAAGGCAATGAAGAAATACACAGGGCAAAAAAAAATTTGACTTCCTGTATCCGCAGAAAATCTAATCTTTAGAGGGATTACTAGACAATATGGAGCTCCCCCAAAAGAATTTAGGACTGGCAGTTATCCTTTCACCTTCAGATAAGAAACCAACCATATGGTTGAATCCTGGTGAATCATCTTCCATGATTCATTCCCTTACCATATAAAGCAAGTGGACATGGGCAAAATTTTCTCGGTGTCCCTTTCTTCACAAAACACACCAAAATTTCTCTCTGAGGATCCATATGCTATAGATACTATCCTTAAAGATCCAGGTAAGTTTCCTTTCCTTCTTTCTTCAGAAGGCATTAAAATTTTTTTTTTACAATGTATCCCTGCCATTGTAAGGATAGTCCTATTGGAATTCCAAACACAAGTAATAACAGGGGAAGTAGGTCAAGATAGAGAAAAGAGCAAACAATAACAAATAAAATCTAAAGATATTCAAGGCTTACTTGCACTCATCAAAGGAATTAACCCCTAAGGATTGATTACTTGGGGTTTCTAGATGGTCAGGTAAACCTTAATCTATGGGTTTGCAGGGCACAAGTATCTCACAATAAAGCAAGCAATCTATGTATTTTTAAATGCAAAAAGGAAATAGAAATAGTTCTCAACTAAGCAGCAGGACTGTGGTATGAAACTTCCTTACACTTTACATTGGTCTCAGTATCAATATTAGTACAAAAATCAGTGATATAGAAGGTATCAACATTTAAACATTAAATGAGTCAATAAATATAAAAATCAAAAAATGAGGCAATTAGATGGCACTAAAACAGAGGGAAATTTTGGAGGACAAATTTCCTCTGGAAGCTTACAACTAAGGCATTAGAAAATAAATGTTCAAGTTAGAGAATTTCTAGTGTTATGAAGAACCAAATTTATTCCAGATAGAACCTTATATAGTTACATTTTGTTCTACTCTTCTAAAACTAGGTTAATTAATCTGCTCCAAGGGCTTTTAAGGGTAAACCTCAGTGATTAGATGCCATTGGTTCAATTTATTGGTTTTGTTCTTCCTACTTTTAGTCAGCAATTAATAATGCCTCATTTTAATTTAATTGCTTAAAAAGGATAGATGCTTTGCAAATATAACAAGCATATAATATAACATATATATGAAACACAAATATAACTTCATATCAGTTTAGGGACACACTTTCTTCTATTCTACCTATTTCTCTGGAAAGAATAGATTAATACTTATCACTTACTCTTGATAGCATTGGTCCTATCAGGTTCACATCCAATGTAGTTTCACAATGGAATAAGTCCTAGTCTGAACTACTTGTTGGGTTGGGCCATTGCTTAATAGGATATCAAGTGCTTGACACATTAGAATGTTGCCTAGAGTGTCAATCTTCTAATCTTTCAAAAGTGACATGGTTGGAGTCTTTATTTCTGTCACCTTATAGGGACAAAGGTTCAATGCTCATGTCACTGGGTCATTGGTGGTCTCAGAAAGAACAACCCAAACCTCTCAACTTAAAGCATTGTCTTTCACTAGACTGTCTGTGAAAGTGTCAGACTGAGTGAATATGCAAAGAAAATAATGTTCTTTCCTTATTAAAATGTCTCTTAAAATAACAAATATGTTCTCAACTTTGTTTTATTGCTGTCCTTTGAATGTTCAGAAAGTAAACCATAAATTAAGGAATATACAGACTTTATAAACTTCAGTTGTCAATCCCCAAGATAAAATGCTTCATTTTGTCAAGATTTTTTTTTAAACAAACAAGAAATCAAGAATCATGTGAAGATGATGCAATGGAAGGTTACTTAGGTCAATCTTCAGCCTCCATTCCCCCCAAATTAAGAAAAATGGTCCAAATTAAGAAAAAACACATATGAAAGGGAGAAAAATTTGCAGAAACTAGCAAGCACAAGGTAATTATCCCAGAAACAATTAACCAAAGAACACTTCACTGATCTCTAGTTTCTGATATTCCTCTCCTTGGTATGTGCTATAGACAAGAGCTATGATGATCTATAAAAGTCTCTTCACCTTCAAAGTGACTGTAATTTTTGGAAATAACTTTTATTTTAAGAAGTATCTTAATTTGGGAGGGAGGATTAAGATTTACATATCAGATCAGATTAAGTTTATATAATGCTTGAGATCAAGAAAATGTTATGAGCATTAAGGAGTAAGAAGTCTGGAGAAGAGAACATAGAGAAGGGAAAGAACCATAAATAAGGTCCTGGTTACAAATATTAAATGCTATATAGGTGGAAACAAATAGTAGAAAGAATGAGAGAAAGGCTTTAATCTTAATAGTCTCTCAGTATATCTCTTCAAGCAGTATTCTTGGGAGCTTTCAACTCTTTCATGATCAGTAATTTTGGTCAAGCCAAAGGTGTGAAGAAAATCAGTCAGAGAGAAGATGGAAGGCAAAAAACTTGAATTGGTAAAAGTGGAAAACCTGACCAAAAATAACTATCTCTCAAAATATCTCTGCATTAATTTCTCAACTGGATACCATTACCTCTTAAGAACACAGATTTGTCCAGCCTAATGGTCTGAGAGAAAAGGGGGCAGGCAGCAGAAACTATGACATGAACCCAAAATAGCACTGAACCTATAGAAGGGATGAAGTGGTGGTATGAAGTACTTTTTGCAAAATGACCATGATAGAAAAATTATCAGATGAGTTCAGGAGAAGAAATAAATATTCTAAGAAAAAGCTATCTCACTGAACAAATACTTTGGATATAATAAAGAGAAAAGTAGAAAATATTTAGACAAGTCCTTAATAATCTTCTAAAGTAACAAAGGAGTGACCTCAGGATCATTCATAATCATTTGGAAGAGCTATCAAATAGGTAAAGAAAGATATCAAAGAAGCAAAAAGAAAAAGAAGTCTTAAGGAATAAATCATGAAATCTAACATGGATGGATAACTTAAAGCAAATCAAATAATGGTAGATTCTTTGAAAAAGAAGATAACAGAATTAGAAACTCCAAAAATGTAAAGGCAGAAAGAAAATTAATTGAGCAAAATAAAAAGACATGATATGATACATGAGAGCTTTTTAAACAAGTATATAGAATTTGAAGGTTAAAAGTGAAAGATATTATCTAAAGGGTGTAAATATTCTGGAGAAACACCACAAAAAGGAAAACCTGAATATCATAATTTGAAAATGCCAAAGAAAAGGAACCTCAGCTTTAATTCATGAAGAAACATCATGTCAAGCTTAAGAATCACAGATTGAAACAACACATTTTGTAGGTATCAAGAAAAAAATTCTTTTTAAAGGAGAATCAAACAGAACAGCATTAAGTTCCTCTTTGTTTATAAGATATCAAGGGAAAATTTGGAATATGATGTTCAGAAAAGCATAGGAAATTGGTTGGTTTTCAAATAGTACCCTGAAAAGTTGAACCTAAACAACAAAGAAATTATTGGTACAAGATATACATTAGAACTTTTTCTTTCAAAAGAACCCAAAGATGAACAAGGTAATCAATATGAAACTAGCCAATTACAATAAAATTGGAGACTTTGGATTGGTAATGAAATACGAAGAAGTGAAATGTTAATGCTCATGAGCATAGGGAAAAGATAAGCCATGAATTCAGAATGGTTTTTTTGTTCATTTGTTTGTCTGATTTCCTTTACAAAAGAAAAAAAAGACCTCACACATTTTTCAAGATATTGACTAAAGAGAATATCAATTCACTAATTAATTGATGACTCAAAAGTTATAACAGATAAAATCAGGAGAGTTAAGGGAAGAAATAAATGAATATTTTGAGGAAAATTCTTACTCATTATTAAATGAATCTTTAATGTGTGATAACATGTAGGAAATCCTTTTGGGTAGGGAAAATTGCAGTGAAATAAGCAATCTAAGAATAAATACTTGTCAAGATGTGAGATAACAGGTGAATGAATGGCTTTCAATTTATTCCTGTCTTTAGTATAGTGGAAAGTAAGGGGCTATATTACAGATGGAAGAGTAAGAGTTGAATCCTAGCACTCAGTAAACTCTAGAAGAGTTATGAAATTATCTTACAGAAGTGGGATAAATCAGGAATCCAACAAAGAAATGCTAATTGGTATCAGTCATATGTCTTTTTTTTACTAATTCTCTCAAGGGATGGTGGGAAGTGGTTAGGACTCCTAGGAACACTACTCATAGAGTTGAATAGAGTCAAAGTGTTAAAGGAAGTGTGATCAGTTGTCAAGAGGGACAAATTAGGAAAGTAAAGGTAGAGAAAAAGATTGGATCCTTAAGATTTGGGTTATACAGCATTTCTCATAATAACCTATTGTCCACACTAAAAATTAATATTCAAAGGAATAGATTCAAGAATATCCTAAAAGGAAAAAGCAGAGGAATAAAAACAAAATTTTTGGAAAGTATGTTGCAAATTAAAGAAATAGAATGGGTGAAATGGGTGACAAGAAGAATTAGGGTTGTTGTAAGGAAATGAGTTTGCAAAACTTCGGGCAGAATGAATTTTAATGGGCTATTAGCTAATTTATTAGCTAATTTGGTATTTTTGAGTCTACTCATTAAGGGAATTTATCATACTTTTCTTTTTCAGTATTATATTTGCCATTTTTAGTAAATAACATGGAATTTTCTTCATAAACATGGTCATTAACTAAATTTATGAATTATAAAAGAATTTATTCTTTAAATTGCCTTCCATTTATTTGCCACAGGAATTATAGTCTGGATCTATGTCTTTTCTCCACATTCCATTTTCATTACCAATAACTTCTTTGAGCAGGTCAGGATTAAGTTGTTTTCAATAGCATGCTATATCCTTTTATCATTCTCCCCTTCTAAGTTTCTAGTAAGCTTGATCTTTGCACTTACAGTTTAGATAGGTGATTCAAGAATGACTCAGAATCATTAATGAGTTTTTTTCTCTGTGAAGTTAGAATTAATTTTATTTTTGTGATTTATTCAGTACTTGTATCCAGTGCTATTAATTGCTCAAAGAAAAAAATTACGAAATATAGGTGGGAGTAAGATTCTGTGTACTCTACAAAAAATCTTTGGCTTCTTTCATTCTTTATTACTGATCCATGATTTCCGAAGTATTTCTTGACATTCAATTTTGCTTCTCTGTGTTCAGTAACATAAGGAAGTATCAAAATAGGTTGTGATTTAAATTGCTTTTAATTTTTTAAACTATTCCAATAACAAGTATTATTTTTTTAATATGTCTCTCACATTACCAGTAGGATTTTGAGCAAATTAAAATGAAACTTTAAAAATGTTATCTATATATTTACATAATCCAGCAAAAATAAATTCTCCCAAAAGACACAATAAAAAAGTATATCTCTTTCTGAATTTTAAGTTCATTACTTTTCTGTTAGGAGGTAAGTGGTGTTTTTTAGTTTCAGTCTTCTAGACCTATGATTTATCATTGCATTGATCCAAATTCTAATCTTTTGTTATTGTCAATGATAAATTATTTTCCTAAATAATCAATTTTGGTCTTTATCAATTCATGAGGGTTTTCCTCTGAAATTTTCTATATCACCATTTTCTAGGAAATAATAATATTCAATTTTATTAATAAATCATAATTTATTTAGACATTCTCCAATAAAAGGAACCCCCCTTAGATTTCAGTTTTTGATAAAAATGAGCTGCTTATGAATATTTTGTATGCATAAATCTTTTCTTTTTTTGATTTCTTTGGGAGTATAGATCTAATAATTTATAACTGTTTCAGAGGATGTGCATGATTTAGAACTTCTTAGGCATAGCTCCACATTTCCTTTCATAATGGCTGGACCGATTCATAGCTCCACCAAGAACCCATTAGTAATACTTGTTTTGCCACAGTCTCTAATATTCATCAATTTCTTCTTTTGTCATACTTAGCAATCTGATAAGTATGATTTAGAACCACAAATTTGCTTTAGATACTTGTCTAATTATTAGTTATTTAGAACATTTTTTTCCAAATGATCTTAAACATTCACACATACATACACAGGCACATATATGAAACAAGAATATTATGAAAGGAGTTTGTCAAAAATGTTTTTCAAGGTTACACATTGTCCTTCTATATTGTTTAGCTATTTTTCAATCTTGTGGTGCTTTTCTTTGCGAAGATATTAGAGTAGTTAGCCAATTTTTTTGACAGCTACTAAATGTCTGAGTATCTTAAGTAAAGTGAGCTGGAAGAGAAAATGGTAAACCATTTCAGACAAGAAAATCCCAAAATAAAGTCACAAAGAATTAGACATGACTGAAGTGTGCAAACAATAACACAATTAACTGTATTTGACTTCTGATTTTTTTTACTATATTGATCAATGATTATGTTAATAAGCATTTATTAAATACTACGTGGCAGACACTGTGCTAGATATTGGCTGCCCTCAAGTGTGTTGTTATATTTATTTGTGTAAAAACTTTTATTTTTTGTATCATCAAAAATTTCCATGTTATTTTATATGAATCTATCACCACACACACACACACACACACACACACACACACACACACCCAAAACTAATTTTTTGTTCCTCTTATGTGCTTATTGATATGAATTTTTATGCCTAGCGTGTGTATCCATTTGGGACTTTTCTTGGTATGTAGTATAAGATTTTGATTTAAACCTAATTTCTTCTAGACTGCTATTCAGTTTTCCTAGTTTTTTTCCAACTGTCATTCTTTTCCTCAAAAACTAAGATTCTTGGTTTTATTCAATTATTTATTATGTTAACCTTATTTATGCATTTCTGGAAGTTGTATGTCTAATTTTTTTCATTAATCACTTCTCTTTTTTTTTCAAAACCAATCAGAAAGCACTTTTATGATTTCTTCATTGTAGTTCATTTTGAGATATATTTCTGATACACCTCTGTCTTTTCCATTTTTTTCATCATTATCCAGAAGAATCTTGGTCTTTTGTTTCTCCATATAAATTTGTTATTATTTTTCTAGCTCTATGACACATTTTTTTTGGGGGGGAGAATTTATCTTATAACACTAAGTAAGTAAGTTAATTTGGGTAGTATTGTGTTTTTATCATATTGGGTTGATCTACCCCTGAGCAATTTTTTTAGTTTGTATTCACTTCTGCAAGAAATTCTTCATAATTAAATTTGGAGAGATCCTAAGTGAATTTTGGAAGATACATTCCTAAATAGATTATGGCTTTTCCTACCTTTCTGCCTCTTCTTTCTGGGTTTGTTGATTACATAAAGAATGCTGATTATTTATGTAGATTTATCTTACATTCTACAATGTTGCTGAAGTTTGCCAATTCAGTTTTAAGAAACTTAAAAGTTCTTTGGAGAATGTCTTAATTATCTCCCTTTGAGACAGAAACTACAGTGATTTTCATTGTGGTCTTTTAAAAAAGGAATTAGGAACACTAAAATATATGATAGCAAAATATGTCAAGAAATGCTGTTTCTTATTGTTATTTTGTCTGCACAAGAAAACACACACACACACACACACACACACACACACACACACACTCCTTTATTTGCTTCTTCCAGAATAACTTTTAGCCATACTTTCATTTTGCTTCCATTTCCTTCTTTCTTTTACCTTCCTCTGTAGCAAGAATACCATAATTGAAACAATTCAGGTTTTCTAGTTGTTACTTATTAGTGAAAAAGACATTTAGAGTGTCAACTATTAGAATAATCTAAAATATTAGAAATAATCTAAAAAAATGATTTTTAGCTTTTTCTCCCCTTGCCACTTTTTGTTAATCTACCAGTTGCAGAAACAGAAAGTGATTACAAAGAACTGAGGTCATTTTGTATCATTTTTTGTTTCATGGATTGTCATGGCTAAAGAATTCATCTCCCTAATTAAATACGTTTTTTCCTCCCCAAAGCAGGCTTGATCTGTTGCTTAACTGTCTGCACTTGAAATCTTTCCCTTATAGTAGAACATGCTACCAGTTAGGCTGTGTTAGCAATTTTATATGACTCAAATGAATTGTAAGTTATAATGAGACAGTTTATGTTTATCATCTATAAGTTTTAAGTATTTTGCCTATCATTCCAAATTCTAATTTTTAAACCCATTCCTTAATTTGATTGTTTTTGTTTTGCTTAGAAATGCTGATTATATACCTTATAACTGTCTTAAAGAATGCTTTTATTTTTGATAAGAATTTATAATTTTTCCAATCAGGAGAAATCATATCCCCTTTAGTTGCCTTCTGCTTGTATAATATTTTAAATGGAGTAGAGTTTTTTAAAAATCATTCATAGTATATGTATAAATATACATATGCATATATGTAGATAATAGATTTTTTTCCTTTTGTCAAGGGGCCGGAAAGTCTTTACTCAGTAGGTAAAAGAACTGGTCAATGTATTTTCTCTTCAGATCCTTGTAGAGAAGAGTAACAACTGCTATTTGCATTTAAAACATAATCAACTAGCTTTTTTTTTTTTTAAAGAAAACTTAAGTATTTGAAGGCGGTTTTATTGTCTCTTCTGTCATAATTGTCTTTCTTCTCTGTCACACACACATGCACACAAATGTATTATAAATACACATATGTATACATGCAAACACATATATAGATATGTATATTTATATATCTTTCTATCTATATTTTTTAACTAAGTGCCTCCTATGTGCCTATCACTATGTTAAAAGCTGGGGATAAAACAAAAGGCAACAAACAGTCCCTGCCCTCAAGGAGCTTACAATTTTATGGGGGAGACAACATTCAAACAGTATATACAAAGCACACATTATAGGATAATAGGGAAATTATTAACTGAATAAAGGCACTAGAATTAAGACAGGCTAGCAAAAGTTTCCTGAAAAACATGGGATTTTAGATGGAAATTAAAGGAATCCAGGGAAGTCAATAAGTTGAGTTCCAGAGGGAGAACATTCTCTAGAGGGAGAACATTCTAAGGGACACTTAAATACATTTGTACTACTTTGTTATAAGCCACAACAATTCTAATTCACAATAATCTTTGATAATTAAATCTCTCTTTTGTCTATTTTGTCTGACATCTCTATAACAACAACTGCCAAAAAAAAATCCCCAGAAAAAAAACCTCCTAAGTACTTTAGTATGATATACACAAGTCTGAATTTGGAGTCAGAGGACATCTATTTGAATTCTTGTCATCTACCACTTGTATGATCTTTGGCAGATTACAATTTCTTTGGTTCTCATTTTCTTTATTTATAAAATGAAAGTTTTAGTTCTTTAGAGACATATTTAAGATTTCTTGAAGCTATAAATCTATGATCCTCCAAAAGACAGAGGGCATTCATCACAATGCCCTTTTATATTTTCCTCTTCTTGTTTCTGAGACTTTTAAAAACACTTTCAAACTTTTTACTGAATAAAATTTTGTTATTATTGTTCAAAGTGAGTTGTTAAATATGAAATTGGAATCCAGTACTAAGCATAGATAAAAGCACCACTAATTTTCCATGATCTTTCTTTCTTGTAGACTTCCTAAAATCTTCCTTCAAAAACCCCCCAGATTTCTTTAAAGGCCCTGGGAAGAACCTGACTTGGTGCTAGAAAATAGCCAGAGGGCTAATGGGAAAAAGGTGTTATGAATTAAATATTTGTAGTGATAGTAGAAATGGAACATGAGAAACAACAGCTATGATTCTATTATACTCATTTTTCTCCAGCATGGTACCAAATTGTGATTTATTTGGCCCTTTTACTTGGCTTCCCTCTGTATTTGGCAGTTCCACAATTAAACAAAACTCAAATCATGAACTTGTTTGGAAAGAGATTTGCTGAGAGTTTTGGCAGGAAAACTCACTGGAATCCTAGACAAAACTAAAGATTGTTTTAATTTTTTATTTCTCTAGTTGTTTGAGGAATTATTGTATTAATAGTTCACATAAAGCCTGGGGAACTCAAATCTATTGGTTAATATACTGTCAAATTACTTAAGAGGATGATGAAAACACCCTTTCCCCATCTTAATTTGTTTAATATGTACTTTGCTTTTAAAGTAATACCCTTTTTCTTAAATTCCATCAGAGGTTCCTAGAGAGCCAGCATTACTGAGTGATACTCAATAGATTCCTATCCTCTCCAGAACTCACTTTTTCTGCCGATGTTTTCTTAAGTTTCCCCCTTTCTGGCAAGGTTTTGATTGTCATACCTACTTTTACCAGAGGGAATCTCAAATCTCTTCTCCACCTGACCCTTTGCCTTTCCTTTCTAAAAATAATACTCCTAGGGAGCGCACAAGGATTTCTAGATCTTTCTTCCCTATAGTTGAGTTCTTAGGACCATCCACTCTCAGATGAAATCACCTAAATGCATTGTTTTCTTTAATTAGAGTGTGAGCTCCAATGGAGTAAAGATGGTCTTTTTTTCTGATTGTAGTCCAAGCTTTGAATCTAATACTTTACTTATCTTAAATGCTTAATAAATCTTCTTTCTAGTCTAACATTTTTTCATTTCTCTCTTGCACCATTCTACTTGATTCATGTAAATCTATATGACTTGTGTAGATTGAGTCTGATGTTAAATCCTGAAGTGGCCTGATATTGGAATCCAAAATCTTTTATCTTACATCTTCTAAGTGAATAGAAATTATAGGAAAACCAAGCACTACCTTATTTTGCCAAATATATGAAATAGTGCAACTTTTGTGGTACATAATGGATAGATAAATGACTGGAATTAGAAAGATCTGTAATTCAAGTTTTGCATTTAACACATACTAGCCTTGTGACTGAGGAAAAGTTATAATCTCAGACAACTCTTTACACAGGTTAAAGAATACCACGAATTCCCCTATACCAATGAGGTAATTGTTTAACAATTACCTTAATATAAAGTCTTTGTCAAATAATATACAGTATGGCATAATAGAAAGAGTGACGCTGAATAAATTATTTAAGTTCTCAGTGTCTCCAGAAATTCTCTAAATCCAAAAATTGTAGAATGGTTGCTACATAATCCAACCTCTTCCTATCTTTCTAGTCTTTTTGTACTTTACTCATTCCCATTCATGCTACATTTGAATGACACTGATCTATTTGCCATTCCTTGTACATGATACTTCATCTCTCTCTCTCTTTTTTTTTTTTTGCAGACTATCTCTGATGCTTAGAATACTCTTACTCTCTATCTCTGTATTGCTGTTCAGGTAGAGTATGTTTACTACTTATTTTACTTATTATATCAAGAGAAAGATCCTCAGAACATTGGATAGATCCTCAATGTGAAATTATGGGGAAAATGTGCAAAGACAGGAGAAAGAGAGCACACAATGGTGGGAGTTAGAAATTAGAGAATGTAAAGGAAGACAAGGGTACCAAGGAGAAGGAGGTTAATGCCAGTGAAAAATTCAAGCAAAGGAAGGGGGAAGAGAGAAGCCATAAGGAAAAGAGAAATTTTAAAGGACCAACACAAAACCAATCTGATATTGGACAATTGAAATGTGAACTCCTGAGACTTAGCTCTTTACCTGACACATTGCTGTTTTTAAATAAAGTATTTGTTTTGAAACAATTTGATGCCTCCTCAGGATAACTCAGACCAAGTTTCCTTGAAATTTCTATTAAAATGCAAAGCCTCTGCTCTTACAACCAAGACTATTGATCTATATTATGCAGCCAAAAGCCTTTTCATATCAGATTCTAATCCAGTCAGAATTTATTCAACTGCTTACCATGTCCCAAGAAAATTCTATTCAAGTAAATATGAATAGGAGTCACTACCAAGTCTGAACTGAATACCAAATGTGTATCCAGACTATGAATATAACATTATCTTAGTATTCTAGATAAAACCCGAAGAAATGTATATTGTGATATTTAGACAAATGATAATCCAATGGCTTTATACTGTGGATCTTTTAACATCTGGCAATCTTTATTTTACAAATGGAGAAAGAGATATTTAATGTCACTAAAGTTTGTAGGAAATTGGTATAACTAATGGTGGGATTTAGGAAACAAAATTATCTGTCCTTTAGATATTAGGAAGCTCTTTCTGTTTTTGTATTGTAATATGGTAAGTGGATCTAAAAGTGAAACAGGGGCTGTTTAACTGAAATGAGATCTTGAATTTGGATCTTATTGTTCATTCTCTGGTCTTCTTTGATATCACTGAAATTTCTATGATTTATCTCTGTTTCTCTGTTCTTTGAAAAGGCCAAAAAGGAATATTGTATTTGTCATCAGGTACTAGGTTAAAATTTTGATTCTTCTACATATTAGCTTTGTGGCATTGGGATAATCACTTCACTTTTTTGTTTCATCTTTCTTATTTGTAAAATGAGAGAGTTGACTAGATGATTCCTAAAATCCTTTCTATTTTAAATCCTATAAATTCTAGGTTATTCTGTAAGGATGTCTTAACTCCTTTCCTTGTAAGTAATTTTCTTATAAGATGATTGCTGAATGCTAAATAATTAATGTGTCTATATATAAAATCTATCTATTTATCTCATCAAACTTAGTATTTTGGTCGCTTCTGTTAGTATCTCCTCTAGTGTTTGAAATATTTAAATGTTTATGATAGTGAAAAACTGTTTCATTTTGACTATGAAAACATTCAGTAAATGTGTATTAAATGAATATGCAGCCAATAACATAAAGATATTAGGTCTTTTATGAATTGATATCATGTAAGTTTTTACCTTGAGATCATTTGTTTAGCTACTTCCTTGGACAGTTCCTCATAAATTTACTTACTACTATAGTTTTGAAATTTTCTGTTTCACATGATGTGCTCTTGTCACTGCTAGGACTAAAAATGAGATGGTCAATCATACTCAAAAATTTTTACAGAGGACAGAAATGCTATACTTAACTAAGCTCTCTTTGGTTTTATAATATATCTAATAAGACAATGCAGTGGAATAAGGACTAGAGTGGGAGCCAGTCAACCCAAGTTATAATTCTGGTTCTACAAATATCTGGAAGATCTTTGGCAAATGATTTCACCCCTCCAGATGTCAGTTTCTCTGAGATGCTACATTTCTACAACTTAGACTTTTTCTTCATTGTTTTACAATAGTTGTGGATTTGGAGGTCTCTGGGAATTTAATAATGGCTCATATTTCTATGATATTTTAAGATATACAAAACAAATTCCTCAAAAGATCCTGGAAGAGACATAAAACAAGTATTATCTATATTTTGTGGCTGATGAAACCGAGGTTCATAAACATTAAGTAGCTTCTCTTTGGATTTATTGTTAGGAATGAAAGTAAGATTTGAATTTGAGGCTTCTCCTGGATCCAAGTCTGGTGTTCTTTCCACTTCTCAGTACTTAGCTGAAAGTTTATAACAAGAAGTTAGAAACTATCTCCAAACTCAAAACTATTTTGCAATTAGAGAAAGAGATATGATTTAATGTCACTAGAGTTAGTAAGGAATTGGTCTAACTAATGGTAGAATCTAGGAAACAGAATTATCTGTCCTTTAGAAATTAGGGAGCCTTTTTTTGTTTCTGTATTGTAATATGAGCATTATTTTCCAAATTATACTCCATATGCACCTGTTCCTTTTTTAACCTCTATCTACCATTCACAAATGGCTGGATATGAAATTGTATAAAACTGTAACAAACCACTGACAATTTGGTTAAAACAATTTAGATCATACTTTGGACATTACAAAGTACTTTAATTATTATGTTATTCCATGTAGATAAAAAAATCTATATTATTTTTATTTCAGGTCTCAATCTGAGGACCAGAAAAGTTAAATAGCTTGTGTAGGATTGTAGAATTATTATAGCAAGAAGGCTAAAACTCTGACCTCCCAATGATATCATCAATTGTAGTCACTTCCTATTATGTTATTCCATTCACTGTCAATATAATCACCTGGTGAAAGATTTCACCAAAGGCATATATTTCTACCAGTTCAGAGACACTATGGGGAGGGGTATTAGCCATGCTCTTTTTTCCAGCCTGATATTCACTATTAAAGGTGGTGACAGAGATTGTAAAACCAGAATGATATCAGTCAGTCAAAAACCATCTATTAAGTAACTGCTATCAAGTATGTAATTATTACTAGAGAAACAAAGACATAAATCAGACTTACCATCAAAAAAATTGTATTTCATCAGGGGAAAATGTGTAAATAAATTAATAACTGCAAAGTATATACAAAGAAGTTGGGAAACATTAATAACTGGGGAGGCAGAAATCCAGAAAGGCCTCCTGTAGGAAGTGGAACTTGAGCTAATTATTAGGGGTTAGAAATGGAGGTGAGGACAAAGGGTATTTCTAGTATGGAAGACAGATTGTGTAAATGTATCGTAAAGGGAGATAAAAATTTAATCTGTAAAAATCAATAAGTAATCCAATTTGTCTGAAATACAATATAAAATTGGAATGGATCTTTACATTGTCTAACTTGGCATCTATTCTATTCATCTATTATACAATTGACAATCCAATTAGTTGCCTTTGTATTTCCACATATTTATTATGTTTAAGCATTATTCTGAATAGTAATCCACAGGTTTTCCCAGGCTACCAAAAAAAATTTAAGAAGTCTGCTCTAATCCAATTTTTTCATATTGAAGATGAATGAAGGTCTGTATAGGTGAAATGAAGTGTTCAAAATGATACAGATGATTAGAAAGTTGTGAGGGCCTGAATTTGAATACAAGTTCTCTGGTTTCAAGCAAGCATTAAAAAAAAAAGTTATTTATTTATTTAAAATTTAAATTCAAAATAAAAAAGAAAAAAAAATAGAAAAAGATAAAAAAGATTATTATGTGTATAGTGGAATGTAAGAGGAGATTCAAAATATGAGCCAATAAACTTTTATTTCAGGAAAGCCTGTAAAATAAATAATACATATTGGAGTCAAAGATATCCATCTTTTTTGATTTTGCATAGGTTTTTTTTTTTTTTTTGTCGTTCTTTGCTATGAACTATTCACTCTATTTTTTCTTCCTTTCTTCATTACAACCTCTTCCAAGAAGGCTGAAATTAAGCATGGGCATATTTTTCTTTCTTTCTTTCTATCTTTCTATCTATCTATCTATCTTTCTGTCTATCTTTGCATCTATTTATCTATACACAATACAAACATGCATATGCAAACACACATATACACATATATATACACTTATATATACATAGATATCTATAATCATATGCATATATGCAGATATTCATTCATATATATCTATGTAAAGCTGTATTACACTTTTCTGTCTTCTGTTTCTCTGGAAGTGAGTAATATCATCCTTAATTCCAGGCTATTCCATATTTTTCTACATCCAACAAATTATAATTTCCTAAATCACATTAATATTACAATCTTATGCTATCTAATTATTTTAAATAGTCTAGAACAATATTCATTAATATGAGTAATATATAATTTCCTTATTTTCTCTTTTGATTAAACCTATTTTAACTTTATCTGAGATCTTTAACTTTGTCTGAGATCAACAATTGCTACCTCTATCTTTTTCTAATGAATTCTACTCCTGATCATTATTATTGTATGTTTGTGTGTTTTCTTTTATTTCCTATCCCTGCTGACTCCTCTGCTTTACTTCTACTGACAACCTTGCCTTGCTATTACTTAATCTACTCCCTTGCTCCCTAGGATCCTTTCCTTATTCTCTCTCCTGACCTTTTCCCCACCTCTTTATCCCATTCTCATTAATCTATGATCTTATCCCATTACCATTAATTTGGACAGCCTTATTCTATACTCCCCTTATCCTACTCCCTCCTCTCATTTCTTTGTAGATTTAGAAGACTTTTATATTTTTAATTTTCATTTTTATCATTGATATCTATCTATCTGTCTGTCTGTGTATGTCTATCTGCTATCTTTAACCCATTCTTGAATATAAGTAGTATTCCAGAACTACCAACCCTTTGCCCCCAACTAATTCCTTGCATCACTTCTTGTCTTCATACCTCATTCACATCACATAATTACTTTTCTTACCCTTTCCAACAAAATTTGCTTTTTTTTTAGAATAACATCATATTCAATTCTACCCTAATCATTCTTTCAAAGTACCCAAATACCAGAGACAATCTTAGACATATAATTTACATTTTCATATATAAAATATAAACATATTGTCCATATTGAATTTCTTGAAATTAGTCTTTGGTATTTATCTAATATTTCTCTTGGATATATAAAATTTTCTATTAAGTTCATTTTGTTGTTATATTTGGCAACAAAATATTGAGAGTCTGACATTTCATTGAACATCCTTTTTTTCATTCCACATTATGTATAAGTTTGCTGAGTATGATTTTTTTGGGCTGCAACACTAATTCTTTTGCTCTTTGATATATAGTATTCCAATAATCTTGTGATGAAGAGAGCCATCTACAGCTAGAGAGAAAACTGTGGGAACTGAGTTGTAAAGGGCTGAAACTCTTGAGTTCATTCACTGAGGTTCGGACAAGCAAGCCCTTAAGGCTAATTACCAATTGGACAATACTCTATTAGCATTTGCTTGGAAAATGGCCTGTCCTACCATTCTGTGCTGGCTCCATTGGTTGGTGTATAGGGAGATTGGGAGGAGGAAAAAAGGATGGAGTAAGAAAGCCAGAGTGACTCCTGGCTGGATTTGTGTGGCCATTCCATTCATGTCCACAAAGAATAAAAATCAAGGACTTTTGCTGATCCTGACTCTGGCTGATTCTAAAGTATCCAGAGTGCTAACGCAGTCATCACACTGAGTGTGGACCACAACATAGCATTTTCACTTTTTCTGTTGTAGTTTGCTTGCATTTTGTTTTCTTTCTCAATTTTTCCTTCTTGATTCAATTTTTCTTGTGCAGCAAGATAATTGTATAAATATAATATTTATATAAATACATTTAACATATATTTTAACATTTAATATGTATTAGATTACCTGCTATCTAGAGGAGAGGATGAGCAGAAGGAGAAGAAAATTTGGAATACAAGGTTTTGCAAGGATCAGTGTTGAAAATTTACCCATTCATATGTTTTATAAATAAAAAGCTTTAATAAAAAAGTTATGCTATAAATATTTTTTATATAAGATCTTTTCCTTTGCCTGAAAATTCCTTTTTGATGTATTTGATTTGATATTTAGATAAGATGTCATTATCTTCATTTTTTAGATGAGGAAATGAAAACCAGAAAGATTTAAAAAATTAGGTAGGTACCATATCTCTCTTCCTAGATTGTGAGTTCTTATTCATTTAAAAAATTTCTATAGTAAAGGAAGCTAGTTGGTACAGTGGACAAGTCCTGAAGTCAGGAGGGCCTGAGTTCAGATCTGACTTCAGACACTTCCTGGCTGTGTGACCCTGGCAAGCCACTAAACCCCAATTGCCTCAAAAAAAAAATCCGGTTTCTAATGTAGTGCCTGTCACAGAGGAAGTGTTAAATATGTATTTGCTGAATTAAATCAATTAATCAATCAATTTTGTGCCATCCACTGTGTTAAATTATCCAATTGAATTGAAATAAGGTTCAATCAGGAAGCAGAAGCAACACACAAATGCAGATTTTCAGATTCAAAATTATGTTATTAAACAAAATGACAATAGATATTTTATTTCTGCACCTTTTTTTTCATAACACACATTTGAATATATCATCTCTGCTCTTCTACTATTGAGCTATCCTTTATAATTAAGTTTTCCCATCAAGATCAGCAAAAAGAATTTACAGTATTCTAAGCTCATAGTTCACCATCTTTTCAGAACAAGCTAGAGCATTATAATTGTGTAGTATTTAGTTTAATTTATTATATTATTATAGTCATTGTGTACTAGCTTTCCTGGTTTTTGTTTACTTCATTCTGTGCTAATTCATATAAAATATTGCATTTTCCCAAATTATTAATATTTATCATTCCTTCCAGTGCAATATATCATTTAATTAATATTATATTACTTATTCAACTGTATCCCAATTGATTTTGTAACTCTTTGGCTCAACAAAAAGTATTCCCATGAATATTTGGTTATAGAAGGAATATTCGCCCCCTTTCTTCGAAAGTCTTTCCAGCTGTGGGCTCCAATCGTGTTACCTCACAAGTAGCAAGGGACTTTGAAAGCTTTGAAAGTAAAAAAAGTAAAAAAAAAAAAACTATGTAGATCAGCTTGATCATAGTATCCAATATGAAAAGCAGACTAAGGAAGTTTCTATGTACTCTAAGAAAAACCATAGAAGTGATAAGCATAAGGAAAATGAATCTTTTTGACCAGGAGAAGTTCATATTTTTTATTTATTTTAATATTCATTTTCTTTTATTTTTGTTTCCAAATTCCCTCCCTTCCCATTTTCCTTTCTCCATCCATTGAGAATACAAGAAAAACAGAACCCATTTCAAATATGTATATACTTGCAAAGCTCATTTCTGTATTAGACAAATTCCTAGGAAAAAAGAAAGAAAAAAAGAAATTTTAAAAATTGGCTTATACATTTTAAAACCAATGTTATTTTTTGAAATCAACCTCCCTCCTCCTCCTCCTCCTCCTCCTTCTCTTCTTCCTTTTCCTTCTCCTCCTTATCTTCCTCTAGTTCTCTCATTTAGCCTGTTTTGTGACTATAGACTTCTCATATGCTAGGGCTTATGGTTGGTATCAGGTTCTATTTGTGTTCTAGGAACCTATAAGCTCAGAGAAACAGGTATTTCCTGCTCGCTTATCTTTTCTAGTAGCAGTTTAAGTTGTTTTAGACAGAATATATCAAGGTTGTTGTTTTTATGGTCTGAATTCTGCTTCCAAAGATTCAAGCAAGGTCTTTAAAAAGCATATGTTACTCCTACTAAGTAGAAGGGGATTTTGTGAGAGAATAGAATATGAACTTATTGAAAGACTTATTTTATCAGAAATCTCCTGAATGACCAAGCTGACAGCTCTGAAATATGGAAGCATCTTTTTCTCCTATTATATGGGATCAACGTGAGGCCTTTTCAGAGAATTGACTCCTGTCATAGTTTGGTATTACAATCCCAGGAAACCACCCCCTGCTTGTACCCTTGCTTAATCTCTCACAAAGCTCTTTGAAATCTATAGTTCCTCTGTTCTTGTACCCTGAGGGTGAATGGATTCCCCTAATAGACTGTGAGCCCTGATAAGTCAGGGACAGCTGGGGCTCAAGATGGGGTTAGAAAATTGTTTTAATGTATTAAATGTATGCTTAATGTATTAAATGGTATAAAACTATTTTCTGTTGTCTGTCCTTTGCCTCATTTCACTAGAATATTCTGGTGAAGGCGATGCTCTATTTCTGCAGAAAGTGGATAAACTGCTTTTTGCTCTGGCTCTGAAAAAAGTCTATTTGAGTTATTTTGGGTTAGTGGTCGTTGTCCTAAACACTATGATACAGTATGCTCCCTAGTGAAAGAAGTCAGTTTTGCCTTCATCTTCACAAAAGGCATCTTAACTGACGCTGTCATACAGCAGTTTCTGTTTTCCCATTGTTGACATCATCATGAACTCCCACTATAGGAGGAAGGCAATGATAGCATTTATCAGTTTAATTCAGTGCCCTGGAGTGTAGGCTCCTTCGGCCATTATCATTCTTACATATTGGCTGATCTGACATTCATTTCTTAGGATTAAAAAGAGGGAACTGGCTCAGTCTTACAAATGAATTCAATTTCACACCAGCCCTTTAGTATTCTTGATTACCACTGTAGAGTCCTAATTATGGGAAGAAAATAAGTTAATAGAAAAATAGCAGCAAGAAAACAGATGTTATATTGATAAATATTCAACAAGTGGGCTCTTAGAAAAAATGTATTCACACAATTTACATGTAATCTGCTTTATTGGCATTTAAATCTAGACCATCAGCAAACAATAAATCATGTCTTGAATTGTAGCTTTAGTTTCTGAGGTGTAAATGCTCACATCCAAAATGTCACAATCAGCACACACTTGTAAGTAATCTATAAAATTCTATATATTTTATGATAGAATGTCTATCATTATTATTACTTAGTTCAACTAAATAGGGGAAACTCCTTCAGAGCACAATTATATATATATCTAATTAAATCAACTAACTAAACTCTTGTGTGAATCAGGAAAATTTTTCCATTCCATCATATTCCCCTAGGATAAGCTGATCATCAATTTAACCATGGTGATGAAATCTTCTCATAATATAGACTGATCAAGTTTTAAATTGTTGTTGTTGAGCCATTTTTTTTTTCAGTCTTGTCAAACTGTTCTTTGTGACCCCATTTGGAGTTTTCATGGCAGGGATATTGGAGTGATTTGCCACTTCCTTGTCCATCTCATTTTACAGAGGAGAAAATGGAGGCAAACAGGGTCTTGACCAGATTAATACAACTAATAATTGTCTGAGATAAAATTTGCACTCAGGAATATGAGTTTTGCTGGCTCCAGGCTCAGTACTCCATGCACTTTGCCACCACATTTTTGATATTTAACACCTTTTCAGCTTCCTCAGCTGCTTCTGCCCTCTGATTGGGGATAGAGTAGAAGAGACTTCCCTCTCTCAGCCTTCCTTTAGAGAGGATCAGAACTTTCCAGTTAATACATATTCTATCAATGGACCTGTTAGGTTTCTCCTTTATGACACTAGTTAATGTCTCATGTCTCCTCTTTCCCTCTCATCCCCAACTTGTTTTGACTTTCTTTCATGTGTTATCTTCCTCCATGAGATTGTAAGCTTCTTAAGGGCAGAAATTATTTTTCTTTTTCTTATTTTTATCCCCAGAGCATATCATATGATTGGCATATAGCAGACATTTAAATAAATATTTATTGAATTGAATTGAATGAGGGGGTTAGCATGCAATATTTATAAATTTGATATACAGTATACATATGTGATCTCTCAGATCACTGTTTTTAAAAAATGTTGACTTTTTAAAGATGGGAAAATGGAAAAGGCTATAGAAAATTTAAGGTGAAAAATACAGGTTATTATTTAGAAATCATAGTTAACTCTTGACTATCTGTAAATGGTTTTTCTTCAATAATCTCATGCCATCTTCATCTTATTTTGCTAATGGTGACAGAATTCAGCCAGTTCATAAGATTGATGGTATGTGAACTCTAGAAAAAAATTAAAGAAAATAATAATAATAACCATGGTGCTGATACTTTAGTATTTTAATGAGTTTATAATATCATTAATATAGGTTTTCCCAGCGAAATACAGATAACATTCTATTAATATTTGTTAATTGGTTGGTATTTGTCATTCATTCTTGAAGAGGACCATGATTTCAAAGTGATCTGGATTTAAGTGAGAGACGTCTGTGCAAAAGATTGTTAATGATACTGGATTCAGTGGGAAACTTTGGCATTTTTAAGCTTAGATCTTTAATAGGCCTCAGTTTGACTGAAACAACATTCATTTAGGGATTAAAACTAAGTAAGAAATGAGACAGCAATAACATGCAAGTGATCTGGATTTAAGTGAGAGACGTCTGTGCAAAAGATTGTTAATGATACTGGATTCAGTGGGAAACTTTGGCATTTTTAAGCTTAGATCTTTAATAGGCCTCAGTTTGACTGAAACAACATTCATTTAGGGATTAAAACTAAGTAAGAAATGAGACAGCAAATGACTTCTTTAAAATATGTTTAGCATTTTATTTTTCTCCAGATACATGTAAAATAATTTTAAACATTCATTTAAAAAAACTTTTTGTTCCAAATTCTCTTCTTTCCTCTCTCTTCTTCAGATGGAGGAGACTAGCTATTTGATATAGATTGTACAAGTAGTCATGTGAAATATTTCCCATGATAGTAATGTTGTATAAGAAAATATAGACCAAAATTAAAAAAAAAAAACACTCAAGAAAAAAGTTAAAGAAGTGTATTTCAAAAAAAAAAAGTATACTTCAGTCTAGATTCAGTAAACCATCAGTTCTTTCTCTGGACCTAGATAACATTTTAAAATTATAAATCCTTCAAAGCTGTCTTAGATCACTGTATTGCTGAGAATAGCAGTCATTCACAGTTGATTATTTTACAATATTGCTGTAACTTTGTACACAGTGCATGTTACTTTGCCTCAGCATATGTAAGTTTTTCCTGGTTTTAATCTGCTCATCATTTCTTATAGTACAATAGTATTCCATTATAACCACATACAAAAAATGTCTTCAGCCATTACCCAATTGATGGGCATTCCTTTAATTTCCAACTTCCCCCTCAAAAAGAGTTACTATAAATATTTTTCAACATATATGTTCTTTTTCTTTGTTTTTTAATCTCTTTTTGGGATAGAGACATAATAATTGTATTGCTAGGTCATATGGTATTCAAAGTTTTATAATCCTTTGGGAATAATTCCAAATTGCTCTACAGATGGGTTGGATTAGTTCAGAACTCCACCATCAATGCATTAATGTAATGGGCTGAGGCTTGAGTTGATGCACTGAGGTCCCAAGCACATGAGGCTAAATAGTAATTGGACCATACTCTATTAATATATAAGCTTGGAGAAAGAATGGCCACGCCCACTCTTTGTGCAAGTCCTGATGTGTTGTATAGGAAATGACGATTTTGGTGGGTGGAGGCAGGGGAGTGGAAAAGGAAGGGGAGGAGAGACTTTTGGGATGGCCATTGCCACGGTTTGCTCAGCTCACATCTCTCTCTGTTAGCTGGCTTCCTGTCGCAACTGCCCATATTTGCGATTGCAATCTTTATTCACCTCTTCACTTCAATAAATATTGAAGATTTTCCCCTTAACCTGAATTCCTGACTCCGGCTGATTTTAAATACGCGGTCATTACACATTAATATCTCATTTCCCTCTATATCCCCTCCACCATTTGTCATTTTCCTTTTATGTCCTGTTAGTCAATCTCATAGGTGTGAAATGGTACTTCAGAATTGTTTTTAAGTTAGAACATTTTTTCATATGTCTATAGATAACTTTGATTATTTCATCTGAAAACTGCTCTTATCTTTTGACCCTTTATCAAGTTGGAGAATGGCTCTTATTTTTATAAATTTTACTCAGTTCTCTATATGTTTGAGAAATGAGGACTTTATCAGAAAAATTTGCTTTAACATTTTTCTCACAATTATTTTTTCTAACTGTATATCCCTTCATTCTATCTCCCCCGAATCCAATTTATTCTATTCTGTTTATCCTTTCAATCTGTTTCTCCTCAAAAGCATTTTGCTTCTGACTATCCTCTCCCCTCGTCTGCTTTCCCTTCTATCACTCTCCCTTCTTCCCTTGTCTTCTTCACTTTCTACTTTCTTATAGGGTAAGATAGATTTCTATATCCAATTGAGTCAATTCTGATGGAAATAATCTCTCACTCTCCATTACCCTACACTTTTCACTTTCACAGTAAATGATTTTCATTGTCTCTTTTATATAAGATAATTTATCCCATTCTCCTTTTTCTTTTATGGTTAGTAAAGGACCTCTCTCATTCCTCAATTTTATTTTTTTAGATATTATCCCTTCAAATGCAACTCACATATATACTAATTGCTCTAATTATAAATATCATTTTCCCATGTAAGAATGTCACCAATTTAACCTTACTTAATTCTTTATGATTTTCCTTTCTTGTTTACTTTTAATGCTTCTCTTCAGTCTGTATTTGGACTTCAAATTTTCTATTCAGCTCTTGTCTTTTCATTAGGGATGCTTGAAAGTCCTCTTATTTCACTAAATTTCCATTTCCCCCCTAAAAGGATTCACTCAGTTTTGCTGGATAGATAATTCTTGGTAATTTGATCTCCTTTGCCCTCTGGAACATCATATTCCAAGCCCTCTGGTCCTTTAATGTAGAAGTTCCTAAATCTTGTGTTATTCTGATTATGGCTCCAAAATTGTTTCTTTCTGACTGCTTATAATATTTGCTCTTTGAAATGGGATGTCTGGAATCTTGCTATAATATTCCTGAGGATTTTCATTTTGTGATCTCTTTCAGGAATAATCAGGGAATTCTTTGAATTTCTAATTTATTGCTGATTTTAGAATATTAGGATCGTTTTCCTTGATCACTTCTTGAAAGATAATGTTCAGGCCCTTTTTTTGACCATGGTTTTCATGTGGTCCAATGCCTTTTAAATTATGTCTCCTGGATTATTTTCTAGGTCAGTTGTTTTTCTAATGAGATATTTCATATTGTCTTGTATTTTTAAATTTTGTATTTAGCTTGCATTTGCTTAATTCTAATTATTAAAGAATTATTTCTCTGGGACATTACAAACTGTTCCAAGCTTCAGAGTTCTTTGGCAGCTGTTTTCAAAGATACTTCTAGGGACTTATAAATTTTCAGTTCTTATATGAGTATTACCTAATGAGAGGTTTTCATTATTCTTCTGGACTGTGATTTGGTCTGTAAATGATCACAAGCACTCTTTTCTGCCCTGAAACTGTGAAGAGAGTCCTAGTCCATTGTGGTTCCAAGCTCTTATTTTCTTGTTCTCTTCCTAATCCTTCATTTACCACAGAGGACTTGGATCTGGTTCTGAGTGTGGGCAGAGTAATAGAGTCCTGCCTCAGTGTTAGTAAAGAAAATTCTATAATCTCTTTCTGTCCAGTTGTTTGACCCCCTTTATCTGTGAATATGAGAGGTGAATATGTGAGGTATCTGTGAACTGAGAGGTCCATAAATAACCACTGTTGCTGCTGATTCAGTGGCTCCCAAAGTCTGCTCCTTCCTGGCTTGCTGGGGCCAGGGCTGTGTTGGCACAGTCTGTGTTGGACTGTGCTCTACTCTCATCCAAGTATGACAGCTCTTTCCTATTGTTCTAATTTGTCTTGGGATGAAAAATTGCTTCACATCATCTTTTGTGATTCTACCAATCTAGAATTTGTTTAAAGTCATTATTTAAAGGTATTTGAAAGGGTTTGGGTGAGAACTCAGACAAGTCCCTATTTTTAGTCTATTATCTTGGCTCTGTCCCCCCCAAAATGTCCTCTTTTAACTAATAAAATATTTGCTTTTTGGATACTTAGGGTTTCTGGCCAAAACAGAAACAATTGCTATTTACAATCTCTCTGAGTCAGTCAAGTCCAAATAATGACCAAGTAAGTAGAGTTTGGTCTGGTATATATTATTGTCAATCAATGAAAACTAGAGTAATATGGCTGTAAGGCATAATCTTTAAGAAAGAAATCTAGCTTATAAATTCCAAAATATCTTAGGAGATTTGAAAATTTACATTTAAAAATCCACAAAGTATTAGCTTTGTGGCAAAGTATCAGCTGGCAAGAGTATGATACTCTCTGTTGACAGAGGAAGGGAAGGGAAAGAAGAAAGAAAGCAAGAAAATAAGCAAGCAAGCAAGCAAGCAAGAAGCTGAATTGTTGACTTTGCTAGGTCTAGAGACCCAACTCGTAGGTCAGCTACTATACTTACTAACAGATTGTTTATCCTTTATCTCAAAGAGGACAATGATATCATGGAGGTAAGAGAGGCTGTGCAAGGTCACCAGTCTCACTTTCTCCTCCAGAGCCATCTGGGTCCAGGGGCAAGATATGGATCAGGAAAACTAAAGGTAGCTTGCTATACACTCATGGTTTATGATTCTCATCTATATCTTCTTATAATGCAATGGAGACAGTTGGATGTCTTTCTTTAGAGTGTTGCTGTTGTTTCATTTTTTTATATTTTGTATAGGTATGGGTCATCCACTCAGGTTCTCCATCTATTATCTTTTATATTTAATGCATGATCAACCAATACCCTTTTCAGCTTATACATTTACTGGGTGTTATCTTTTGCCAAACTTCCCACACACAAACCGATATTTTCAATATGCTTCAACCTCTATTCACACCCACTGAGCATTTCTCCATTGTCCTTTGGGTTACCTATAATTTTGATTCTTCTTTTTTTTCATTATATAATTAAAAGTCATACAGAATCTCTTGGAGAATAATGATATTTGATGGTTAAAAGATGGGTTTTTATGTCAGGGAGCATTTTTCTTTTTGTTAAATCATTGCAAAATTTCCCAAATGCTATCCAGCCCACTCTTTTCCTCCTCTTCACTTTTGGAGCCAGCTCATTCCATTTCAACAAACACATTTTTCCTGACTTTAATTTCAAAAATGTGCTTGCTGTCCACCTGTAATCTCTACCCTGGATAAATGTACAGAGTGACTAGTTTAATGGATGACACATCCATCTACAGCATACTTTATCTTCTGGGATATGGGGATTTTAAAATACATTTGGATATTTTTGTGTGGATATAGACTATTCTCTTTTTATTGGTCATGGATCTCATTGTGGAAGTCCTTAAGTATTCTTGGGGTTGATACAAGTAGCATAATGGCAAGAGAAAACAGAAAAAGGTGGGAGACTTTTCTACCAATAGAGTATCTATTCTATTTAGATACTATGCCAGACATCCCTCAGTATAACAATAACCATTGGTATGATCACATGTATTTGCTTTGTATTTTTCTTGATGTAGACAAAAAATCTTTAACTCTGTGACTGAATTTATCAAAGAATACGATGTAACCCAACCTAATTTATCCCAGTAACAATTTATTAAACACTAATTATGAGTAATAAAGACAAATGAGAAACAGTTCTTGCCCCAAGAACTTCATTTTCTACATGTGTTTAAGATTTTGCTTTAATATATGCATGGCATATACTTCATTAAAGTACAGTATGGCCAAATTTTCCTCTGTTGAGGCTTTTTCCCCTCATGAATAAAAAAATAAGCAGAACAAAATATGGTTTTCTGCTTGCTCTTTCACGTGTGTGATTATGAAACTGTGACCTGCTCTGGAAAACCAATTGCAGCAGTAGCTTAGCTGTTTCCTCAAATTTTCATCAAGCTTGCCCTCAATATGTCTGTAAAGGAGATTTTAAAGAGACAATAAATTAGCTAAATGGGTCACTAACTCTCCAAGTCCTTCTATGACCTTTTTTTTGTATCAAAATCAAAGATTTTGATAATAATTTTATCTTTTCTTCACTTTGAAATATCTTGTAAGTCAGCCCCTCAAAACTCAAAACTGCATTTCTTCAGTACAGACTTCTCTGTTTGCTTAGTTGGTCCAAATGTTATTCCCAACTTCATAGATTTTAGTGCTCCCTTTTCCTCATGTTAAATATAAAATATTAAAGTAAAAATATAGTGTCTCCATTGTTAGCAACCAGAAGATTATATCATTTTAATAAACAATTACCAATCTGTTCCTTTTTCCATTTGTTAATCTCAAGTTCATCAATAAATACTTTGAGGGCAATCACACTTATGTGGCTCACATTTGATTTTCTTTCATTGTAATATCCCTCCACTGCTTTTCATTGTTTTATAGGATAATTAGCTCATCATTTCCCCCATTTTCCTACATAATATTTTGCAAAGTACTTTGTGTTCTTGACTAGGCTTGCTCTTGGTTTCCATAGTTATTACTAGAAAAGCAAGCCAAGTACGAGTGACTAAGAATGTGACAAATCATTTCTTATTGATTCATTTTTTCTGATTTTTGTCCATCAACTTCTGACTAAACTGTTATTTTCCCATTTAAGTTCAACTTCCTTATATCTTTTTGTGTCATTTAGATCCCCTAATGTTGCAGATTATAATTTTTCCATGCTTTATTGTTCTGTTTAAGTCTTAATCATATCTGTATCCTCCCTCCATATCTAACAAAAGGATTACCATTCAACATTCTGAAGATGTTCATCTATCCATGTGTTTTAACTATATGTGGCTATCCATACAATATAAAGGCCATCCATCTCATAAGCTTTGCTTTTGTTATCTGACCAGACTATGAAGTAAGGTTGATCAAATTCTAATTTATATGGAAGTTTATAGTTTCCAAAGAATTCTGCAAACAATAGTTCACTGAAGACTACACAAATAATATTCTTATCTTTTCTAGAGGAAAGATTAGGGATTAGGGAAATGAAGAGATTTACCCACAGTCATATGGCACATGACTGGTAGAGGCAGTGCTAAAACTCATTCTAATTTCAGTGTTCTCTTTATGACACTAATGACAAGATACTTAACAAAAAGATTGGATATGAAAAGAGGCCCAAATTTCATGGGTAAAACATAATTCACATCACCTTGTTTTCTTTCTTCAGTTTTTAATTTTGGGGATAAAATTTCCCAAGTTCAAATTAAGCTATATGGTTTTCATGGAATGTTCTTAATGAGCAGTTTTGTTAGCTTATAACTTCTTACAGGTGAAAAATCCTGTTTTTTTTTTAATCTTTGAACAAAACTCTTAGGACATCATATCTATTTAATGTACTAATATCCACTATTCAAGTTTATATACAACTTCATTTATGAAACTTTAAGTCTGTTTTTGGACACAGATAATAATAGTAGTTTAAATAAAAATGACAAAACTTACTATCCTGGGAATGGGTTATAAGCTTAGTCTTTGTGACATTTGAGATCCATTTTTTTTAGCAAGATTCACAGTTCTGGGTTTCTTACCATGGGAATTAATTGGTGCTAAATGTAATTCAAAAGGAATACCTGACTACTCCCTGATGGGAACAGAAATATATTAAGAAAAATAAGTAAAACCAAATACAATTAAGATGTAATGTAAGTGAGTGGGTGAGGGTCAGGCTGTTTTACACTCTTTCTGAAATTATAGGGCAAAAAACAAAGCCAACTGAAAACTTAGGCTTTGTTTCTTAAGGTAAAATTTGGTTTTAATGATTTTAAGTCATAGAATGCCAATGTTTCTCAGGAAATAAAGGTAGTCATGTAGAGTGAATGGAGAGATCATGGCAGGCATAAATAGGGTGGACTATATTATTGTTCAATTGTTTTAGTTATATGTGACTCTTCATGACCTCTTGTGGGTTTTTTTGCAAAGATATTGGAATGGTTTGCCATTTCCTTAAAAAGTTCTTAAGAGAAATGTTGAGATTGTCCTTGTATTGTTTTTTTTACTATCTTGTGAATGTTTTCCCTGTGTGAGTTGTCTATATTATATATATATATATATATTATATATATATATATATATATATTATATATATATATATATATATTTAGCAAGTGTACATTTGGCATTCGAACAATCTGACCAGCCAACTCTCTGCACTAGAATTGGAATATTTGGCAGTTTAGCTTGAGAAAGGATCTTGGTGTTTGGAACCTTATACTTTCAGGTGATGTTCAGAATTTTCCTAAGAAAATTCAAATGGAAGCAATTCAGTTTTCTGGCATAACATGATATCCTGTCCAGGTTTCCCAGACACATAATGATGAGGTAAGCACAATGGCTCTGTAACCCTTCAGTTTGATAGTCTAATACCTCTCCCTTCCCATACTTTTCTTTGGAGCCTCTCAAACCCTGAGCCAGCTCTGGGAATGCATGTGTCAACCACATTATCAATGTAAATATCCCTGAAAAGTATACTGCTATTTTGCAAATGGTTACATGGTGGTCACAAAAAGCAAGACAAGGATACTTTCAAGAGTCCTCTTAAGAACTTTAGAAATAATTGTATGACATGGGAGACACTACTAGCACAGGACCATCCTGCATGGTATGTCCTCATCAGAGAAGGTGCTGTGCTCTATGAGCAAAGCAGAATTGAATTAGCTCAGAAGAAATGTGAGATGCTAAGTGAGAGAAGCACCTCAAATATTCACAGAAAATATTTATGTCTGACCTGTGGCAAAACATTCTGTATTGATCTGATCAAACTAAGGCAGGCTTGTTTCAACAGAGAAAGCACTTTTAAGCCTTTCTTTTTATAGACTTTAAACTTCAGTAGTTTGAGTCTGGATTTGGATGTTGAGATAAAATGCTGTCCAAGTCGATGAAGTTTCTTCATTTTTGCTCAGCTGCACAATCATATCTCATGAGGGAAGTTTCAGGTAGCCTACCCTCCTCATTGAGGCATGTGGTACAGCCTCAAAAAAAGTAAAAAAAAGTGATAATGAATGATAGACCACTTATGTAACACTTTGAGTTCCAAGCTCTCTAACCTTTTCTCTTTCCATATCATAGGGAATTCTGAAGCTTCAATATTGTCTCTCATAGAAAGCATAGCTTTATAAAAGTCCTTGTAAAAGTGGTATTCACAAAAGTTTTTTTTTCCTTCTCTCCCCTCTCTCCCCCAATCACTGATAAAGCTAACATTTGGCAAGTGAAGTAAAGATAATATTGTTTCATATTAGAATTCATATTAGTATATTTTCATGGGGGAAGAGCCAAGATAGTGGAAAGGAGACACATCTTTTTCTGATATCTCCCCATATTCTTCAAATTAATAGCAAATTAAGCCTCTAAACTGGTTTTGGAGTGACAGAACCCACAAATATTTGAAGTGTAACAAATTTTCAGCAGAAATTAATTTGAAAGATGTTCAGAAAAGGCCTGTTTCAATCAGGATGGAGGGAGGCAGGCTGAGCACAGGCAACCAAGTTCAGGTTGCTGAGACCCAGGGCAGTGTGAGCTCCACAGGCTGGGGATTCTACTGGGAGGAATCTATAGAAGTGTTGGCTACTCTGTCATGATAGCAAGCCAGTAGGTCAGCAGATTAGCTGTAAGACATACAACATAAATACAAAAGGCAAATAATGAGCCTCTAAATCCCAGAATATTGGGACCTGGTTGAACTCACTCAGCACTCATAGTTAGTCAGCTCTGACCTAGCACAGCCACTGTCACCATTGTAGAGGAAGCTTAGACAATTTCCCTTTGCCCTAAAAGTAGGCCTCAACTTTTTACAAAATGAGCAAAAAAGCAAAAAGAACTCTTACCACAGATAGTTTTTATGATAAAGAGAACAACAGATTTCTAATCCTGAGAACACTAAAAGCAGATTGTCTCCAGATGAAGCCCCAAAGAGTGATATGAATTGGCTCCCATCTAACAAGACTCTCTTAGAAGAATTCAAAAAGGATCTTTAAAAAGAGTTAGAAGAAAAATGGAGAAAGGAAATGAAAACTTTGCAAGAGGGTTTGGAAAAGGAAACAGAAATTATCTGAAGAAAACTCCTTAAAAAGAGATTTAGTGAAATGGAAGAAGCATATAACTCCTTACAAAATAGATTTGACAAAATGGAAAAAGAAAACAACTCCTTACAAAACAGAATTTGTGAAATGGAAAAAATCCATAGAACAAAACAACTAATTTAAAATTTCTATTGGCCAAATACAAAAAGAGTCAAAAAAGGTAACTGAAGAAAATAATTCACTAAAAATTAGAATTAAATAAATGGAAATGAATGACTCAATGAGACATAAAAAGTCAGTCAAACATAACCAAAAAAGCGAAAAAAAAATAGAAGAAAATGTAAAATATCTCATTGGAAAAACTACTGACCTAGAAAATAAATCTAGGACAGATGGCCTTTCGATTATTGGACTTTCAGAAAACCATGATGGAAAAAAAGAGCCTAGACATAATATTTCAGGAAATCATCAAGGAAAATTGGCCCGATGTCTTAGAATCAGAAGGTAAATGAGACATTGAAAGAATTCACCAATCACCTACTGAAAGAGATCCCAAAATGAAAACTCCAAGAAATATCATAATTAAATTTCAAAATTATCAGATCAAGGAAAAAATATTGCAAGCAGTCAGAAAGAAACAATTCAAATATTGAGGAGGCACAATCAGGATTACCCATGACCCAGTTTCCACCTTAAAGGAATAAAGGACCTGGAATCTGATATTCCAAAAGAAAAAGGAACTTGGAATGCAGCCAAGAATCAACTATTCAGCAATAACAATCATTATCTTTGAGGGAAGAAGATGATGATACAGGTGAATTTCATTTATTTCTAAGGAAAAGACCAGAGCTGAACAAAAAAATTGATCTCCAAACACAGAATGCAAGAGAAGCATAAAAAAGGTAAAAAGGAAAGAACTTTTGAGAACTATATCATTGTTATGGGTATACTTAGAGAATGCAGGTATAATTTTTTTACTGTAATAATATAAAAAAGAAACTAGAAATGGAAAGGGGAGTGTACTGGAAAAAGAGGAAAATGGACATAAAATGGGGGAAATTACATCTCATTAAGAGGTAAAGAAGACCTACTATAATTGAAAGAAAGAAAGGAGGGGGATGAAATTGTGTGAATTAGTTCAAAGAAAGACTATTAGACATATTTGGTTTCGCAGAGAAACTTGTCTCACCTTTTAGGGAAGTGGGAGGGAAAAAGGAAAGGAAAGAGGAAGGCTAATAGAAGGGAAAACAGAAATAGTAGAGGAAAGGCATAAGAAAGGGAGAGGAGATGTAAAGGGGGAGCACTGTTTGAGGGAGGTGGTGGTCAGAAGTAAAATACTGAGGAGTAAGTAAAGTAAGTAAATAAGGAAAGAGGGAAAGGAAAGAGAAATGGATAACTTGGGGTAAATGAGATGATGGGTAATACAAAATTAGTCATTTTAACTGTGAATGTGAATGGGAAGAACTTTCCCATACAAGGGAAGTGGATAGCAGACTGGATTAAAAGCCAGAATCCTACTATATGTTGTTTACAAAAAATATATTTGAAGCAGGTTCTACATTTGGAGTAAAGGTAAAAGCCTGGCATGGAATCTATTATGTTTTAGGTGAAGTAAAAACAAAACAAAACAAAACAAAACAAAAACAAACAAACAAACAAACAAACAACAAAAAAAAACAAGAGTACTGATCCTATCCCAGATCAAGTGATCAAGCAAAAACAAAAATAGATCTTATTAAAAGAGATTAGGAAGGAAATAGATAATGAAGTAATATCAATACTAAACCTACAAATACCAAATACAAAACAAAACAAAACAAAATCAATACAAAACTAAGTGCACTAAGTGATATAGCATCCAAATTCATAGAGGAGATGTTAAGGGAGTTGCAAGAAGAAATAGACAGAAAAACTATACTAGTGGGGGATCTCAACCCTGCTGGCTCAGAACTAGATAAATTGAACCACAAAATAAATAAGAAAAGTTAAGGAAGTAAATAGAATTTTAGGAAAGTTAGGTATGATAGATCCTTGGACAAATTTGAATGGAAACTGAAAGGAATATACTTTTTTCTTGTTAGTTCATGGAACCTATATAAAAATTGACTATATATTAGGGCAAAAAGACTTCAAATTCAAATGTAGAAATAGTAAATACATGTTTTCAGATCATGATGCAATAAAAATTACATGTAATAAAAGGCCAGGGAAAATAAAACAATAATTAATTGGAAACTAAATAATCTAATTCTAAAGAATGAATGGATAAAACAGCAAATCATAGATACCATCAATAATTTCATCCAAGAGACTGATATAATGAGGTAACATACCAAAATTTGTTTGATACAGTCAAAGTGGTAATTAGGGGAAATTTTATATCTATAGATGCTTACTTGCATAAAATAGAGAAAGAGACGATCAATGAAATGGACTTGCAACTAAAAAAGCTAAAAAAAGTTTTAAAAAATTAAAACCCTCCAAGTAAATGCCAAATTTGAAATTCTGAAAATAAAAGGGGAGATTAATAAAATTGAAAATAAGAAAACTATTGAATAAATAAAACTAAGAGTTGGTTTTATGAAAAAGCCAACAAAATAGATAAATCTTTAGTTAATTTGATTAGAAAAAGGAAAGAAGAAAACCAAATTGTTAGTCTCAAAAATGAAAAGGGAAAACTTTCCACCAATAAAGAGGAAATTAGAGCAATAATTAGGAGTTATTTTGCCCAGATATATGTCAATAAATTTGATAATGTAAGTGAAATGGAGGAATACCTACAAAAATATAGATTGCCCCATTTAACAGAAGAGGAAACAAATTATTTAAATAGTCCCATTTTAGAAAAAGAAATAGAACAAGCTATTAATCAACTCCCTAAGAAAAAATCCCCAGGACTAGATGGATTTACATGTGAATTCTACCAAACATTTAAGAAACAATTAATTCCAACACTATGCAAACTATTTGGAAAAACAGGGAAAAAAGGAGTTCTACCAAATTCCTTTTATGAAACAGATATGGTATTTATACCTAAAGTAGGAAGGGTCAAAACAGAGAAAGAAAATTGCAGACCAATTTCCTTAATGAATATTGATGCAAAAACCTTAAAAATATTAGCAAAGAGATTACAGAAAGTTATTCCCTAGGATAATACACTGTGATAAAGTAAGATTATATCAGGGATGCGGGGCTGGTTCAATATTGGGAAAACTATTAGTATAATTGGCTATATTAATAGCACAACTAACAAAAATCATATGATTATCTCAATGGATGCAGAAAAAAACATTTGATAAAATCCAACCCTCATTCCTATTAAAAACACTAAAGAGTATAGAAATAAAGGGAGTTTTCCTCAAAATGCTCAGTCGCATTTATCTAAAACTATTGGCAATCATCATATGTAATGAGGACAAACTAGAATTATTCCTAATAAGACCTAATAAGGTGAAACAAACATTACTGTTCAATATTGTACTAGAAATGTTAGCTTTGGCAATAAGAAAAGAAAAAGAGATTAAAGGAATTAGATTAGGTAATGAGGAAATCAAATTATCACTCTTTACAGATGATAATGGTGTTATGCTTAGAGAACCTAAAATATCAACTAAAAAACTACTATAAACAATTCACAATTGTAGCAAAGTTGCAGGATACAAAATAAATCCACATAAATTATCACATTTTTATATATTACCAACAAAGTCCAGCAGCAAGAGATACAAAGAGAAATTCCACTTAAAAAAACTGTCAGTAACATAAAATATTTGGGAGTCTATCTGCCAAGGCAAAGTCAAGAACTATATGAACACATATAAAATACTTTCCACACAAAATCAGAATTAATCAATCGGAAAAATATCAAGTGCTCATGGATAGGCCAAGTGAATATATTAAACATGACAATGCTACCTAAATCAATCCAGTTATTTAGTACCATACCCATCAAACTCCCAAGAAATTATTTTACAGATCTAGAAAAAAAATAACAGAACAAAAGGTCAAGATTTTGAAGGAAATTAATGAAAAAAAAATGCCATTGAAGGTGTCCTAGCTTTACCAGATCTAAAACTACATTACAAACCAGCTATCATCAAAACCATTTGGTTCTGGCTAAGAAATAGAATAATTAGTGGGATAAGTCCTGGTTCACAGGACAAAATAGTCAATGATTATAGCAATCTAGTATTTGTGAACCCCAAAGACTCCGCTTTTGGGATAAGAATTCACTATTTAACAAAAACTACTGGGAAAATTGAAATCTTAGTATGGCAGAAACTAAGCACTGACATCCTATACATCTAACACTCTATACAAAGATAAGGTTGAAATATGTTCATGATTCGGACATAAAGAGTGATATTTTAAGCAAATTAGAGGAACATAGGATAGTTTACTTCTCAGATCTGTGAAGAAGGCAGGAATTTGTGACCAAAGAAGAACTAGAATACATTATTGAATACAAAAATAATTTTGATTATATTAGGTTAAAAAGTTTTTGTACAAACAAGGCCAATATAAACAAGATTAGAAGGGAAGCTATGAACTGGAAAAACATTTTTACATTCAAGGGTTCTGATAAAGGCCTCATTTCTAAAATATATAGAGAATTGACTCAAATTAATAAGAATTCAAGCCATTCTCCAATTGATAAATGGTCAAAGGATATGAACAGACAATTTTCAGATGAAGAAATTGAAACCATCTCTATTAAAATGAAAAGGTGTTTTAAATCCCTATTGATCGGAGACATGCAAATTAAGACAACTCTGAGATACCACTACACACCTGTCACATTGGTTAAGATGATAGGAAAAGATAATGATGAATGTTGGAGTAGATGTGGGAAAACTGGGACACTGATAAATGTTGATGTTGGTTGGATAAATGATAAATGTTGGTGGAGCTGTGAATGGATCCAAGCATTCTGGGGAGCAATATGGAACTATGTTCAAAAAGTTATCAAACTGTGCATACCCTTTGACCCAGCAGTGTTTCTACTGGGTCTGTGTCCCAAAGAGATAATAAAGGAAGGAAAGGGACCCACATGGGCAAAACTGTTTGTGGCAACCTTTCCTGGCTAGAAACTGGAAACTAAGTGGATGCCCATCATTGGAGGATGTCTGAATAAGTTATGGTATATGAATGTTATGGAACATTATTGTTCTGTAAGAAATGATCAGGAGGATAATTTCAGAGAGTCATGGAAAGACTTATATGAACTGATGCTAAATGAAATGAGCAGAACTAGGAGATCATTGTACATAGCAACATCAATATTATATGATGATCAATTCTGATGGACGTGGCTCCCTTCAACAATGAGATGATTCAGACCAGTTCCAATGATCTTGTGATAATAAGAGCCATCTATACCCAGAGAAAGGACTGTGAGAACTGAGTGTGGTTCACAACATAGCTTTTTCCCTAAAAAAAAGTGTTGTTTTTTTTTTTTTTTCTGAGGCAATTGGAGTTAAGTAGCTTATCCAGGGTCACACAGTTAGTAAGTGTTAAGTGTCTGAGGCCAGATTTTAACTCAGGTCCTCCTGACTTCAAGGCTGGTGCTGTATCCACTGCGTCACCTAGCTACCCCTCAAAAAGAATATTTTCACAATTTAATTTCCAGTTAATCCTGAAGTCACAGATTGAAAGTGTGTGTGTGTGTGTGTGTGTGTGTGTGTGTGTGTGACAGAGACAGAGACAGACAGAAACAGAGAGAGACAGAAAGAAACACAGAGAGAGACACAGAGAGAAACAGAGAGGAGAGAGTTTTAAGGATTATTATAGTACAAGTATATAAATGTCAATATATGAGTTAATACACAGAAAATAAAACCTTGTCTATCCAGAATATTAGAAGAGAGATTGCCACTTAACAACAGCAACAAAAAAATGACTGGTACACATTTCATATTGGTTAAGGTATTCCTCCTATTCTTACTTTTTCCCCTAATGTGACCTGTCAATGAAAACATAGACCAACTGGGCTAATCTTTTGTTTACAGTACAATATTCTGCTTTGATACCCATGAGTAACTGAAAATGTGTTTAAATTACATGTTAAATTTCCATCAGGTTTTCTCCAGGAATCTTTTTACCTTTATGGTTGCCATTTGAAGAAAACTACTGAATAAACAGTATAAATCCTCCATGTAACATATGGACTATTCTAATGAAGCAGTATTTATATAAGTTCACTTCATGGAAGTGAAAGGATACTTTTTGTTAATGACTATTCAAGAATTCAGGTATGTATCTGTTACTTCAATATTACTGACTTCTCTTAATCTTCATTATAAGGCTCCACTGTGAAATTTAAGGCTTAATACTCATTCATTGATGAATTGGCTTTATTTAGTTGTCTGACGTGTATCAAGTCTTGAGATAATGAAAGCATTAGCCCTTTCTTTTGTTTGCTTGTGTCTTTCTCCATCTGAGAAAGGGCTTATTTGTTCTAGGATTGAATCTGGGCCTGGGTTGACATCTTGCCTGTAATATGTATTACCATGTGACTTTGTGCAACTTCATTGTACCTAAGCGTTTATTTCTGTAAAATAAGGGTGTTTGACTAAATGGGGATAGAAGTTTTTTCAGGCTCTCAATTTATAGTCCTATAGCTACTGAACATGTTATGAATAAATGATGGTTCATGGATACATTTTCTAATCTCAGAAGTCTTTAGCATGCTTTTCATAATCTCTATTCTCTTGAACTAGAGTCCTCAACAATTTTTTTCATTCTGTCCTCAAATAGAAGCTATTATATCCCCTGATTATTTTAGGTTCTTTCTTTATGTGGTGTAACCAGAACTGCATCCTTATATTCCAGGTCTAGGAGTTAACATAGGTAGGAAATTGTCTTCATGATACATAGCACTTTGCTGACATTTGGCTTCGGTGACATATCAGTGTATTTTAGGGGATAAGTACACAATGGTCCTCAACTCTGATGAATGAGTTTCAGCCTAATAATACTCACATATATGCATATATACATACATATACATACCCATACATACATAAACACACATATATATACAAAATAATGTTGTTATTATCCCTCGGAGGTGTCATCTTGCCCAGATCTCCTGAGTTCTGTTTGCTGTTTTCCCCATAGGCTGTCATTATACTCTCCCCCTCCCCAGTTCTTAGGGTTTATTTTGATTTAGAAAATTTATTGTTCATCTCTCACAAGGATCATAAAAAAGTGATATGTAAGTCCCAGCTGAGATCCCTGAGGGAACCCACTGTTTACTTGCATCTATTTATTCTTTCACCTTCATTTTCCATCTCCAAGTCAATTCCATATCAACAGCTAAAGAATTGCTTTAGACTTTTGATAAATATGCCTTTTAAAAATCGACTTTGGCATGGGTTGCTGTCAAATGCCGCATGATTGTCAAAAGGGAGAGTGGCTATTTTAAAACAGCTCTACACGCTAACAGATTCAGAAAAAGTAGATGTATGTTGGATCTATACAAATTAAAGCTGAATCCACAAAATAAAAAAGAGAAGGTAGAAAGATAGATTCCACAAGCTAGAAAGACAAAGAATAAAAGCCTCATGAAATAACATGATAACACATATGCTTAGAACTCTCACTCTTCCTGATCTCAACATACCCCTAGACGCAAGATAAAACCAACAAAATCAATCTTAAGGGCTTGTATTTCATAGTTCAGTGGAGGCTGATTTTTCATTCCTTACAAAAAATATTATATCTGAAATCTTTCTGTTCTATCCTGAGATAAGTAGGAAAAATTGGTTCTGCCTACTCCATATGAAAAAAGGGAATTCATCTCTCTCTCTCTCTCTCTCTCTCTCTCTCTCTCTCTCTCTCTCTCTCTCTTTCCCTTCTCTCTATTTCCCCTCCTCTCTCTTTTCTCGCTCTCTATTTCCCTTCTCTCTATTTCCCCCCTCTCTTTTCTCTCTCTCTATTTCCCTTCTCTCTATCCCCCCCCCCCCCGTGTGTCTCTCTGTGTCTTTCTGTCTCTGTATGTAGGATTGGAGAATGCACTAGAAGATGCAACATATCCATCTAGAGTGAAGGGATTTTCCAAGAAAAAGGGGATTTGTTTTCTCTGGGAAGTGAATTAATAAGTCTTGTATGCCTTCCAACACAAGGAAGCTAAAAATAGCTAGTCTTGTGAATCTGTATAAAAGAAAACAACTGAATGGAAGAAAGGTGACTTAAAAGAAAAAATAATTAAGCCAGAGGTAAATTACTAGGAATTTAAGAAAAAGATGACATAACAGCAAATTTTAGAATATAAGCCTGGTATATACCTACCACCCAACAGATAAATCATAGAAAGATTTAAAAAGATCAAAGCTATCTAGGTGATGCAGTAGATAGAGTGTCAGAGCTAGAGTCAGGAAGATCTGATTTCAAATATGACCTTGGACACTTACTAGTATGAGTATTTAGACAAGTCACTTAACTTTGTTTACCTTAGATATTTCATCTGTGAAATGGGCTGGAGAAAGAAATGACAAACTATTTCAGTATCTTTGCCAAGAAAACACCAAAGAGTTATGAAGCTGAAATGACTGAACAAAAACAAAAGATAGGATTTCATCTTCTCTGAGTGAGAGTTGTTCTTCCCAAGACTGATTCCCTCCCCCAAAATGAATATGTAAGGTCCTAGGGGCAGCAAACATGTATGAAGGCTCTGGTAGAGAGGAAATATACCTAGGTATAGATTATATTAATTATAGTAGTAATGAAGAATTATCAAAAAGGGATGGGCCAGGATCAGTCAATCTTCATGGCTCAATATTCACTTTGAATTCCAGTACATGTCAATGTTCCCTTAATGATGCAAGATTTGTTGGAATGAAAGCAAGCACCAATAAATAAATAAATAATTGAGTGCATATAGGGAAGAGAGGATATGACAAATCTACAAATGTACTAATATATAAGTGAGATAGAAAAGTTAGTTTAAATTTGTTACTTCAAAAACACTGCCCTTTGTGAGCAACATAGATACAAAAATAGTAATATTTAAGAATATAACCTATGAATAAGAGATTAGAATATTATAAAAGTAAAAAAAAAATGAGCAAATAAAAACTTATTGCAAAAACACACCATGAAATATTATAACTTAAGACGTTAGGGTGAGTAGGAAGTAGATTTGGGGCCATATGCTTACTTAAGGAAAAGGACAGGTCAAAAAAGTAGAGATATTTAAATAAACAAATGGTGAGAGATGAATTAAAATTTAAATATATTTTAGGACCATGGAATAGGACAGATAAATAAGAGTAAAGTTGAGAATTGTGAAAAAATTGTAGTATAGAATAGCATTAAATTTGTGTAAGCAAAAAATGCTAACTTTAAAAAGAAAGAACATAAAAATGGACACAAAAAAAGAAATAAAAAGATTACACAAGCCTAAGAATAATAACCCTAAATATGAGTAGACATAACAATCAAATAAAATTAAAGAAATGTTAGATATAGTGCTTAGTAGATACCTGGTAAATGGTAAATGCTTAACAAAAGTTTTTTCTGTCAGACAATTTAGTCCTTAAAAGGCTTATGCCTACAAAAAAGAAACATATAAAATGAAAGTGAGAGGTGATGACAAAATTGACTATGCTTTAGGTGATTCCAAAAAGTGAGAAAAAATTTCAAATACTATCAGACAAAAGAAAAATAAAATTTATCATGATGTGTGATTGGAAAAACAACATTATACTTAAAATGATTGTAATCAATGAAACAATACTATTATTAAATATCTGTGTAGCAAATGGCATATTACATAAGTTTATTAAGGAAAAAAATATTGACTAAATTTTAAAGAAATGTAAATATCAATAATCATTATGGGCATGTTAATTTTACTCTGAGAGCTAGATGAATTTAACATAAAAGAAAGACAAAAATGAGATAAACTGGAAAAAGATAGCTAAAAAGTTAGATGTGAAAACATGGTATCTCTTGAATGGGAATACTAAAGAAAAGGCATATTCTTAGTGTCATACAAGTATAAAAATAGATAATGTATTAAAACACAAAGAAATTTTAAGAAATATAAGCATCTTTTACAGGAAATATAGTAAAACTTTTTAATCAAGATAAAACTACCAAAAAGAGAAAATAAGAGACATGAATCTCTTTAAGTAGTAAAAGAACACATCATAAAACTAAAACATGAGAAAGTGGCAGTATTAAAAATATTCAAAAATGTTTAGTGGTGTAAGATTTTTATATTAAAGCATGCATTCTGACAAATTAGTGAATTGAGCTTAATTAGTTTAAAAAGCAAAAGAATTAATATTAGGAACTGAAAATAACCACAGGAAAAAAATTTGAAAATTGAAGGGAAAATAGTTAAGATGGAAAGCCATCCATATAACATTTTATAAACAAAAGTATAAAATTGATAATCAATGCTGATTTGCTGTGGTTAAGACCTTCTCACCAGCTTTCCCAGAGACTGTCTGAGTTGGGCTGAACACCCATTTCACCTCACTGAGAATGACCTTTCTTGATGTTTGTCCATCTTGAGTTGGAGTGCTGTCATTCCATCAGACTCCGTTCAGAGCCTTGGTTTCATGTGGTTTTTGAGGGAAACTGGGAGAGCTCAAGCAGCTTCCTGGCTTTACTCTGCCGTCTTGGCTCCACTCCTGGAAATCCCCCACATTTAGCTTTTTGTTGAATCAAGATAATTGATGTAAAAAACAAAATGTTATTTTTGTGTTCACTTGACTTACATACATTTTAAAATGTCCTTTGCTTAGACATAAAAAATGTGGTTAATGGTATATGCCATATAATGTCACAATCAATGAAATCTTACAATAATGATATCAATACATTATAATCAAATTCTGCTAAATGTTATATATGGTGGATGACTCCCCCACAGATTCCTCAAGAAGCTTCCAATCTTTGAATGATAACACACCAGACCAATTAGAAATTTCTTCTTCAAGGCAGCTCCAGAGAAGGTGCCTATTTTCTATATAAGAGAGAGGAGAATTCCTATACAAGAATATTTATTTATTTATATATTTTTCCTCTCATCTCCTTTCTCAATTCATTATCATACCCTCTCATTTATCATCTCTTATCTCTTCCTTCTTTATCTACTTTTATTTCATTATATTCTGCACTTTGACTTTGGGAACATGCCCTGCCTAAGCTATTAATTAGTTTTATAGACACATAAATTTGGGCTAAATAATGATACAAAAGGGAAACTAGGTTCCCAAAATCAGAGGAAAGATGATTCAAAGTGTGACAAAGTCTTTCTCAGGGAGGACATCCATTATTAAAGCTCTGTCCTGGCTATTTTGGTTGCCAAAGTCTATTTGGAATACTTCCCATTAAGTCCTGAGCCCAATCCTTGACTGTTTCTAGAGAGACAAGTGCTTTGGCATCTTGATAAAGACCATGTGCAAACAGAAGTTACTGATTAGTTCCTTTGTGTCACTTCTCCCTCCCTTCCCTTGCCACCTCATTTGGAAAAATGGACTTCATTAAAGATTTGGTATTGAGGGGCTGAACTGCCTCCTTAATAGACTGAAAAGAGAATTTCTATTCTGAGTCTTTTATTCCTCCTTTTGAGCATGAAACTTGGGATTCAGATAGCTTTACCTTGGTTCTCTCATGGTATAGAGGGAATTATGGTTAATTGCACCTGGTATCAAGGGCATGTAATGTCAATGTTAGCTTCAGGCTGGGACCTTAAGATTGTAACTATCTCTTCTGCTTTGTGTTTCTAGGGATGGCTTTTCTTAGTCAAGCAGTAATCTCATAATATGAGGTTTTTTTTACAGTGATCCATTGTCTCTGCTCCTGCCCTGAAACCAAACCTGGCATAAAATGTTCTTAGCTTTCATATTCCTCTTTCATTTCAAAGATTTCAATATACTTTTCAATTCACCGAGTCAGTGATAAGCTGTTGTATTAACTTTGTACTTGAAGAATCAACTTTTTTTTTCAAGCTAGGACCATTATAAGAACTACCTTTGTTCATTCCCCCCTCCTTTCCAAGTTGTGGAAATATCCTAAAAAGTAAGTTCTTCATTTACTGTTCCTGGTCCATTATTACAATGATCAGTTCAATAGAATTCTTATATATTAAGTGTATATTATAGAGACTGCAAGAATAGAATGCTAGATTTTATCAGTTAATCATCAAGTATTTATTAAGTGCATATTATGTGCAGACCCTGGACTAGACTCTGACACACACTCTCTCTCTCTCTCTCTCTCTCTCTCTCTCTCCTCTCTCTCTCTCTCTCTCTCTCTCTGTGTATATATATATATATATATATATATTTAATTCCACTTATTATACATACATATATGTATAATAAGTGGAATTAAAATATCTGCAAAGTAGTTCAATACAGGGTAGTTAGTAGCAGGACACTTTTGGTGTAGATCAGAAAAAAACTTCATGGAAAAGATGCTGCTTGAGTTGCATCTTAAAGGAAGAGAGAGAATCTCTCAGAGATAAGGAAGTAGTATACTCTAGGCATGTGGGACAGCTGGTCTCATCTCAGAGATGGAAGATGAATGTCATAATGAGTGAAGAACAAAATAAAGTACAGATTGTTTCGCAGAGTATAGGAAAGACTCTAATATCCTATGAAGTTAGAAGAATATATTAAGGTTAGATTGGAAAGAGTCTTATAACCTTTGCAAAGGCATTTGCATTTTATCCCAAAAGCAATGGGAAGTCACTGATGTTGATTGATAGAGAAGTCACATGTCAGATTTGCATTGAGGAAAATTACTTTGACACTTGTGTGGAGCAAGGCCCAGAATGGGAAAGACTTAAAGTAAAGAGACCAATCAGGCGACTGATGCAATAATCTAGACAAGTACCTCAGAAGTCAGTTGCTTCAGCCTTTATTCAAATCATGAATTCCATCAGGTGAAGGGATTATGTTGTCATTACTTGAAGACTTTTGATGAGGGATAATTGTTACCATCCAAATCCATTTGTGGACAGTTCTGTTATAAAACTTCTGTTTAGGTGACTAAACCTAAATATATCTCTATTTAACATCTACTTCTAAATTACCCAAAAGCATTGCATGGGGTTAGAGAAACAATTATCCTTTTCTCTTCCAATTAAATAAAATAGCCCCACAAACTCCTTACCTATATTATTATATCTAAAACATAGATTGACATCTCTAAATGTCTTTAAAGGTCACCTTGTCAAACACTTCATTCTAGAAATGGGGAAATAAATCCCATAAAGGGAAAGCAATATTCTGAGCCCAACACAGTTAGTGATATAGCATCAATTTCTGAAACCTTTATATAAATTATGAGCTTCTGGAAGCTACACAGTGAGGAATGGGAGCCTGATTGATCTATTTCTTCATTCCCATATCCTTCCAACTGATCTGGTAGAAGGTTTCAGTGGTTCAGGTCTAACTGAGATACATTGATGAAGATGATTTTTTGAATTGTAGTTATAGTTTCAATGAACCTTAAGGGAGATGATACATGATCAAGATAATGAAAATGAATCATATTGCTAGACGATAGTGTTCCTATTAGAAAAAAATCTGAGTCAGCTAGAAGAGAATTTAGATATAATCTAATCCAATGCTCTCATTTTACAGGTGAGGAACAGCAGGCTCAGAAAATATAGGTAAATTGCCTCAGGTTACATAGATGGAGATAAGAGCTGAGAATTGAGCGCCTGTTCTATTTAAAGCCAAATGGTTTCAAAACAAAATAAAAAGCACTATACTATAATATATGTGAAATGGTTATGGATATGGCTCACAAACAATTTAAATTCAACAAACTCTATTATAGTCTAGACATTATGTCTAGACATTATGCTGGGTGGAGCAGTGAAGTGTTGAACTTGAATTTAGAAAGTTCAAATTCTGCTGCAGACACTCCCTATCAGTATAATCCTAGACAAGTCTGTTAACCTCTTTCAACTTCAATTCTTCATCTATAAATTGAGATGATAATAATTATACTTTTTTTCTTTTTAAAGCTTTTTATTTTCAAAACATATGCATGCATAATTTTTCAACATTGACCCTTGCATAGCCTTGTGTTTTAGATTTCTCCTCCTTTCCTCCACCCTGTCCCCTAGATGGCAAGCAATCCAATATATGTTATACATGTAAAAACATGTTAAATCCAATATGTGCAAACATATTTATACAATTATCTTGCTGCACAAGAAAAATCAGATCAAGAAGAAAAGAAAATGAGCAAGAAAACAAAATGCAAGTGAATAACAACAAAAAGAGTGAGAATATTATGATCCACCCTCAGTTCCCACACTCCTCTCTCTGGGTGTAGATGACTCTCTTCATCACAAGATCATTGGAATTGGCATCAATCATCTCATTGATTACACCTTTCTTACGTAAGGTTTTTGTAAAGTTCAAATGAGATAACATATGTAAATCACTTTCAAAATTTTAATGTGGTATATAAATGTTAGCTTTTGTACTAGAAATGAGAAAACAAAAACACAATTTTTGTCCACAAGGAATATAACTAATTTTACAAAATTTTTAATAGCTTTTTATTTACAAGTTATATACATGAGTAATTTTACAGCATTGACAATTGCCAAACCATTTGTTCCAATTTTTCCCCTCCTTCCCTCCACCCCCTCCCCTAGAAGGCAAGATGACCAATACATGTTAAATATATTAAAGTATAAATTAAATACAAAATAAGTATACATGTCCAAACTGTTATTTTGCTCTATGAAAAGAATCGGACTCTGAAATATTGTACAATTAGCCTGTGAAGGAAATTAAAAATGCAGGTGGGCAAAATATAGGGATTGGGAATTCAATGTAATGGTTCTTAATCATCTCCCAGAGTTCTTTCGCTGGGTGTAGCTGGTTCAGTTCATTACTGCTCTGTTGGAATTGATTTGGTTCATATCATTGCTGTAGATGGCCATGTCCATCAGAATTGATCATCATACAGTATTGTTGTTGAAGTATATAATGATCTCCTGGCTCTGCTCATTTCATTCAGCATCAGTTCGTGTAAGTCTCTCTAGGCCTTTCTGAAATCCTTCTGTTGGTCGTTTCTTACCAAACAATAATATTCCATAATATTCATATACCACAATTTATTCAGCCATTCTCCAATTGATGGGCATCCACTCATTTTCCAGTTTCTGGCCACTACAAACAGGGCTGCCACAAACATTCGTGCACATACAGGTCCCTTTCCCTTCTTTAAGATCTCTTTGGGTTATAAGCCCAGTAGTAACACTGCTGGATCAAAGGGTATGCACAGTTTGATAACTTTTTGAGCATAGTTCCAAATCTCTCTCCAGAATGGCTGGATGTATTCACAATTCTACCAACAATGCATCAGTATCCCAGTTTTCTCACATCCCCTCTAACATTCTGCATTATTTCCCCCTAAATACAACTAATTTTGATTAATGCAAATAAAGGGTGGCAAATATTCACACTATTTGAAGTCATAATTATGTCAACTATGATAATCAGTTCTGGCCAAAATAGAAATGTGCAGTACAATAATGTTACCACTTCATAGGATTCACTATTCATAATAATGGGGTACATTAAAAAAGTCTTTGAGTAAATGTTTTAGAACCTATAACAATATAGAGACCAAGGAATTCAAATAGGGGTGACATTCTCCTGAGTCTTAGAATAGTATTCAAAGGACAACGAACAGACTGAATGAGGAAAGCTAGAAACCAATGGCTAAAGTGACTAAAATTATACATATACCTACTAGCATGTACTCTGAGAGGATATTGGGAAGGTAGAGAAATGTGACACTAGGCAATATGTGGAGATAAAAGGAGGTCAAATAGTAGTGTTTTGGGGATAGGTGTCTTCCGGTGAGGTGAGACAACCACAGTAGATTGATAGTATAGTATTTAGAAGCTTAATCTCAGGGAAAACTTGGAAAAGTAGCAGGGACTAAGATATGGGAACTTGGGTATAGAGCAAGATTCCAGTTCTGGAAAGAATGGGAGAAAATGAGCCAGGATACTGCCACAGTCTTAATGAAACTGGAAGATAGGTTACCAAAGTTGGGACTTGGGCATAGAGGAAAAGGACCTTAAATATTAGTTGAATAGGACCAGGAAGGGTATCCGTCACAAAATACAAGATGAAACCTCAATTACTAGGATTTAGGTACATCTTCAAGGAAGAAAGATAGTGAAATTGACTTGCTTTAAATTAACTGCATAATTGATCTAAAAGTCTTTATATCTCCCATACCTAGAAGAAGCATTGGTTTTAAGTCCTAAGACAGGGCCAAGCTTGCAGATGGATACCAAATGGTCCCAGCTGGAGAGATGTGGAAATGGGGAGCCAAATTAGCCATTACATTAAATGTGCCAAATATGAAGGTTTTGGGCTTCCTTTCCACATTATTTGGCAGTACCTCTCCAGTCAAAACGATGTGAACATAAAGGTGACCAGTTGGATAATCTAGAAAATAAATGTCTTTTGCTGGATTATTCAGAGTGGTTGCTCAGAGTAGTGGTAACTATTTTGTTGTGGCTCAGAAGGTATAGTTTGAGTCAAAGTCTCTCATTTTCTAAATTTTGACATATGAAATGGAAGTTTGAATTCTTTCCATGCCTTCATTATTTAGAGCTTATATGACAGCTGAAAGTTTTGATTATTCAGGGTGGCACTGAATATGTCCCAGACCTAAATTTAACAAATGAATTTGAAAACCATTGTCTCTTTCCCCTTTAAGTTACGTGGGAATTTATATGGGGAACTCAAAATATATGAGATTCATTTATAAGATAATGAAATTATATAGAGAAAAGAGCTTTGAGAGACTTTAGAACTCTGATCAATATGATGAAAATTGTAGAGAACTGATGATGAAACATATTACCCACTTCCTTTCACAGAAGTGATAGACTAAAAAGGCAGGAATGAGACCTATGTTTTTTGACATGACCAACATGGTCATCACCAGACTATGCATATTTGTCATGAGGACTTATTCATTCATTGTTGTTGTTTAATGAGGTTAACAGTAGGAAGAGGAGTTAAATGCTTGTAAAAAGATAAAGAAAGTAATAAGGATGTCTTTAAAACATCTAAGAACTGAGACATCAAAACAAATGTTTTCTTTAAAGTAGTATCTAGGAAGGCTGAGCATCTTTTTCAAGGATGCTGCTATTGCCCGAAGCATTTTTGGAGCAATTCTCTCAGAATTTCCTTCAGAGCCAGTGATATCTCCTTGTGAATACTTTCTGCAGGAGCAATATTTTGCCTTTAAAGTTGGATTTGATTTTTGGAAATAGCCAAAAAGCCATTTGGAACCAATTAAGTAAGTGTCAAACTGGGTCGTGTTTTTCTTGTTTTAAGCCAGTGTGACATGTTTAACTTATATTGCATGACTTGCTAGGTAAGAGACAAGGGAAGGGAGAGAAAAATTTGGAAGACAAGATTTTCAAGGATGAATGTTGAAAACTATATTTGCATGTATTTTGAAAAATAAAAAGCAATCATTTAAAAATTTTTTAAAATAACTTTTTATTGACAGAACCCATGCCAGGGTAATTTTTTATAACGTTATCCCTTGCACTCACTTCTGTTCCTATTTTTCCCCTCTCTCCCTCCACCCCCTCCCCCAGATGGCAAGCACATTTTTTTAAAAAAGATTTTTAGCTAGATGGGACAGTGGATAGAACACTGGTTCCGAAGTCAGGAGGACCTGAGTTCAAATCTGGACTTAGACACTTAACACTTCCTAGCTGTATGACCCAAGTCATTTAAGCCCAATTGCCTCAGGAAAAAAAAATTCCTATGAAAAAAGTGTTGATATGAAGGAAAAAAATAATTTTCTGGTGCAGTTATTTCAAAAGTACAGATCCAGAATAATTTTGAACACTTGAATTGTTGACATAAAAATTTAGCCTTTCAATACCTTGAAAGAACAGTTAAAGACAATGGAAACTGGGACAACGTTAGATTTGGAGCCAGGACTTGGGGATTCAAATCCTAATGCTGCTAATTACTATCTCTGTGATCACAGGCTTATTACTTAATCCCTTCAGGCTTCAGTTTTATCACTGTAAAATGGGAGAGTTAGACTAAATGATTTCCAAGGTCCTTTCTAGTTTTAAGTCTATTGTCCTATGACCACCCTCATTTGGATGCAGAAATTTAATTAAGAATATTAAAAATAAGCTTCATAATGTGTAGAAGAGGATAATCAGTTTGGTAAAGGATCTAAAAGTGATGTCACATGAGGACTTGTAGAAGGAAATCTAGATGCGTATCTTAGAGGAGAGAAGACCTAATGACAGATATGGTAGTTACCTTCAAGAGTTGGAAGGAATATCATATAGAAGAGAGATTTTATTTTTCTATTTGATACCATGTTTCCCCGATAATAAGACACTGTCTTATTAATTTTTTGGACAGAAAAACACCAGAGGGCTTATTTTCAGGGGAGGGCTTATTTTAATGAACATTGATAGCAATTTTAACAAACAGGTAAATGTGAACAAAAAAAAAGTACCTTTATTCAATAATGATCATGTCATCTTCTTCAACAACATCGTCATAAGTGTCCATACCCTGAATTCCGTCCTAGATGTCTTGCGCCTCTATTTCCTTCAGAAGAAGTGGACCCAATCTGTCATGTCCAGCAATATAGCTCTCTTTAAATGAACATGTCTTGTCCAGGTAACCTGCTCATAGTGCCTTGGCGACACAGCTGTCAGTCAGTTTATCCCATGACTTCTTCACCCAAGTCACGACTTCTTGCAGACAGGGCTTCACAAAGTTTCCACGCTGATTTCTTTCCATTCTGCTTTCAATGTAGTCATTGACTTCCATGCACAAATGGTCCTTGAATGGCTTGTTTATTGCAATATCAAGGGTCTGGAGATAGGCAGTCATTCCTGCAGGAATCATTACTTGATCTATTCTTCTCTCTGCAAGGAAGTTCTTCATTTCTTTAGCGCGGTGAGTGCTGACTGAGTTCTTCTTTTATCCTCCATCATGCCCCCTGAGTTCTTCTTTTATCCTCCATCATGCCCCCTGAGTTCTTCTTTTATCCTCCATCATGCCCCTTTTATCCTCCATCATGCCCCCTCACTCCCGCTTACATACTGGGTTTTTATGTTGTCCTGCCTCAGCTCTCCTCCACGGCACTGCTCTCAATGGTGCCAGCAAGCAAATCACTGGGGAAGAATAGGATGATGCACTCACTGTTGCAGCTCTGATTGGATGCAGCTTGGAGCACGATGTGTATTTCACCCGGGGGGAAGGAGGGAGAGACGGTGCATACAGAGGGTACCATAATGTAGCGTGTAGCGCAGGGGATCACCTTCACTACAGTAGCAATCTCAATAGGGCTTATTTTCGGGGGAGGGCTTATTTTAGAGGAATCTTACACAGTAAGGGGAGGGCTTATTTTTGGGATGGGTCTTATTATCGGGGAAACACGGTAGATGTGGCAAGAGAAACAACTGATGGAAATTGTGAATAGACAAATTTTGACTTAAAATGTAGAAAAATTTCTAATAATTAGAGTTTTACAAAAGTAGAATAAGCTACCCTGGGGCAGGCCCTCACTTGAGGTACTCAAACCCAGGTTGGGTATTTGTCAGGTATTTAATTCAGGGGACAGTTGTTTAGACATAGATTGGACTAGATGACCTTTGAATTTTTTTACTCTGAGACTCTCTGATTCTGTAATTCTGTGACTGCCCAGATTCTTTTCATATAATTATATGACCTATCTTTTCAATATAATATTTTAGATGACTAACTATAGCTGCAAATTATGTTAATACAATAAGTTTCAGGGAATTAGAGGACATCCAATAACTCATTGGAGAGACATATAGCAAGCATAAGTAGTATCATTAGCAATGTTAATTAGCAACCTACACTCAAGAAGTGGTATAAGGGATGTCAAATTGTGTGATTGAAAAAGCAGATGAATTGGTTATAGGACATGAGTGAATAATAATAGATAGGTAGCTTGGGTGCTTTGATAATACTCCAGAAAAAGGAAAACTCTTAGGGGAAGTTCTTTAACTTTTCTCACACATTCACACATAGAAGCTTTGAAAGAACACAAACAAAAACTTACCAGCATGAGAAAACACAGGTGACTGGGACCTGCATGGTTGAAGAGAATAGTCACATTGATGGATTCATACTTTGCTAATGAATGTGGTCCTTTGAACTATTCAGAATTCTTCAATGGTTAGATCTCAATCAGTTCTAATAATGAATTTTCCAAAGCAGTTGCATATATTCAAATTTTTACATTTAAATTCAGAATTAGGCAATATATGACTATAAGTTATAGTCCAATTGAAGTATGAATTCAAATATAGCATTTTTCCCCTGTGGTCTCATTTTCCCAATAACAGGGATACAGCAGTAACTTATTTTAATTCTTTTAGCAAAATTCCAAATATATCATAATGGGTCTATAGATGAGAAAACCAAGGGTCAGAAATTTTTAGTTATTTGCCTAAGGCCACACAGCTAATTAACAGCAGACATGTCTCACAAACTTTGATTTGTCCTTAAACAATCATAAGATGGAACACTATATAGATAGAAGCAACAGAACCAACATATACTTACTTTATGGACCAAATTCCTTTTTATTGGTGCATCCTAGAAAATTTCTTTAACTATATGACTGCCTGGCTCAAAATAATTTCTTGTTTTTCATAGATAGAGAGTAATTAACAGATATAAGAAAAAATTATTTTTTTTTATTCAGGATTAAGTAGTATTTACTAAGATCCTACTCTGTCAGGCACTGTATTAAGTGTTGGATCACATCCACGACCTCAAAAAATTTATAATTTAGTCATGAGAGACAATATGCACACATGTACAAATATTGCTACACAATAGATAAAAAAATTTAGGGAAAGAGGAGGGAGTCATTATTGTAGATAAGAAATTGAGAAAGGCCTCAGGTAAAACATGTCAGTTGAACTGAAGGTTTCTGCCCTTCTTTTCTGACTTGGTTGCCATTCTAAATATGATCTTTAGTGACTTTCTGAAAAGTTGGTGGCTGAAAGTTTTTTCTAATGACCAACTACAGAATCTTTAGTAACTGAATCAATCCATTGTGCTGAATGCAGTGAATTTCCTGTTAAGGTTTATAAAATGAAAGTGATCCTTCCCTGGAAAAGCTGTCACATGTGACCTCTCTGAAATTTGTTGATCTCTCCTTTTCATTAGAGGCAAAAGTACTTTTGACTCTCAATGGATTGGATATCTTTTTATATTCTCTTTTAACTTACCTTGCATTTTAAGAATTTTCCAGCTGCACATTTTCATTAGTTTCCCCATCAGATTAAAATATACAGTTCGAGTCAATAAACCTTAGTATAGAATGTTTCCCTGAAATCACAGACACAGCAATTCTTACAATATTGGTTGCTACTGAATTGTTTCAATTTGCATAAGAAAGTTTCCTAATAGTCCTCAAAGTTTCCTTAGTCCTCAAAAAAGTTGTAGTCAGGGAAATATTCTCAGTAGAAACCATCTTCTTGTTCTCTCATGCATGGGGTCCCAAATACAGAAGATACAATAAGAAAAACTGAGACAGAACTCTAAGCTTATGGTGCTTTAATAATGGCAGCTTCCTTCCCCCATTCAATGAAGTGGGTTTCAGATCTTCCACATAATCTGAGATGCCCCCTTCTTCCCAGGACCCTACTTTTATATGACTCGATTTGATTTTCTTGGAGGACAAAAGATAATGTGTCAGTAGGGGTGGTCACAAGTTAGATAAATCAGGGATCGTTTCCATTGACTAAATGATTATAAGATGGGTCCTTTTTCATTTTGAGTAAGAAAGGGTGGTCAGAAGATACAAAAATAAGTTAGAAAACTTTCCATATCACATCAAGACATTTCATCTGTGATGACCGCGTTTTTAAAATCAGCTGGAGTCAGTAATTCAGGTTAAGGGAAAATCTTCCATCTTTATTTTTTGTGGAGGTGAAGGGGGATGGCAATAGGAATATGAGCGGCCTTGACAGGAACCCAGCCAGCAGTCTCTCTGCCTCTCTCTCTGCCCTTCTCTCTCCACCCACCAAAATTGTCCCTACGTCATTTCCTATACAACACATCAGGACTTGCACAAAGAGCAGGCGGGGACAATTCTTTCTCCAAGCATATATCAATAGAGTGTGGTCCAATTACTATTTAGCCTCATGTGCTTGGGACCTCAGTGCATCAACTCAAGCTTCAGCCCATTACATCCACCCATATTGGATTTGGTCACAGTGAATGAGCAAAAGTGGAAAGATTCAGAATTAGGTTCTGTGTACAAGACAGAATTCCATTTAGAATTCTGGTCTGCCAAATGAAGTTTCAGAACTTTTGGTAAGTGCAGGTTAATTTCCATATGACCTTGAATGATCATCCACATGAGATCACAATTTAAAACTGAAGTTTACCTCAAGATCCTATATCCAAATTCATCATTTTATAGCTGAGGAAAATGAGAGAGAGAAAGAGGGAGAAAGAGAGAGAGAGAGAGAAAGAGAGAGAGAGAAAGAGAGAGAGAGAGAAGTTAAATAGATTGTTCAGCTTCACACTGTTAATAGAATTTACTAGCTGTTTTGAGGGGGATTTGAAGGCAGGCCTTCCAAACTTCTAGTCCAATGTTTAATCCATTGATTTATGCTGCATCTTTATTTAGTTTGATGTTGCACCATGGCGTAAAGATGTCCTGGTTCTTGAAGACTATTCCAGAAGCCTGCAACCTTAGGCAGGTGATGTAAATGTTGGAAAGATTGTGAATGTAATCACTGTAAAAAATGAATAAGACTATGGTAGAGGGATTTCAGGAAAATAAGCACACTAGTACCTCTTTGTTGGAGCTTTAAATTGAGACAATCATTCTGGAAAGCAATTTGGAATTATCCAAAAAATGCCTAAAACATTCATATTTTTTGATCCAGGGATTCCACTAGTAGAATATACTTCAGGGAGGTCATTGGCAAAAAGAGATATTTCATATATACTAAGATAATTATTTATAATGGCAATCTTTGTGGTAGTCAGGTATTAGAAACAAAATAATCATCAGCTGTGAAAAGCTTAAACAAATTTTGTTATATTATTACTGCTTTTTAAGAAATGATTAACATGGTGAATAAAAAGAAGCATGGAAAGAACTAACAAGCTAATGCAAAATAAAGGCAACAGCTAGGAAAACAATATTTACATTGATATAACAATATAAATGGAAAGAAAAATAACCACAAAATAATTCAGACTGAATTTTGCAAAATTATAAAAAAACAAGCTTGTACTAAAGAAGAGATATGAAAAAATACCCTCCTTCTTTTCAGAGATCAGGTCTATTGGAGGGGAACACTACATATAATGCCACATATGCAATAATACTAAATTCTTTGTTTCTTCCTTTTTTCTTTATTTTAAAACCATTTTTATTTGTAAGGAATGGCTCTGTGGGAGAAAGAACATAGACAATATAAAACCAAAATAACATATTGGATCTATTTAAAGTCTATTAAAGTAATTGAAATAAAAGTCCAATCTCTATCAATAATGATGTCTAGCATTTACATAGTGATTTAATATTTATAAAACTCTTTATAAATTTATTTTATTCTTACAACAGGCCTGGGAGAAGTAGATGTTATTATTTTTTCCCATTTTATAGCTAAGGAAACTGAGGCAGATGTTAAATGACTGACTGATGATCACATAGTCATCTTTTGAGGACAGATTCAAACTCAGCTCTTCTTAATTCCAGGTCTAACACTCTTTTTACTACAAACTACCTAGCTACAAAAATCCTCCTTTTCTGCTTTATAATAGAAATATTGGTAATACAAACAATAATTTCAAGTTAGATAGCATTTTGAGTTTTGCAGAGTGTTTTTTCACAAACTTATGTATAGTAAGTATTCACTGTTATTATTCACATTTTAAAAATGAAGAGGTTGATCTTAGCTAAATCACTTAGCGAGATAATATTTGAGACTTGGATTCAAATTGAAGTTACTCAACTCTAGCACTTTTTGTTTTTATGAGTCATGGCTTTTCATTCTGCCAGGGACATGATCTTTATCTATTCCAATGAAATACAAATTCTGTCAAGTCTTAATAACCTAGGACTTCTATGAGAGGATATCTGAAAGACTATATAGTATGTTTGTTTCTTAAGGATTGCTCTGTGCATTTGGAAGAGCTCATCTCCAGTGTCTTATGGGAGATGAATTTTAAGGACAGGACCTTTTAAAGTCTATTAAATTATAAAAGTCCATAACTATATAGATATTAGGGAAAGGAAGTCCTCTATGTGTGAGGCACAATGTTAAGTTCTTTAAAAATGTTATCTCATTTGAGTCTCACAACAATCCTGGGACATAAGTGCTATTCCCATTTTTTTTACAGGCGAGGAAACTAAGGCAAACAGGCTAACTGATTTGCCTGGACAGACAAGAACTGTCAGAGGCTGGATTTAAACTCAGGTCTTCCTGACTCCAAGCCTCGTGTTCTATCCATTGTGCTACCATTGTGCTCAATTTTTCTAGTGAAATTCTAGATTTTTTTTAAAATCTAAAAGATATGGTAATAATAATAATATACCACTCTGATGATCCCACATCATGCTTTGGGAAAGTTCTTAGGTTCCTAAAGATTACAGCAATAATATACAACTGCTGACAGTTTTTATTAAGTTGAAAAGCTTTGGGTGCAGATCTGTCATTTTACAATTCTAATTATGTTTGGAAAAACTCAGTACCAGAAAGTCAGCTGACAGGAATATGCATTGGAAGGATCATCTATGCTTACAAAAACATGGATCCTTAAAATAATTTTTCCTTTTTTTATTATGAGTTAACTGTTATTTATAGCTTGCTTTAAAAGTATCTGTTTAATATAGGTTAATATTAACATTTCTCTGTTTGTTTGAATCCCCTAGCAAATTTCCTTCTGTTTTCTTCTATATTTTAGCCATTTTTTTTGCAGTACTATCACTGAATTAATTAACTTAAACAGTATCATCATTTTCATTATTTCATTAAAGAGTACTTGGAAGATATGGCCATGTATTTATCACTTTTGTCTTTGTAGATTGACTCTGATAGTTCATGAATACAGTAAGCATGGAATTTCCTTTCTTCTCCCTCTTCCTGATGAGTTTTCTTGGCAATATAAAGTCAATGTTTGTGTGTGTGTGTGTGTGTGTGTGTGTGTGTGTGTGTGTTTTACATTTACATATTTACATATATTGAACTTATTGATTCAATTAATTTTAATTAATTATCTAGGCTTCTTTAAGAAAACTATCCTATATCAATCATATATCATATATAATTATAAATAATGATGATTTTGTTTCTTCTTTGGTTGTAATTTTATTTCTTTATCTTCTCTTACTGCAATATTTATCATTTCTAGAACTATGTAAAATAAATGATGATAATAGACATCCCTGCTTTGTCCCTGATATTACTAGAAAGGTCTCTAGCCCTTGGTGTTAGATAGATATTGTTACCACTAAAGCTTATGGGACATTTTAAAAACAAATGTGCATTATATTTTGTTAAAAAGTATATTTTTTTGTATATATTGATATAACCCAGTTTTCTTTTCTTTTTTTTTTTTTTTGGTATGTCCTTTTATGCTTATAGCTTTCCTGATACTGAGCTAGACTTTCATTTCTGATATAAATCTGACCTGGTCTTAATACAAAATTTTTAAAATAATTATTTAATATTTAATTCACTATTTGGCATCAATATTCATTAAATTATGAATATATAGTTTTATTTTAATTCCCTTCTATAACTTTCCCCTTTAGACAGCAGGACCATATTTTATTTTATTTTATTTTTTGCTAAGGCAATTGGGGTTAAGTGACTTGCCCAGGGTCACACAATTAGAAAATTTTAAGTGTCTAAGGCCAAATTTGAACTCAGATTTTCCTGCCTTCAGGGCTAATACTCTATCCACTGCACCAACTAGTTGCCCCCAACCATATTTGATTTATATAAGGAGTTTGATAGATACATTTCCCTCTATTTTCAACATTTTAAATAATCTATGTAATACCAAAATTAACTGTTTTTTAAAAATTTGATAGTTCATTTATGAATCTATCTGACCCTAATTTTTTTTTAATTTTTGAAAAATTAAAAATATTAACTCTGGGAGTTTTATTATAGATTTTTCAATTTATTTCTTTGATATGGAATGATTTCTCCACTCTATTTCTTATTTTGTTCATCTAGAGAGTTTATATTTTAAAAAATTTACCTACTTCATTTAAATGGTCAGTTTTGATACCATATAATTGGTTTCTAATAATTTTCTTAGTTCTATTTTAACTGTTCTGAATTCTTTTTCATTCTTTTTCAGTTTGTTAATTTTTGTTCACTTGTTCTTCATTTTATTTATTCATTAAGTTTTAAAATTTAAACTACTTCTTCTTTGATTTTAAGAAGTTCCACTTTGGGTTTAATTGGGTATTTAAATTTCCTTCTAGTTACTAAACTAATCTAAACTAAACTGACCTAACCTAAACTAAACTAAAATTAGTTGTGTGCCTAATCTACTGATCTGTTCTTTATGGATGCCTTCTTATGGATGAAGGTACTAATCATAATTGGTACTTTGGCTGCATCCCCATAACTTGGTATGTTGTCACATTGTGGTAATTTTATTTGAAACTATTTATTGATATTATTTATTCTTACATTTTTATCTCTTTAAATTTATCATTTAGTCTTATTTAAGTCTGAAACCTTTTTCAAATTCTCTTTATTGATCATGATTTAATTGAGTTGTGGATACTAAAGAATGATTTAATATTTACACTTTTCCACATTTACGAATTGGCTTTCAAAATCTTAATACATGGTCAATTTTTATTAAGATACCATGCATATTTGATTACCATTCTGTATAATTAGAGTTTTATAAAGTTTACCTTCTTTAAAATTTCACATAAGTCCTTAACCTAGTTTCATTTGCCTTTTTGACCGATTCTTGTGAATCTAAATGGAGCATCCTGAAGTCCCAATGGCTGTCTTACTATAAAATTGATAACTTTTTGAAGTATTTTATACCTCAGTCATTGCACACATGTGCATATTTGTGTGTATATATACACATAAATATGTGAAAATCTGAAACAATTTCATTATTTATGGTGCTTTTAAGCACAATATATTTTCCTTGATTATCTCTTTTAATCACACATATTTTATTCTTACTGTTGCCTTGTCTGAAACTTTGATTACAATTTCTGCTTTTAAAAAATAGACATAATAAATTTTGCTTAGCTCTCTATTTAAGTCTTTTCTGAATCTTTATATTTCAATTATGTTGCTTATTAACAATATATTGGTGGATTCTGCTTTCTAATCTGTTCCACCCTCATCCATTTTATGTGTGAATTAATTCCATTCAAGGGTCATGAATTTTTCTCTCCATTATATACTCCTATACATTTTCCTTTCTTGCCCCTTCTCTCCCATGTTTATAAAGAAGGTGGGCAATTTTTTTTTGATAAATGATTCTATAATTTACAGTTTGATTCTGCTCCTCTAGTCCTTGTTTCACTTAGCCTAAATTCCAATGACTAGTTTTTAAAATTTTCTCTACTTTTAACTTTCTCTTTATGATTTGCCCTCTAAAATTGAAATTTATTTTGCTTGTTATTATTCCCAGTTATGCTCTTCAAATGAAAATGCTTTCCCTTTTCCCTGTCTCTTCATGTTTCCCTATTAAATATAATGTATTTATACATTTAAGTTTTTGTATGTGTGTCTTCACTCCTTTGTCTAGTTCAGATAAAAATGAAGTTCATATAATAATCATTCCCTCAATCCTATTCTCACCACCACCAAACTTGAGTACTTATTCTTGTTCATTTCCTTTTTATTTTATGTTTTTATTTTTGGAAAAAAAAACTGCTCCTCATTTATTTCCTAGGTGGCACAGTGAATAGAGAAGCACTGAACCTTATTTTACCTAAGTCTGAATTCAATCTCAGATACTTACGAGCTGTACGACCCTGGTAAAGTTATTTAACCTTAGTTTGCTTCAGTTTTTTAATACGTGAAATAGGGATAATAGTAGCACTGACCTCTTAAGGTTTTTGTAAGGATCTAATGAGATAATTTTTAAATGCTTAGCAAATTAACTCTATATAGTGAGATTATTATATTTATATAATTCTATGTAAATGTTAGCTATTAGTAGTATCGTAGTTGTTTTTAGTGTATTCAGTTCCTCCTTTTTCTTCACTCTCCTAAAAATAATAGAAAATACAAAACTATCTTCAGGCTCTTGTTTATTTTTCTTTGTCTTGAAGACAACAGAATGTTAAAGAAAGGCTCCCCCCACCTTCTTATTAAATACATGTGTTTCATAATCATTTAGTCCCTTCCAGTTTTGAAATGTGAATTTCCATTGAAATATTCTGCATAGCACTGATATTTTCCTGTAGGAAATAGGTGAAAGTTCTCTATTCCATCAAAGATCGAATTTAATGTTATTGAATTATACTGTATCACATGATAGGCTGTCTTTTTTTCTAAACCTTTTTCCTTCCCAAAGGCTTTTGGAATATCATATTGTAAAATTCCTCTCATTTGAAATAGATATAACATAGTGATCTTGTCTGTGGTTTCTTGATATTTGAACTTTTTCTTTTTGGCTGCTTTTTGAATTTTGTTTTTAACCTAGGTATTTTGAATTTGGTTATGCCATTTATGAATCATTTCAATTTAGGTTTCCTTTTGAAAAACAACTGGTAGATTCTTTCAATTTTTATCCTATTAGAGCTGGGGATTTTAACTGAAATAAGATAGCTAGTTTTTGGTTATGGCTTTCAGAGAGTTTAATGATTCTTAAGCTATCTCTCCTTCACCTGTTTTCCCAATTAATTTTTAATATTAGACATTTTACATTTTCTTCCATTTAAAAAAATATAGGACTTTGTTCTATTTTTTTTTTGTCTTTCTATTGGATCATTGAGTTATTATTCAGGTGGTGCTCTATTTGTGTCAAGTTTTCTGTTCTAAGCTACTTGTTCTCTTTCTACTTTCCTCTGCAAATGCTCTTAATTTCATTTTATCTTTTACTTTATTTCTTTTGTTCACTCTTAAAGTCCTTGTGATTGAGCCATTTTCTTTCTTCTGAGGTTATCCTTAAACTTATTGTGTTATTCCTGTTTACGTCTTAAGTTTTTCTTAATCCACTGTATTTCTTCATGGTATTTGTAGGAGATAAAGGTCCATTGATTGTCCTACCTACTCCACTTAAAAACAGCTACTAGTAAAGTGAGGACACTCCTTGATGTGTACCAGTAAATTAAAATTAGGAGTGAATAAATTCTAATATTTCCTTGAGCCATTTGGAACATTTCATTTAAATGTGATGCAAAATCTAAATTGATTAGATGAGGGACTTTATAGTACCTTGTGGATCCTATATAAGTCTAGTAAACTATCTCAAAACCTGGGAAATTTTAACTGTTTTTGGAGTAAAGACAATCTCCCATGAGAATTAAATGCTTAAAAAGGAGGATGCTCAGTTTCAATCTAAATGAAGAGGATTTTGAAATCTTTAAAGTCCAGAGCATCTTGGATTTCTGATTTTTTTTTGACATGTCTTAGCAAATCTTTGTAATATTTTGGAAGTCTTGCATCAGAATAGACTGAACACCAATTCCAGGCTATGCAAATAGCCCAGCAGAAAACCTATGCCATAAGTAAAGGGAATACCTTAAGAATTATAGAAAAAGGATTTCTAGGAACTATGAATAATTCCTTTCCCACATGGGTACTAAACTTTGAGACCACTTTTCTCTGGTTTCTGTAGATACTATTGAGAGAGTATTTAACAGATTTTTTGGTTAGAAATATTTTGTATCAACTGTTTCTTTTTTAATTTTATCAACTCAGTAAATATCGTTTTGTAAAGTTAATTCTGTTAATTTTGAGTGAATGATATAATTGATAATCTAATCTTGGAGGTTGATGAACTATTGTTCTATAAAGAGAACCTCTCTCCCTCCCTGAACTGTTTTGGGTTAATCCCAGAACCCTGAACATATGTACCAGATGTCTGGGTATCCAATTTATCAGTTTGAGTTAGGGTTAGGATAGTAAATGCAAAGTCTACATATAATACATGTTCATAGTTGTCTTTTAAGTATTCATATTTTTCAGTCCTGGTTCTTGGATTTGGACATGATGTCATAGCCAGGATTTGTTCCCTTCTCATTCTTGCTTACCTTTTCCTGCAGGTTTGATGTTGTTGCCACTGTTCTGTTACAATTATGGAATGATAGCTAAGACCAGATGCCACATTCTGTCACAATTTCTGGCTTCTGACTGTGTCCTGCTGGTGCAACATGAGCTCTGGCTTTACCTTTATTTCCATTTCCTTCTTGTTTGATAAATAATTGGAAATTGGCTCTGTTCCTTGCTGCAAGCCTGATGGACTCCAGCCTAATGTAGGAGATCATCTTAGTTTCAGCTCTCTGGAGGGCTTCCCAGTGCCCATTGCCCAGGCACTGCACAGACTACCTTTCTAGGCAGGCAGCCACTGTGAGGTGAGGTGAGGAGCTCCAACAGGAGTGACTTCAGACCTTCCAAGTCCTAAATGTGGCTATACTGCTTGATTCCATCTTCTTGGCAGAGAGCTATTATTGCTCCATCCTCTGATATATCTCTACCAAGTGTGGGACCAAGATCCTGTGGGCTTCTGGAGAAATTCATTGGAATTTAAGCTTACTTTTGGTTCCCTTTGTGAGTCCTTACTCAGAGGCCACACTAGTTTCTATTTTCTTCTGTAGTCTTTAACTGGATAGAGGTGCTTGTTTATATTTGTCTATAGTTTTTTGATTGCTGGCTCCTTTCTCCCCCAACTCACAGGTCTAAACAGTGTGGTTTTAGGAAGAAAGAGGCTGAATCAGTTTTTTTTCCCATGGTAGGAATAGTAGGCCTGGGAAAATGGGTACTTTCTTTTTTTAAAGTTTTCATTTTTATTATTAAAGGTTTTGATTTTCAAAACATATACACAGATAATTTTTCAACATTGATCTTTGCATAGCCTTGTATTCTAAATTTTCCTCTCCTTCCTCCAATCCCCTCCCCTAGATGGCAAGTAATCCAATATATGTTATACATGTTAAAATATATGTTAGTTCCAGTATATGTAAACATATTTGTATAATTATCTTGAGGCACAAGAAAGATCAGATCAAAAAGGAAAGAAAATTAATAAGAAAACAAAATGCAAATGAACAAAAAAGAGTAAGAATGTTATGATTCAAATTCAGTTCAAAAATGGGCACTTTCTAAACAATACTTTAGGGAAGTCAAACTCATAGAAAAACCAAGTTGTCTAAAAGTAGTAAAAAAAATAATTATGGCAGCAATAAAAGTAACAAAAGGTTGGGATGATGAGGGTCTTGTTCAGAATCTTCTATTTGTTTCCAAGAGACCCATGTATATATGGGCCCTTGGCCTTCTATTCCAAGCCAATTAATAAAGGTGGAAAAGTATCTGGGAAGGGGTCAGGTCAAAGACGCTCTAACATGGAGATAGCTTTATTATATGGAACACCTAAGCAACTGATAGTATCTAATAGGGCACTAACATCCCAACTTCAAGCATTTCCAAAGGGCTAAAGAATTATTCACATTTTCTCTGTAGGTTTCTTACTGAAGCTCTTCCTGAAGAGAAATACTTTCCAACTATATTACAAAATGTCCATGTTCATCCTTTGCATAATTGTCCTTCTCTTGAAATATTTTGAAATAATTTATGGGGTATTTTGCATGATGTTTTTGTAGAAAAGGGCTTGAATATTTCTGTATTAAGCATGTGGTTTTTGATGATTAGTATAATAATAATAATGTGTCACCACTCTAAGTCTTCCTGTCTTTCATTTTCTATAGGAAATTATAAAGTTTTGCTCTTCTTGGGAAGGAAGAGTGGAAAAGTAAAAAAAAAAAAGTAATAAAATGCAACAGAAAAGGAAGAGGTTCCATATATAAGATGAGTGGATTTATGTGAACAGTAGAGAGATGACTCCATGGGAATGAGACATGAAGGGTTTAGACAGGGATATGATGAAATTATAATGTTGTTAGCAGAATTCTTTTTAGATGCTGTTTTTAACTTTGTAGCTCCTGTTCCATGGTTATGAACTAGAAATAGTAAGAAATAGAAAGAGGTCCATTCCAGTATCTGGACATATAATAAAAATGTAGCAGATCTAGTGTCCATGCTCCATGTCACTGAAGATCTCAGATCTTGAATTCTTGATCATTTTTATAAAGACTGACCTTATTGTATATATGAGTTTAAATGTTAATTATGCAGTGTAATATTCATATGCTTGCTTGCAGAAAGAATTACTGTGGAGGATATTGTACATTTTAAAAAACTTCTTTGTTTAAATTCATCTATTACCAATAAATAATCATTTAACCAACCAAAAAAAATTGAGGGCTTATCCCATATAGGTATTATTAGGTCCTGTATATATTCCATTATGTAATTATTGGAAACTGCCAAGATTAATGGCTTACAAAATTTTTACATTGGATAGCAGCAATTTTTCCCCTCTATTAAGTATGTTGGGAGGGGATGTATAATAGGGAAAAGAGATTCTCCCAATAACACTTGGATCACCATTGCTATAAGTGCTGTTGGTTGGTTATAAAATAACTTTCCTGATTGACTCATATTCAGTTTAAAAGGGGGGAGGGGGAATAAACTCAAAAACTTGTACAATGAGTAGGGAGAGTGAAATATGACAGCTTTGAATTATAATAGAATAAGTGGAGTTATGGATGTGTTTGCAGGCAAATCTTGTTACTGCTATCTCAGGGAAAGTGGGATGTGACTCAATTTCCCATGGATGATTACATATGATTTCAGATCATACTATATCTCCCTTTGACTTGCATTTACCCCCACTTTGATGATCACAATTATAGATGTGACAGATTATGGAGGCAACAAATAATAGATATTTATTAAGCATTGTCAATTTATTTCATTGATTCTCTATCAAGAATAAAGCACTGCACATACAGCTAATAATATTTTATCTGTTTGGTGGGAGGAGCAATGATTTCATTATGCTAAGATCATGTTACTAGTAATCATTGTCAGATAGCCAGTCAGGGAGAGTATGAGATTTGCATTCCTAGTCTAACTTTGAATGGGTAAATGGGTATTTTTCTCCACCTCTCTATCTCCCCCATTTCTCCAAATGGAGACTGTAAAAGGAGACCAAAATGATTGAGCCGGAGCCATGGGTCAATACATGGAGTTACAAATTACATAATGTCATAATGGATCACGTACTGGATTTTATATGAGGAAAGCTTGTGTTCACATATTTTTTATTATAGCTTTTTATATACAAAACATATGCATGGGTAATTTTTCAACATTGACTCTTGCAAAAATTTCTATTTCAATTTTTCCCCTCCTTCCCTCCATTCCCTCCCCTAGATGGCAAGTAGTCCTATACATGTTAAATACATTAAAATATATGTTAAATACAATATTTGTATACATATTTATATAGTTATTTTGTTGCACAAGAAGGATTGGATTTAGAAAGAAGATAAAAATAACCTGAGAAGAAAAAAACAAAGATTCAAGCAAACAATAACCGAAAGAATGGAAATGTTATGTTGTGGTGCATATTCATTTCCCATGGGTTCTTTCTCTGGGTGTAGCTGGTTCTGTTCATTACCGATCAATTGGAACTGCACATCTTAATACTCTTACTAACTGTGTCACTCTGGCCAACTTGGATCACCTTTCATAGCTTCAAATTTTTTATTAATAATTCAGGTATAAATAAGACTCACAGTGCCTACTTTATAAGGTATTGTAATGACTAAATGAAATTATATAAATAAATTTCCTTTTAGATCTTAAAGTGCCATATAACTACAGTCATTTTGACTAAAGTATGTAGTGTGTGTGTGTGTGTGTGTGTGTGTGTGTGTATTCTGGGACATAGACTGGAACTTCATCATTGGAATCTGGGACAAGAGATATGGATTCCAACTAAGAGATTTATAAAATAAGCAAGTAACTTTTTTTGCTTCCCTGCTTTTTCTATTGGGTCCTCTCAGACACTATGATTTCAATGTACTGATCTTTCCAGATAAGTTTGCAGTGTACATCACATACCCATGTGTGGGGAGCATATAGTAACTTCCTTTGCAGTTAATGGTGTGGTTTCTATTAAAATTGCACTTCTAAAAGCCAAAGTGATAGCTTCCCAACCACAAAGAATTACAAAATAATACATTGCATGCTGTTTTAATGGACTTTTCACCGAGTCCTTTACAGCTAATCATCCCATAACATTGCATAACAGTACATTTCACTTTGGATGAGCTCATGGAGAACTTTTAAAGTTTTTCTGAGAGGATCCTGCCCATCATTTCTTGCAGAATAATACTATTCCATCATAGTTACATACCACAATTTATTCAGCCATTGTGTTATTCAACCAATTTCTAATTCTTTATTCCAAACAAAAAGCTGCTATAAATATTTTTGTGCATATTTGCCCTTTTCCTTAAAAAAAAAAAAAAAAAAAACCTCTTTTGGGATGCATGCCAAATAGGGGTATTGTTAGGCCAAAGATGCATGGTTTTATAGCTCTTTGGGTATATCTCCAAATTGATCTACAGAATGATTGTCAGTTCATAACCCACTAACAATGCAGTAGTCTCGGTTTTCCCACATTCCTTCCAAAGTTGTCTTTTTATTTCTGGCCCATTAGCCAATCTAATAGACATGAGGTAGTAGCTCAGAATTGTTTTAATTTACATTTTTCAAATCGATAGTGAGAGAATTTTTTGCGGCTATAAGTAGCTGGATTAGTTCATATGAAAACTATTCATATCTTTTGATCATTTATCCAATGGCTCTTATTTTTTAAAAATTTGAATCAATTCCTTATACATTTGAGAAATGAGAGCTTCTTCAGAGAAACTTGCTTCAAAATTCTCTTCACAATTATTGCTAATTGTATTTTCCCCTATTTATTCTATTTTCTCTTTCTTTACCCTGTCCATTCTCTCTTTTTTCTATTTATTTATTTATTAAATAATTTTTTATTGACAGTACCCTGTCCATTCTCAAAAGTTTTTGCTTCTGACTACCCTTGTACCCAAAATGCCCTCCCTTTCATTGTCCTTCCCCTTTCATTTTATCCCTTTAACCTTCTACTCTCCTGCAGGGTAAGATTTTTATAGTCATATTGAGTGTGTATATTATTTCTTCTTTGAACCAGTTCTGATGAACTTATTCCTTTCCCCCTCCCCCTTTTCCCCTTTACTGTAAAAGCTTTTTATTCCCTTTTTATGTCAGATAATTATGCCATTCTACCTTTCTTCCAGTACATTCCTCTCTTATCCCTTAATTTTATTTAAAAAATATTATCCCTTCGTATTCAACTCACATCTGTGCCCTCTGTCAATATATATTTTTTCTAACTGCTCTAATATTAGAAAATTTTTATGAGTTACAAATATTATTTTTCTTTATAGAAATATAAACAGATTAACTTTATTAAGTCCCTTATGATTTCTCTTTCCTGATTTCTTTCCTGAGAAACCTTAAGCTTCCCCTGATACCAGCATTTTATTTTCAGCTTTGGTCTTTTCATCACAAATGCTTGAAATTCCCTTATTTCATTGAATGTCCATCTTTTCCCCTGAAGGAGGATACTTAGTTTTGCTGGGTAGGTTATTCTTGGTTGTAATCTTAACTCCTTTGCTTTCCAAAATATAATATTCCAAGCTCTCCAAAACTAATATAAAAGCTGCTAAATTATGTATTATTCTGACTGTGGTTCCACAATGCTTGAATTGTTTTTTTTCCTTGATTCTTGCATATTGTTTCCTTGACTAGGAGTTTCAGAATTTGGCTATAATATTCCTGGGAGTTTTCATTTTGGGATCTCTTTCAGTTAGATGATTGGTGAATTCTTTCAATTTTTTATTTATCTTCTTGTTCTAGAATATGAAGACAGTTTTCTTTGATAACTTCTTGAAAGATAATGTCTAAGCTTTGTTTTTGATTATGATTTTAAAGTAGTATAATAAAATTTTAAGTTATCTCTCCTGGATCTGTTTTCCAGGTCAATTGTTTTTCCAATGAGGTATTTCATATTGTCTTGTGTTTTTTCATTCTTTTGGTTTTGTTTTAGTGTTTCTTGATTTATCATAAAGTCATTAGCTTCAATTTGTTCCAATCTAATTTTTAAGGAATTATTTCCCTCAGTGAGCTTTTGTACTTACTTTTCTATTTGGCCAATTTTACTTTTTAAGGCATTCTTCTCATTAACTTTTTGTACTTCCTTTTTCTTCACTCTCATTTCTTTTCTCAATTTTTCTACTACTCTTACATGATTTTCAAAATCTTTTTTTTGAGCTCTTCCATGGCCCAAGATCAACTTTGATTTTTCTTGTATGTTTTGAATATAGAAACTTTGACTTTATCTTCTTCAGAGTGTGTTTTGATCTTCTTTATCACCATGGTAACTTTGGTTAGAATCTTTTTCTATTTGTTCATTTCCCCATGCTATTACTCTTTCTTTAAGAAGGGCTCCATTTTCAGGGTGGAGGATGCAATGTCTCAAGCTTCAGGTGTTTTGTAAAGCTGTTTTCAGAGATCCTGAAAGGTACTTATAAGTTTTCAGTTCTTTCAAGGTAGTATGATCCAAGGAGAAATGTGTTTACTACTTTTTGGGTCTATGCTCTGGTTTTTCTGTGATCAAAAGCATTCTTTTTCTGCTCTGGAACTTTGAAGCAGGTCCCTGATCCACTCTGGCTGCAAGTTTTCATTTGCTTGAGACTTACTCTCAGACTGTGAGCCAGGACTATGACATATAGGCACAGTAATGGAGAGTCTTGCCTCAGAGTTAGTAAAGAGACTGCCTTCTGATCTTCTTACTCTATGTAAGCTGAGATTTCCAGAAGCCACTGCTACTGCCACAGTTGCTGATTTGGTGGCTTCCAAGACCTGCTCCTGGTTTGCTGTTTTCCCAAGTCCCTCCCATCCTAGTGAATCAAACTTTTCTGCCAATCTTCCAAGTCATCTTTGTTTCTGTAGCCTGAGAGGTCTGGAAACTGCCAGTGCTGCCACTGATTCATAGGCCTGGAGGCTTCTTACTGATTTACTGGGGCTAGGATTGTGCTGATGTGAACTGTACCAAGACTGTACTACTCTCTCACACTTTCTTGCTGAGCTTCTAAGTTATCTTTGCCTTAAAAATTGTTTCACTCTATTTTTTGACTTTTGACACTCTAAAATTTATTTAGAGTCATTATTTAAAAGCATTTGGAAGAAGCTGGAAGGCGAGGAGCTCAGGCAAGTCCCTGAATTTACTCCATCTTCTTAGCTCCACCTGAGATGTCTTTTCAATCACAAAATGGAAACCTTAAGGAAAAGTCCATTTATTCCTATGTTCTAAAGTGTTTTTTTTAAATAGCTTTTTATTTACAAGTTATATGGATTGGTAATTTTATAGCATTGACAATTGCCAAAACTTTTGTTCCAATTTTTCCCCTCCTTCCCCCCACCTCCTCCCCTAGATGGCAGGATGATCAATACATGTTAAATATGTTAAAGTATAAATTAAATACAAAATAAGTATACATGTCCAAATGTTGTTTTGCTGTACAAAAAGAATCAGACTCTGAAATAGTGTACAATTAGCCTTGAAGGAAATAAAAAATGCAGGCAGACAAAAATATAGGGATTGGGAATTCTATGTAATGATTCTTATTCATCTCCCAGAGTTCTTTCACTGGGTGTAACTGGTTCAGTTCATTACTGTTCCATTGGAACTGATTTGGTTCATCTCATTGCTGAAGATGGCCAGGTCCATCAGAATTGATCATAGTATAGTGTTGTTGAAGTATATAATGATCTCCTCATCTTGCTCATTTCACTCAGCATCAGTTCATGTAAGTCTCTCCAGGCCATTCTGAAATCATCTTGTTGGTCATTTCTTACCAAACAATAATATTCCATAATACTCATATACCACAATTTATTCAGCCATTCTCCAATTGATGGAAATCTACTCAGTTTCCAGTTTCTGGCCACTACAAAGAGAGCTGCCACAAACATTCTTGCACATACAGGTCCTCTTCCCTTCTTTAAGATCTCTTTAGGATATAAGCCCAGTAGTAACACTGCTGGATGAAAGGGTATGCACAGTTTGATAACTTTTTGAGCATAGTTCCAAATTACTCTCCAGAATGGTTGGATGTATTCACAATTCCACCAACATTATATTAGTGTCCCTGTTTTCCCGCATCTTCTCCAAAATTCCGCATTATCTTTCCCTGTCATTCTAGCCAATCTGACAGGTGTGTAATAGTATCTCAGAGTTGTCTTAATTTGCATTTCTCTGATTAATAATGACTTGGAGCATCTTTTCATATGGCTAGAAATAGTTTCAATTTCTTCATCTGAGAATTGTCTGTTCTTATCCTTCACCCATTTATCAATTGGAGAATGGCTTTATTTCTTATAAATTAGAGTCAATTCTCTACATATTTTGGAAATGAGGCCTTTACCAGAACCTTTGATTGTAAAAATGTTTTCCCAGTTTATTGCTTCCCTTCTAATCTTGTCTGCATTAGTTTTGTTTATACAAAAACTTTTCAATTTGATATAATCAAAAATTTCTATTTTGTGATCAGTAATGATCTCTAGTTCTTCTTTGGTCATAAATTCTTTCCTCTTCCACAGGTCTGACAGGTAAACTATCCTGTGTTCCTCTAATTTATTTATAATCTCATTCTTTATGCCTAGGTCATGAACCCATTTTAACCTTATCTTGGTGTACGGTATTAAGTATGGGTCAATGCTTAGTTTCTGCCATACTAGTTTCCAATTTTCCCAGCAATTTTTGTCAAACAGTGAGTTCTTATACCAAAAGCTGGGGTCTTTGGGTTTGTCTAGAGTATTAAGGTTGTTGACTGTTTTGTCCTTTGAACCTAAACTATTCCACTGATCAACTAATCTATTTCTTAGCCACTACCAAATGGTTTTGGTAACTGCTGCTTTATAATATAATTTTAGATCAGCTAGGCCATGTTCATTTGGTTTTTTTTTTTTTTTCATTAATTTCCTTGAAATTCTTGACCTTTTGTTTTTCCATATGAACTTTGTTGTTATTTTTTTCTAGGTCATTAAAATAGTTTTTTGGGAGTCTAATTGGTATAGCGCTAAATAAATAGATTAGTTTAGGTAGTATTTTCATCTTTATTATATTTGCTCACCCTATCCAAGAGCATTTAATATTTTTCCAATTGGTTAGATCAGACTTAATTTGTGTGGACAGTGTTTTGTAGTTTTGCTCATAAAGTTTCTGATTTTCCTTTGGCAGATAGATTCCTAAGTATTTTATACTATCAGTAGTTACTTTAAATGGAATTTCTCTTTCTAATTCTAACTGTTGGATTTTGTAGGGATATATAAGAATGCTGATGACTTATGTGGGTTTATTTTGTAGGCTGCAACTTTGCTAAAGGTGTAGATTATTTCTAATAACTTTTTAGTAGAATCTCTGGGGTTCTCTAAGTATACCATCATATCATCAGCAAAGAATGATAATTTGGTTTCCTCATTACCTACTCTAATTCCTTTAATCTCTTTCTCACCTCTTATTGCCAAAGCTAGCATTTCTAATACAATATTGAATAATAATGGTGATAGTGGGCAACCTTGTTTCACTCCTGATCTTATTGGGAATGATTGCTATTTGTCCCCATTACATATGATGCTTACTGATGGTTTTAAATAGATGCTACTGATTATTTAAGGAAAAGTCCATTTATTCCTATACTCTCAAGTGTTTTTAATAGAACTGGATGTTGGATTTTATCAAATGCTTTTTCTACATCTATTGAGATGATCATATAGTTTTTGTTAATTTGGTTGTTAATATGGTCAATTATACCAATAGTTTTCCTAATATTGAACCAGCCCTACATTTCTGGTATAAATCCTACTTGATCATGATGTATTATCCTGGGGATGATTTTCTGTAGTCTTTTTGATAATATCTTATTTAAGATTTTAGCATCAATATTCATTAGGGAGATTGGTCTATAATTTTCTTTCTCTGTTTTCAACCTACCTGGTTTAGGTATCAGTACCATGTCTGTGATATAAAAGGAATTTGGTAGGATTCCTTCATTCCCTATTTTTTCAAATAGTTTATATAGCATTGGGGCTAATTGTTCTTTAAATGTTTGGTAGAATTCACATATAAATCCATCTGGTCCTGGGGATTTTTTCTTAGGGAGTTGATTAATAGCTTGTTCTATTTCTTTTTCTGAAATGGGACTATTTAAGCAATTTACTTTCTCCTACTTTGTTAATCTGGGAAGCCTATATTTTTGGAGGTAGTCATCCATTTCACTTAGGTTATCAGATTTATTGGCATAAAGTTGGGCAAAGTAACTCATTATTTCTCTAATTTCCTCTTCATTGGTGGAAAGTTCTGCCTTTTCATTTTTAAGATTTTCCTCTTTCCTTTTTCTAATCAGATTTATCTATTTTATTGTTTTTTTTCATAAAACCAACTTTTAGTTTTATTTATTAATTCAATAGTTTTTTTTAAACTTTCAATATTATTAATTTCTTCTTTTAATTTTAGAATTTCAAGTTTAGTATTTCATTGGGGTTTTTCTAGCTTTTTAAGTTGCAAGCGCAATTCATTGATCTTCTCTTTCTCTATTTTTTTCAAGTAAGCCTCTAAAGATATACAATTTCCCCTTATTACTGCTTTGGCTGCATCCCACAAATTTTGCTATGATGTCTCATCTTTGTCATTATCTTGAGTGAAATTATTAATTGTGTCTATAATTTGCTGTTTCACCCAATCATTCTTTAAGATGAGATTATTTAGTTTCCAATTACTTTTTTGGTCTATTTACCCCTAGGTTTTTGTTGAACATAGTTTTTATTGCATCATGATCTGACTTCACCTGAAGCATAATAGATTCTGCTCTAGCCTTTTACCTTTACTCTGTGTATACCTCCCTGCTTTAAATGTGTTTCATGTAAACAACATATTGTAGGGTTCTGACTTTTGATCCAGTCTGCTATCCACCTCTGCTTAATGAGAGAGTTCATTCTATTCACATTTATGGTTAAGAACTAATTCTGTATTTCTTGCCATCTTATTATCCCCAGATTATGCTTTTCTTTTTCCTGCCCCTCCTTACCCCCTTTCCCAGTATTAAACTTATAAGGCCCCCTTGCATTATGCAGCTCTCCCTCTTTACGATCTCTCCCTCTTCCCTTTGAATTCATTCCCCTTTTTTTTACCCTTCCCTTATTACTCTTTTCCTTTTCCCTTTCCCTTTCCCACTTTTTAATGTAGTGAGAGAAGATTCTCTGTAAAACAAATATATCAATTATTTTCTCTTTGAGCCAATTCTGATGAGAGTAAGATTCACACAATGTTCCTCCCCTTCTCTAAGTGCCCTCAAATATGACAGGTTTCCTTTGCCTCTTTGTGGGATGCAGTTTTCTTCTTTTGTCTCCCCTTTCCCCTTTTTCTGATACTATTCCCTTTCCATTTCTACTTCCCTTTTTATGTTATGTCAGTAAAATCAGAATATATATGTGGTCTTTATGTATATTCACAATAGAAATACAATTCTCAAGAGTTCCTTTTACCTTTTTCTGCTTCTCTTGAGTCCTATGGTTGGAGATCAAATTTTTTGTTTAGATCTGTTTTTTTCCTTGGAAACAAATGGAATTCATCTGTTTCATTGAATGTCCATCTTCTTGCATGGAAGAAAATGGTCAACTTAGCTGGGTAGTTTATTCTTGGCTGAATTCCAAGTTCTTTTGCCTTTTGGAATATCAGATTCCAGGCCCTTCCTTTAATGTGGAGGCAGCCAGATCTTGAGTGATCCTTATTGTGACATCTCGGTATTTGAATTGTTTTTTCCTGGCTGCTTGTAATATTTTTCCTTAGTCTGATAGTTCTGAAATTTGGCCACAATATTCCTTGAAGTTTTTATTTTAGGGTCTTTTTCAGAAGGTGTTCGATGAATTCTTTCATGGCTATTTTACCTTCTGATTCTATTACATCTGGGCAGTTTTCTTTGATAATTTCCTGTAAAATAGTATCTAAGCTTTTTTTTTCCATCATAATTTTTGGGAAGTCCAATAATCCTTAGATTATCTCTCCTAGATTTATTTTCCAGCTCTGTTGTTTTTCCAAGTAGATATTTAACGTTTTTCCTAATTTTTCTTTTTCTTTTTCTTTTTTTTTTGTTTTGCTTGACTGATTCTTGATGTCTCAATGAATCATTTATTTCTATTTGTTCAATTCTGATTTTTAATGAGTTATTTTCTTCATTAGCTTTTTAAAACTTCTTTTTGTATATGTCCAATTGAATTTCTAAATGAGTTGTTTTGCTCTGTGGAATTTTTTTCTATTTCACTAATTTTTTTTAGTGAGTTATTTTCTTTTTCCAATTCACAAATCCTACTTTCCTGGGATTTCTTTACCTTTCCAATCCACAAATTCTGTTTTCTTGCACTTCCTGGGAATTCTTTATCTTTTCCAATTCACATTTCAGGAAGTTATTCCTCTCTTGCATAGCTTCTCTTTCCTTTCCCCATTTTTCTTCTAGCTCTCTTTTAAGATTGTTAATATACTCTTCTAGGAGAGCGTTATGTGATGGGGGCCAGGTAATATTCCCCTTTGAGGTATTGTCTGGAGACTGTTTGCTATTAGTCTTCTTGGGGTTGAAAACCTGCTCTCTTTCTGTATGAAAACTATCACTTGTCATTTTGATTTTTTTACTCATTTTTGTAGGATCTGCTTTCAGGGCAAGGAGATTACCAGATTCCTTTGCAGAACAGGGATAGGTATTTGGACAGTAGCTGTCCTGCAAATGGGATGCAAAAAGCAGCAAGGTACACGAATGCTCTGGGAAAAAGTTTTGCCCAGAAGTGATTCAGACCTGATTAGCAAGGCAGAGCTGCAGAAGAGCCCAGTGAAGAACCCCACTGTGCAGATTAGTGACTGCCCTGGGGCTAGAGGCTGAGAAGCAAAAGTGTCACTAACCCAAGCCAAAGCCTGTTGTGGGGCTGTGGATATTAGCAGCTGATCAGCAAATAGCCCCTCATGGACTGGAAGTGTCTCTGCCTAGGGAAGCACAGACATGGTAAGTTCTATTGCCTCAGGCTGAGCCCCACACTGTGCAGATTAGAAGCTGCCCCAGGCTGTGCCCCCCTACCATGCATATTTGTGGCTGCCCCGAGGGAAAGCCCTGTGCTGAAGATTGCAGCTGCACAGTTGTGCTTTGATCTATACTGAGTCACTCACTTCCAGTTTTGGGTGGGTATCACCAGATCTTGTTAGGTTCTGGCATTTTTAGAATACCCTTTACCTTTGGCTTTATTTTCTTGGGTGGTCTGCTGTTTTACAAGCAGAGCAGAACAGTTAGCCTATGGCAGATCATCTCTGTAAATTTTCTAACCATAGAGGCCACCCCCGCCGGGTCTGCTCAATATGCTAACCTCCTAGTTCTATCCCTGCCTATGTTGGTATTTTCCTGCCCTTCAGGACAAATCTTTTCTGGTGAATTTCCAGATTATCTTCAGCTGGTAAGTTGTTGTACTTCTAATCTTCTTGAATTTTACCAGTCAAGTACTATTTTTGAGGCTAAATTTAATAATTGGTTGTGAAGGTATGAGAGGAGCTTAGAAAGTCGTTTGTGCCTTCTCTGACATATTGGCTCCACCCTCCAACATCCATTTCTATTAAAAACACTAAAGAATATAGGAATAAATGGACTTTTACTTAAAATAGTCAGTAGCATCTATTTAAATCCATTGGCAAGCATCATATGTAATGTGGATAAACTAGAACCATTCCCAATAAAATCAGGGGTGAAACAAGGTTGCCCACTATCATCATTGCTTTTCAATATTGTATTAGAAATGCTAGCTTTGGCAATATGAGAAGAAAAAGAGATGAAATGAATTAGAGCAGACAACGAGAAAACCAAATTGTCGCTCTTTGTAGATTATATGATGGTAAACTTAGAAAGCCCCAGAGAATCAACTAAAAAGCTATTAGAAATAATCCACAACTTTAGCAAACTTGCAGGACACAAAATAAATCCACATAAATCATCAGAATTTTTATACATTACTAACAAAATCCAACATCAAGAAATACAAAGGGAAATTCCATTTAAAATAACTGTTGATAGCATAAAATATTTGAGAATCTATCTGCCAAGGGAAAGTCACGAACTATATGAGCAAATCTACAAAACACTTTCCACACAAATAGTCACATCTAGACAACTGGAAAAATATCAAGTACTCTTGGATAGCTTGAGCAAATATAATAAAGATGACAATAGTACATAAACTAATCTATTTAATGCTATACCAAACTCCCCAAAAATTATTTTACTGACCTAGCAAAAATAACAACATAATTCATCTAACAGAAGAAAAAGTCAAGAATTTCAAGAGAATTAATGAAAAAAAAAACAAATGAAGGTAGCCTAGCTGTACCAGATCTAAAACTATGTTATAGAGTAGTGGTCAACAAAGCCATTTGGTACTGATTAAGAAATAAATTTGTAAATAAAAATCAGTGGAATAGGTTAGGTTCACAGAGCAAAATATTCAATGACTATAGCAATCTAGAGGTTAACAAACCTCTAAAAGCCCAGCTTTTGGGATAAGAATTCACTATTTGACAAAAACTGCTGGGAAAATTGAAAACTAGTATGTCTGAAACAGGCATTGACTCACATATAACCCCATATACCAAGATAAGATTGAAATAGGTTCATGATCTAGACATAAAGAATGATATAAACAGATTGGAAGAACATAAGATCTGTGGAGAAGGAAGAAATTTGTTACCAAAGACAAACTAGAGATCATTATTGATCACAAAACAGATAATTTTGATTATATTAAGTTAAAAAGTTTTGTACAAACAAAACTAAAGCAGACAAGGTTAGGGAAGCAGTAAACTGGGAAAATATTTTTACATTCAAATGTTCTGATAAAAGCCTCATTTCTAAAATATATAGTGAATTGACTCAAAATTATAAGAACTGAAGCCATTTCCCAATTAATAAATGGTCAAAGGATATGAACAGACAATTTTTAGATGAAGAAATTGAAATTATTTGTATTCATATGAAAAGGTCCACCAAATCACTATTAATCAGAGATGCAAACTAAGATAAGTCTAAGATACCACTACACACCTCTCAGATTGGCTAAGATGACAGGAAAAAATAATGAAGAATGTTGGAAGGGATGTGGGAAAATTGGGACACTGATACATTGTGGTGAGAACTGTGAATGGATCCAACCATTCTGGAGAGCAATTTGGAACTATGCTCAAAAAGTAATCAAACTATGAATACCCTTCGTTCCAGCAATGTTTCTACTGGGCTTATATTCCAAAGATATCTTTAAGTAGGGAAAGGGATCCACATGTGCAAAAATGTTTGTGGCAGCCCTATATTTAACTCTGTTAATCACCATCTACTTTATATCAATTGGAGATGATAATCTGTGACTCTTTTGTATCTTGGTTCTCCTCCTAGCTATCTGATTAATTTTTTTGAAGCTCCCTTGCTTGATCTTCATATAGGTCATGCCCAGTATACTGTGTCATACTGAACTCTCCCTTTATTATATTTTAATCAGTAATTTCATCAATTACAAATGGATTCAATTATCATATGGATATGATGGTTTTCAGCCCTAACATTTCTCCTAATCTTACATATTTCACTATCTACCGGCCATCTCAAATTGGATATCCTTCAGACATTTTAAATCCACATGTCCACAATTGAGCTCCTTATCTTCCCTTAAAAACCCTTCACTTCCCAAACTTTCTTATTGCTGTCAAAGGCATTATTATCTTCACAATCACCAAGACATAAAATTTAAATGCTATCCTTGATTTCTCTCTCAACCTTCCCCCTCCCGTATTCTTCCAGTTTCCAAGTCTTGTTAATAATTACCTTCATAACATTTCTCATATTTGTTCTATTTTTGTCTTATGATGCTGCCACCATTATGAACTTCACTTCAATCTCTTGTTTGTTTCCCCAAAATGTAACACAGTAGAAGCTTAATAAATGTGAACTGACTAAATCACCTGATGGACCATGGAGAGACAATGAAAAGAGAGTGAAAAGCAAACCAAAGACAAAACCTAACGGAGAAGACAAGAATAGGATGAGAATGGAGTTAAAGACAAAGCAATTATGGAATATAAGGAAAAATATGAAACTTTCATATCCTAGAAACTATGGGAATTTTAATATAAGGGAGTTTTTTTTAGCAAATTTTTTTGGAAATATAATTGATTGTCTCAGTCATTAACAAAATATCTTTGTAGAGAGTTTTTATGAGAAGTTGCAGTCATTTGTCAGGGATTTTATAGGAAGAAGTAATTTTCATGGTGTTGGCTTGATAAGATGGCCTTTGAAGTTTTCTCTAACTGCGAATCCAATTTTAAGTTTCTATGTTTTTTTTGGGAAACCTCTTCCCAATCACATACATATTTGAATGCTATCTGATAGCATAAAGGGGCAGTAGAAAAAGCTAACTTTTTATATCCAAACTAATCTGAAAAATTAGAAGGTTTGGAGATTTTAAATCTTATGCCTTCATCTGAGTCATTGATAAAACTAATAAAACTAAGTGCATGTTAAGTCTTATCATTGTAAAGTTGGTAGTGTTACTGTGCAGGATTTCACTTAAGTAACGCAAAATACATTATCAATCAGTCCTATCAATCAATCATTAAAACATAAGCCAGATTTATGATTTTAATGGAATAAGGATTCTTGTAAGGAACCTCCCACTATCAAAAGTTTCTTTTGAACTTTTGAGGAGAAATACGAGAGTTATATATCCTGGATTGTATAATCTTCTCTTTATATCACTTAAAAAATGGCTTTCAGTTTTGTAAATTTAGCTCCATTTCCTACACATTTAGAAATGATACTTTTATCAGAGAATACTACTGAATGCTCCTTCCTAGTTCCTACTTTGCTTCTAATTTTAAATGCATTGGTTTTGTTTGTGCAAAATCTTTTAGATTTGTTACAATCAAAAGGAAGCCTAACAAACCTGTTTGGAAATGTAACTGATTGCCTCAGTGGGTAGCAAATTCTCTTTCACTTTGAGAGAACTGAAACAGAAGTTGTGTAGTCACTTGTGAAAGTTTTGTAGAAGAATTTTTTATATTAACCTCACTTTCTTTTTTAAACATTATTTTCAGTTTCAAATTCTCCTTCTCTAACCCCTTGCCACTCATTGAGTAGACAAGCAATATGGCAATCATTATATAAAAATTATGTATGTAAAAGTTATAAATATGTGCATTATAAATATATACATATATATAAATTTAATATGAAAAACTTTGTCATACTGCCTATAATGCCAAAAAATCGAGATAAATAAAATGAAAAAATTTTCCTTCCATCTGTATTCAGAGTTTATCATAGCATTTAAAAAATTGTATAACCTTTGGAATTGTCATGGATCATTGTATAGACAGTTGATTATCGTTACAAAATTGCTTTCACTGTGTACAATGTTCTGATTCTTCTTATTTCCCTAAAGCATCAATTAATATAAATCTTCCTAGCCACTTTGTTATTTCTTACAGCACAATGCATTCCACTCCAATCATATGCCACAACATGTTCAGTCATTCTCCAGTTGATCCTATCAATTGTTAGTTCTTTGGTCCCACATAAAGAACCTTTATAAATACATTTGTACATATTTGGATCTTTTTCATTTTTTTTATTGCTTTGGGATACAGACATATTAGCAGTATTATTAGGTCATTGAAGATATATAATTTTATAATCCTTTGACAGAATTCCAAACTGTTCTCTAGAAAGGTTAGACCAATTTGCAACTCCACCAACAGTGCATTAGTGCTCACATTTTCCCTTATTGCCTCCAAATTTTTCTATTTTTTGTCATATTAGTCAAATTGATAATTTTCTAATTATTTGCATTTTTCTAATTATTAGTTATTTTAAGTATTTTATATGACTATATATATGATTATATATATGTGTGTATATATATATATATATATATATATATATATAGAGAGAGAGAGAGAGAGAGAGAGAGAGAGAGACAGAGAGAGAGAGAGAGAGAGAGAGAGAGAGAGAGAGAGAGAGAGAGAGAGAATGAGAACAGTGAGGAAACTTCTCTGACTAGAAAAGAGATTAACATAGGGACATACTGGAAAATAATGTTATACAAAGGAGAAAATTAAAGAAAATTAAAATTATCCCATAGGAATGAATGTTTCTCGAAAATCTCATTTTTCTTTTTATTGGTTCTTATTTATTTTTGGCCATGTTTGACTCTTTAGGAGCCTTTTGTGGTTTTCTTAACAAAGACACTGAAGTGGTTTGCCATTTCCCTCTCCAGTTCCTTACACAGATGAGGAAACAGAATCAAACAGGATTAAGTGACTTGCCCAGGGTCACACAGCTAGAAAGTGTCTGAGACTAGATTTGAAGTTATGTTTTCATTATTCCAAGTCAGGCATGCTATCCACTACATCACCTAGTTGTTTTTCTTAACTTCATCAATAAGTTCTGAAAATTTAGTATCATGATAATTAGCAAGCTTTCTCATGAAGCAAACTGAGATTAGGACCTGAGACTTAGTTTCACAATACCAGTTATTGAAAGGGTATCTGTTAGGGGTGGAATCTATGTAACTATCTTCATGTGTCTTGATTTCAAAGAGATGATTCCACATATTATCCTCTGATTTTTTTGTTGCCTAAAGTTACCTCAAAATGTCTTGAATTCAGTTCTTGGTCTCTACAACTAAGTAAAGCCAGTATTGAGTAAGGAAGTCCTGAGTAAAGCCAACTCAGGAAAGTGTTGATATTAGATGGAGAGTTTCATGAAATATTAGGAAGGTCATAGTATGGTAGACTTGAAAAGGAGGAACTTGAGAGATCATTTAGTCTAAATTCCTTCATTGTATACATCAGAAAACTGAAGCCAAGAAGAACACAAAGGACAAGCAGTTGGCCTTAGAACATGCAATGAGTTAATCTGAACAAGTACTAAAATAAAGATGTTCTAACTTAGTCTCATTCTCTTTCCTCTACTCCAAATTGTCTCTAGAGAAACAAAAAAAGCAAAAAATTGTTTGATTTATGTAATGTGAATAAATTATTTGTTTAGATTTGAGAGAAATCTCTTCCCCCCGTTTCACTTTATACTTGCCTAATCCTGTTAGCTGAACCTTTTTTCTTCCATCTATAACTCCAGCTGTCAGTCCTAAATAGTAGCACAATAAAGAACACTTTAAGTGCCAGTAGTACATGGGAGCTGTCCACAGTGCTGAACTAGCATCCAAGATTTTTTGATGCATATAAACAAAAGTTATCATTACTTTTCTAGAGACATCTACCTAATTTGGAAGCATCTTAAATTGGCACTGATAATATATTGTAGCAGGAATTGCCTTCTTTTTTATGGATGTATTTTGAATTTGACCCTTCTTCCCACAAGGCTTGGTTTGGTTTCAGAGTAGCAGTTTAATAATTGGGGTGTGAGTAACATTGTAGGAATTGGCTTAATAAGGAATTCTATGTTCATAATGTCTGATATTGTTTCCTGTATCCCTGTCATTATGTGAACTTTTTTAGTCCTATTCTTGATCATATTTGGTAGTATTTATGTGGAGTAAATTAATTCTTCTATCCATATACCCAATATACAAGTGCTTCTTTTTAATGATCCTGCTGCTCCACATGTGTTTATATGGGCCAAGATGGAATTGGGGTATAGTTCGATAGTTATTAAGATCTTGTAAAGCTGATAGTCCAGGATGTTATTCTTATGTTAATTTTTCATAGATTTCTTTTTGAGATTCTAACTTTATCCAGAGCAAATATTAAAAGTATGTACTATCTATGTGAATACACACATGCAGAATGCCTAACAAATAAATGTAACACATTATTAAAATGTTCATTCATTTTGGAACTTATGTAAACAGAACTTATTCCTTTTAAAAACTTTAAGCAATAAAAATCATATTATAGTAGCTATTTGTGATGTTTTAGTGCTAAATTCCTGGAAACTATATATTTGAAGCAATTGCTTTAAGTTTCTAACTTAAACTATAGTTTATATAATAGTTCTATTATATAATAGACTATAATAGTACAAATGATATTCCTATGTCAAGGAAAATAGCTGGAGACAATTTGTTTTTATCATTTCAGTAGACATGAAAATAATTTTGAAGACCAAAGACTCTAGTTTCAGCAAAGTTGTATTGAGTGTTATTATATACCTGCATGGTGCAGGGCAACAGGGGATTTGTTCTCATAATTCTAACTTCTAATGAGTTTACTAGAACTTTGATTCATCAATACTGACTCATAAATCTACTTTAATTTTTAATAACTCCAAAGTTTATTCTTAACATTTATTTTCCCATGGAATTTTAAAACTATATTTAAAGTAATGAGTTTATGCTTTTAAAATGATTTTTAGAAAAAAAAAGATATCTTTGTTTTTTATAGTGAAGTAGTTATGTATAATTTCCTTCCTATCTTTAGTCCCACCAAACCATCTTACTTGCTGTTCCCCATACATGGCACTCCATTTCCTTCCTCCATGCTTTTGTTTAGACATTATTCGCTAGATCTGCAATATTTTCTTTCTTCACCAACACTTCTTGGCGCTCAGAGGAGCCTTGAGTATATATCTTCTTACATAAGCCATTTTCCTGTAACCGCAGTTGGTTACTGATTTCTGAAACTATTCAATATTTATTTTAACTTACTTATCTGTATATATGTTACATTTTCTCCAAACTAGATAAGTTTCTTGAGGGCAGGGATTGTTTTATTTGCATCTTTGTTTCCTTGAAACAGCATAGTGGCTGGCACAATGGGATTTAATAAATACTTATTGAATTGAATTCAGTTAAACTTTACAGGTTCTGTTAACATTCAAAATTGATTGATTTGATTTAATTTTGTTTTTTTTATGACAGAACTGAGTGGAGCTGATTAAATTAATTTACATGTATTTTAAAATATTGTACTACTGGGCCAAAAAACAAAAATAAGGAAAAAATTTAAAGTAATTTTAGTACAGTATTCTGAACTTCCATAAATATCTTTTGGGATTATCATTCATTTTATTGCTGTGAACCCTTTTCTTCCCTAATAAAATTTTATACTTCAAGTTGAACCCAGGGCATTATTTTGGGAGCAGAAAATTGCTGCAGTTGCAGAATTGGGGTGGGGCTGAAAGGCTATTTATTGCAAGTCTATCCCCTGTGTCTCTTACTTACTCTTTTTCAGGAGGATTTATCTAGCTTGCTTTCTGAAAGTAGTTTTTTAAAAAAAAATCCATACTTTTTCTGTTTTGAGAAAATCAGGAATAATGAAGATGAGGATGTAGACAGATTCATAGAAGCCCTTTAATGTGTGATATTTATAAAAAACAGTCATCTAAAGTAGTTAATACTTGTATTATTATTCACATTTTCTATATAAGCAGGGTTAGCTGGAGAAATGAATGATTTTCTTAAGGTTTCACAGCTAGTGAGAGGCAGATTAGGGAGCAGAACCACTAGACTTATGATTATATGTGGATTCTAAAGTTGATTATAAACTTGACTTGGGAATGTCATATTTATTTTTATACCTCAGCATGTAGCCTAGTATCTTGCAAATAAAGATGCATTACAAACGTTTTCCACATAACTGACCTAAAGGACTAAAACTCTATAGTGATGCTTCAAAGAGGTATGGGTACAATGATAAGATACTGAAGGCTATGCCACTAGTTTGTAATAACTCTTGGCTTCTACCATGTTTGAAAGGCTTCATGTGCAGCTTTGGTGATTTATTGAAATGCTCACTTCTTAGGAAAGGGAAGAGGAGTAAAAAAATGTGAAAAATCACTGAATGATGAGGAGATAATTGCACATATTAGCTTCTGTGATATGTGTAACTACTAGCTACCAATTAATTTTAACAATAATAGCTGTCAAAAATGGAATGAGCTTTCTGAGGGCAAATGAGTTCCCCACAGCTGGAAATTTTGAAGTGGGGAAGGAATAAAAATTTGTCATGGAAGCTATTGAGAGAATTTTTGCTCAGTGAAGAGTTAGATGAGGGATTTTAGAGTTCTCTTGTAACTCTGAGATTCTTTGACTTTTTCTCTTACATCAAATGAGAAATGAGCATATCTTTAACTTGATTTGCTATGTGAATTAAATGATGCTAGGGCCTCTGTAAAATGTATGACTGATTTCCTGAATCTTCTAATCTTTTGTGATTCTGGAGCTACTCATTCCCAAATAAATAGATATAAACAGAAAATTTTAGTTTAAGACCAATTTCTAATTTCTAAGTCTTTAAATTTTTTGTTGGGATGTGGTAAAATAAGCATCCAGATAAAATTTAAAAGTACTATTTTATTCTTCTGTTTACAAAAGTTGTATGTATCTTTAGACATATTCTATTTGGGAATTAGACATCAAGCTAAATTTATAAATGTCAAGGCTCTTATGCAGAAATGATTTAATTACTTTTGAATTCTACAAAAATATATTTGTGTTTGAGTTTGTCTTGATTGATTTTGCTTACTTTTAAAGCCTAGATAAAGTCTTTTTCTAAAGTTTGGGAGGTTCCATCTGCAAATCTATAGTTTTATAAGTTTTCATATGAACCTTTTTATAGTTATCAGAAATGGAAAATCTTACAAAATACTTTCTAAACCAGTGGTCCTCAAACTTTTTTCTCAATATCTTTATCCTATTAGAAATGATTGAAGATCTGTCCAAAGAGTTTTTGTTTATGTGGGTTATAGTTATAGATATTGATCACATTAAAAATAAAAACTAATTATGAATTTGCAGACTCTCTGAAAGGATTTCAGAGATTCCCAGTATGCTCTGGACCAGACTTTGAGAACCACTGTTCTAAACTAAAATTAATTTCTACTTTTAACAATAGTTGTAATCATGCAAAGGTCCCCATTTTAATGAAGTCAATTCTAAGAAGTGGAGAAATGATCTGACTTTCCCGCCCACGCCCAAATTAAACAATGATTGTTCTCAATGAAAAGCTTTGTGGTAAGAAAGCAAAACCCAACAAATAACAGTTATATTCTAGCAGAATTTATTGAAGTATTTTATTTATAGTGAATTACCTCTCTGATAAAAAACAAGTGCAGAGAAGGAAAATACTTCCAGATAAAAGACAAATTCCCTAGGTCTATAGAATTTTTGTACTTCTGGTCTTTTCTACAACAATGTCACTATCTTTATAAGAATAATAGGAGAATTCTTTGACAGTTATGCAATTTGAGGGTGTTTTGCTTTTGCAATGCAAATAGAAAAATCTTCAATTCTAACATCACTCTTTATCAATGAAGTTCCAACCCTTCAAATGTTCTTGAAGATAAATGAAGACTAATTGGTCAGGGTATACATAATTGACATTAAAAAACAATGTTTTCTGAATACTGATTAGTCTGGATTCTTGTGCTTACCTGTGGATCATCTTTTCTATATATATAATTTTTTCATACACACACACACACACACACACACACACACACACACATATATATATATGCCAGATCTGGCTTGAAAAAATGTCAAAGACCCTAAGCAAACTTATATGTAAGTTCTTATGTTCTAGAGAAAGACCTATGATTGACTTTGTTATTGTTGTTTCAGTCATGTCTGACTTTCTGTGATCCCATTTGGGGTTTTCTTGACCTTTCAAGATACTAGGATGGTTTACCATCTTTTTCTCCAATTCATTTTACTATTTGGAAACTGAGGCAAAGAAGAATAAGTGCTTTGATCAGGATCATATAACCAGTGTCTGTAGTTGGATTTAAACTCAGGTCTTTTTTAATTCCAGGGTGACACGCTATCTACTATGCCAATCACCTGTCCTATTATCAACCAGTACCTATAAATTATTAGTATCTAAGATGAGCTTAACATTTTCTCTTCTAGGCCCATTAATTATTCCTCATAGTGAGTGAACTATTTATGATCAACTAATCCATATATAATGGGTCCAAGAGACAAATGTTATCTCATGGTGAAGAGCAAGCTCATCTTAGATACTAATAATTATCTTAAGAAAACTTTTCAAGAAAATCTTTGTATAAAACACTACTGAGCTATCTAGAAGCAAGATATAGACCAAGAAGACTGGAGATATTCCAAATGCAGTAGGGATACCTTTTCTTTTTTAATCCAAGGTCTTTCCTAGGTCTCAATTTGATTGATACAACTCTCCTTCCATGTTTAAGTCTGGATAAGAAATAAATAGCACTGGAAGACAGAGTGAAACTGGTGACTTTGTATAGCTTTTCCTCCCTTAAATCCAATTCACTTGCAAGTCATGACATCACTTTCCTGATGTCATGGTTCTCTTCAAAAAGGAAGGACAAATAATAACCTGTGATTGGAAGTAGCTGTCCCACTTGACATCCAACTGGCCAGTTTCAGTTGGGAAAGGCAGCTCATTTCTTTCTCCTTTCTTTCTCCCTTCCTCCCTTCCTCCCTTTTCCCCTCCTTTCCTTCCTTCTTTCCTATTTTTCTTTCTTCCCTCCCTCCCTTCGATCCCAGTTTTCACATAGGGAATCATACCCTTAGCTATAGGTGTTCTACCCAAAGGAATATAAATTTTGATCACTGAAACCTTGTAAGTTATTTTGGGATTTACAGGCTAGCTATCTTTCTTAAGGATCTTGCCTTAAACCCCAAATTACTCTGGTTCTTATAGATTGGCCAACATCAGTCCCAGCCCAAGCTTCACTTGATTTGGACCCTGATGGTTCAGAATGAGTGTCCATAGCAATTGTCTCTGTTTTGACCAGAAACCTTGAAGGTTTTTCCCTCCAAAAGTAATTTTTTGACTAGGTAAAAGAGGCTATTATTTGTCTTATTATAGTGGTAGTAAGAGGAAAGGAAGGAATCAAGCATTTATTAAATACCTATTATGTGCCAGACACTGTGCTGAGTGCTTTGCAAATATCAAATTTAATCTGCACAACAACTTTGGGAGACAGGTACTATTATTCCTATTTACAACTGAGAAAACTGTAATAAAAAGAGATTGGTGACTTGTCCATAGTCACACAGGTAGTAAATGTCTGAAGGCACATTTGGACTCAGATCTTCCAGACTGCAGACCCAGCTATTTATTTACTTATTTATCAGTACCTACCTGTAGGAGGAAGGTTAAATGATGGATCAATACAGTATTATTGCTCTAACTGTTGTAATTATTACTGTCTAGAGGCACCTAGCTGCCTCTGAAGTTGTTTTTGGCAAATATACTGGTGGCTTGCCATTTCTTTCTCCAGCTCATTTTCGAGATGAGGAAATATATGGGTAGTTAGGTGGTATAATAGATTAAGTACAGAACTGGAGTCAGGAAGATTCATCTTTCTAAATTCAAAATTGGCCTCAAATATTTACTAGCTCTGTGACCCTCAGCAAGCCATTTAATCCCATTTGCCACAATTTTTAGGATGTCTAAATTAATTTGAAATGTATATTCTTCTTTCAGACAAGTGGGATTTAAAACAATAACAAAAATTGCTCTATTTCTAACTCATCAAATCCTAATGCTTCAAAATTTAGATGTGCACAAGTACTTTGTCAAGTTTCTCAAAAGCACAATTAACACAAATGACATATTTTGTCTCACAAGTAGAACTCTTTAGAGGTGAGTCTATTTTTTCAATAGCTTTTGAATAGCTACATTTGTATGGCTTTACTCTATTTGTCGAATGGAAATGGATGATCAAGCTTTGCTTCCTTAAAACTTCTTGTTTAATGTGTATGGCTCCTCCCTTTACCAAACTGCTCAAAACTGTCCCACCCTGGACCTTAGTTTACTATTTTCAGGAGTCTCCACAGCCAAGAGTAAACCCTCATTTAACAACCATTCTTTTTTTGAATCTAACTAGGCTAATTCTTAGGAAAAGGACATAAACCCATTGTTGGGTCCATATTTGAACCCTTTCTAGCTTGGAAGGGCCCATCAAAGCTTGTGTCTGGCTGACATAGCTTTTGAAAAGCTAACAGGGGGTCACCGGGGCATTATGAAGAGGCAAAAAAGATAGAGTTTTTAATTATTTAGAAATCTGTGCCATAATTAAGTGATAAACAAACAAACACTTTTCAAGTATCTACTCTATGCAAAATACTGAGAGGTACACACTGGATGCAAAATAAAGTCCCTAATGCTCAAAGAGAACACAATCTAAAAAAAAATCTATTAACAGTTTTTAATAACATGCACTTAATGTTATTATATAATAGGCATAATTCAGGTTTTCTGCTTATATCTTTTGTGAATATTGTTTGTCAGTCTATATATTGTTTCACAGTTCAAGTTGTGTTAAGGTCATTGATATTAATTTCTTTCTCCCAAGTCAAAACTCCTGCCACAATATTATTTACAAAGCCAATACTCAAGTCTCTAGGCAGACCAAATCTATGTTATTCTTCTTTTTGGGAACATGGTGTTTTGCCCTAAACTACTTTTGGTTTTTGCAAAATTCGCAGGCAGTCTATTCCTTTTTACAGACATTGCTCCTTTTTTTAAGAAGAGGTTTCATCATCGGCAAATTTTGCAAAGAAACAGACTTATCTTTTTGCTATGGAGCTCATTTTACTCAAAATTAAATACTGATTTGGGTAAAATAGCCCCAACATCATCTCAGTTGGAGTTATACTATCATGGTCCTGGAAATGAACTTGACCTGTTATTAAGGATGTTTTGAAGTTGTGCTGACTCTTTAAACAGGATTGTATCATCTTCACTGAAACTACTCTATTAGAATATAGTTCTCTGAAGAAACATAATGAATTATTTCAAGAGCAGGGTGTCCTCTCCCTCTCTCCTCTCTTTGGAAAGAGCAAAAAAGGCAAATTCCCCATTAATTGTAGCAAATATATAATTACTTTTTAGTAGCTTTAACTTCCCTGGGATATATATTCTTGAGCATCTTGATACTGAGGCAGATTTCCAGATAAAAAAGGTGTTTCCTTAGACATTCCTCATTTCCCACCCAACTACACTCATTTTGTAAATCTTGGGATTCTCCAACATCCTCCTGCCTTCACTTTTAAGGTTTTTATCCATTTGTTATTTTCCTCCATTAAATTATGTGCTCCCAGAGAGAAGTGACTCTATATTTTTTGAATGCATCTCTCTCTCCAGTGTCTACTACAGTGTCTGGCACATAGTTGATGCTTAAAAATGACAATTATTACTTATGTACTTTAAAATAGAGAATAAATGTGTGAGGTGGTACATTACTGATGGGCATGGAGTCAAGAAGAAAAGTCCTTACTTGTTAATGCTGTACAAATACTTATTTCTTTCCTTTTCCTTAGATTTATAAATTACTGGTTTTTAATAGCGATAGGAAATGAACTTGTGATTTCATTAGCACAGGAAACTTCCTCTATCAATTTAGATTTGCATCTAGACTCTCTGTTATTCATCCTTCAAGTTACTCCTAACCATTAATAAAGATAATAAACATCTTTGATATCTGATGCATGTAAATTGGCTTGAAATGCTTTGTAAATATGAGCTGTTATTATTAGGAATATTGCATCTGTCTTAATGCAGATTAATATGATCTGAAAGTCATATCATGCCATTGAAAGTTGTTAAGCTTCCAGCTAATTAAAAGCTTAAATTATTTATTTTTTACATGAACTGATTCTATATTTTCTACTATCTACTAAGGACCTTGCCTTAAATCCCAAATAACTCTGGTTCTTATCGATTGGCCAACAATCAGTCCCAGCCCAAGCTTCACTTGATTTGGACCCTGATGGTTCAGAGTGAGTGTCCATAGCAACTGTTTCTGTTTTGACCAGAAATCTTGAAGGTTTTTCCCTCCAAAAGTAATTTTTTGACTAGGTAAGTTTTGACAAGGTAAATTACCTTGACAGGTAAATTGACTAGTAAATTCTTTACTTCCTAAAGAATATAAGCTTTTTGAGGACAGAGACAGCTTTCTTTTATATATAAAATATATGTATATATTTTACTAGATGACTCAATTTTGGTTGACTTTTCTGAAACAAGAAAATAAAGAAAATAGACTTTCCCTTCCAAGAATAAATAAGAAATCTTTATTGGAAAGTGATATGTTTATAAAAGTACTGTGACATAGTAGCCATATGAAAACCTGGGTTTAAGCTCCCCCCTCTAAGTTAACAAGGTTGGCATATTCATACTGATTAGCAGACAGAGTTTAGGTCTTTGTAGCCTGTGAAATACCAACCTCACAGATATATTTTGAGGCTCAACTCAAAGTTCATTTTCCTAGCCTGAAATGTTTACTTCCATCTTTGAATCATTTCTCTACATCAAGTTAGCACTTAGATATCAAAGAGCAATATCTGGCATCTATGTGGCAGTTCATTTTATAGCATTTCATTGGATTTTAACAACCACCTTGTAAGTCAGGTACCATTGATATTTTCACACATGTACTCATAATGATTTCCCATAGTCACCTTGCTGATGAAGTTTACAAATAGGATTCAAACCCAGATATCTCTTGACTCTAGGACCAATACTGTTTCTTTTACTCTGTAAAATCTTTTACTATCTTGTTTTGTGCATTTTAAAGCTCCATGGAGCCTCACAAACTATTGGAGTTGGAAAGAACCCAGAGGCCCTACTCTCTCATTTTATAGATGGAGAACAAGGGACAGTGATTTTATCATTTCATTTCCCGGAGGAGTTTCCCTTAGAAAAGGGAATTCTTGTAGCCTACTTTTCTTTTTACCTCTCTTCCTCCTCTTTCTAAGTGACTAGAAGTTCTAGATACTGTAAAATGATGAGTTTACTTAGCTGTTGGATTTAACCTAGAGTTCATTTGTTAAATAATTGAACAAACTTTATTAATAACAATAACAACAATTTTCTAGCATCTTACCTATGTTAATTTCATCGAATCCTCATAGCAACATCATGAATTAGGTGTTAGCATCAGTATTTTACAGAAAATGAAATGGGGTGGCAAAGATTAAGAGATTTACCCGATGTCACAAAAATAAATTTCTGAGGTAGGATATTAATGGAGGTCTTCCTGACTCTAAATCCAGTGCTTTATCTATTGAACTATTAGATTTTGTTATTATTCTCTCATTTTAGTCATGACTGACTCTTTTTTAAAATTTTTAAATAACTTTTTATTGATAGAACACATGCCAGGGTAATTTTTTACATTATCTCTTGCATTCACTTCTGTTCCGATTTTTCCCCTCCCTCCCTCCACCCTTTCCCCCAGCTGGCAAGAGTCCTTTACGTGTTGAATGGGTTGCAGTATATCTTAGATACAATATATGTGTGCAGAACCGAACAGTTTTCTTGTTGCACAGGGAGAATTGAATTCAGAAGGTATAAATAACCCGGGAAGAAAAACAAAAATGCAAGCAGTTTATATTCATTTCCCAGTGTTCTTTCTCTGGGTGTAGCTGCTTCTGCCCATTTTTGATCAATTAAGGCTCTCTTTATCGAAGAGGTCCACTTCCATCAGAATACATCCTCAAACAGTATCGTTGTTGAGGTATATAATGATCTCCTGGTTCTGCTCATTTCACTCAGCATCAGTTCATGTAAGTCTCACCAGTCCTCTCTGTATTCATCCTGCTGGCATGACTGACTCTTCATGACCCTTTTGCAATTTTCTTGGCAAAGATACTAAAATAATTTATCATTTCCTTCTCTAGCTCATTTTACAGATGAGAAAACTGAGGCAAACAGAGTTAAGTGACCTCCCCAGGGTCACACAGCTGATAAGTGTTTAAGGCTGAATTTGAATTCATGTGTTTCTGACTCCAGACTGGACACCTTACCCACTTTGCCACCTAGCTGCCCCAAACCACCAAGATTTTTCAATAATAAGTGCTAGCTACTTACAAAACTTCATGCTAGAGCACTTGGAGAGACGAAGACATGTAAGACATTGTTCCAACCCTCAAGGAACATATAATCTATAGTAGTGTCAAAATGGTGAATAAAAACCAGGAAGTTGCTTGAGTTCTCCCCAATTTCCCTCAGAAACAATGGTAAATCAAACCACTAAGTGGATTCTGCAGTGACATAACCTACAAAAAGATAGGAGTGAAACAATTTTCCAGCTTAAGATAACTTAGGATTTCAAGAAAGGGCTGTCTCATTTGGGCTAAAGGGGAATACAAGTCAGTATCTGGGAAGGGTAGTAGTAAATGCTTAGCCACAGCACAAATTAACAACTAATACCCTCTTGTCCTGACTCAGCGGGCTAGTGATACAGCAGGCCAGCCTGGAGCCTCCAGCCCTAGTGCAGAAGGCAAAATGCCAGATGAGCTCCCAGAATAATTAGTACACTGGGGTAAGTTGCCAGCCCCTGAGTCTCTGGCTCTAAGTACAAGAAGCTTGGAAGCTTGGGGAAGCACCTTTATATTCAAGGAGTAGAGCTCAACTTTAGAAGTCATGAAAAAGGCTGAAAATAAGTAAAAAATAAAAAAAAAGATTCCTGACCATAGAAAGTTATTATGGTGACAGAAAAGATCAAAATACAAACTGAGAAGAGGACCATAATATCAAAATGCTGACACGTGAAATCTCAAAGGGGAAGAAGAATTGGTTTCAATACCAAAAGCTTTTTTGGAAGAGCACAAGGAGAATTTTTTAAAAATCAGATAAAAGAGGTAGAAGAAAAATGGGGAAAAGAAATGAGAGTTATGCAAGAAGGAGCAGACAATTTGGCAAAGAAAGGACAAAAATTGAATGAAGAAAACAATGGTTTAAAAATACTATTGGTCAAATGGGAAAAGAGGTACAAAAGCTAATGGAAGAAAATAATTCCTTAAAAATGGAAACTATTGGGGCAGCTAGTTGGTACAGTGGATAGAGCCCCAGTCCTGAAGTCAGGAGGACCTGAGTTCAAATATGGCCTCAAGTGTCAGTCAAACAGAATCAAAAGAATAAGATAATAGAGGAAAATATAAAATAACTCATTAGAAAAACAAACAACCTGGAAAAAAGATCCAAGAGAGATAATTTAAGAATTATTGGACTGAAAGCCATGATAAAAAAAAAAGAACTTGGAAAGCATCTTTCAAAAAATTATGAAGGAAAACTTCCCTGACATTCTAGAATCACAGGATAAAATAATAATTGAAAGAATCCACTGATCACTTCTTGAGAGAGATTCCAAAGTGAAAACTACAAGTAATATTATAGTCAAATTCCAGAATTATCAGGTGAAGGAGAAAAAGCTTCATGCTACCAGAGAAACAATTTAAATATCAAGGAGCCAAATCAAAATTATATAGGCCTTATCAGGGTCAACATTAAAGAACTGGAGAGATTTAGAATATGGTATTCTGGAAGGCAAAGAAACTTGGATTACAATTAAGATTCAACTACCCAGCAAGATTGAACAAAATTTTAAGGGAAAAGATGGATATTCAATGAAATAAGGGATTTCAAACTTTATTGATGAAAAGGCCAGAACTGAGCAGACCACCTAAAAGAGGAATAAAAAGGTAAACAGAAAAAAGTTCTGCTATTCAACAAGGTTAAACTATTTATATCCATACAAAGGAAGATCATACTTGTAACTCTTGAAAACTATATCTCTATTAGGGAAGCAAGGAGGAATACATGTAGACAGAGGGCATGGGTGTAAGTTGATTTTGATATCATGACACAAAAAACACTGAAGGGTTAGAAAGAAAAACTTGTAGTGGGAGAAGAGAAAAGGGGAAGGAAGAATCACATGAAGAGGCATACAAGATAGCTACATTATTGTAAAGGGGAAAAAGTGAGCGGGCCAGCATTGTGTGAATCTTACTCTCATCAGGTTTGCCTCAAAGAAAGAATAATATACACATTCAGTTGGATATCAAATTTTTTCTATACCCTATAGGGATGTAGGAAGGGAAAAGTGAAGGAAAATGGGGAAGGAGCAATAGAATGAAGGGAAGAAAGAGTTAGGTGGTGGTCAGAAGTTAAACATTAGTGAGGAGGGGCAAGGTGAAAAAAGTGAGAAACTATAAATGGGGAAAATATGAATGTGAATGGGATGAACTCTTCCATAAAACAGAAATGGATAGCAGAGTTGATTAAAAACCAGAATCTTACAATATGTTGTTCACAAGAAGCACAGAAGTAAACAGAAGTAAAAACAGAATAAAGACAAAATGCTGGAGCAGAATATATTATGTTTCAGCTGAAGCAAAAACAAAACAAAACAAAACAAAATCAACCCAAAGTTATCAATTTTGGTCTCAAAGAAAAAACAATAATAGATCTAATTAAAAGAGATAAGGGGACAGCTAGGTGCTACAGTGGATAGAGAACCAGCCCTGAAGTCAGGAGGACCTGAGTTCAAATCTGATCTCAGACACTTAACACTTCTTAGCTGTGTGACCCTGGGCAAGTCACTTAACCCCAATTGCCTCAGCTTAAAAAAAAGAGAAAGAGAGATCAGAAAGGAAACTACAATTTTGTTAAGGAAGTACTATAAGAAATGAAGTAATATCAATATATTGTACCAAGTAGCATAGCATCCAAATTCTTAGAGAAGTTAATTAAGTTTCAGGAAGAAATAGACAGCAAAACTATAGTAGTGTAAACTATTATACACTCAGAACCAAATAAATCTAATTGCAAAATAAACAAAAAGTTAAGGAAGTGAATAGAATTTTAAATAAATTAGATAAGAGAACTCTGGGGAAAGTTGAATAAATATGAAAGGATATGTCTTTTTCTCAATGATACATGGCACCTACACAAAGTTGACCAGGTATTAACACATTGAAAACCTTACAATTAAGTACAGAAAGACAGAAATATTAAATGCATTCTTTCAAATCATGATGCAATACAAATTACATGTAATAACGTGTCATGGAAAGTTAGACTAAAAATTCATTGGAAACTAAATAATCTAATCCTAATGAATGAGAGGGCCAAACAACAAATCTTAGAAGCAATAATTTCAATAAAGAAAATGACTACAATGAGACAACATACTAAACTTATGTATTCATCCAAAGCAGTTCTTAGGGGAAATTTTATACCTCTAAAAGTTTCCATATATAAAATAAAGAGTAGATCAAATGAATTGGGCCTGTAGCATGTTCATGAAAATATGTTCTGTTGATTAGAGAAATGCAAATCAAAACAACTCTGATATAATACCTCACAACTTTCAGATTGGCCAATATGACCAAAAGGAAAAATAATAAATGTTGGAAAAGATATGGGAAAATTGGAACACTAATACACTGTTGCTGGAGTTGTGAAATGATCCAGTCATTCTGGAAAGCAATTTAGAACCATATGCCCAAAGGACTATAAAGTTGTACATATCCTTTGATAGTGCAATACCATTATTAAGTCTGTATCCTAAAGAGATCATAAAAAAGGAAAAGGACTCACAGGTACAAAAATATTTACAACAGCTCTTTTTGTAGTGACAAATTGAAGCAATGCCATTCAATTGGGCAATGGCTGAACAAATTGTAGTATATGAATGTAATGGAATGCTATAAGAAATAATGAGCAGAAAGATTTCAGAGAAATCTGAAGAGACTTACATGAACTGAGTCTAAGTGAAGTGAACAGAACCAGGAGAACATTGTATGCAATAATAGCAACATCTTCAATAGTTAATTATGATAGACTTGGCTTTTCTCAGCATTGCAATGATCCAAAACAATTCCAAAAGACTCATGATGGAAAATGCTGTCCAGATCCAGGGAAAGAACTATGGCATTTGAATGCAAATCAAAGCATAGTATTTTTCATTTTTTCCCCTTTCTCATGTTTTCCCCCTTTTGTTCTTGATTCTTTTTTCACAATATGACTAATGTGGAAATGTGTTTAATTGTACATGAATGACCTATATTAGACTGCTTGCTCTCTTGGGGAAAGGGGCTGGGAAGCAGGTATGTAAGAAAATTTGAAATTCAAGATCTCATAAAATAAATGTAGCAATGGGGCAATAAATTTCAAAAAGGAAGAAAAAACATAATCTAGTTAGATTGGACAACCACTGATTTTTTTTTTTATTTAAATGGTAAAGCTTAATGACAATGATTTGATGCACTCATAAGTTAAAATTTACTGTCCTAGTGCTACCATTCTTGAGTTGTATACATGGTTTAGACTAGTTAAGTTCTAAGGAATTGCAGAATCACCTGTAGAGTTTCCCAGATGATTTATAGTATGTCAAAAGTTGCTGAAATCACCATGTGACATCATGAAAAAAATGAAATTCACTTTTGAAACAGAGAAATGATTTCAAAAGGGAGGTCTTTTTATTAAAGAGTTAGATTAAAAAAAAGAGTTAGATAGCTTTTCTTGGTTTGATTACTATGGAATTCACAAAGCATGAAGGTGGAAGAGAGAGAAGAGAAAAAAAGGTCAAAAAAGCTTTTCCCCTAAGGAAGACCTTGAATGCTAGTTCTGTTTATTATCTTAAGGAATCCACTAATGCCTGAAAGAAAGCTAGGAGAAAAGATTGCTAAAGAACTTCTTTTGGGTGGATGTGGAAAGCAAGGGATATTAATTATCTAAGACAAAAAATGGCATCATTGGTGACTTTTATTAAATCTTCTCATACATCAAAAGTCAGTCCATTTTCTGAGATATTTTGTGGATATGCTAAGAGCAAATGACAATGCTGCTTTGGGGCTTGACAATAATCAATAATATCTGGTTTATCAAAATGGAAACCATAGCAAGATATCAAGTGATTATCACGTTTTTAAATTACTGGAGCTCTGAGATAAAATTAAATCACATACTGGAGATTTTGGCAAATATAAACATTTTTGAAATACAAAGTTGTTTGGTTTTTATTTTATTTTAGCAGAGGGATAGTTAATTAAACCCAACTCTCACCTACTATGAACTTGCTTTACTTGAAGTCTACATGCTGCTATGACAACAGCTGCAGCTGGATATATTTTAATAGGCTCTTATTTCTTTTCCTTGTCCATTCTCAGCACATAATTTTCTCATTTGATGGATATTTTCATTGCCTGGGAGGCAATTCACCAGCATCCATTTGGTCCACTTCTCTTCTACCACTGTATTCGTTAGTGGGTCTCTGCAAAGGCAGCCATTACAACAGATGCTGGCGGTTTGGTTTGAGGACTGCTGTTAGCCTGATTGTCATTAATTGAATGAGGCTGTAATTGTGGGAACCAAAAAAAGATTCTCAAAGGCCACATTTCAAATTGCTCTGCCAAAGAGGCACTCAGCCCAGCTGGCAGGGCTACTTTTTTTGTAGACAAAAAAGGGCTTTGTACAGGCAAGTTATATAACTGTCTAAAGCACAAACGGATTCAGAGCTGATCTTTAGATCTGCATGCAAAAATCTGAAAGTTTTCTAAAAAAGTAGGTACTTGGGGATGGGCAAATCATTTGTCATGGACTTTTTTCCCAACACTTTTCATAAGCATCGGAAAATAGGAAAAGGAGAATTAGGCCTTCAGATGGTCTTTAAATTAACTCAGTTTTAAGGATCATGGAATTATACAATGATGGAAATTTATGGGGAACAGAGCACTAAAAAAGATAACAAAAGTTATAAAACTGTTAATATTATGCCATGATGGTGACCTGTATTTCCTACCCCAGTTACATTTTATATCAGTGAAGGCATCAGTGTGAACAACAGGAGCAAAAATGAAAGGAAAAACAAAGTTAGAAAAGTAAGGAGAGTTTGTGGGATGCACGTAGAAAGGGAAGCAAACAAGTCCCACAAAATACAGGACCAATTTGCTATATTCTAATGACAACTCTGCAGATAGATATCCCACCACTTTTTAGGTGGGGTCTAAGAAACCATAAATCTAAGTTTTTTTGAATTCATTAATGGTTGGAGGAATGGCCTTAAAAGAACCCTGAAGTTTTTACAATTTGTGCCAAGGTTACTTGCTGACTGGGCAACAGGCCTTATGAATATTTAATTTTTTATTTTTTTAAACTTTTTTTTTTAACGAAACATATGGATGGGTAATTTTTCAACAGTGACTCTTACAAAATTTTCTGTTCCAAAATTTTCCCTCCTTCCTCCCGACCCCTCCCCATGGTGGCAGGTAGACCATTACATGTTAAATATGTCAAAGTATATGCTAAATACAATCTATGTATACATATTTATAAAGTTATCTTGCTGCACAAGAAAAATTGGATTTAGAAAGAAGGTAAAATAACTTGAGAAGGAAAACAAAAATGCAAGCAGATAATAACAGAAAGAGTAGAAATGCTATGTTGTGGTCCACATTCATTTCCCATAGTCTTATCTCTGGGTATAGATGACTCTCTTCATTAATGAACAATTAGAACTGGTTTGAATCATCTCATTGTTGAAGAGAACCCCATCCATCAGAATTGATCATCATATAATTTTGTTGTTGCCGTATACAATGATCTCCTGGTCCTGCTCATCTCACTCAACGTTGGTTCATGTAAGTCTCTCCAAGCATCTCTGAAATCATCCTGTTGGTCATTTCTTACAGAACAATAATATTCCATAACATTCATATACCGTAATTTATTCAGCCATTCTCCAATTGATGGGTATCCACTCAGTTTCTAGTTTTTAGCCACTACAAAAAAGGTTGCCACAAATATTTTGGGCAGCAGACCTTGTAAAAATGGAGTTATTTAGCCATTTTGAAATTAGGCTGTTTCAATTACCTATTAAAAGCAATCAGAACTCATTATAAGATGAATTATTACTACATGGATTTTGTCCTACTGATGTTCAAGTTGTAGTTTTTAGAAGCACAACAATCCACAGAACAAAGCTTTTATAACATGACTGGTCAATCAGTGAACTAACTAATCAAGTACCAATTTTTGTGCATCCTATCCTAGGTACATAGATTGCAGATAAAAATTATATGATTCCTACCTTAGATGACCTTGCATTCTATAGGGAGACGTAAAAATACTTAAAAATATTAGATACTTAAATATAAGCTAACTTTTGGGAAGGATCAGCATTAGTTTTGTCTATAGACTCCAACATTATAGAGAATTTTCAATATAATAGTCTTAACATGCTACTAGATTAGTAGGATTAAGAAGGTTCTAAATTTGTAGTCAAAAGACTAGAGGTTCAAACAATGATTTTGATTGTTATTAGCTGTGTGGTGGATAAGCCTCAGTTTCTTATCTGTAAAATGAGGAGAAAATACTTGCCCTACTCACTCTATGGATTTGTTTTAGAGAAAGCAGTTTGTGATAATAAATTATTTCTAAATGCTATAAGATTTTAAATAAAATTTTATTTCCAAATAAAATATGCCTTCTCTTTTTTTCTTCCTTTCTTGTACAATTAAAAAAGTAAAAACAGGTAGACACATTTGTCATGTTAAAAAAGTCTCAACCCATATCCTAAGTCTCTCATTTCTCTATCAGAAAGTGGGCAGTATGTTTCCTCTGAGTCCTCTGGATTACAGTTGGTCATTGGATTGATTAGAATTCCTGATAAAAACCAAGCAAGGCAAGTAGATCAAAAATATTTTCATTTTACAGATAAATTAAATTTTTAAGAGATTAGGATTTACCTAGGCTTACATATTCAGTAAGTGCAACTATGGGAAGACCTCAAATGACTGTCATAGTACCTATGTGACTATAGGGATTTTAAGATGAAACCAAATCTCAACAGAGATGTGTCAAAACTAAGATCCAAAGCAGGTCATTCTTGCCTAAGATCAGAGTTCAAGTATTTTGTAAATGTGTGTTACTGTTACTTCTAGTGCATGTGACAAGAACACATATTTTTCACACTGAATTATTTTTAAAAATTAATTTGTGGAATAAAACAAGCAGTTCCATAATAGTATAATTTTTAAAAATGTGATTGCACATTAAACTTAAAATCTATTACGTACAATTTGCTATTGTCTTTAAATTATATAATAGTTACTGTGTAATTTTTTTTTCTTTCCCCACACTCTAGAGAAGGATACTATTAGATGCAGATATATATTTATATGTAAAAATTATTCTGTTTATACTTCTATTTATCAGTTCCCTCTCTATTTTCAAATGCTATCTTCCTTCAAAACTCTTTTGTATTTAATCTGGATATTTACAATAGTCAAAATGACTTGGCCATACAAAGTTGTTCTTAAACAATATTGCTATTACTGAATACAACATTCTCTTGGCTCTGCTCATTTTGCTTATTATCCTGTGCAAATCTATCCCTGTTTTTCTAAGATCATTAATTTCTTATATGCCATCACAATTATATGCCACAACTTGTTCAGCCATTCCTCAATTAATGGACATCCCTGCAATTTCCCATTCTTTGCCACCACAAAGAGAGCTACTGCATATATTTTAGAGCTTATAGATTCTTTTCCTTTTTTCCCAAGTATCTTTGGAAATAGATCTAGTAGTAGTATGAACTCATTTTTACAGGAAGGAGAAACTTAAGCCACCAGAAGTCACTTCCTCTTGTTCCCCAAAAAGACCAAGGGAATGTTCAAATAATGTTTGGGCATAGTGGAGTTCCCAGAGATGTCATATTTTTTCCTTATTTGTGACAGATGCAAATCTAAAAATACGGGCATTTCATATTTTGTTGATTGAGTAACCAGTCATTAAATATCCGTTTGGCCATTCAGATGCCTGAAGCACAGAATGACTTTTGGCCTAGATGTACTGAATTTTCCTAACTGCCACAGAATTGTTTCCATAACATTTCTCATGTTGTCAGTTTGAACAACTCCTTCAAAATAAAGAAATCAAAATGATTTTCAGTAGAAAGAATACTGTCCCTCTTCCACCCACAAACACACAATGTTCTGCATAGATTTTAAAAGGCCTTATGTAATAGATTATGCCCAAAGTTCAGTTATTGATGAATACCAACTCTGTAACCACTTTCATAGCCAGTAAAGAGTTGTAATCCTTTTCTTTTGGGGAAAAACAGCAAGTAAGCTCAGTACATTTTGTTAATTAATACACACACACACACACACACACACACACACACACACACACACACAGAGGTAATTTGTTTTGTACCCTATGATGAAGGTGATTTAACCAGCTTGATTAAATAGTGGATATGTGTGGTGCTAGTTTTAGAACCAGGAAAACACTTTCAAATCCTACTTCAGTTACTTAGTGGCTGTTTGATCCTTGGTAAGCCATGCAACATTTACAGCCTTATTTTGTATATTTATTAAATGGGAAGAATAGTGAAATCTTTCTCACAGTTGTCATGAAGCACATAAGAGGATATATGTCAATGCTTTGAAAATTTCCAATGTAATATAGATGCGTAGCTTTTATTATTATTTAACTTCTCAATGCTCTTGACAACCCTCTAATACTTAAAATCTGGGAAATTCCTATGTGAGAGTGTGGTGCTTGAGATTTCAAAACTTGCACTTAATAGGTGCTTAATAAATATTTGGTGAATCATTAAAATCTTAATAATTTGATTATCTGTTTTTTTCTCTATTTTTGAATATTATCTATTGACATATATCAGATCAGGTCAATATATACATTACTTTCTTTGAAAGTTTTTTTTTTTATTTTTCTAGGTAATTGTTCAATTCTTTCCCAGGTAACTAAATTAATGTCAAAATCTGTGGGTAGCTTTGCCTGTGTATACTTTATAGGATGGACTACTGAAATCACATCTCAGAGAAAACAAGAATAATAAGGTTGTAAAATTGTCTTTTACCAACTCTTCTTTGTTACTTTTCTTCCTATGTGTCTCCTATGATCACTTCAAATAGACCAATTTGATGAGTGATTTTGGTCCAAGTGTGCTACTTTGCCTATAAATTTTGGTGACATGTTGAATCATATCACTTTGCAATTTCAGCAATAGCCATTAGGAAGAGTCAGGGGACCCATCTTACTTATAATTAGGCATATAGTAAAAAATGGTAACACGTGAGGGTGATAAGAGTGTCTTGATAAAGTTAGCAATGAATAACTCCTGTGAGCTAAATAATTGACAAGCAGCTAGGTGGCACAGTAATGAGAGTGCTGGATTTGGAATCAAGAAGATCTGATTTCAAATCCTGGCTCAGACACTTAGCAGTTATGAAGTCCTATATAAATCACTTAATGAGGATTAAATGAGATGAAATATGTAAAAGTCTTTTGCAAACCTTCCTGTACTGTTTAAATGCTAGCTATTAAATGAGCAATTATTTTTCTTAATGTGTTATATAAATGCTAGTTTTTATTATTTAAGGCTGAGAGATAATGCAAATGGACAATTTATAGTATAGATGTATAGATTGCCTGATTTAGTAAGAAGCAAATGAGACTTAAAATCAGAAGACCTGGATTTTAATTCTGACTTCCTGATAGCTACTGACTGTGGACGATCATTTAAGCTTCCCAGAATCTATTTTATCATTTGTAAAATGAGATGAATAAAACACAGAGTTCTTACTAAAAGGAATACTGTGTGGTCCAACTTATGTTTATTAAGGATTTACTTATTGATGATTACATGAAGGATGGCTAGCATTTAGAAAGCACTTTGAAGTTTGCAAAGTATTTTACATATATTATCTCATCTGTTCCTAGCAACCCTGTGAGATTGCTATTATTATTATCGCCATTTTACAGAAGACAGAACCAAGGCTGAATACTTGTAACAAGTAAATGTCTGAGATGTCTTAGGCAGAATTTGAAATCAAGTTTAAGAGCACTGTGGTCATTGTTCATGAAGATGTGAAATTTGTAGAATACCCAATTCCTATTATTATAAATGGTAGAATGTAGGAGGGAGGTCTGTGATCACAATTTAACTCAGCCTTTCACTTTCTCTGTAACTTTTTTTAGGGGATAGAAATGCTGACTCAGTGCTTATTACTTTCTTTGCCTATAAGACCTTTGATCTTAGTTTGTATCCTGAAGTGATATAAAGATCAATTGAGTGAAATAAAGACTTTCATGCCATAAAAATTACTCCTTTGTTTTAGATCAATTGTTGCATAAAAGTTGAACAAATACATGGCACAGTGAATAGAGCACTGGGCCTGGAGTAAGGAAGACCTAAGTTCAAATATGGCCTCAGATACTTCTTAGCTGTGTGATCCTGAGTAAGTTATTTAACCTTGATTGCCTCAGTTCTCATCTGCAAAATGAGCTAGAGTAGGAAATGACAAACCATTTTGATATTTTTGCCAAAAAAAATCTAAATAGAATCACAAATAGTTGGTCAGAGCTAAAACAACTGAAAGTAATACAATTTGGGTAAAGAAAAAATACTACAGAAAAATATAATTAGATAATTGATGGATAAATCTCTGACCTCCCAGTAAGAAAGACCTGATCAGGTCTTACTTCTAATTCATACTAGCTGGATAACCTCTCTGTTGTTGTTGTTGTTCAGTCATGTCCAACTTTTCACGAATTCGTGAACTGTAGCTTGGCAATAGTGGCCATGGGGCTTTATTGGCAAAGATATTGGAGTGGTTTGCTATTTCCTTCCCTTTAGGCAACTTATTAACCTCCCAGTATTCCAATCAATTGTTCACATGGACTATTTGTGCCCAAACTGTGATAGAGTTTTTTGAGATCATATTGCTCTGATCAGCCACAGTCAGAGATACTTTTGGTACCTTGCATGTTAACCTCAACATAGTGATACCATTTTGGTTCTTTTCAGGAATGGACAAGAACTATTTAATGATGATAATAATAATGATGTGAATAGCATCCTAGCACCTACTATGTGTAAGGAACTTTATAAATATTATTTCACTAGATTCTCACAACCCTGAGAGGTGAGTGCTATTATTATGCTCATTTTACAGCTGAGGAAACGGAGGCAGATAGTACTTAGAGTGACTTGCTCAAGATCACATATCCAATAAATGCCTGAAAATAGACATGAACTTAGGCCTTTCTGATTACAAGACCAGCACTCTGTCCAAGGTAACATCTAATTGCCTAATATAAGCTGCAGAACAGTTAGTTGATCAATCAATAAGCATTTATTAAGGACCTCCTACATGTTTATCATTGTACAAAGCATTAGTTGTAAAGGAAGGCAAAAAGCAGTCTTTGATACCAAATAATTCATAGTCTAATGGAGAAGACAACATACAAAAGACTATGTAAAAGTAAAACATATTTATAGAAAAATTGGAAATAATCTTAGAGGAAAGAACCTCTAATGCTGACCTGCATTAGAGTGAGTTTTCTGACTAGAAGTGCTCCACATCAATGAAATTATGGTTCTAGACCAAAAAAAATCAAATGCAAACTTTTGGAGGGAAGATACTAAGTCTTTTTGATTGTCAAGTTTTCTGTTGATGAGGAAAATACGCAAGACCTATTCCTAAATTCCTGCAGTCTCCTTCTTAACCATTGACCCACTAGTGCCTAATAACAGAACTTGCTTTGATTTTCTTAACAACGATGTAATCAGTGACTTATAGAAGCAAAGAAATTAAATGATTCAGCATCATTTTCTGGAAAACATTTTTAAGCACAGTGAAAAGTTGTTGTTTTATATGTAAGTTGATTCTAGAATCATAGGATTAGAACTAGAAGAGGTCCAGAGGTATTTAATTCAACCCGTTCATTCTATAAATGAAGAAACTTAGGCCCAAGGATGTTAGGTTACTTGCTCAAGGTCACACAGATCATAATTATAAGAGATAATCAAGGTCTTAATCTAAGCTAGGGATGTTTTCTGATATTTCATACTACCTCCTGGCTATAGTTTATCAATCGTAATTCTGTAATACTGGACTCAATTGAAATTTTAAAATATGAATTATTTTTCATTATCTTTAAATATTACCTTGTTTAAAATATCAATTAAGGACTTATAAAATATCAGATACTATGATGGGCAAAAAAAATAAAGAAAAAAAGATGGATAATTCCAGACAACTTCTTTATTTTCACTTAAAAGTTAGTGATCCATCAAAGAATTGGAAATGAAATAGATGCCCATTAGTTGAGAAATGGCTCAATAAGTTATGGTATACAAATATAAGAAATGATGAGCAGGCTGATTTCAGAAAAGCCTTGAAAGACTCATATGAACTAATGCTGAATGAAGTGAGCAGAACTAGAAGAATATTGTACTCAGTAACAACAAGATTGTGTGATGATCAAATGTAATGGATTGGACTCTTTTCAACAATGCAATGATTCAAGACAATTTCAATAGACTTGTGATCAAAAATGCCATTTGCTTCCAAATAACAATCTATAGAGATTGAATGTGGATCAAAGCATAGTATTTTCACCTTCTGTTGTTGTCAGTGTTTGTTTGTTTTTGTTTCTTGTAGCTCATTCCCTTTTGATCTGATTTTCTTGCACAGCATGATAAATATGGAAATATGTTTAAAAGAACTGCACATAGTTAACCTATCTCAGATTGCTTGCTGTTTTGAGATGGTGGGGGGGAGGAAAGAGAAAGGAGAAAAATTTGGAACAAAAAGTTGTACAAAAATGAATGTTGAAATTATCTTTACATGTATATGGAAAAATAAAATACCATTAAAAAGAATTGAGGAGATTATGAGATTGTATACATGAAGGGTATGGGGAGGAAAAAACCACATGCTTTAAATTAAGAAAGACAAAGGAAATATATGTACTTAGACAGAGTTGAGTCTTTGAAGAATTCTATTTTAGTAGTTGAAATTGGGGGTTAGATTTTTTTTTTACTCTGAAAGTAAAAGTCTTTTCAGAGAAAAAACACCTTTAAAATCCTTATTTTTTCTATTAGTTTGGCAGGTACATCTGGCTTTGAGCATGAACAGGGACAGAAATCTCATTAAAAAGACTAAAAATGTGTTCAAATATTCCTCTTGGGAATGGAGATGAGAAGCCAAACACTTCACTATCTACCCAAGGACCTGTTTTGCTGTCTGGAGGCATAGGCTGTTTTTCTGCCCTTCTGCTTTTTGTCTGGGGAAAAGAAGTCAACCTACTCAAGGAGATAAAAACACACTTGGAATCATCAATTATTCTTAAAACAAATGATAGGAAATATCGTTTCATAAATCAGCCAACTAGGGTTTTATTTTTTGCATTTAATTTTTATTTATCTCAATTACATGTAAAAACATTTTTTAATATTAAAAAAACTTCTTGAACTTCAAATTCTCTCCCTCCTTCTCTTTTCTTCCCACTCCTTGAAAAGGCAAGAAATTTCATATAGATTATATATATGCAGCCAAACAAAACATTTCCATAGTAGTAATGTTGCAAAAGAAAATGTAGACCAAATAACTCCACCCAAGAATAAGAAAGTTTTTTTTTAAAGTATGCTTTAATCAGCATTTAGACTCAATCAGTATTTTTCAAAAGGTATATAGAATTTTATATCATGTCATTCAAAATTGCTTTGGAGCTTTGCATTACTTACAATAACTGTCATTCACAAGATAAAATATTGCCATTACCTGTAAAATATTCTCTTTGTTCTGCTCATTTCACTTTGCATCAGTTCATGTAAATCTTCCCAGGGTTTTCTGAAAGCATCCAACTTATATTTTAATAGCACAATAGTATCCTGTCACAATCATATATAACACAGCTTGTTCAGCCATTTCCTGATCAAAAAGTTCCTTAATCATGGCTCCTAATCAGTTTTGCAATTTTAAAATGATCATTTCTTTTCCTCTTTTCTAAGTTGGTTAGTTTTTTCTGATGAAATATTTCATATTTTCTATTTTTTGTTATTTTAATTTTTTAATTGTTTCTTCATGTCTCATGGTATCATTAGCTTCCAGTTGTCTAATTCTAGTTTTTAAAAAATTATTTTCTTCAATGAACTTACATACCTCTTTTTTCCATTTGGTTAATTCTACTTCTTAAAGAGTCCTTTCTTGAAAACTTTTTGTACATCTTTTACCATTTGGACAATCTGCCAAGATATACGAGAATCATATGAACAAAATTATAAAGTACTCTTTTAAAGATAGATCTCAATAATTGGAAAATATTACTCATGGGTAATCAAAACCAGTATAAAAGAAATGATGACAACACTATCTAAATTAATTTAATTATTCGGTATCATACCAATCAAATTATTAAAAAAACTTTATAGAGCTAGGAAATTATTAACAAAATTTATCTGGAGGAATAGTCAAAGGAATAAGTAAAGGAATAAATGAAAAAATAATGAGAAGAAGAGAATTTAACAATTATAGGTGTCAAATTATACTATAAAGCTGCAAATATAAAAAACAATTTGGTAGTTCAGATGAAAAATAAAGATTCATCTTTGGAACAGATTAGGTATACAAAATGCAGAAGAAAACATAGCAGCCTAGTGTTTGATAAATTCAAAGATCTCAACTGTAGGGACAAGAACTCATTATTTGCTAAAACAAAACAAAACAAAACAAAACAAAAACAAAAAATCTATTGGGAAAACTGAAAAGTAGTCTTGAAGAAATTAAACACAATCTTCCATTTCACACCATATACCACAATATACTCCAAATGAATACATAATTTAGACATCAGGGGTAATGTCATAAGCAAATTAGTGGAATGTGGAAGAAATTATCTATTAGATCTATAAATACATAGTAGTTCTGTTAAGCCCAATTAAAAGAAGAGGTCCAAAACCAGAGAGACATAGAATTCAACCCACAGTTCTTGCTTTCTACTAGTGAGTGCTTACTGTTATGTTCCCTCATAGTAGGTAGATCTTTCAATGACCTAGCCCTAGCCCAAGTATTAGTTTATTTTTAAGGGGGGGAGAGTAGACCAAGGAGGTCTAGCTTGGTTTTTTTGGGGATATGCTGGTAGCCAGTGGGGGAGTGTGCATCAATCACATAAAAACTTTTAATATGGGACAATGATTACAAAAGCAGCTGAATTAGGATATGAGGTGGGAGAGGGAGGTAGAGTGGAAAATGGATGTGGAAGAGGACATATAATTGCAGATTAATTTTGGAAGTATTTGGAAAGTGTGGAGCTGGGGTAGTTGGAGTACTTTAGAGGCAGGACTTTGGGGTTTCATTCTTTAAGGTTCTGATGGGGGAGATGGATTATCATCCACACCATTTTAGGGTAGCCTTATTAGCATTATTTTGTTGTGTCTGTTTTACTGCAGCTGCCCACTAAAAGCTAGCTTTTCTCAATTTAGCACATAGCACATGCTTTCCATAAGGCCTTGATTAATTTAGGAGATAGTTTTGGTAAGTGGCTTTTATGTTTCTCTTTATGTTCTTATCTTAGCTCCTACCTCCTATTTATTGTTACCTTGCACTGATCCTTACATATTTACTAACAATGGAATGGTCAGGGAGACAGTAATAAGACACAATTTCAAAACAATAGTTCATTTCAAACAAGAACTAAAGAAATTCATTGGAGGTAAAATGCATAATTTTGATTATACAAAATTTAAAAGTTTTTGTATTAATAAAAGCAATGCAAAATTGAAAGAAAAATAGAAAATAAGGGGAAAATATTTGCAGTGTGTTTCCTGATAAGGATTTCATTTATGAAATATATTTGGAACTTAATCAAATTGACAAGCATAAGAATCATTTCCCAAAAGATAGATGGTCAAGAATATGAATATATAGAGGAATAAATAAAAGCTAACAAATCATATAAAAAAGATTCTAAATCACTAATGATTAGAGAAATGTAAATTAAAACAATTCCAAAGCACCACATTATACCCAGCAGGTTGGCTAAGATGAGAGAATAAAAAGAAAATTATAAATGGTGGAGGGGATGTGGGAAAATAGATACACTAATGTACCTTATATAATTAGACTTGTAAAGTACAATTTTTCTGAAAAATAATCTAGAGCTATGGTTCCAAATTTATTCAATTTTATATACTTTTTGACTCAGAAATACTGCTAAAAGGTCTATGCCCAAAAAAAAATCAAAGAAAGAAGAAAAGGATCCATATGATAAGTATTTATATCAGCTCTTTTTGTTGTAGCAAAGAAGTAGAGACTGAGAGGATGCCCATAACTTATGTAGTGAATGAACTAGTTTTAGTGTATGAATGCAATGGAATACTTTTGTTTTATAAGAAATGTGGAGGAGGATGGTTTTAGAAAAATATGGAAAGACATGAGGATTGATACAAAGGGAAGTGAGAATAAGCGGGAAAATATATAGTTAAAGGAATAGGATAAAGATAATCAATTCTGAAAAAAATTGTTTTTCAGCTTAATACAGTGACCAACCATAATTCTAAAGTCCTCACGTTGAAATATGCTTCTAATCTCCAGATAGCTAGTTGATAGACTCAATATAGATTAAAGCTTATTTTCTTCTATGTCTTGCTTTTTCATTTTTGAGAATATGACTAGTGTGGAAATTTGTTTTGCATTATTATAGATTATTGTAATGGGCTCATTTTTCTTGCTTTTTTAATGGGTGAGGGAAGGGGAAGAGAGGAAGAATTTATAAACAGACTTTTTCCCCTTCTCTCCCTCTCCCTCTCCCTCTCTCTCTTTCTTTCTCCCCCACTTTCTCTGTCAACTTTGTTTTTCTTCAGTGTTTTTTTAATTTGGGTGGGAGATGTATGTTTTCTTTAACAACATGATTTTTATGGAAATGTTTACATAACTTCACATGTGGTTTCTTAATGGGGGCTGGGTTTGAGGATAAGGGAGAAAATCTTGAAAACGGTAAGAAAAGCAGTATTTTATAATAGAAAAGAGTTGGTTTTGTAATTAGTAAGTCCCGAGTTAAAATCCTACCTCTGTCATAAGTTTGTGTGTCAAGGAGTTTGTGCACCAGTGAATTTGCATATTCAGCAATAACAACAACAACAACAATAATAGGTATTAGCTGAAATTATGAAAATTAAGAATATGTACAAGGCAATGAATATAGAGAGAAGGAGAAGAAGGCCAAGGAGAAAATTTTTAAAGAACACTCAGAAACAAGATGGCAGAGTAAAGGCAGGAAATCCTTGTATTCTCACCCAAACAGCTTCAAATTCCTTTAAATAATGACTCTAACAAAATTTTAGAGCATCAGAAGACACAAAAAAGGGAGTAGAACACTTTCCATTTGTAAATAGGTCAGGAGGGAGGGAAAAAATAAGAACAGAAGTGAGTGCTAGGGATAATGCTATAAAAAATTACCCTGACATGGGTTCTGTCAATAAAAAGTTATTAAAAAAAAAAAAAAAGAAAAAAGAAAATAGGTCAGAAGAACTTGTCAGAAGAAGGTCAGCAGAAAAGGCCTGTGACACCAATGTGGGAGCCCAACTCAAAGTCCCAATACAGGCAGCACCAATTCAGTCTCAGTCCCAGCTCCAGAACCAGCAAAGCAGAAACAGGCACAGGGCCTTTTGAATTAGTAGTAGCACTGGTAGTTTCTTGACCTTTTAGCTCAGAGACACAAAGAGACTTAGTAGATCAGTAGGAAAGATTTATCAGTAGGCTGGGAGTGGCTTGGGAAATAGACCAAGAGTAGGTCTAGGCAGTGGTGACTGTGGAAGCTTCCTGAGGCCTCAGCTCAAAGGAAGTCTCTATACTAGCTTGGAGAAAGGATAGTATTGCTTTAGCAGACAACTACAGAGGAGCAATGATACTCTTAACAGTACCAGGGCAGAAAAGAGTGGTTGTGGTCAGGTCCCTAAAAGGATCTTTGAAAACATTTGGTCAAAACCACTGAAGCTTGAGACTTTCTGTTCTGGAAACAGAGCCCTATTTTAACAAAGAGTTTAAAATTCAGTAAGAGATTAGGAAAATGAGCAGACAACAGAAAAAGATTCTGATCATAGAAAGTTACTATGGTGAAAAGAAAAATCAAAACATATTTAGAAGATGACTTCAAAAGGCATTTAGAAAATCAAGTAATAGAGATAAAGGAAAAAATAGAAAGAGAATTGAGAGTGGTTCAAAAGGAAATAAAAACAATAATGAAGATAAGAATCCCTCGAAAAGTAGAATTGGCCAAATGAGAAAGGAGGTAGAAAATCTCATTGAGGAAAATAATTCCTTTAAAATTAGAGTTGAGCAAATGGAAGCTAAACTTTATGAAAAATTAAAATACCATAAAGTAGAACTAAAAGAATTGAAAAAATAGAGGATGATGTGAAATATCTCATTGGAAAAACAAATGACCTGGAAAATAGATCCAGGACAGATAATTTAAACACTACTTGAAAGTCACAATAAAAAAAAGGACTGGGCATCATGTTTCAAGAAATTATAAAGGTAAACTGTCCTGATATTCTAGAACCAGAGGGTAAAATAGAAATTGAAAGAATCTATCAATCATCTTCTGAAAGAGATTCCCAAATGAAAACTACCAGGAATATTGTAGCCAAATTTTGGAAATCCCCAGTCAAGGAAAAAATATTGTAAATGCCCAGAAAGAAATAATTTGAGTATTACAGATCCACAATAAGAATAACTAAATACCATAATGGACTTGATAAGACTTATCTTATTCCCACATGGGAGAATAATACTTGTAACTTATTAAAATCTTCCCATGAATATGGCAGGTAGAAGGAGTGTATATAGATGGAGGGCACAGGTATGAGTTGACTATGAAGTGATAACATCTAAAAACAATAAAATTAAGGGATGAGAGAGGAGTGTACTGGGAGAAAGAGAAAGGGGAAAATTATTTGCCATAAAAGAGGCAAGAAAAATATTTTTACAGTGGCGGGGAAGAAGGAGAGGAGAGTTTCAACAAGAAATATAAGAGACAGAATAAAAGCAATGATCAAGAAGAATCTAATAAAAAAAACTAAGTGAAGAAAAAATGTAATGAATGAAAGAATGATCAATTGTCAAAAGCTGCAAAATTGGCAAGGATTCAAAAAGGATTACTGGATTTGCTGACTAGAAAATTGTTCATGATGTTCAGCCTTTATGGAATGATAAATGGAGGCTGAAGTTAGATTTCAAGTTTCTAAAGAGTAAATGAGTGTTTAGTAAATGAAGCTAGTAAATGTAACTTGCTTTTAGTGGATCTAGAAATGTGAAATTAGAGTATCCAAAAATGCTCTAGAGTATCCAGTAGATAGTGGACACTCATTATATTAGTATAAGAATGTGAATATGGGTATGGTGTTTTGTCCCATGTAGGTTATAAATGCTTACATGGATCTGTTTACTTTGACTAATAAGAAAGAAAGAATAGATATCCCTAAATTTTCCTCTGATTTCCTGGGAATACATGGAACCTGTACAAAAACTGATCATGATGAGGACATAAAAACCTCAAAATCAAATGCAGAAAGGCAGAAATAGCAAATGTATTGTTCTCAGATCATGATGCAATAAAATTATATGCAATAAAAGGCCAGGGGGAAATAGACTAAAATTAATTGGAAACTAAATAATCTAATACTAAAGAATGAATGGATGAGACAACAAATCATAGAAACAATAATTTCAAACGAGAATGACAATAATGAAAAAAATACCAAAATTTATGGGATGCAGCCAAAGCAGTTCTTAGGGGACGTTTTATATCTCTAGATGCTTATTCACATAAAATAGAGAAAGAAAAAATCAATGAATTGAGCATGAGAACTAACAAAAGCTAAAAAACGAACAAATTTTAAAATTCCAATTAAATACCAAATTTGAAATTCTGAAAATAAAAGGGAAGATTGACAAAACTGAAAGAAAACTATTGATAAACAAAACTAACAGTTGTTTTTTTTTTTTAGAAAAAAGACAAAATAGATAAACCTTTACTTAATTTCCTTAGAAAAAGGAAACAAAATCAAGTTGTTAGTCTCAAAAATAAAAAGGAAGAACTTTCCTCCAATGAAGAGGTAATTAGAAGCTATTTTGTCCAACTATGTGTCAATAAATCTGATAATGTAAGTGAAATGAATGAATGCTTACAAAAATATAGATTTGCCAGATTAACAGAAGAGGTAATGCTTAAATTACTTAAACAGTCCCATTTTAGAAAAAAAAGAAATTGAACAAACTATTAATCAACTTTGTAAGAAGAAATCTCCAGGGCTAGATGGATTTACATGTGAATTCCATCAAACATTTAAAGAACAATCAATTCCAATACTATGCAAACTATTTGAAAAAACAGGGAAAGAAGGAGTCCTATCAAATTCCTTTTATGAGACAGATATGGTATTCATACTTAAATGAGGAAGGGTCAAAACAGAGAAAGAAAATTGCAGACCAATTTCCCTAATGAATATTGATGTAAAAATCTTAAATAAAATATTTAGATTGCAGCAAGTTATCTCCAGGATAATACACCATGAATAAATAGAATTTATACCAGGAATGCAGTGCTAGTTGAATATTAAGAGAACTATTAGTTTCATTTACTATATAAATAACCAACTTAACAAATATGATTACCTCAATAGTTGCAAAAAGAAATTCGACAAAATCCAACACCCATTGATACTAAAAACACTAGAGAATAAAGAAATAAATGGAGTTTTTTCTTAAAATGATCAGTAGCATCTATTAACCATTCAGCAAGCATCATATGTAATGGGTATAAAGTAAAACCATTCTCAATAAGATCAGGGGTGAAACAAGTTGGCCCACTACCACCATTGCTGTTTAATATTGTATTAGAAATGTTAATTTTGGTAATAAGAAAAGAAAAAGAAATTAAAGAAATTAGAGTAGGTAATGAGGAAACCAAATTATCACTCTTTGTAAATGATATGATGGTATACTGAGAAAATCCTAGAGAATCAACTAAAAAACTACTAGAAACAATTCACAACTTTAACAAAATTGCACAATACAAAATAAATCCACAAATAAATCATCAGCATTTTTATATATTACCAACAAAGTCTAGCAGCAAAGAGAAATTTCATTTAAAATAATTATAGATAATATTAATTATTTGGGAGTCTACCTGCCAAGGCAAAATCAGGAACTATATGAACACAATTACAAAACAGTTTCCACACAAATAAAATCAGATCTAATCAATTGGGAAAATATCAAGTGCTCATGGATAGGCTGAGTTAATATAATAAAAACAATAATATTGCCTAAATTAAATCCAATTATTCAGTGCCATACCAATTAAACTCCCAAGAAATTACAAAGATAGAAAAAGTAATAATAAAGTACATTTGGAATAACAGAAATCAAGAATTTCAAGGGAATTAATGAACAAAATGCAAATGAAGGTGGCCTAGCTGTACCAGATCTAAAAGTATATTATAAAGCAGTAGTCATCAAAACCATTGGGTACTGGCTAAGAAATAGAGTAGTCAATTAGTGAAATAGGTTAGATTTACAGGACAAAGTAATCAATGACTATAGTAATCTAGTGTTTGACAAGCCCCCAAACCCTAGCTTTTGAGACAAGAATTCACTATTTAGCAAAAGTTGCTGGGAAAATTGGAAAGCAAATTAGAAGAACAAAGGAGAGTTTACCTCTCAGATTTGTGGAGAAGGAAGGAATTTGTGGCCAAAGAAGAGTTGGAATACATTATTGAAGGCAAAAATAATTTTGATTGTATTAGGTTAACAAGTTTTTTAATTGTTTAAATTAAGGTAAGATAAGAAAGGAAGCAATAAACTGGGAAAAAATTTATATTCAAGAATTCTGATAAAGGCCTCATTTCTAAAATAGAGAATTGACTGAAATTTATAAGAATTCAAGCTATTCTCCAATTGATAAATGGCCAGAGATATGAACAATTTTGCTATGAAGAAATTGAAACCATTTCTAGTTATATGAAAAGGTGCTCTAAATCACTATTGATCACTCTGAGATACCACTGTACACCTCTCAGAATGGCTAAGATGACAGGAAAATATAATGATGAATGTTGGAGGGTATATGAGAAAACTGGGACACTAATACATTATTGGTGGAATTGTGAGATGATTCAGTCATTCTGGAGAGCACTTTGAAACTATGCCCAAAAGACTATCTAACTGCATATTCTTAGATCCATCAGTGTCTCTGTTGGGCCTGTATACCAAAGAGATCATAAAACAGTGAAAAAAGACCCACATGTGCAAAAATGTTTGTGGCAGCCTTATTTGTCGTGGCAGGAAAATGGAAACTGAGTGGATACCCCTTAATTGAAAAAGTCTGAATAAGTTAAGGTATATGAATGTTATGGACTATTATTGTTCTATAAGAAATAATCAGCAGTATGATGTCAGAAAGACCTGGAGAGACTTACATGAACTGATGCTAAGTGAAGGGAGTAGAACCTGGAGATCATTGTACATGGCAGCAAGATTTATGATATTCTGATGAATGTGACTCTTCAACAATGAGATCATTCAAGCCAGTTCCAATGATCTTATGATGAAGAGAGCTATCTGCACCCAGAGAGAGAACTGTAGGAACTGAGTGTGGATCACAACATAGTATTTTCACTCTTTTTGTTGTAGTTTGCATGAATTTTGTTTTATTTCTCATTTTTTTCCTTTTTGATTTGATTTTTTCTTGTACAGTATGATAATTGTGAAAGTATATATAGAAGAATTGCACATGTTTAACATATATTAGATTATTTGCTGTCCAGAAGAGGAAGGGGGAAGTCGGAAAAATTTTGGAACACAAGCTTTTGCAAGGGTGAATGTTGAACATTATGCATATGTTTTGAAAATAAATAGCTTTAATGATAAAAATGAATTTAGATTCTTTATCATTTGGAGCATACAAGTTTATTATTGATACTGGTTTGTTGTCCTTTAGGCATAATGTGTTTTCCTTATTTATCTCTATTTATATTGAGAATTTAAATTTTTGTTTTGTTTAATAACATAATTAAAACTCCTGCTTTTTAGGATTCACCTGATGTATGATAAATTTTGTTTTAGCCTTTCATTTTTAGTATAAATATATGTCAATTTGTTGTTTTGATATAACTAATATATTGCAATATTTTGCTTTCTAATTTAATGTCTCTCTTGATTTTTTAATCTATTTGCATTTAAAGTTATGAGTTAGATTTATAGTTTCTACATTTTTTCTCTACTCTTTAATTATGATAGTATTTTTAGCTCCCTTTCTTCTTGTAAATGTATTTGGTTTTTTCCTATTATTCTTTTAATCCACTTATCCCTACAATTAGTTTTGTCTAATCTACTTTAATACAATCTTATTCCCATAGTCTCTATTTCAACTGTCAAATCATTCCCTAGTTTGGGAGTGTTACTTAATTTACCAATTTTTAAAATGTATCCATTCATTTATCTAATTTTTCTCCTCTACTTTTCATCCCTTCTTTTGGGTGGTTAATTCAAAATGTTTCTCTGTGGCATCCCCTCAAACATTAGTTATGCTTTTTTTCTTTCAGATTCTATAATAGATTTCTTTATTTTGTTCTCTTCATTTATTCTTTTCCTTTTCAGGCTGTTTTGAATTTTTGTTCTTTGATTCCTAGTATGTATACTTATTTATTCTTTCTTTAATCTCTTTCTGGTTTCTCATGGAATTTAAGCTTCTATAGTGCCAAATTTGTTTCCTGTTCTTCTAATCAATTTACATTGTTGCTTTTGTGGATTTTGCCCTCTCACTTTTCTGTTGGTCCTCAGTCTTAATAAGGAAAGTGATGAACTTCTATAGTAGAAATTTCCCTGTGTTCCCAAATTGTATAATTGAATTTTATCTCCTACTCTTTATGAAATCAATTTCTTTCCTATTTTTCATGCAGTATACTCTCTGGGTCCATGTTTTTCCTACCTATGTTCTGGTTTCTGGTTGCTGCAGGAGCTATAAATTTCTTTCTCCTAATGATGATTATTGCTCATAATATTACTTCATTACAAGTGATCTTATGTATCGATTTTTTGAAAATTAAACCCATTGTAAGATTTCAATTTTTCATTATCTCCACTCTTTGGGAATTCCCTTTTAAGTGAAGCTCCTCTTCTCAGTAATTTGAGACTTCACCTTTTTTTTTCTTCCCTATTTCAATCCCTATTTTGCTACCTTTGCCATCTTCTTTTAGTTTTTTTTCCCTAAGAAACTAGGACTAATCTTCCCTTCATTGTTACCCATAGACTTGATTAGGGCACATTACATATAGGCTTTCACCTTTTTTCATTTAAGTATCTTACCATTCTGTCCTCCAATAAGGGGAAATTTGAATTTAGTTCATCATACTTGGGGACTGCTCACACACTATCACTACTCTAATTTCTTTAAATTCTTTCATAATTATCTCTTGGTGCCTTCTTTAAAAGAAATCTCATCATTGTCCCTCTGTAGGTTTTCTTTCCTTTTCTTTTTACAAGGTAATTGGGGTTAAGTGACTTACCCAGGGTCACACAGCAATAAGTTTTTTGTGTCTGAGGCTGGATTTGAACTCAAGCTCTCCTGACTTGAGGGCTGGTGCTCTATCTATTGTGCTATCTAGCTGCCCCTGTAAGTTTTTTTTTTTTAAACTAATAGATATTTTTCTCTTTCATTTTTTCTTTCCTTTCTAATAATCCATAGAAGTGAGGCAACTTATTTCATTTTTCAGTCTCTCCCTGTTATTTGTAATTATTGGTTCCTTGGGTGTTTTTGGAGTTTTTGAAAGACAAATAGTCTTTTTTTTTTATTTTTTAAGGGGAGAAACAGGAATCTCTAAAATGCTATTTTTATTGAATGTTCATATTTTTATTGGTGAAAATTGTCTTGTCTTATTTGAGTTCTTTTTTTGTTATAGATTTTTAAGTTATATAATTTTTTTCAATAAGTGAAAATGCATATTCCTCCTTCCACTCCCACAATTGAGAACGAATCTCCCTCCACAAATATATACAATCCTTGTTATAAACAGGTATAGTCAAACAAAACAAATGTCCACCTTGGACATATATTTTCTTAATGTTTCATTCTGCATTCACCTCTCTAATGGATTTGGGTAGCATATTTTATCATTAGGCCCTTGGAAACTGAATTTGGTATCAAAATTCATAATTTTCTCAAACTTGTTTGTCTTTGCCATATTGCTACCATTGCATGTCTCTGTTCTACTCATTTTACTCTGCATCAACTTGTACAAATTTTCTTGAGTTACTTTGAATCCATTTTCTTCAACATTTCTTATGGCACAATAGTATTTCATCACATTTGTGTACCAAAACTTGTCTAATTGTTTGATAATATGTAGATACTTCCTTAGATTCTTATTGTTTGCCATTTCAAAAAGAACAATAAATATATGTTTTGCTTGGGGGTAACTACTTTCTTTTTTTGACTTTCCCTCTAATTCACTTTCTTTTTCCCCTTTAGTACCCTGTGCAAAGAAAGGTCCTCCAACATTCAACCCTTTTTTGTGTATATGTGTGTGTGTGTGTGTGTGTGTTTGTATTTTACCCTCTCTTGACAAGTTCATATGAGAGTAATGTTGAAATGTCAGCCATTTTTTCCATATTCTTCTCATTATGTTAACATCTTATAGATGTCTAATTTTGCATCCAGATCATGTGAGATGAATTTTGCTAATCTTCCTTTTCCTGCTCATTTATTTCTCCTTACTTCCCTCTTCCAGTATATTTACTTTCTCCCTCTTTCAATTCCAGTCTTAAAATGATTAATAGAAGAAACATTCCCAGACCTTGTCTAATTAGATTACCTCTATGATTCTTGATGATGATAGTGTTCAGTGAAGTACATATATCTACTTCCTATATTTGAATACAAGCAATTTATACTTATTTATTTCTTCATAACTGTTCGTGTTTATTTTATTGTTTCTTTTAACTCTTGGGTTTGAATTTTTAAAGTTTCTAATGAAGCACTGATTTTCCCATCAAATTAAAGATACATTTTTTAAATATTTAGAATTATAATTCACTTATTTTTGGATATAAAGACCATATTCTTAAATTTGTGGAATGTCATATTTTAACTTTCTCCTCCTTTATAGTGATGACTGCTAAATTATGTGTGACCCATGGTTGGCATTTGAATTCTTTCCTTCTATCTGGTTGCAGTACTTTTTCTTTAGCCAAAATCACTCAGTTATGGACCTGATTTTCCTTGAAGTTTTTATTTAGATTTTTTTTCTTTCAGACTGGTGGGCCATTTCTATTTCTATTTTGTGCTCTTGTTCTAAGAGACGTGGTGGTTTTCTTTTAAGATTTCTTGAAATATGACATCTAGTTTCTTTTTGTTTCAGTGTTAATGGACCAAAGATGCTTAAATTAGTTTCTACTTCATCTGTTTTCCAGGAATTTTTACTATGAAATACTTTATAGTTTCTTGTATTCCAACTCCCACCCTCAAGTCTTGACATTATTTTTAACATTTTTTCTTGCCTCATGGAATTTTTGGTGTCTGTTTAAACAATTCTAATTTTCAGAAAGTTTGTTGCTGTCACAAAGTTAGTGAAACTCTTGAGTCAACCTATTAATTCCCTCCCTAATTCTTTTTTAGTAGCTTTCATTTCTTTTCCATATTTTTCTCCTAGAAATCTCATTTCATTAATTAAAAAAGAACATGTTTAACTTAAAAAAAAGACTCTCTTGCTTCCCTCTTTCTCAGAATTCTAGTTAAATTTGTGTCCAGACTATGTTTTTTTTTTTTTTTTTTTTTTTTTTTTTTTTTTTTTTTTTTTAGGTTTTGTTTGTAGATATTTGGAATCCTTTTTTCTTCAGGTTTGTATCTTGAATAATTCTGTCACTACAATAGTTTCTTTCTTTTTTTTATTATAGCTTTTTATTTATAAGATATATGCATGGGTAATTTTTCAGCATTGACCCTTGCAAAACTTATTCTTTTCCAACTTTTTCCCTCCTTCCCCCACACCTCCCCCAGATGGCAGGTAAATCAATACATGTTAAATATGTTAAAGTATATGTTAAATATAATATAACTACAATAGTTTTTTTATGGTAGGATTCTTTTTTGTTTGTTTGCTTCTTCTTCAAGGCTACTTTTAAACTTCGGACTCGATGTTAAAAGCAGATTCTGTGTACTTCTTAGTACATAAGCTCAAGTAGGCTTCTCCTACTCCCTACCTCAGAATACTTTCCCTACCTGTTTCTGACTTTTTAATATATCCTACATCTATGATATAGAATTTGACAGTAAGCTAGAAAGGTGCCATTTGATACTTTTTTCCATTTTGATGTTTTACTATGAGTATTGGGATATCAGCATATAGATCTGGGTCCTCTGTGCACAACTTCTCCCTATGCACTGGAGTCTTGCATTTGTCAGAAACACCCCCTGTGTTTTGCAGACCTCTACTTTTCCCTATTCTGATTTGGGTTGAATAAAAAAAATGATGAATTTTTTATTGTATTTTCCAAGTTGCATTAGATTCCATGAATTATTTAGGCCTATTTAGAGGAATTTAGGATGTGGTGTCCATCTTGGTTCCACCTTCCTTTTCTTTTATAGTAGAAGATCTTTCCTTTCATTACTCACAGTTTTAAAAAATTTTGTTATTGGAATTGTTAAATTTAGCCACTATGTTTGGAATTTGAAACATAACATTTGTTTGCTTTTTTTTCCTCCTGGAATCAATTTATGGATTCTTTTGTCTCCTCCTGGAATCAATTTATGGATTCTTTTGGTTGGTATTTTGTATTCTACACTCAGAAGTCCTGGACAGTTTTCTTGTATCATTTCTTGCATTGTGATGTTCAAGTTTTTTAATCTGCTATATTTGTCTGGGAGTCATATTATCCTTAAATTTTTTCATATACACCCTGTTTTTGTGATAAATGGCTTTTGATTGTGTAGTGATGAATAGTGTGTTCTTTTAATATTATTGTCTTTTGAGAAACTGATCCATGATAGAATAAGACAAAAAGGTGAGTCCCCCCTCCCAAACTGTTCTAACTACTTTCTAAAAACACCAACTAAGCAGTTACTAATGAATTAAAAGAGCAGTCATCTTTCTTGTCTCAAACCACAAATTCAAGCTCTAGGTTTGCTACAATGGCAAAAAATTTGGAATAGTAATGTGCTGAAAAAACAGACACATTTAGGTTAGTAAAGCTGGTAGTCCCAGAGCTAATTTCAGACAAAGCCAATAGAGGGTATCTCTCAGAGGGGATGGGAGCAAAGACTAAGTGCCCGAAACTCCAAAAGAGATTAGCCAGAACTGAACACAAACTCAACCTTCTTTCTTCCCAGCTTGTCAGCATGAGAATTTTTTAGGGGGCTGGAGTAGTAACTCAGAGTTTTGAAGTCAGCAATGCATGGATACTAAGAGTGTCCAGAAATAATTGCAGACTCAGCTTAGATCCTGGGTCAACAACATTACGTCCTCCAGAAAGAATGCCCTGATTCCTAAACCCTAGATTGCTCAGGGCTGTTCTTATACTCAGTTCCATAACTAGGACAACAGTATAGGAGTAGGAGTCTTTTGTAAGGGCCAGAATTATAGACTCAGATTCTGAAGCTCTTAGCTAAACTAATAATATTATATTTTTTGGAGCAAATTACTAGGAGAAAAACTAAACAAACATATATAAAGAGCTATTATCATCTCAGAGATACTTGAGAAATAAACCTAGAAGAGGAAAATAACCACATATAACTGCAACAAGCAAAGCCTTAAAAACATAGCTTGTTCACAATATAATTAGAATTCCTAGGAACACCTATATCAGCTAAAAGGTGGAATTTTAAATGAGATAATGAGATGATGACAATGATAGCAGAAAGAATTGAAAGAATTAAAAAAGAAATGAAAACTATGGAAGAGAGGCTTGGAAAGAGAATTAAAAACTTAGCATAAGAAATACAATAACTTCTCCAATTAACAGACTAGAATTGATTAAACAGAAGCTAGTGACTCCATGAGAAATATTAAATATTAAAAATATTAAAAACATAAATGTTAATATGTTGAATATTAAAATTATTAAGAAAATTTAAATATGAAAATATTAAAGAAATATTAAAAAGCAAAAATATTGAAAATGGAAGAAAATTGGAAGTATTTAACATTTAAAAATTTAAAATTTAAAAAAAGTTGGCTTAGAAAAGAAATGTAGGAAAGGGAATTTAAGACACATTATCTATTTGAAAGTCATGACAAAAAAAACTTCGGTATCATATTTTATGAAATTTTTCATATTTATAAAAATGCTCAGATTTCTCAGAGTCAGAGAACAAACTATAAAACTAGAAAAAGACCATCAGTAATATTTTGAAAAAAAATACTCTCAAGAATAGCACAGTCAAAATTGAGGTAAAAGAAAAAAATATTGCAAACAGAGTTTTAATCCTGAAGAACTACAGTTATAATTACACATATTTTTAAAAATTAGTTATCACCATAAGAAGAGAGCACAGACTACAATATTCTAAAAGGCAAAAGATAATGTTTTAGAAAAAGAATAGCTCACTTAGAAATATTAAGCAATCTTGCAGAATAAACAAATTGACAGTAGTTATTTGGAGGGACTTAAGACTTTGGATGTTTTGGAAATTATCTTTTCTCCTAATTTTAATGTGTTCTTTGTAGATTTTTCTGCTTGCATTCTAAGTTTTTAATCTGAATTTTCTTTCTTCTGAGAACTTTGTTATTTATCTTTCCCTTTTTATTTTCCTCTGTTTTTAATTTTCTTCCTACTTTTGCTTTGGTGATATATTTATCTCTATGACTGGACTATATTGCTATCTCACTTTTTACCACATTGGGGAATTTACTTTTATTTGGAGCTCAGTTCAAACTCCAAATGTCTTCAAGGGAAACAGGATTGACAAAAACCAAATGCCTATTCTTTTTCCTTCAAGTTTGGTGTAGCCCCACATGTTGATTCCCTACAATTATTTTTCTTTCTTCCTATCACTTCTCTTATTCTTTAGTTCTCTAGAGTGCTGTATGATAAATGTTTCAGAACATTCTTGTGATTTTCTCCTATAAATATGTGTCCCTGAAACTGCTGAGGACTGATTCCCCTAGATTTGTTCTGGTGGGACTCAATCGCTGACCAGCAATAAATGCTCTTAAATTTACATTATTTTGGTTGTTCTGTATTTTCTCTCACCCGGGTATTTCAATATCATATCCTGTTGATTCTTTTACTGGACTGCTTCTTGAATTTATTTTTTTCTTTTCCATTTTCATTGCTGTCACCCTATTTCAAAATCTTCATATATCTTGCCTGAATTATAGTGAAAAATCTCCAAGTCTTTGGGTCTTGCTGTCTTCTGGTTCTTCTAGCACTAATTCATCCTTCATAATACTGATGATTTCTGTTGTGATCCTATATATTTCAAAAATTTAAAAACATAATTCCAACTAAGAAGGGCTCCAGCAATCCCACCAACTGCCAAAGTGTGCAAGACATAAAAGAATTTAGGGCCCTCTGATCTCATTTAATTCCCTTATTTTGCAAGTGAATAAACTGAGGCCCAAGGAAAGTAAGTGTTGGTTCCAAGATCATGCTGGTTCCAAGATACCATATCCATTATGTCTGTTATGAATGGTAAATTCTGCAAGAGGTTTTCACCTTGTTATTGCTTGAAAGCCCCCTACCATTCTCTGAAAAAAATGAAAATGAAATCAGCATCTTAGGTACAACTTGTAAGAATCACAATAGACCAGAGAACCCATTAGAGATGTCCTTGAAAAAGAACTTGACCTTGTCACTGAAAGAAGTGGGCTACTTGTTTAGATTGCATCCATTTTTCATTTTTGGAGGCTCACAGACTTTTCCTCCACCTGAATGTTTTCAGAGTATATTGTGCCAGTATTTACTGGGACAAGAGAAGACAATCTACCTTCCAATATAATGCTTGATGCGGCTATTTTATCTTCTGAATTTGGAAGTGTCAAGCTTGATGGTGCATATCAATGTTCAAATTAAACCCGTTTATAAAACTGAATGTTATCTCCATGCTGCAGAAAGGGCAACTGATTCTATACATCATCTTAGTAATATATTATAAATATAAATCATTTTTAAAAGTACATATTCACAAAAGCTTCTCCCTTCTTTTCTGTACAAAATAGCATTCATTGCTTAAACTAAAATCTAATTTTCCCTTAGTTTTTCAGGTTCAAATTAAAAGCTTACTTTATTAACATTCCCTCTAGGAGACTTACATTGCTTTTTCTCTGTAGGGGGAGGTTGAGTGGGTGAGGACAGCTTGCCTTTGGAAGTTGTGGAAGAGAAAGGCTATTTCCTCATTGCTCACTGAAATTCTTTGTTCAAACAGAGCTGTTTCAGGTCAGAGGAAGGAATATGTTCCTGACTATCTCTTGAATTTTCAAAAACCATTGAATAGCAGTAAAGCAAGGAGGCCAGCTTGAGGTACCCCTTCCTTGAGCTCATCCCCATACAGATGCAGGGACTCTGTGGTTCTGAGAAGTTTTTATGTTTATTCTCAGAACCAGAGTTGAGAGAAATACCTAAAATGTTGTAAAATACTAAAATGCTAATTTATTAAAAACAAACATGAAAATATCACCACCACCAAGACTCACAGTCTTCTTGAATAGCAAGGTTGCAACTCTTTTTTAGAGAGTGCAGCAAAATGTTGCAGAGATAAGAACATTTCTCAACTCTCCCCATTTTCTACTGAATCTATAAAAATGAATTGGTCATTTTAAGTGGTACATAAGAGGTTCAACCTCAGTGTCATATCTTAACATGAGAGTTTGCTTCTGAAGAGATGCAAGATGAAGAAGTCCTGGAAGACAGGACTAAGAAGGGGATATGTTATCCTGGTTGATTTTAGGCTAAGGTCTATCACCCTGTTGCCAACTTGAGGAGAAACACAAAAAATAAATTATTTCTCTGTCACTTTGATTCAGTCTGAAATATCATTGCTTTTACTTGGAAACCTTTCCCTCTTTTTTCTACCTAGCAAAATTTTACCTGTTTAAATTCAGTTCAAATCTTTTATCTCTTCTAAAGCCTGCCTTGACCACAAAGGATTTTAGTGAGTTCTTCTTCCTTTGATTTCCTATGATACTTAGCTATTGTCCAATGCACTGCTATAGTATCTTTTATATGTCATTAGCTATCTTTATATGGAGAGTATCTTGGAATCGGATTAAATCAGCTTAGCTGATAGTTAAAATTTCATTGTGAGCATTTATATGAGAGATAAGGAAATGCTACAAATCACAACTTGCTTTATTATTTTGTTTCTTGTCTGGATCAGAAAGTGATAGAGAAAATGTTGTTGAGGCAGATGAAACATAAAGTATATCCTGTATGCATTTTTTTTCCTCCTGGAGGGCATGGGCATAACAGTCACCATCACAACAAGAAACTGAATGTTTTATAATGGAAAGAGTTCTGATCTTGGTGTTTTGAGGATGTGGGTTTGGATTAAGCCTCTGACACTAAATAGTTATGTGAACTTGTGATAGATCATTTAAGTTTTTTGAATCTCAATTTCCACAACTATGAATTAGGAATAAAATTAGCACCCATTTCACTGGAATATTTGATCAAATGAGAATCTATGTAAAGTACTTTGAAATTTTAATTATTATTATTAGCTTCAAGTGGAGGGATCATATCCAATTCATTTTGTTCCCTAAACTACCTTTTATATTACCATGTATATAGAAAAAATTCCAAGAAAAAATAAAAACACTCTTTGCTTTCAACATTGGACTTATTGTTATTATTCAGTCATATCCAATTCTTCATGAATTGGGGTTTTCTTGGCAAAGATACTGGGGTGGTTTGCATTTCCTTTTTCCTTCTCATTTTACAGTTGAGGAAATGGAGGCAAATAGGGTTAAATGACTTGCTCAGGGTCACATAGCTAGTTTCTAAGATTGGATTTGAACCCAAGTGTTCCTGACTCTAGGCCCAGCATGTTATCCACTCCTAGCTGTTCCATCATTTATCTAGTTGTGCTTATCACTCTCTTGTATCAATATTATTCCATTGCTAACCTTGCCATACATTCTGATTCTTTTGTTTTTATACAGCTGAAAGAGCTCTATAAGCAGAAACATTACCCCATAACTAATAGCTTTCTTTCTTCTATAGCACAGCAGAGTCTAAGTTATACTGTCCTAGTTATGGCTCTACTTAAGATCACAAAGCTATTAAATGAAAGAACCTAGCCTTGAACATTGGTTTTTCATTAGATCTCTTCATTTTCCTATTTCCCCATGTTACAATGAATTAATCTCCTAGGAATACGGAATAGATGGATAAAGTGGAATTGATTGGACATGTGGAACTCAGTCTATAACTAATGTATGGTTACTTGCAACTAGGATCCTCCCCCCCTGCAAATTTTTTTCTTTAACTTTCTTCCCCAAATGCTTTCATGGACATTCTAAAGAGCATTGTAGAAAGGATAATATGTTTTGAATTTTATATTTTCTATATAATTTTATTTATATTTTATAAATTTTTAAAATGAATTTTATGCAAATTTGATTTTTGTTTTGAGGCTTTGGTTTTTGTTTTAAGTTTTGATTGTTGATTTGAATTTTATGTTTGTGGCATTCCATAGACTTTCAGTGCAAATTTGTAAAATTCCTTAATTTTCTTGTCCTGAATAATCTCTGTAACAAATAAAAATGTTGACTTTATGTAAACTTCTAACCTAACACAGATACCATTTTTATTACATCTCGTTTTCGCTTTATATATCAAACATTAAGCACCCACTATGTTCAAAACACTAATGCTAAAAGTTGAGGTTACAATATAGGACATAGAATCTGCTCTCAAGGAACTATTGATGTAATGAGGATGAACCATGTATACAACTAACTTAGACGAAAGGGGGGGAACACAATAAATACAAAAGAAAAGAAAATACAAAAAAAATTAGTTATTTGAACTCTTTGTAGGACATCCCTAGTGGTGATGATCTGAATATAATTCTCACTAGTAACTTTAGATTCATGTCACTCACATCATTAACAGATTATCTACAGTACCCTATATTCTCCACAATATGTTTATGCATGAGAAATTTCTTTGGAATATTGGTTAGTTACTTTTATCCCTTTGCACTAAATTCCTGCTTTAATGCCTCATTGTGGACGAGTTTGGTTTTTCAGAGGCTATGTTAACAGAACTCAAAATCTGGAAGCAGTACAAATATTTATATAGCATCATACTAGAAAAGCTATGAATATGTATTCATTGATGAATTGTGTGTCAGTCATCCAAGGATCAACCTAATTATATTTGAAAGGATTAAAAATTCTCTTGTCTGGAGGGATGAAGAAGAGCAGAGATGGGGACAACGAAGAGAACACAGAAATAGAGAGAAGAGGAAATAGAGTTTCTCTCTTCCTTTTGACTGGATGAGTGAAGATTTGTTATGATGGTGTTCTGCCCAGAATCTTCATGTTTGTGGTTGTAACACTAGAAAGTTACAATTTTGACCCATGAGTGTTTAAATATCAAATGTTGGGACTAATAATCATTTATGTTTCATTTTCAATGCAATTCCTCTATTTAAGAGGATTCTGTATTCTGATGGAAATGGATCTTTTCGATAAAGAGTTCTAATTCAGTTTCAATTGATCAAGGATGGACAGAAGCAGCTACACCCAAAGAAAGAACACTGGGAAATAAATATAACCTGCTTGCATTTTTGTTTTTCTTCCTGGGTTATTTATACCTTCTGAATCCAATTCTCCCTGTGCAACAAGAGAACTGTTCGATTCTGCACACATATATTGTATCCAGGATATACTGTAACCTCTTTAACATTTAAAGGACTGCTTGCCATCTGGGGGAGGGGGTGGAGGAAAGGAGGGGAAAAATCAGAACAGAAGTGAATGCAAGGGATAATGTTGTAAAAAATTACACTGGCATGGGTTCTATCAATAAAAAGTTATTAAAAAAAGGAAGTACCTTGCATATATTTCCCCAAGTTCTTTAGGTAAGGATTGTAAGCCAAGAGAATGGGGATAAAACAAACAAAAAAGAACATTTGAATCATTTATGTCAAGAAAGTTAGACACCAGTCACTAGAAATTCATCATGGACTAGATTGGATGTTCTATAAGGTAATTGGGACAGTTAACAAACCATTATAAAATCTCTTCAAGCCCTTTAGGAAATGAGCAATTTAATCCTAGGGATACAAGGAAAGGCATGTAGAAATACATTATCTGTATAGGCAGCTAGGTGGCACAGTGTCTAGAAGACCGGGTTTGGTGACAGTTCCAAATCTTACTGGGAAGGCCAGAAAGATTCATTTTCATGCAATTAAATTTATTTTGTAACTATGTGATCTTAGCCAAGTCATTTAACTCTGTCTCAATTCCTCATGTGTAAAATAAACTAGAAGAGAAAATGGCAAATCACTACATTATCTTTGCCAAGAAAACCCCAGTGGGGTCCTGAAGAGTCAAACATGACTGAACAACAAGATTATATTACTTGTTCCTTTCCATATTTCTCAAATCACTGTATACTCAAGAGGAAGGAAGAAAAGAAGAATATAAAAGAAATAACTTGGAGATCCATATATTCTCAGTAGTACAGGAGGTAGGGCAAGTCATAATTTTTGACTTAGGTACTATGGAGGAGAGGGATGGCAGGAAGTGGGCAGAGAGAGCACAAGACTCTAATTGTTGTCATAAAATCCTACCACCAGCTATCCATATGCTCCCTTAAGAAAACAATTTGCAAAAAAAAATTTAATCCATTTGGCAACAACATTAATAATTTCTTAGCATCCTAAGAAGAATTATGACAATTTAGAAGAGAATGGACACTATTTTTCTCTGGAGACACCTGTGATTCAGCCCTGCTTTCTGATATTCTTGGTGAGTAATTATGTCCCCCTCTAATGTGTGATGGCTGGAATTATTCTCTCATGTGACATGCTTTTCCCTACAGATCAAGCACCCGTGCAGAACTAAGCAGCCTAAACCATTAATTGGGCATGAGGTGTGGGCTGCAGCATATGTTTTTCCTCCTACAGAGCAAGGGAAGTACATCTCCAAGATGATATTGTACTAAAAATGCTGTAACTATTCTGTTATTGTTCTTTCTAATGAAGCTAGGAGGATTTGCCCTTTGAGATCAGACTTAATAATTTTTAAGTTTAGCTATTTTGTGGAGAGAGAATGAGAAACAGACTTGGGAAGTAATCCCCAATGCATTTTCACTGAAACTGTTTTTGTTTCATTGTTGTTGTTTCTTGAGAGGTAGGCTTCCCAAGCCAGACATTCAATTTTGCTTAGTAGGTTTAGAGATTCAGTCTTCACTGAATCAGGGAGGTGACAGACTTTAAACCGTAAGATTCTCAGCAGCATGGTAGTAAAATCATTTACACCACAGTCTTTCTGGTCTACATACCATGAGAATCTGTTTTTTGTTTTTTTGTTTTTTGGGTTTTTTTTGGGGGGGATCATATAGCTCCTATCTGGAGGTATCTGGGCTCATATGAAAAATGATAAATAGTCTTCATTACAATTACAAAGTAATGCAGCAATGACTGCTATCAGGAACAGCTTTCAAATCAAGTCTCCTAACTCCAAGTCATAGGATTATAAATCTAGAGCTGAAAGAGACCTCTGATGTCATTTCATTCAATCTTTGAATTGACTATAAAATAGAAACTTAGACAAGTTAAATGGCTTGACCAAGGTCACATGGGTAGTAAGGGGAAGAAGGGACATGTCCTCTGTCTTGAACCAGTGCTCCTTTTAGGAAATGACATTGATTTTAGTAACAAGTAGGAAAGAAAAGAATTTAACGAAATCCAAATGAAACTAGATTGTTTAGGTTTCACTTTGGAATTAAAATAACCATTTTAAATCCAAATCAAACATTTCATAGGCTGATTTTATCTATCTTTATGTCAGTCTACATACACATGCATATATGTATGTATATATATGTTCATACACATGTATTTTGCTTTTGTGTGCACATATGTATATTGTTTCCTCCCCCCACTTCCCTCCCCCAGAAATCCATAAATTTAGTATTTCTCAATCCAAAATATAAAGGCAGCTGGGTGGCACAGTGGGTAGAGTTCTGGGTCTGGAGTCTTGAAGACTCATTTTACAAGTTCAAATCTGGCCTCAGACACTTACTAGCTGTGTGGAAAGTTACTTCATCCTTCTTATCTTAGTTTCTTCATCTACAAAATGAGTTGGAGAAGGAAATGGCAAACCACTCCAGTAACTTTGTCAAGAAAACCCCAAATGAGGTCATAAAGAATTGGGCATGATAGAAAATAACATGACAACCACAAATATAAAATATAGCAGACAAGTGAAATTTCTACCTTCTTTCCCCTGAATAATTACATCTTTCTGGAAACTTAGAGTACTATGACTTTTTGTGGCTCAGGAGGGAAGCACTGAGAACAGGAGAGAATGAGAGGAGGGAAAAGTCAGTTTCTGAAATGTATCAATTTTAAGGAGAAAGAAACTTTTAAAGTGCAAAAAAAAAAAAAAAACCATTGCATTTGTTGACCTCAATGGAACCAAATTAAGTCTTGAAGGTTATCATCCAACAAGCAGTATTATTCAACAAGCATATTTTAAATCATGCATGATCTTCGAAAGACATTAACAGGTATGTTTAATGAAAATTCTTTGAGTATAAATATTGCTTGTCCGAGATGTTGTAATAGTTATGGAGGATGTCCAGTCCAGGAACAAATGGAAGAAATAATTCCTTTAGATGATGACCTTTACTTTAGAAATTATATTGTAGATTGGAAAATTCTATTACAAACATCTTTGACAAGTGATATTCATAATCAAAGATTTTTTATAGTTGTTAGACTCTCCACTTGGTGATTCCCTTTTCCTTTGGTTCTTTCTTCTTGTATCTGTTTTTTTTCTATTAATATATTAAAGATTTTAGAAAAAAACATTCATTTCCTAGCCTGCCTAATTTTTCTGAGTGATTCTACAGGAGGAAGATGTAAGATGTTACTTTCCAGTCATTTCTAATTTAGTTTGGGAGAAGAAAGAAAAAAAAAGGAAAGAGAGAACAGAAAAAAGAAATGAGGGAAGAAAAAAATGGAAATGAAGAATGGAAGGAGAAAAGAAGGTATGTATACAGCAAGGAAAGAAGGAAAGAGAGAATAAAGGAAGGGAGGAAGGAAGTAAAACAGCTTTTCAAAAATCTCTGAATCTCTTGCTCAAAGAATAAAGAAACCACCACTTAAAAAGGACTTCTTGTGTTACTTAAGTATTCCACCATTACTCCCTTGTACTTCCATTTCCTGATTGCAATAATGTCTATGATGCTGAACTCATTTCAAGTATATTGCCATAACACATCTTTATATGTGATCCCTTTCTTATTTTAAAGTGGTTTTCTATTTTGCTTCCCAGCTATTTTTATCCCCAGGCCCTGGAATATTTGCTGGGTGATAAGTAGTCTAGCTTATTAGAAATAGCTCTGCTTCTGGCTCTGTGATGTTTCTCCAGGTCTGCTTTCATCTCCAAAGTGAAATGCTAAAATTTGTTCCCATTGAATTGGAGTGTAGAGAGTCAAATTTCAAATTGAAGCTCCTATGGTTAATGCATCTGTTCTAGATTTGCATGGCATGTGTTACACACTCCTAGAATTATTCCTAATTAGGACACATCTACTATGATGCAATGATAGAACATTACCATATTCTCCACAAGTTTTCTCTCTTTGTTTTCATTGGTTATTTCCTATTTCAACTCCTGCTGACTGTTTGTGGCAATTAAATCTTGAACCTGTTTAAAATGAATTTCTCTCTGCTTTATAATCAGATAGAGGCAATGTTACAGAGTGGATAGAAAGCAGGTTAGGAAAACCTGGGTTCAAGACCTTTCTCTGACCACCGCTCTTGTGTAGTTTAAATTCCTGTATCTGTGATCCTGGTAAGTCAGTGTGTTGTAGTCAACTTTTTAAGATTCTGATTTGCAGAGAAGTTGCCAACTTGCATAGGAAATAGGGGTTTCTTCATTTGTGAGTTCCCAATACCAATGAAATCACAAATTCATCTCTCATCTTTTTCATAATCAAGTAAAAGGAGGATTCTGTTCCTCTCTTGCTATTCAGTGTCTTCATTGTAATAATAGGGTGTCAGGCAGTATGAAAATATAGGAAGAACACTGGTCTTAGAATTAGAAGATTTGAATTTGTGTCCAAACTGTTCTCCTTACTAACAATGTCTCCTTTAACAAGTTACTAAATTGAAGCTCAGCATCTGTAAAATGCAAACTATTAGTATTCTTATTCCAGCTCCCATTCCTACTGACAACATAGGTAACAAAGTTTTTTTTGACATCATATCCTTATTGAGGCAGGTAAATGGAACAGTGGATAGAGTACTAGACCTGAAGCCAGGAAATCTGAGTTCAAATTTGACTCAGACACTTAGTAGCTATGTGACCCTAGGAAAGTCACTTTGCCTCTGTTTTCTCAACTATAAAATGTTGGTAATCATATCTTTCTTTTAGAATTGTTGCTAGATGATCAAATGATATAATTTTTATAAAGTACTTAGTATGGTTTCTGGTACTTAAATGTTTGTTTCTATGAGGAGGGAGAAGTGATACACTCACATGTCATCAGCATAAGCCCCCACCAGTGTTCTGCCCCCAAATATTATAAGCTGAGAACCATTTTAGTCAGCCTCAAATAACTTTTTAAAAATGTTATTTATTAAGGTGGCAGAATAAAGGAATTCAAGATCCTCCTCACTCTTGAATTTCACATCTTCACCCACATGCACATTCAAAATATAAGGAAAAATAGATTGAGATTTGGTGAATACATGTAGTAATGGAGTGAATCATAGTTCCTAAATGTAAGAAATAATTTACTTCCATCTGTGGGGTATTTATAAAATTAACTATAAGCATGGTAAGTCTTTTTTTTTCCTTTCTTTCTTTCTTTTTTTTTTAATAACTTTTTATTGACAGAACCCATGCCAGGGTAATTTTTTTACAACATTATCCCTTACATTCACTTCTGTTCTGATTTTTGCCCTCCCTCCCTCCATCCCCTCCCCCAGATGGCAAGCAGTCCTATACATGTTAAATATGTCACAGCATATTCTAGATACAATATATGTGTGCAGAACCAAACAGTTCTCTTGTTGCACAGGGAAAATTGGATTCAGAAGATAGAAATAATCCAGGAAGAAAAACAAAAATGCAAACAGTTTACATTCATTTCATGGTAAGTCTGTTTATAGTTTTTCCTGCTTTCAATTCAAGCACTTTTATAAGCTGATATAATCATACTACAAAGATGCTGATAAAAAGATGAAAGGTCTAATGTCCCTAAATCCTTTGAAGTTTCAAAGGTCCTCCGTGGGCTAAGGTTCATAAGGGAAAAAAGAGAGCTGGCCAAGGCTGCATTCTTCTCATTCCCCTTAGGCAGTTCCTGCTCTGGGATGTGCTTAGAAATTATACTTGCTCTAATTTTTAGAAATCAATGACTTTTCAACTTGACTGAAAATTTATAGAAAATCCCTGGAGCATGATCAAAATGGTGTATCTGAATACAATTCATCATTACAGGATGATTTAGTTTAGGTCCTAGAAGTGACAAGATATGATCTTTCCTAGTTTAAATTACAGAGGCTAAAATGGAGGGGAGTGATTTGGACTTTCCTTTTTCATATTGGCACAGTTTACCTTTTAAGATTGCTCTGTAGTTCAAGTGAACTTTCTATATGTATATATGACTTTCTATATAGAAACTCAGTTTTGGTCATGAGGATTTGTTGTGATCTCTACTCATAGCTTCAACTAGCAACTGACAATTAAAGCACCAACAACAGCACCAACAACAGCCACAATCACCTTCACTATCTTTTGCTGACTCTTGTAATGGTTCCCCTAGGTGATAAGGTGAATTTTAGGGAGTAATACTATCTACATGCAAACAATTTGACAGCAGCTATAGCTGAATTGATTAGATAGCAAAGAGCAAGTGTCCTGTTAATTAGCTAATTATTTATTCCACCAACATAAAAACATGAGTCTTTGACTTCTCTATTTCATTGACTTTTGGGAACATTCCCAGTGTTCTCTTTAGTTTCAAAAAGAACACTAAACTTGGAGACAAAGAATTGAGTTAAAATTCCAGTTCTTATGTCCAAAGGGCTCTCAAACTGTTCATGCCCTTTGATGTATTAGAGTCTCTACCGGGTCTATATCTCAAAGAGATCATAGTAAAAGGAAAATGATCCACATGTGCAAAAATGTTTGTAATAGCCTTTTTATAGTAGAAAGGAACTGGAAATTTGAGTGGATGCCCATCAGTTGGGGGATTACTAAATAAGTTGTGATATATTAATGTAATGGAATATTATTGTTCTATAAGAAATGATAAGCAGACTGATTTCAGAAAAGCCTAGCAAGACTTACATGAACTGATGCTGAGTTAAGTGAGAAAAACCAAGAGAATATTATATCCAGTAACAAAAGATGATATAATGATCAATTGTGCTGGGTTTGGCTTTTTTCAACAATGAGGTGATTCAAGGCAATTCCAGTAGAAATGATGGAAAGTACCATCTGCATCGAGAGAGACAACTATGGAGACTGAAGGCAGATCAAAGCATAGTATTTTCACCTTTTTGTTGTTGCTGCTTGTGTTATTGCTTGTTTTTTTTTCTTTCGCATGCTTTTTTCCCCTTTTGATCTGATTTTTTTATGCAGCATACTAATATGAAAGTATGTTTTTAAAAATTGCACATGCTTAACCCATATTAGATTGCCTGCTGTCTTGGGGAAGACAGGGAGGAAAGGGAGAAAAATTTGGAACATGAGATTTTGTGAAGATGAATGTTAAAAACTGTCTTTTCATGTATTTGGAAAAATAAAGAACTATTAAACTTCAAAAAAGAGAAATCATCAGAATAAATGTTTCCAAGGAAGCATTTTCATAAATGTCCTTTAACATTCTATTTTATTGAATTTTCCCCAACTCAAACTCAAAATGTGACAAATAATAGAATCTTACATCTCATATACATTCAAGATGTTAAATATAAGCCAACTTTATTTTATTTTAAATTTTTTATTTAAAAACTTTTTTATTTACAAAACATATACATGGGTAATTTTTCAACATGACCCTTGCAAAACCTTGTGTTCCAGCTTTTTCCTTCCTTCCCCCCACCACCTTCCCCTAGATGGCAGGTAGTCCAATACATGTTAAATATGTTAAATCCAATATATGTATAAATATTTATACAGTTATCTTCCTGCACAAAAACTCTAGGAAAAAAACTTGAGAAGGAAAACAAAAATGCAAGCAAACAATAACAGAAAGAGTAGAAATACTATGTTGTGGTCCACATTCATTTGCCATATTTCTCTCTCTGGGTGTAGCTGATTCTCTTCATTACTGAACAATTGGAACTGGTTTGAATCTTCTTATTGTTGAAGAGAGCCACATCCATCAGAGTTGATCATTATATAATCTTCTTGTTGCAATATATAATGCTCTCCTGGTTCTGCTCATTTCACTTAGCATCAATTCATATAACTTTCTCCAAGCCTCTCTGAAATCATCCTGCTGGTCATTTCTTTTTTCTTTTTTTTTCTTTTTCTTTTCTCTCTTTTTTTTTATTATAGCATTTTATTTACAAGACATTTGCATGGGTATTTTTTTTAGCATTGACCCTTGCAAAACCTTCTGTTCCAAATTTTCCCTTTCTTTCCCCCCCCCCATCCCAAGATGGCAGGAAGACCAATACATATTAAATACGTTAAAGTATATGTTAAACACAATATATGTATACATATATAGAGAGTTATTTTGCTGCACAAGAAAAATAGAATTTAGAAATAAGGTAAAAATAACCTGAGAAGAAAATAAAAAATGCTAGCAGACAAAAACAGAAGGAGTGGAAATGCTATGTTGTGGTTCACACTCATTTCCCATAGTTTTTTCACTGAGTGTAGCTGGTTCTCTTCATTATTGAACAAATGGAACTGATTTGGTTCATGTCATTGTTGAAGAAAGCCATGTCCATCATAATTGATCATCATATAGTATTATTGCTGAAGTGTATAATGATCTCCTGGTTCTGCTCATCAGTTCTGAAATCATCCTGCTGGTCATTTCTTACCAAACTATAATATTTCATGATATTCATATACCACAACTTACTTAGCCATTCTCCAACTGATGGGTATCTATTCATTTTCCAGTTTCTAGCCACTACAAAAAGGGTTGCCACAAACATTTTGGCACATACAGGTCCTTTATCTTTCTTTAATATCTCTTTGGGATATAAACCCAGTAGTAACACTGCTGGATCAAAGAGTATGCACAGTTTGATAGCTTTTTGAACATAGTCCCAAATTGCTCTCCAAAATGGTTGGATTCATTCACAATTCCACCCACAATGTATCAGTGTCCCAGTTTTCCCACATCTCCCCCAATAATCAGCATTATCTTTTCTTGTCATCCTAGGCAATCTGAGAGGTCTTGGTATCCCAGAGTTGTCTTAATTTGAATTTTTCTGATAAATAGTGATTTGGTGGACCTTTTCATATAACTACAAATAGTTTCAATTTTTTCACCTGAAAATTGTTTGTTCATATCCTTTGACAATTTATCAATTGGAGAATGGCTTGATTTCTTATAAATTAGAGTCAATTCTCTATATATTTTGGAAATGAGGCCTTTATCAGAAATTTTGACTATAAAAATGTTTTCCAAGTTTATTGTTTCCCTTCTAATCTTGTCTGTATTAGTTTTTGTTTGTACAAAAATTTTTAAAGTTGATATAATCAAAATTTTCTACTTTGTGATAAATAATGAACTCTAGTTCTTCTTTGGTCACAAATTCCTTCCTCTTCCACAGGTCTAAGAAGTAAACTATCCTATGTTCTTCTAATTTATTTATAATCTCATTCTTTATATCTAGATCATGAACCCATTTTGACCTTATCTTGGTATACAGTGCTAAATGTGAGTCAAAGCCTAGTTTCTGCCATAATAATTTCCAATTTTCCCAGCAGTTTTTGTACAACAGTGAATTCTTATCCCAAAAGCTGTTTTTTGGGTTTGTCAAACACTAGGTTATTATAATTATTGACTATTTTGTCCTGTGAACCTTATCTCTTCTACTGATCAACTAGTCTATTTCTTAGCCAATATCAAATGGGTTTTGATGACTGTTGCTTTATAATATAGTTTTAGATCTGGTACAACTAGGCCACCTTCATTTAATTTTTTTTTCATTAATTCCCTTGAAAATCTTGACCTTTTGTTCTTCCAGATGAATTTAGGTCATTAAAATAGTTCGGGGGAGTCTGATTGGTATCTGCTGATCATTTCTTACAGAACAATAAAATTCCATATCATTAATATACCACAATTTATTCAACTATTCTCCAATTGATAGGCATACATTCAATTTCCAGTTTCTAGTCATTATAAATAGGACTGCCACAAACATTTTTGCACATGTGGGTCCCTTTCCCTTCTTTAAAATCTCATTGGGATATAAGCCTAGTAGAAACACTGCTGGGACAAAGGATATGCACTGTTTGATACCTTTTTGAGCATAGTTCCAAATTGCTTTCCAGAATGATTGGATTCATTCACAATTCCACCAACAATATATCACTGTTCCAGTTTTCCCACATTCCCTTCTTTTCCTGTCATCTTAGCCAATCTAAGAGGTATGTCTTGGTATCTCAGAGTTGTCTTAATTTGCATTTCTCTGTTCAATAATGATTTGGAGCACCTTTTCAAATGACTAGAAATAGTTTCAATTTCTTCATCTGAAAATTGTTTGTTCATATTCTTTAATCATTTATCACTTAGAGAATGGCTTGATTTCTTATAAATTTGATTCTCTATATATTTCTCTCTATATTTTGGAAATGAGGCCTTTATCAGAACCTTTGAATATAAAAATGTTTTCCCAATTTATTGTATAAGCTAAATTTAAAAGAAATTTTAATTAAAAGTAGCATTTCAGTAAAAGGATGGGATAAAGAATGGGATGAGAAGAGTTATGTTATAATATAGCAATATGAAATATGTATTATCAATGACCATTTCATTTTTAAAGATAATAAAGCATAAAATGGAATATAAGAAAATAATTATATAAATATATTTCATTAAATTTATACAAAAGTATATAGTATATATTTAATAAAATACAATAAATTTCATCTGTCATCATAACTCTTTTCCTTTTAAGAGAAAATCTTTTTGTAGTGGGTAATAAGTAACATAGTAATTCATTCCAGTGTTGAGGGAAATATTCTTTTTTTTTCAGTTGGAAATTGATCAACAAGCATTTATTAAGTAATTGAGCACAGTAGTTGTTCAATATAAAGCCAGAACCCAAAACTGAAGGAAGAAGCAAGGGTTGCAGTCTCTCACTAATCTTCCAAAACCTCTAGTCATAAAGCCCATCAAAGTTCACAGTTGGAGGTCAACTAGTCCAGACTCTACCTAACTAAAAATTCCTTTACAACAACCCTAACAAGCAATCACTCAGTTTCCTCCTGAATACTGGCAATGATGGGAAATTCATTATCTAGCTTCAGTTTTCGGACAGCTTTTTTTAAATTAAAGTTTTTTATTTTCAAAACATATGCATGAATAATTTTCAACATTCACCCTTGCAAAACCTTGTGTTCTAAATCCCCCCTTCCCTCAACTCCCTCCTCTAGCTAAACATGTTCATTTCTTCTATATATATTTCCACAATTATTGTGCTGCACAAGAAATACCAGATCAAAAAGAAAGAAAATGATAAAGAAAACAAAGGGCAAGCAAACAACAGCAAAAAAAAAAAAAATGAAAATATTATGTTTAGGTTCACACTCAGTTCCCTCAGGCCTCTCTCTGGGTGCAAACAGCTTTCTTCATCATAGGATCATTGGAACTGGCCTGAATTATCTCATTGTTGAAGAGAGCCATATCCATCAGAATTGATCATTGTACAATAATCTCCTGGTTCTGCTCACTTCATTTAGTATCAGTTCATGTAAGTCTCTCCAGGCCTGTCTGAAATCATCCTGCTGATCATTTAGAACAATAATATTCTATAACATTCATATGCTATAACTTATTCAGCAATTCTCCAACTGATGGGCATCCACTCAGTTTCTTGTAACTTCAAAAAGGGCTACCACGAACAATTTTGCACATGTGTGATCCTTTCCCTTCTTTAAGATCTCTTTGGGATATAGGCCCATTGGAAATACTGCTGGATCACAGGGTATGCACAATTTGATAGCCCTTTGGGGATAGTTCCAAATTTGAGCTTCAATTTTCTATTCTCTAAAATGAGGAGGTTGTATAACATAATGTCTGAGATCTCTTCTAGCTCTTGTCTCACTAAAAATACCAAAACCCAAAACCTCACATTGAGTTCTACAAACATTTGTATGTCAGCATCATTAATCTTTGTGCTTGTGTGTACTTACTTTTCTCTTCTTTATTCTTTTTCAAAATCCCTACTAAACATTCCTGGGGATGAATATCTTTTTAAGCTTGAATGTAATCTACTTATACAGAGATTTTCTTATATTCCACTTTATGTTGTAGATATTGTTTATCAGTTTTTGCTCTGGATATTGATTATTTAAAATATTTAAAAATAAAATTCTCATTGATAATACCTATTTTATCTTGCTTTATTAAGATAAACCTCTTTTCCTTAGCCTATTGTTAGGATGCTTACAAGGTGCTGATTTAAATCAGTTATCTAATTTAGCATGATACTTAACAGTTCTCTAGTTCACTAATGTACTTAGCACTTATAAGGGTTCTACAAGATTCATAACTTTAAGAGAGCATATATAAGCTAGGAGCCTCAACCAGAATTCAGTCTGGGACATTCAGAAGTCAGAAAGGACAAGCCCACTCTCAGAGGAGGAGACAGAGTCATTCCATCCTCCACCTTTGTGCTGGCTGAAGACATTCGGAGGAAGCTAGAGGCAGAAGCTGGTAGAGTCAAAGGACTAGCAGCAGGAGCTCTTGGAACCAAGGAGAGAGATAGGCCTCTAAGAAAGCTAACCGGGCCCAAGGAAGGACATGATAAAGGACACAATAAAGGAATTGGACTTTAATTCCTGGCTGCATTTGGGGTGATTACTTTGAACTGAAACTAAGGCTGCCTCCAAAATCCCCCCCCCCCAAGAAACCTGCTCCCAGAGAACTTTACATTTTAGAGGAGAATATTACATTTTGGCGCCCAACATGGGGCAGACACGATCCTGATTTCAGTGGAAAAGTCTCCTCAACGCAGAAATTAGGGTGAGTACAACAAGGAAACTTTGTTAAAGGGCTAAAATAGTATTTCATCTAAAATGGGACAGATGTTTTGAAAACAGCCTTATTTTCCTCTTCAAGGAAAATGTGTCGAAAGCTTGGTCAGACTGATAAAAAATCAAGGTTTAATTGTAACCTGGGAGCAGATCATTGATCTTTTAAAAACTGTACAATACACACCTCCTTGGTTCTCTAAGGAAAAAGAATTGGATCCAAATGGGTGGAAATTAGTAGGAGAGCACCTATGTCAATTCTATAATGAAAATGGACCTGACTCAATTTCCAAAGACACACTTAGTATATATAATTTAATACAACTGGCTTTAAGGAATTATATAAGTGTTAGAATAAGGAAAAAGAAGAAAGAGTAGGAGGGGGAAGTGTTAACTAAACTAGGTAAAAAGGATGAAAAATCAGATAAAAATGGAGTTAAGTACAATTTTGAATCTGATACTTCACAGTAGGAGAACTTAGGTTATTCCACATCCCCTGACTTTCCTCCCTCAATTAACCCTGGGTAGAGGGAGAAGGAGGAGGAGGAGAGGTGGTGACACAAACAGAACCACCTATGAAGCAGCCTATGACAAGATTAGAAAAAGCACTGGTTAAAGCAAAAAATGAAGGACAGGATGTATCTAATTTTAAAATAAATGCATACCCTGTGATTGAAGAGCTTGCCTTTTTAGGTCAAAAAAGGAGAAGATACACTCCCTTTGATTTGGAAAAAAAATAAGGATTTGAAAAAAGGTTGCACTCTTTATGGGAGCTACATCATCTTATGTTAAGATGTTCTAGATAATATGACTTAGGAAATCCTAACGCCTAATGATTGGAAATCCATAGCAAGGACACGTTTAGAACCTGGACAAAACTTGTTGTGGCTTTTGGAATATCATGAATTATGTAGAATTCAAGCCCAATGCAATAAACAAACAAGAATTAATATGCAAGTCACTTTTGATCAACTATCAGGTGAAGGTCAATATACAGAGAATTCAGCACAGACTAATTATCCCATAATATGTATGAGCAGATTACAAATGCTGCTATAAAAGCTTGGGATTCCCTCCCAGAGAAAGATGGAGGGGAAGTCTTCACAAAAATAGAGCAAGGTCCCAATGATCCCTTTGCAGATTTTGTGGGACATTTGTAAACAGGTGTCACAAGAACCATTGGAGAAAATGCAGCTGCAAAAATTATGATAAGACAAGTAGTTAAGGAAAATGCCAAAGAGATTTGCAGAAGAATTATATGGGAACTACACAAAGATGCTCCTTTAGAAGCAATTATAAGACACTGTGCCACAATGGGCACAAGTGCTTATTATACCCAGACTATGATGAACATGGGAAGACAGGGTCCCTCTTGGCAAGGAACTTCTAGAGAGAGTCGTTGATGTTTTCAGTGTGGAAAAATTGGACATCTGAGAGCCCAGTGCAGATACAGAGGTAGAGTGAGAAGACAGGGTGAGAGAATAAAACCCAAAACCCTAAGTCCAAAATTCCACATGGGCTTCCATTGGGCCTCAGAATGTAGATTGACCCAGGGAAATGAGAGTTGGGGCCCATCTCCAAGATATCATACAAAAGACAGGTGGGGTATGATGGCAGCTGAGGTTACACCCAGAGAAGTTTAGGACTCTGATGTGATCTACCAGCAAAAAAGAAAAGCAATCAGATGGCAGAAAGGGATTACAATTGGGGAGAATACAGGCTTTTTAAACCAACAGGGCAGTGTCCAGTGCAAACAGCTTCAATATAATTGCCAGGTGATGAGGAGAAATCCCAAAAGTGGTAAATAGAAGGGACTAGATAGGTTAACTGCTTGGGGAAGAGGGTTTGCTTGTATTTTTACAGATGGAGAAGGAATCAGATGGGTGCCAATGAGCCGTATTTGCCTTGTCCATCAGAGACAGACAGAAAAAGAGAAAAGTCTGGAAACAAAGGAGAAGACCTAAGAACAAAATCTGTAGGAATCATTGGATTCCCTAACATAAGATGAGAATGTTGCAGACTTGAAAATCAGCAGGAATCATTGGATTCCTTGAGATGAAAAATTGTTGATGACACTATTGCAGGACTTCAAAACTTGCAGGAATTATTGGATCCTGGAACATGAGTAATGGACATAGATTCCTTTTGGACTATTTCTAGGACTTATGGACATGGATAATTCTTTATATTGATTCATATTATTTGTTACATTACTACTAGCCTGTGTTATGTTACTATAACATGTATTTATGTGTAATACCTCCCATATTGATGGATTTATGTATACCTGTTTTAAAAGTGAGCCTCTTCAGAAACCCGCCAATCTGATTTGATTTCCCATTTCCTTTGGTGTTTTCATCTCCCTTCATGAGATGTCAGGGAGGGCATGATCACCTCTTATTATGGTGTTTTCATTCTTTTTTTGAGCAATCAGGGAAGACATGATCAACTTCTTTTTTGTGGTTCTCACTTCCTTGAGAAGTCAGGGAGGTCATGATCACCTATGTTCTAAAATCAAAACAAAGTGGGAGATGTTAGGATTGTCAAAAGGTGCTAAGTTAGTTATCTAATTTAGCATGCTACTTAACAGTTCTCTAGTTCACTAATGTAATTAGTACTTATTAGAGTTCTACAAGATTCACACCTTTAAGAGAGCATATATAAACTAGCAACTTCAACTAGGATCCAGTCCTGGATATTCAGAAGTCAGAAAGGACAAGCCCACTCTCAGAGGAGACAGTCATTCCATTTTCCACCTTTGTGCTGGCTGGAGGCAGAAGTACAAACCTTTGGATTTGGAGACCTTTGGAGGAAGCTAGAGACAGAAGTTGGCAGAGGCAAAGGACTAGGGGCAAGATCCGGAAGGCCTCCAGAAAACTAGCTGAGCCCCAAATGAAGAAGATAAGATTTTGACAGAGACAATAAAGGATTTGGACTTTAACACCTGGTTGCACTTGAGGTGATTATTACACTGAATTGAAACTAAGGCTGCTCCCAGAAGCCCCCCCCCAAGAAACCTGCTCTCAGAGAATATTATATTTTAGAGAAGAACATTACAGCCTATCTTTTTACTAAATTTCTACCTATAATTTAAATAAAAAACACTCATTGACTTCTAGCTCTAAATATAGCCAACTTCCACATCTAGGGAAAGAATTATGGAGACAGAATGCACCCTAAAATATACTATTTTCTCTTTTTTTCTTCCTAATGGTTTTTCCCTATTCTGATTTTTCTTTTATAACATGACTAATATGGAAATATGTTTAAAATGATTGTATGTGTGTTACCTATATTATATATTTTTTTCTTTCTTGGGGATGGAAGGAAGGAAGAAAGAAACATTTTGAATTCAAAATCTTACAAAAATGAATGTTGAAAATTACCTTTTAATGCAATTGGAAAAATAAAATACTATTAAGTAAAAAAAATAAATAGAAGATTATGTAAACTAAAAACTACTCTTTGGTTTTTTTTGGTACCCCAATCCTGGAGTTCTAAGGAAAATCAATTATTTGAAGCTTAGGTTTTTTTATTCATGTCTAAAGTCTCCTCAAAAAGCATGGAATAGAAAATAACTTAACATACAATGCAGAACAGATATAGGGCAGCTACTTTTTACCTTTATCCCCCAAATAGGCTCAAAACATATGAGATCTATAAGAGCTCAATGACAGGAAAAAACAAACAAACCCATAAACAAGAAGCAATAACTCACAACCATTATTCTTATCCACCAATAGGTTAATACTTTTAAAACATCAAGACATGATATAGATTATGGGACTCTTAAATAAGTATTTTACATTTCATTTTGCCCCTATACTCTCCAGAATATTACCTCCAGTTCTATCTTTTGAGAAATTATGTCAGAGATTAGGCTCATTCTCCTCTCAATGAGTGATAATTTCTTCTCCAAGAATAAGTATAACAAAGGAAAATAAGACCTTTCCCATACCATTTTAGGAAAGCAGGAACTTTCAAAGCACAGGGCCTAATTTCAAAAGTCTCATCACAGAATGACTGTTTATTCACCTATCAGCATGCAAAAAACAAATCAGAAGATGAGTCAAAGGGCCAGAGTATGGCTACCTTGCTGCCTTCTTCAGCTGCCACGAAGGAGTAGTTAACCATGCTGTTAGTGTTGGGGGGAGGAAGAGTATTACCTCTTCTCTTTTCTTCTTTGAAAGTAGAAAGGGAGGACTTCTTGTTAAATGAGAGAATCAAAGCAAGAGAACAAGATAAATGTTTCTATTTCTTTTTAATTTACACTGCATCCTTCTCCCTCCTTCTGCCTATCACTTTCAAAAAGCAAGGGAAATGAAAGATCACTCAAATATGCCCAAGAAATTGCCTGGGGAGCTCAAATGCATGGACTATGAGATATCCCCTGAGAGCCTATCTATCCTCTCACATGTGATATGGGTTTCATCCCTTTCTACCTATTTGTTTTGCAAACCTCAAAGCATATAAAATCAGTTCTTATTATCACTAATCTGTCATTATAACAATATTCTACTACTCATATACTTCAGTGTCTCTGTGGCTTAATGGATAAAATTTAATGTTCCAAACTCGAAGACCTTCACAAAATTATTACCATTTGTTCTGTGTCAGTAAACCTAGTGTGTTTTAATCTTACTTTCATTATGCCTCTCACATATACCCTCTTCTCTCCTCTGACACTGACATCACCCTGGTGTAAGCTTTCAACATCTCACATCTGAACTATTACAAGTCTGTAGCATCTCTCCTAAAACAAATGTCTGATTATATCACCATTCTTCTTTTCTTAGCCTACTCAATAAAATCCAGTAGCTCCCAGTCACCTTGGGATCAATTAGAAAATTTTGTTTGCCATTCAGAGTCCTTCAAAACCTCCACATGTATAATTATTTCCTTCTTTATTCCTGCTTTTTGGCTTCCCAATTCCTTCAAATTCCAGCCCCAGTCCTATCTTCTCCAAGAAGCATTTCCAGATCATCTTTAATGCTAGTGCCTTCACTCTGTGGATTATCTCATTTATCCTGTGTATATCTTGTTGGTACATATTTTTGTTGTAGTAGTTTTTTTTTTTTTTGCACTTTGTCTCTCTAAAGCCAAAGACCATTTTTGCCTTTTCATACCCTATTCTTCTACTGAATGTCTATAATGGGAATTAGTCCTATTTACTGGGACAAAGAGTTTAGCATCAGATTACAGAAAGATCAGAGAATTGCTTCAAGAATGAAACTTCATTAATCTTCCCTAGCATGATAAAATCTTTGGCTGCAGCTTTTTATGGTAGTCTTTATGACTGGCTCTATTTTTACCTTAAAAATTTCCTATAATTTTCTACCTTTTCCTTAAGGTAGAAGAATTTACAAATAACAATAAACACAACACAAATTTTTTTTCTGAGCATTTTACAAAGATATGAAAACACAGACAAAATAATAAGACAGAAAAATTTAGTGTAACAATTTTCCAAAACTTTTAAAAATGAAAAGTTCTTTTTTTCAGGCCATTTTTGGGATCCATTTATATATATTAGCATAATTTAAGAGTTCTATCTTTTAGTTACCTCTCTTGACTCCTATATGAGAAGTTCCAGGTCAATAAGAATTTCCATTAGAGGGTATAAATTTAATAACATGGTCTTCCCATGATCTCGACAAAAAATTATCTAGGAGGAATACTTTGATGTTTTACTATTACTTAAATCCATAATTCCCTGAAAAGGGGTTATCTCTTTATTATTTTGCTATTATCTGAATCCAAGGGATCTAAAGGTAGTTTTCTTCCCTGGCAGAGTAGGAGCAAACCATGTTCAGAAGTGCAGAGATAAACTTTCTTTAGTAGTGTGGTGGTGAGGATGGATCTACTTTTGGGGCAAACGCTTCCTGGAGCTAATATGCTTTCCCAAAGGACAGTTTTTTTTTTTTTTTAATCTGGCTTGCTTACCAAAAACTTTGTGTGTGTGTGTGTGTGTGTGTGTGTGTGTGTGTGTGCATGTGCATTTGTGTGAATGTGTGTGTGTGTGAGTGTGTGTGTGTGTGTGTGTGTGTGTGTGTGTGTGTGTATGTTGGGGAGCAGAGGAGAGAATCTGAAATAATAGAGGAATGAAAAGTTTAAGCTTCTGAGTATACTGATTTGTTAAGTGGAACATGTCAATCGCATAACAAATTGGGATTAGAATTCCTCCTCACCTAGGCATTGAACCTTAAATACAGATTTTTATGTATAAAAGATAAACAATTAATAGGATATAAACCAGGATATTAGATTAGATAATCTGATTTCTAAGTGGAGGAAATATTAGCAATTTATTATATTGATAGCCTATTCATGAGCAATAAGTTAAATTATTACTTATTACTTATAAGTAATTAAAATATTACTTATAATATGGTAAATATAATCTACATAAACAAAAACTTTTTGGACAGATCCTCAGTCATTTTTAATAATATAAAGATACTGATAACAAAAGTTTGAGAACCACTGAACTTGGATCCTTGGTTAATTATCTCTAAGCAATAGGTAGAAGTGGGTCAACTTCCCAATCTTGCAGAGTAAAGTTTAAACAATGAAATATAGTTTTCTTCCAATTCTCATAATAGGAAATTTTCTCACCATTCAGAAATTGGACTAGACCCATAATTAAATAAGAGAACTGAGTCAGTTCCAGAACTGAGTCACAGGATGGAGTCAGTGTACTTTGCTCAATTTCCATAATTCCCTCAAGGTGCAGCAAAATACATACCTTTCCAGATACCACAAATGCAAATATCTGTTAGGGCCGCTATGTATGTTTGTTACAAGGATTTTAAAAATTTTGTATTTTATTTTATTTTTCCAAGTAATTTCAAGATAATTTTTTAGCATTCATTTTTACAACATATTGAGTTCTAAATTTTCCTCTTGCCCTCTCTCCCCTTCCCTCTTCTGAAAATGTTGGGCAATTTGATATTGGTTATACATATACTATCATGTAAAACATACTTCCATATTTGTCACAATAATAAAAGAAGAAACAAATCAAAGGGATAAATAAACATGAAAAAGAATAAGAAAAAAGCTTTGAACTACCCTGAATCCACTAGTTCTACCCCACCCTTTTTTCCTTTTTTCCCCATTCAATAAAGATTGTTTCCCAAATTTCTGCTTTTTTTCTCCTCTTGATTGCATTGGTTTTGTTTATACAGACCTTTTAAAATTTAATGTAATTGAAATTAGCTATTTTTCTTGTTTGGTCATGAATTTTTCACCTCCTCTATGTCAGACAAGTAAACTATTCCTACTACTAATTTGCTTATGGTATTCCCCTTTATATCTAAATTATCCACGCATTTAAAGCTTATCTTGTTATACAATGTGAAATATTGGTCTATTCTTAGTTTGTATCCTATTGTTTTCCACTATTCCCAGAAGTTTTTGTCAAATAGTGACTTCTTATCCCCAAAGCTAGGGTCTTTGGTTCACCAAACACTAGGTTACTATCATTATTGACCAGTTTGTTTTGTGTACCTAATCTATTCCAATGATTTCCCACTTTATTTCTTAGCCAATACTAAATAGATTTTTTTGATGATTATTGCTTTATAATATAACTCAAGATATGGTATTTCCAAGTCACTTTTCCTTGTTTTATTTTTCATTACTTCCCTTGATATGCTTGAGCTTTTGCTTTTCCAGGTAAATTTTGTTATAATTATTTTTAACAAATACATTTTTGGTAGTTTGATTGGTTTAGCCTTGAATAAGGAAATTAATTCAGGCAGAATTGTCATTTTTATTATATTGATAGCCTATTCATGAGCAATTGTTACTTTTCCAATTGTTTAGATCTGACTTTCTGTGGAAAGTGTTTTATAACTGTGTTCATATAATCTCTGAGGTAGACTTCTGAGTGTTTTATATTGTTTACATCTATTTTTAAATAGAATTCTCTTTCTATCTCTTGCTGCTGGGCTTGTTGATCATATAAAGAAATGATGATCTATGTGAATTTACCATATATTCTGCAACTTTGTAAAATTATTAGTTAGCTGATTTTCTCTATCATTATATCATCTGTAAAGATTGATAGTTTTGTTCTTCATTGCTTATGCTAATTACTTTAATTTTTTTCTTCTCTTGTTGCTATAGTTAACATTTCTAGTACTATATTGAATAATAGTTGTGATAATGGGCATCTTGTTTTACCCCTGATCTTACTGAGAAACTTTCTAGCTTATCTCCATTAAATATCATGCTTGCTGATGGTTTTAGATAGATGGTGCTTATCATTTTAAGAAACACTCCCTTTATTTCTATGTTTTCTATGTTTTTAATAAGAATGAATGTTGTATTTCATCAAAAGCTATTTCAGCATCTATGAGATAATCATATGATTTCTGTTATTTTGTTATTGATATGGTCAATTATGTTGATTTTTAAGATTTCCAATTTGGTGCTTACCTGGGAATTTTTAATTTGTTCCTTTTTGTAGTTTTTTTTTAAACTATGTGCCCAATTCTTTGACCTGTTCTTTTTCCTTTTCATTTATGTAAGAAGTTAGAGAAATATATTATTCCCTAAATAGTGCTTTGGCAGCATCCCATACATATTGCTATATTGTTTCAGTGTTGTCATTCTCTTTAACGAAATTATTGTTCAAAGGTCTCACCTTTTTTTAAAATTAGTTAACTTAGAAGTAGTTTATTTAATTTCCAATTACCTTTTATTCTATTCTTTCGCTGCCTTTTGTTGAATGGAATTTTATTGTAGTATGATATTAAAATACATTTAATATTTCTGCCTTTTAACATTTGAATTTGAAGTTTTTAAGTTCCATTACACAGTCAATTTTTGTACTGGTGCCATATATTGCTGGGAAAAAAAAATATGTATCCTTATCTGTTTTCTCCAAAGGCTGGTCATATCTATTTTTTCTAATATTCTACTTCCCACCTTTCTTTTTTGTTTATTTTTTGGTTGGATTTATTGAGTTCTGAGAGGAGTCTGTTGAAGTCCCCTACTATTATAGTTTTGCTTTCTATTTCTTCCTGTAACTCACTTCTCCTTTAAAAACTCAAATATTATACCACTCAGTACACATGTGATTATATTGATAATATTTCATTGTCTATAGTACCTTTTAGCAAGATATTTCCTTCCTTGATTAAGTCTATTTTTGCTTTTACTTTGTGTGAGATCAGGATTGCTATCCCTGCTTTATTTATTTGTTTATTCATCTCAACCAAAGCATAATAGTTTCTGCTCTGGCCCTTAACTTTACTTTGTGTATGGCTCTTTACTTCAAATGTATTTCTTGTAAATAACATTGTCAGATTCTGGTTTTTGGTGCACTCTGCTATCCATTTCCATTTTATGGGAGAGTTAATTCAATTGACATTCACTATTATGATTACTACTTGTGTATTCCTGTTCTTCCTATTATTTTTCTTCTTTCACTTTTCACCCTTTCCCTCCCAATCTTTTGCTTTTATCTACTACCTCTTCTGATGTACCCTCCCTTCTATCAGTAACCCCTTTCCCTTTTACTTAATCTCTTACCCTCCTGTTTCCTTGTTGAGTAAGATAGATATCTATATGTTACCATTTGTATATATTATGCTCTCTTTGAGCCAATTTCGATGAGAGTAAGGTTCAAGTGATTCCAATAACTCACCTCTATCTTCCCCTCCACTTTTCTTTGCACCTCTTCTTGTGAAATAATTTAACCTCTCCCTTCCTTCTGCACTTAGTGTACTCTATTATGCCTTAACTTTTTATATTCTTACATTAAGTTCACCTTATACTTGTGCCTTCTATGTGTGCTCTTTCTAGATGTACTAGTTGTGATATACTTTTTAAGAATTCCAAGTATAATTTTCCATGTAAGGATATAAAGTTTAGCTCTATTGAATACTTTTACATTTTCTTCCCTTTTTTATTAAAAAAAAACCTGTTTATGCTTCTCTAAGGTTTTGATACTGGAGATAAAAATTTTGGTTTAATTCTGGTCTTTTTCTTATGAAACTTTGAAATCCTTCTGTGTTGCTGATCATTTTTCGCTTGATGTATTATACTTAATTTTGCTATACAAGTGATTCTTGGTTGTAGTGCTAGATCCTTTTCTTTCTAGAATATTATGTTCCATAATCTTTGATCTTTTAATATTGCAACTATCAAATACTCTTGTCAAGTACTTGACTATAGTTTTCCAATATTTGAAATGTTTGCTTTCTATTTCTTCCTGTAACTCACTTCTCCTTTAAAAACTCAAATATTATACCACTCAGTACACATGTGATTATATTGATAATATTTCATTGTCTATAGTACCTTTTAGCAAGATAAAATGAGGAACTGCATCCACTTAAACAGATCCTGTATCATAGCTGTATATCTTTTTTTATAATATTGTTAAGTAAATTTGTTTGGGTTAATTTTTTAAAAGAGAAAAAAATAGTTCTTAATTTAAGTAAAGAAATTGAAAAAAAATGTACCTTGATTTAGTACTGTGGGTCAGCAAGGGTTAGTTTGTATATTTACATACATATGTATTCATATATATGTATGTGTATAAATGTTTCTATGTATGTACACATATAGAATTGATGTGTATAGGTACCCACATATAAAATTTCCTTAGTCATCTATCCTAACATATAGTGCCTATGATATAGTTACATATTAAGAAACTGAAGTTCAAGAGGAACATAAATCCTGAATCCAGGTATTTCTTCCTAATATGGATCAGATTATTTCCCTATAATAATAATAAACATTTATAGAACACAATAAGAATCACAAATGACTTTACATGTTATTAATTCTCATCAAAATTTTATGATCTAAGACTTGTGCTACCTTTTATACTTCCTTACCAATTTTAATTTTAATTTTACTCATGTTCTGATTCCTCAGTGAATAATACTCTACATCTCCAAGGTTTCTTTGAATGACAATTGAGGGTTTCCTTGTTGCTAAGTTCCTAAGACTGAAACCATTGTGTTAGAGACTAGAATTACTATTGCTCATTATTCTCAGCTTTGACTGTGCTGTTTTTAGAGACTCAATTAAAATTAAAAAAAAGAAGATATACCAATGCTTTGTTAGGAGAAATGTAGATTGGTCCAACTATTTTGGAAAGCAATTTGGAATTATGCTGTGAACATTCTCTTTTATCAAGAGGTTCTGCTGCAGCTGCTTACTCCCATTGCACTTTTTCAAGCTTTGCTAAAATTCCTATTTGCTCAGAGGTATATGTACATATTTGTGTGTGTATGCATGTATGCATGTGTGTGTGTGTGTGTGTGTTTGTGTGTGTGTGTAATTGGACATTACTCTAATCCCAAAATGCATCATGGATTTGGTACATATTCTAGGAAACCAATAATACTTTTCCCTTAGTGATAGCCTCTTTCTTATCTTCCTAGTCTAGCCATTTCTACTTAATATGATGAACATAGCATTATTTTCTCTGCTCTCCTCTCCCATTTGCTGAAAATGAGGACAGCATTTTCCTACTCTAGTCTTATGGCACTTCTTCTGTGCTCCATCATATTTTGAGGATCAGTGATAATAGTCCAATTATTCAGCCTCATTGGACACCTGCATGTCTTGCTCTCCAAACCTTTCAAAGGTCACAGAGTTTGTAGCTCCCAACGTTATTCACCTAAAAGTGAAGAATAAATGCTGAGAGAAAGGATTTAGGATTGTTTTCACGTGATTATATATTGACGTCAGAGAGAGAAAGCCCAAGATTTCTTTCTTTTTTAACATTATCTTCCTTCAGAAGTCATCAGGAAAGAGAACAAGCTAAGAGCACAGAGTCCACAGAGAGAAAGTGGAGGCCAACTAAATCCTCTTGAAAGTGCACCCAGTTCCATGTCTGCAACTATAACTAATAACAAAACTGCTCTCCACCACATGATTGGTTAGGTAAGTGATGGATAGGACAGAGTGCTGTCTGGAGTCAGGTATGAATTCAGATATGCCTCAGACACTCAGTTGTGTGATTCTGCCTCAAGGCAATGTCAAACTACTCCAGCATCTTTTGCTAAGAAAACCAGAATTGGGGTCATGAAGAGTTGGGTACAATTGAAAAATGATTTAACAACCATGATATGGTTATCCGACTAGAAGTAGTTACAGAATATCTTAAACAAAAGATTCTCCAAGTCACTTCTATTATATATTGTCTTGACTCAGAGACAAGGTTCTTAGCTGTGGTCACATGCCAAGTTTCATCAGTGGTCACTCTGCTCATTTGCTAGTCTCTTGTTACATTTCATCATAGAGCTTCCATTTAGGAATTACCTCAGCAAAGACATGTTATTTTGTTTCTGAAGCAAACTCCCTGTCAAATAGAATAGTTGGAGGCAATAATACAACATGTCAAAAAGAGATTTTTATTTTTTCAATAATTAATGAAAACAGGGGATGGAATATGTGGAGGTGGTAAGCAGACATAGCAGATTATATTTGATTCAATTTTTTAAAAATTATGCATAAAGACAGAATTTTGATGGATTGATTGCAAATGGATGATGATGCAAGTGGAATGAAACAAGGGATTCCTAGTGATAACATCCTTCTCAAGAAAGAATTTTTATCTCATTTGAATATATGTAAAACTATATATATATATATATATATAACAGAGGGAAATGACCATTTCAGGCTCATCTCTAGATTTATCATTCTATGATTCCATGAGTTGTGAAAGCAAGGAGGGATTTATATTCAGTAAATTGGATAGAGATAGTAAAGGACCTCTAAGAGTCCAGAAAGAGAACAACTTAATATGATAATATAAGTTTCTTTAAAGTCCCATTAAGATAAATCTCATACAAAATGTTGAATTCACAGAAACAAATAAAAATAGAGTTTTTTATAGAGAGAATAGAATATTAAAAAAAATCTGACCTCTGTGAATACATGCAGTAGAATTAAGTCTTTTCTAAGGTTGTGGCCTTATACCCTGAGATATAGCAGCTACATGGCATCATGGATGAATTTTAAGACTTTGAGTCAGGTATACCTGAGTTCAAATTCTTTCTGATTCACTTATTTTTTTTAAAGCTTTTTATTTTCAAAACATATGCATAGATAATTTTCAACATTCACCCTTACAAAACCTTGGTCTCCAAATTGTTTTTCTCCCTTCCCTCTACCTTCTCCCCTAAATTGCAAGTAATCCCATATATGTTTGGTTTATGTTAAACATGGTAGAAATATATGTTAAATCTAATATATGCATACATATTTATACAATTATTTTGCTGCACAAGAAAAATCAAATCAGACTGAAAAAAATGAGAAAAAATAAATGCAAACAAACAACAACAAAAAGAGTAAAAATGCTATGTTGTGAACCATACAAAGTTCCCACAGTCCTTTCTCTGGGTGCAAATGGCTCCCTCCATCACAAGATCTTTGGAATTGCTTGAATCATCTCATTGTTGAAGAGAGCCACATCCATCAGAATTGATCATCTGATTCATATTAGCAATATGGTCAGTGGCAGATCACATTACTCTTCTTAAACTCCAATTTCCTTGTTTATAAAATGAATATGATAATATCATCTACCTCATATGAATGAATATTGTGAGGATCAAATTAGATGATATTTGTAAAATATTTTGCAAATCTTAAAATACAATATAAATACAGATGGAATTTTATTATTATTATTAATTTTATTTCCAAGGCTGTGAATACTGTGAAATAGCCAAGATGAGCTGAGGAAATATAATTTTAGATTGGAATGATTGAAATAATTCCCCAGAATAGACTTTCATTTGACTTTATCTCCTATGTTCTATTCTGGGACCAGAAAGAAATAGTGGAAATTTGACTCACATGTAAATTGAGGATGAGGATTCATGCAGACGAGTGATTAGAAATGATATATGGCAGTGATATTAGACTTATCTTCCTTGTCTGTGACAAAGAGAAAATAATGCTCTACATTGTGGTGGGAAGAAAGATAAGGGTATGATCGATTCTAAACTCACTGGGCCAGGGATTTTGTATCTTAGGAAAAAATGATCTGAAAGCAAAAGGAAGAAAGATAAAATTAGAATAAAGCTCAATTATGTTTTCAAGCAGCCTAGAGAATTTAATGGAAAAGTGAAGGGAGGGAAAAGATTTCATCCCCTAGCTAAGATGGGAATTTTGACAAGTATAAAAATTAAGATGGAATCTAAGTTGTCCTGATTCAATCTTTTATACTATGATAGATTTGTGATTTTCCACCTATCCAGATTGTAACCCCTTTCTCATTCCATGCTATTCTTATTCCTTTTGTTTTTTATAGAGTTTATGTCCATCATGATGGAGATCTTGCTCTAATTCATATATCTTATAAGTATCATCATAGCACTTGGATTGTCTATCTTATGTCTCATATATATATGTATACATATATATGTATGTATGTAGTCCATATATCAAGGTCATATATATTTTATTAAACTGTAAACATCTTTAAGGTAGAGGCTATTTTAGTTTTTGTATTTCCTGTACTTGGTGCAAAGTAAGTAGTGAACAAATTCTTTTTCACTCATTCATTAAGATTTGTACAAGACTGCCTCATTTCCTCCCCCCATAACAATATCATAACATTTTAAACACCTTAATAATAACATTTTATATATATATATATACACACACACACACACACACATAATACTTGGTGTTAGAAGTTGGTGATATAAAAATAACAAAGAAACAATCCTTGCCATGAAGAAGTTTATATTCCATGGTAGAAAAGTGTGTTTGTGCATGTGTCTTTGTGTATCATGAACAGATAATAAGATACAAAATACATACAAAGTAAATACAAAGGAATGTCTAAAAGCAGGGAAACAGAGGAGTATGGATAAGCATCATACAGGGAATGCTACTTAAGCTTGAACCTTGAAAGAACCTAAAAAATTCTAGCAAGTAGAGGTGAGAGAAGATGTACCAGGCATGGAATTTTGCCTGTTCAAAGGCATGGAAACAAGAGATACAGGGAGCAGAAAGTATACCATTTTTTCTAAAATTTAAAATGTGTAAAAATGAGTCATGTGCAACAGTCATGAAAATATAGGTGATGTACACAAAAAAACCAAAAGGTATAACAATCAAAAGAAAAAAGTCACTGCCTTATTAAATCTGAAAGAGAGAAAGCAAGAAAGAGAGAAAAAAGAGTGAGAGAACGAGAAAGGGAGAGCAAAAAAGGGAGAAAGGAAGGGAAAGGACTTATTTAAATCCTTTTTTTTTTTCTTTTAATTATATACATAAACACATTGTTTGGGTCTTGATTGAATGTAAATAGCAGTCATTTCTGTTTTGGCCAGAAACCCTGAGGATTTTCCTTTCTCAGATTCATTTATTCATTTATTTATTTAGATTTGTTTTGGACTAGGTGAAAAAGGAAATTCTTTACCTCAATTACTACCTAGCCTTAATCACTGCAGCCTCAGTCAAACTGAGATCTGTTGAAGACCTTAGCTTAAAAAGGCCCAGGTCTCTCATTGCATCTGGGGCCATCTCCAGTCATCCTAATCTACATCTGGCCACTGGACCCAGGTGGCTCTGGAGGGGAGAGTGAGGCAGGTGACCTTGCACAGCCTCCCTCACTTAAATCCAATTCATTTGCCTATCATGGCATTCCCTCCCTGATGTCATGATGTCATGGTCCTTTTTTGAGAATGAAGGGCAAAAAAACAATAACTGAAGAATGTGTGTTTCTTTGAGTAATGTATTGAGGCCCTGTATTACTATGAAATTCAACCGTTTTATAATCCAGAAAATAATTAACTATCATTGATTTAAATGTCTACTATATAAGGGGCCCTATGCTAGGTGATAAGGAAGGTAAAAAGTTTAAATAAACTTGGTCCAAGTACTCAAAGAATTTACACTGTAATTCATATACTTAAATCTTTGGCCAATTATGTTCAATAAATCTCTCTCTCTCTCGCTCTCTCTCCCTCCCTCCTTCTCTCCCTCATCCGTCTTTCTATTCATCCACAGATCTGAGCATTAATTAATTTGAAAAATTTTTTCAATGCACGTTGAATTTTAGTATTGGGAACAGTCATGTTCCATTAGATTGATTGATAGTGTATTTTTCCATTTTCTTTTTCTGTCATTCAGTGCCATCCATAATTTGACCCTCAAGCTTTATCACTCAAACTATTCCTCAGGGGAAAAAAATGGATCGCCCTATATTCTCCAGGTGTATCTTGTGGTGCCTTTGTTCATTCTGTTCCTGATATCATCCATTTCTCAGTACTCATCTTTCTGGATATCTTGATAGCTTCTGACACTTTTGATTATCTCTCTGTTCCCTTCCTTCATATTATCTCTACCATAAGCTTTCATAACAATTTGTTCTCTCCTGGTTCTTCTCGTACTATCTAAACTTTTCTTGCCCAGACATTATTCAAGCCTTACCCTGTCATGTCTCCCAAGTAGCTATGTGTTTCTTTTTCCCCTCTTTCTTTATACTCTCATTTTTGGTCATAGAATTCAGTTTTTAAAACTTTTTATTCATTTTGAACTTTAATTTAAAAAAAGAAAAAAAGAATATTTTTATGTACACAATACAATATAACTAGAGGATTCAATACAAAATCATGAATTTCCATTTCAAACTGTTTACTTATTTTTAAAAATGTAATAAATTCAAAGCTATCCTCCTTTTTTGTGTTTCTTTCTAAATTTTGGCTACAGACTTTCTATGAGGATGAATCACAGATCAATATACCTCTCATTCTTGGGTTCCATATGTGAGCTACAGATTTGCATTTAAATATCCCATAGTTAATTGAATATTAATATGTTCAAGAAAAAGTCTTTATCTTTTCCTCTAGTCCTTTGCCTCTAGTGAATGTCCTTATTTATATTGCGGCTGCCTTTCTTTTCAATCAGATTCAAATCACAGAGCTTATCTTTTTATTCTGCTTTGTCCTTATATGCAATAAGTTCCCAAGCCTCATCATTTCTACCTGCACAACATCTCTCACATCTATTTCCTTCTTTCCATCCACAAAATCACTTCTTTTCATCATTTTTTACCTGAATTATTGCACTATCTTTTAGATGATCTGCTTTCTACCACTCTTTTCCTCTCTAATCATCTAATCACTCAGAACAATAAACTTTAAAAAGCACATTTGACTGATTCAATAATCTCCATAGATTTGTATCACCTGTAGGATAAAGCAGGAAGTCCTTATTTTAGCATTGAAAGTCTTTTAAACTCTGCCTCTACCCTCTCTTTCTAGACCTATTTCAAACCATTTCTCTCATGTATTCTACATACTAGTCAGGTACTGCCTAACTTTTTTTACCTTTTTTTTTTTTTTTAGAAATAAGTCTTTAATTTCTTGATTTAAACAGATTATTTTATAAGCCCAGAAGACATTCCATTCTTAAGCCTAACTTTTACAAACCTCAAACTTTCTTAAAGATTCAAGTCAATTCTTCTTGAGGGAGAATTCTTTCCCTATTCTCTCTCCAGTATAGTGCTTTTTCCCTTCTTAAAATTTCTTCTTGTCTTCTATGCTGGAAATTCTCTCTCTAATCTTTATTGCTTGGCTTCCTAGGTTTTCTTTGTCTCAGTTAAAAATTATACATTTTGCAGAAGGTTTTTCTTATTAAGTCATTTCAGTCATATCTGACTCTTCATGGCACCATTTAAGCTTTTCTTGACAAAGATACTGGAGTGGTGTACCATTTCCTTCTGTGACTCATTTTATAGGTAAGGAAACTGAGACAAACAGGATTAAGTGACTTGCCAAGGATTAACACAGATAGTAAGTGAGACCAGATCTAAAATCAGGAAAATGAATCTTCCTGACTCCAGCATTGGCACTTTATACACAAAGTCCTCAAGACATCCCTATCTCTCTCTCTTTGCTATTTTGTTATTTTTGAGATTATCTCCAATTTATCTTACATATATAATATTGTTGATACAGAGTTGTTTATATTTTATCTCCCCTATCAGAATCTGAGTTCCTTGAGGATAGGAACTAATTTGTTTGATTAATATTTTGTCTTTTTATTACCCAAATACTTAGAGTACATAGAAAGAGTTTAATAAATGCTTATTGACTGACTGGCTATAAATGATCCTTATCCCTAGAGTATAATAAGCTCCTTGAGTACAGGGATTATTTTTCATTTTGCTTTATATCCCTAAGACCTAGATCAATGCATTTCGCATAGTAAGCATTTAATAGAAGTTTGCTGAATTGAAATAGAAATAGCTTTGAATTGCAGTTCCTGGATTCCCCCAGTGAGAAGCCTCTTTCTAAGAATATACTTGAATCATCACATTTTCTTCAGTAAACTAAATCAAGGACTATGGAACATCCTACTTCTTTCTTTTCAATAGATTCATCCTTCTGAGTTCACATTTGCAAGAGCTGAGTGGTTTTATGAATATTTCTAAAAAAATTTCAAACTTGATATATTCTAGTCTGAGTGAAAACTCTCTATAGCTTGTATAGTAACTTAGTCAACACTTAGAAACAGATATGAATACTATTCCATTTAATTCCATTTAGCTTTAATTTTTTAAGCATATACTTTGTTTAAAAGTCTGCTTAATAAGTGCTAAGAATTTTTTTTTAAATAGCCTCTATCCTCAACAAGCTTCTATTCTACCTGGAGAAGAAACAGTAGTATGGAGATATGCACATGGAAAAATAATACAAAGTATAATGAAAGTGATTTTTCTGGTGTAGAGGAACAACAAATTAAGTGTGTCAGTAAAGGCTTCTTGTAGGAGATGGGAAGCAAGAGATTTAAGAAGTGAAGTTAAGGAGGAACATTTTAGATATGATGAACAGTCTATATAATAACACAGTGGTCAGAGATATAGAATGAACTTTCCTGTGTATGGAACCAAGGGACTCTACACAAATTTCAAGATGGGGGTAGGGTGTGGTGCCTTTGATCTGACATAATGGATATCCCAGAAAATTTATGACTTTTTTTTAGTTTCATTCATTTTCTTTTCTTTTCTTTCTTTTAATAGCATTTTATTTTTCCAAATACATGCAAAAATAGCTTTCAGCATTCACTTTTACAAAGCCTTGTATTCCAAATTTTTCTCTGTTCCCCTCTGCCCCTCTCCAAGATAGCAAGCAATCCAATATAGATATAACAGTGAAGTTCTTCTAAATATATTTCCATATTTGTCATGCTGTGCACAAAAATATCAGATCAAAAATGGGAAAAAACAAGAAAGGAAAAAAAACAAGCAAACAAACAACAGCAAAGATGAAAATGCTATACTTTGATCCACATTCAATCTCCAGAGTTCTCTCCTAAATCTGAGTGGCACTTTCCATCACAAGTCTATTGGAATTGCCTTGAATCACATCTTGTTGTAAAGAACCAAAGGTCTTTTATTTCAAAATGGACATATGAACAAATAATATTGCACAGTTCTATAATGAGATGACAAATATATCTCAAACCATAAAGTACTATACATATATTAGCCTATGGGTGGTGAGGTGATTCAGTGGATGAAGGCTGAGCCTGGAATCAGGAAAACCTGGAGTTCAAATTATACTTCATATTATTGCTAGCTGTGTAACTCTAAGCAAATCTCTTTACTCCTTCTTGCCTCAATTTTCTTTTATGTAAAATGGGATTTGTGAACAAAAAATGAAATGTTTGTATAGTACTTTGCAAATCTTACTGCATTTGTTTATTACCCATTATGGTTCATGAATCAAAATTATACACAAGCTAGAGACAACCATGAAAGATAAAATAGATAAGTTTGCATGAAATTTAAAGGTTTTTTTCTCAAAATTAATACATCTAGGATAAGGAGGGAAATGGTCAACTGGAGGAGTTTTATTGGAGTAGAATGAGGCATTTACTCTCCTTGTGTGCAGGCAGCCTTATCCTTTTTCCTCTTTTTGCAAAGCCTACTGCAAATAGAAAAAAGGCATCTTCACACATTATATACACAACATAGCTTTATAATTTAATCTTATTTTATGTGGCTAGTTATTGTTTCTATATACACTTTTGTAATGGGAATGCTTTACTGAATGTGAAATGTAAGTCACACTGTATATTAAAAAGGGAAATGCATGCTTACAAGTCGATAATAGTCCTGACAAAAATTAGTAACAGAATCTAACAACTTTTTATAATTTACCCTAATGGATTCCTAAAAAGGAGATTACTCTGGTTTAATGATGGAAAATTTGGGGAGAAAGTATGAATAACTTTTTAATATTAGCTATTACAGGTTGACTAATAATAGTAATTTGTGGGAAATTATGGGAGAGAGAGTCTCTTAAATTTTTAAGGAGTTTTTAAGGACAAAGAAATATATTTATATAGATCTTTAAGGTTTTCAAAGCATTTTCAAATATATTAATTCATTTGATGTGAACCATAGTTATTTGTGGTAGGTAGAACACATATTATTGCTACCACATTACAGATGATAAAATTCAGGGTTATAGACTAATGGATGAGACGATTTACAAATAACTATGTACCTAAAATATATACACAGAGTTTAGTCAATTTTCAATTATGACTGACTCTTTATGATCTTACTTTTGAGTTTTCTTGATAAAGATACTGAAGTAGTTTGCCATTTTCTTATTCAGCTTATTTTGCAAATGAGGAAACTGAGGCAAACAGAGCTAATTGATTTTCCAAAGTCACACGGCTAGTAAGTATCTGAAGAAAGATTTGAACACAGGAAGATGAGTGTTCCTGAATCTAGACCTGGCACTCTATCCATTGCACCACCTAGTTTCCCATGCATAGAGTATATGGAGGGTAATCTCAGAGAAATAGATCTAACTAGCTAGGGGACCAATAAAGATTTCTTGTAGAAGGTGGAACAACACTGAGTCTCAAATGAAATCTAAGAAACTAAGAGGTAGAGTTGAGAAAGGGGGAGAGCATTTTAGGCATGAGGGACAGCTTATACAAAGGTATGGAGATAAGAAATGGGACATTATTTTCAGAGAACATCCTGTAGGCTGATACAGCTGAATCATGGAATAAAAATAAAGTGATTAAATGTTAGATACTCTTATAAATCAGGTCCTTTATTTAAACAAGACAATCTTAATTTCCCAGATAGTAACTCACTAGTCCCAAGCTAATAAATAAGACAGAGAGGAATAGTGTAAGAATGTTGGACATGGGTAGTAAAAAGATCAAATGTTAAATTCCAGTTCTTAAGCTTCTTCACTATGCAACCATGAGAAAGACAATCCAGACACTCTCCTTAGTCAAGTAAACTCCATGACAATCGACTTATCTGCATCTGTTTAAGAGGGCTGAATGGTGTGCTATCCAGCCACCTAAAACATTTTCATCTGTTTCCACTGACACATTGATATCTGTTACCTCAGGACAACTCTACACCTAGGCAGAACTTCTATAAACAATGATAGCCAACCTGAATTTACTCCTCAATGTAAACATATTTCTACCTCATTATTCTTTCCCCATATGAGTGATTCTGATCTCCCAGATATCATTTTTCAATTCCTGATTTTAGTTCTTCACTGACTGCATTTTTGTTTCCATTTCCCTCAATCCAACCATACCAAATTATTACACTAAGACAAATGAAAACCCTGAGAAATAGAGTTTTTGGATAATTAGTAATCAATTTATTAATTAGGCAACTGATAATAAATCAATGGTCAGTGGCTTTTCTCAGTAACCAAAGACATGGAGATCATGGAGATTACTGAATGCTTAAATTCATTTGGAAAAGGAGTTGCCCCTGATGGGTGAAAATCAGCTCTAATTGGTGAACAGTTAATGAAAGGAGAGACTTTTCCTTGAAGAAGTAGGATGAAAGGCCTGAGCTCTTTTTGTTGAGAATGTGATTTGATCCTGAAATTCATCTATTTCCAGAAATTTGAACAAGAGAATCCACCTCCACCTAGACCATGCTGATTGACTTTCTTTTTCATAAGCTGGGTTACTCTGAACTCCAATGAGGTGGTGGGTTACAAGGACATAGACTTGAAGCTTTGGGGCTAGAATTCACACTAGATTAGATTCTGTTTACGGACTAAACAGTTCTAGTTAGGTGAATCCTGCCTAAGATTCAGTAATATGTTCCAAGAGGATTTGGGCAATCTCATCTATCAGCAATGTCCTTCAGAAACTGACCTATAGGATCTGCTCCTCAATGAGGAAATACAAAGAAAAAAGCTTTAATACTAATTCAATAATATCTCACTATGCAATCTAGGATGTCTGCTTGAGAGATAATAAACTAGCTTTCATAAAGCTATTCCTTTTGATCATTTCATTATCTTGCACTCACTAAGACCAGTCCCACTCATGATGACACAGCTTCTCTGGCAATACTTTCTATTTTAACCTTTCTTATACTTTCACTCATATTTTGTTGTAGTAAGGAAGACAGAATACTTTTTGGTCTCCCTCTACTACCATCACTTAATGATTTCTATTATTTTAGGTTTGTTCAGTATATATTAGTCTAATCAAGATTCTGTTGACTGTTGTCTACTGACTTTTAGGAGATTCTCCTTTTCTCATTGAGTTCAGTGCCTGGTTCATAGTCTTTCCCTCTGTTTCAACTCTTGTCCTCATATTAGGACTTTTCTACATACATACTGCTATACCTTCCAACACCTTAACTTCCTATTTGTTCCATTTACTTATTTCCCATGATCTTATACTTTTATCTCACCTCAGCTATGTACAGAGATGGTAATATTTTGGATCTTGCCACTCCACACAAATGCAATACTTCTATGTTCATAAACTCTGAAATTCTGTTATATGATCAAAATATGTTGTTATTCTATTCCCCATCTTAAAACTTGCTCTTTACCCACAACCTTCAGTTTCTTCATCTTTAAGTTCTTTTGTAGGCTAGCTCTCCTGCATTGGTTACACACTCTCTTCCCTTCCTTGTATTGACCCTTTGATTAGTCACTTCAATTCTACATTGTCCCCTTCTCTGGAGTACCCACTTACCCTTTTATAGATATCAATTTGCCAAACATCAGCTCTGGATTTCTCCCATCTTCTGTTGATTTCACTCTTACCAATGTGCTGTGAAATGAAGATAAAAAAAAATCATGAAGCCTGATTGACTGGATTCACTATAATTTTCCATAATGTAATCTCAACTGCCAAGATTGGCAAAACAATCATTATCCTATTCTATCCTATCCTACTCACCATTCCCGCCCCCCCCAAACCTTTTCATCTACTCTCACACTTTCCATGACTTTCCTGGTTTCTAACACTCAGTTAAGAACTTTGCCTTGTATTTCATTGAAAATATTGAGGCCATTCCTTGAAAGCTCCCCATTCTTACCTCCTGCTTTTCTCACATCATTTAAATGCCTTCTGCCACTTTTTCCTACTTCATTCCTCTCTTCTTCAAAGAGAGGGACCTTTCCTCTTGCTGTCATTTCTTCTTGAAATGATCAAAAGGAATAGGTTTATGAAAGTTAGTTTATTATCTCTTAAGCAGACATCCTAGATTGCATAGTGATATATATACATACATACATATATATATATATACATATATATGTATATATATATACATACATAGAAAGAGAGAGAGAGAGATGGTTATTTTTCCATTATGTTAATAATCAATTATTGAATTAGGATTAAAGCTTTTTTCTTTTTATTTCCTCATTGAGGAGCAGATCCTATAGGTCAGTTTCTGAAGGACATTGCTGATAGATGAGATTGCCCAAATCCTCTTGGAACATATTACTGAATCTTAGGTAGGATCCACCTAACTAGAACTGTTTAGTCTGTAAACAGAATCTAATCTAGTGTGAATTCTAGCCCCAAAGCTTCAAGTCTATGTCCTTGTAACCCACCACCTCATTGGAGTGCAGGGTAACTCAGCTTATGAAAAAGAAAATCAATCAGCATCAAATCACATTCTCAACAAAAAGAGCTCAGGCCTTTCAGCCTACTTCTTCAAGGAAAAGTCTCTCTCCTTTCATTAACTGTTCACCAATTAGAGCTGATTTTCACCCATCAGGGGCAACTCCTTTTCCAAATGAATTTAAACATTTAGTGATCTCCATGATCTCCATGTCTTTGGTCACTGCTACATATAATAGTGATCCCATTTTCTTCTATTTTTTATAAAGGAATATCCTGAGAGAAATGATTATTGAAAAACTAATTGTTAAATAGGGGAGGGACATGGGAGGAGATGGAAAGCTATTCTCACAGACAAGTCAGGTCTCCAGAACTGGGTTACTCTTTTTCCTTAAGATTCTGAGTACTAATGATATTAATTAATATTAATTAATTCTCTAATGGTATTCAAGGCTTCACGACTAGATGTCCCCTCTCTCTTTCCAATATATAACTCTTTATATACATAGAGACCCTGAAAAGTGATTGTAATTGCTTTTCCTTTGGTTTTTCTTTCCCCCCTCCTTTTCTTTTCCTCCTTTCTTTCTTTCTTTCTTTCTTTCTTTCTTTCTTTCTTTCTTTCTTTCTTTCTTTCTTTCTTTCTTTCTTTCTTTCTTTCTTTCTTCTTTCTTTCTTTCTTTCTTTTTTTTTTTTTTTGCCTTGCTGCTTAGCAACTCCATGTCAATTCGCCATGGCAGCTTTAAGAAAAAGGCATTTTCAGCACATAAGTTTCTTTCAATGTATTCCTTTAGAAAGAAAACAAGTCAAGGATGATGAGGATAAAATAAAAACCATTATGGCCATTAAAAGGTTGCATCAGAGAGAGACAGAAACAGAGAGATCAACAGAGACAAAGAAACACAACTACTCAGAGACAGAGAAATAGAGGCAGAGGAAGCAACAGATAGAGACAAAGTTTGGGAGGAGAAACAGAGACATACAGACAGAGAGATACAATAAATCAGAGAGATGGTTAGAGACAGAGAAAGAGAGGGTAGAGACACAGAGGGGAAACAGGGAGAAAGAGGAAGCCATATACAACACAGAGAGGAGAGACAAGGAGGAAGAGAGAAGAGAGAGAGACAGAGACAGAGAGAGACAAAGATGGAGAGAGACAGAAACAGAAACATAGTTTGACAGACAGACAGAGATATACTGAGGGGAGAGACACAAAGAGGGAAGAGAGACAGAAAGGGAGATGGAGACAGAGACGAAAAGAAAATGGGAGGAAAGAGACAGGATAATAGAGAGAGCTAGAAGGAAGGGGAGAGGGAGGAAGAGAGAGAAAGAGAGAGAGACATAGAGAGAGTATTTAGCAATTATAAACATTCAAAGTCTGTAACAATATTGCAGCTTCATAATGTTCTCTTAGGGCAATTATCTGCAGATTGGATATCTACAGCTGTGTTTGCTCCCAGGGAAGTAGAGATATGAGACAGCTGTACAATAGTTATCAGATAAAGGAAAGTGACTAATCTTCTCTAGAAAGTGTATATAGCTGCATAGAGTAAGCTTGAATCCCAGAAATCTTTGTCCTTTCAAATCCAAATTCTGTAGTCCAAACTTTTCTCAGCATACAAGGTTTCTGTCCAGGCATTCCATATTTAGCTCCTTTCAGTGGTCAGTCATTCCAGTTGTGTGTCAATTAATACCATAGGTATTGAAAGGTTAAGAGTAAAATGCTGTGTTCCAAAATCTTAATGTACTTTTGAACTTTAATAACTTTAGAAATATAAATGCTACAAACTTATAAAATTGATATCTGAAAAGTTAATCATTTATGATTTTAATAATATCAATAGAACTCTTAAAATTCAACACAATCATTATCTTGTGGTAAACATTGCTAGTCAATTTTCAAAATTTGTAAAAAAAAATTAATCAAGGACTGTTCAGTATTCAAAAAGATTTCATGTATAATATGAGTAGTAAGATCATTAAAAGAATGAGATTTTTATTTATATATGACAATTTTAACATGATATGACAAGAAAAATTCCAATGGAGAAAGATCAGGTGATTGAGGTGACTAACCAAGAGAACCTCTTTTAGTGAGTCATTGATCTAAGAAAGTATCAACCAGAAACAGTTGCATGAGTATTGCAGAATCATTGGCTGAATCAACTTGTCAAATTTAGCATTTAATATAGAAATCACAATATTAAATAATTGTAAACATTTAAATAATTAAACTTTGCAATGATATTTTTCATAAATCTCTAGCATTTATATTTGTGAAGTTATTAAAACACAAAACCAAACTAAAATTTTTGGGACACCTGGAATATAATTTACCCATGTAAGTATAGCAATAAATAGATCCTTTGGATCACAGAATTAGTGCTGGGAGGCACTTTAGAAATCATCTAGTTCAATGCTTTATTTTACAGTTGAGGACACTGAGGCTCATGAATGACTTCTTCAAAGTCCTAGAAATAGCAAATGTTACAATTAAAATTTAAACTAAAATCCTCTGGTTCTAAATAAAACACTCTGTTGTAAGATTTTCATGAAACAGACATGTGCAAGAACATTTATTAATTATCTACTGTCTGTCTAGCTGAATAATTTGATGATCTTGACTCAGGAAATATTGAAAGTGTCTTGGATATGTAGGAAAGCAAGATATACATAGGATTGTATATAGAATGTAAGAGTTGGAATAAATAAGTTCATATCCCATCTCTATAGATAATAAGTGTTTATTAAACACCTACAGTATTCCAGGTTCTGTGCTAAGCACTGGGAATACAAAAAAAAATGCAAAAGAAAACAAAACAAACAAACCCAGAACAAGTCCCTGGTCTTGAGACACTCACAATCTAATGCCTCTAGCAATATGACCATTGCTATAGAAAAATCTTTCTTAAGACTTAGTATTGTCATCTTAAATCCAAGGATAAAAATAATTAAAATATCTTCTTCATAGGATTGTTGTGAACATCAAATTAAATAATGGCTATATAGGGTGTTCCGCAAATCTCAGTGCGATTTTTAGCTTTAATTATTTAAAACTACACCAAGACTTTTGGGATATCCTGTATAAGGTTTAGTTTTACTTTCCTCCTAGATAGAGAGACTGTGGTTTTAATCTTCAATAACAAAGTTGGGACGTTTAGTATTTTGCTCCTTTTCCTAACCTGGAGAAAGATGAAAGAAATATCACCCAAATTGGACTGGCCTATCATCTACTCTTTTGGAACAAATAACAGACACTGACTCTGCCTGAAGACAGGGAGCTACTTTCTTTTGCCTAGTGTTGTCTTTAGAGAGCACTCTTCTGTTAATTTTGCTTGCAGAAAGTTTCTTACTTCTCTTGTCCTTACTGTAGTCCTGAGAAAACATAACTGACTATATAGAATTTCTTTTTTTTTTTTAAATATTGGCATTTTTTGGCAGTGTAGAGAGCCATAGACAGTGGGGGAATTCTCCATAAGGTATAAGACGCTTCAGACCAGAGAGAACCTGCTCACAGTGTTTGGTTCTGCTCTCATCTACTCTTGGGACATCTCAACCTTCCCAAGAAGTCAGGGGGAGGCATGACAATCTGTGTTCTACTTGAAACAAGAGATATTTATAGTAAAAGAGATATTTACATATTAATAACAGGGAGCTTATAGTTAGCACGTGCTCAGTGTGCTGTAAAGATGTAATTGTACTAAAGTATTTAGGGGCTGAGAGAAGTTGAAAGGAACAGACTCCATCCTTGACCATCCACATGGATCTCTCCTCATCATTCCTCCACTAAAACCAAGGATTTGGGCTAGTTCCGAGATCCTCCAGAGAACTAGTCCAAATGGCATATTTTGGCACCCCAACTTGGGGATTCTAGAAAGCAGACTACATGGAAGCTAGTTAATATAAAGCAAAGAACATTGGACTTGGTGTCCAGAAGACCTGGATTCATATTCTGCCTTAGACACTTATTAGCTGTATGAGTCAAGACAAGTAATTTAACATTTCTGTCTCTTAGTTTCCTCATTTGTAAAATGAGACTACTAGTAGCACCCATTGTACGGGGTTGTTATGAAGCGCAAATGAGCTAAATTATGTAAAGCACTTTACAAATCTTAAAGCTAGCAATTATTTTAATAGATTTCAAGTTCAATATAAGTTAACAGTGTGTGTATGTGTGTGTGAGCTAAGGAAGCTAAGAAGAACTTAGTCTGCATGGAAAGAAAACATTAGCACATTTAAGTTCTCTTGTCAGAATGCAAGAAAGAGGAAATATGGGCATTCATTTTTGATGCAACTTGGATGAAGTGAATAATGGGAAAATGAGTGCATGAGAATCATAAGATTAAAATAAAGGGTTTTTTCCTTTCTTTCTTCCTTCCTTTCTTCCTCCACCCCCGCCCCCCCCCTCCTACCTTTCAGACTGTCTATAAAGAAAATTGCTGATGAATGAGATTGTCCAAATCTTCTGGATATATGCTTCTTGATCTTCAGGTGGGACCTTAATCAACTAGAAGATCTTACAAACAGAATCTAATCTAAACAAGTGCTTGCCCTTAGGAAATAAGCCACATACTTGGAATATTCCATTAGAATTTAGGGTGACCCAGCTTATGAAGGGGAACACCAATCAAACTAGTTTGGCTAGAGATGAATTTTTTTTTTGGTCCAAATTCCTAAAATTAATTAAGTTTCATGATAAGACCACATTCTCAGCAGGAGGAGCTGAAGACTTAGGGCCCATTTCCTCATTGATGTTTCTACCCACTTTTTGATTATTAACCAATCAAAGTTGATTTCCATCCTCAGGAACACTCCCTTTTCCAAAGGTTTTTTTTAATTAAAGGTTTTTATTTCAAAACATATGCATAGATAATTTTCAATATCAATCCTTGCAAAAACTTGTGTTACAAATTTTCCCCCTCTCTTTCCCCTACCCTTTCCCCTAGATGATAAATAATACAATATATGGTAAACATGTGCAGTTCTTCTATACATATTTCCACAATTATCATGCTGCATAAGAAAAATCATATCAAAAAGGGAAAAAATGAGGGAAAAAACTCCAAAATGCAAGCAAACAACAACAAAAGAGTGAAAATGCTATGTTGTAATCCATACTTAGTCCCCACAGTTCTCTCTCTGGATGCAGATGGCTCTCTTCATCATAAGATCATTGGAACTGGCCTTAATCACCACACTGCTGAAAAGGCCACGTCCTTCAGAATGGATTATTGTATAATCTCACTGTTGCCATATACATTTATCTCTTGCTTCTGCTCATTTCACTCAGAATCAGTTCCTGTAAGTCTCTCTAGACCTCTCTGAAATCATCCTGCTGATCGTTTCTTGTAGAGCAATAATATTGCTTAACATTCATATATCATAACTTATTCAGCCATTCTCCAATTGAAGGGCATCCACTCCATTTCCATTTTCTTGCTATTACAGAAAGGGCTGCTAGAAACATTTTTGCACATGTGGGTTCCTTTCCCTCTTTTATGTTCTCTTTGGGATATAGACATTGTAGAGACACTGCTAGATCAAAGGGTATGCAAGTTTGATAGCCCTTTGCAAAGGCTTTTAAGTCCTTTTACGTCCAGTGTTCTACAAAGGGCATTTTTGGTCCTGGAAAGAAACTATTGGTCTCAATTTATTATTTGCTAGCCATAACTAAATGAATTGATTATTAATTACCCAGAAACTATCTCTTGAATTTTTCATTCATCTCAATGTACTTTCCTGGCCCCCCAAAAGAAAAAAAAATCATCAATATCTAATGATTTATGGAAGGAATATCCATGCCAATTTTTGTGCTCTTTGAGACTGAAGGATAACAGCCAACCAACTAACCAACCAGTTTGTCTATTTATCTATCTCTCTATCTCTATACATACATACATATATATATATATATATATACACACACATTCATGCACATATATACACAGATACATGCATATATATGTACATATATATATATGTATGTATATATATATTATAAAATCAAGCAATTGTTTTGAATTTTTCATTTCTTTAGAGAGGTAACTAACAAAACAGAATGTGTTGTTACGTCAGTTTGCTTGTTAATGTTGTTGCTATCTGGACAGAATCAACTTCCCAGAGATATTCAAGCAGAGTGGGTAGGGACATAGTAAATAGCTAGAGTTCTAAGCTTGGAATCAGGAAAAGCTGGGCTCAAGTTCTGATTCAGATGCTTGTTAGCTGTATGATTTTGGACAAATCATTTAACCTCTCTGAGTCTCAGTTTCCAAATTTGTTAAATAAAGAACCTGGGCTAAATGACATCTGAGATCCTTCTAACTCTAGATCTCTGACCCTGTGATTCTATGACTCTACTAAGTAAGAAAATACAAATTATTACTTTTTTTCAATTGTATGAGAGTCATGGGCTCACAAACTAGAAAAAGATATAGACAATAGTCTATAGCTTAAAAAGATAAAATAGTATGGAGTTCAACATTTTTTCTTTATAGCAAAAATAAAAGTCATTTCCTGAAATAACTTCATTATCATATTATAGCATTTCATTCACTAGACTTTCCAGTCAACTTACCTGCTTATTATTCTCATAATTCCTGTAAATCATGCCTTAGAATTCATTCCCTTTTCACCTGTATCGCTTTAAATGCCTAACTTCTATCTTCTAGAGCAAAGTTTCTTAAACTCTGATCATGACTCCTTGTAGGGTCATATAACTGAATGAGGGAGGTCTCAAAATTATGATTTATTATTAGTAAATGTTTGATTTGTATGCCTATTTTATGTCTATATAACCATAGTCACATAAAAATTTCTTGCTGCAGGTGGAAAAAGTTTAAGAAGTATTGTTCTAGAGGAAGCTTTTCCTGATCTTCCTGTTTATTCATATCTTCTTATTCTTTCAGTTACCATGTACCATGTCTTCCAACTTTGGTTGAGACTGCTATTTTTTATTTTATCTAAAAGTCCAGTGACTAGCATATCACAAAATATTCTGAGTACTGGAAAAACCAATGGAGATCCTGGAAAGATTTCAAAACATAACTTCTCTCTCAAAGAAGTGAAGTAGAGGCCTTCAGAAGTAGAAGACCATATACATGATTAAATAAAGCACCTATATAAGACACTGATTATTTTTCTTTATCATAAAGGATGGTTAGATCTTTGAGAGTTGTAATAATTGTAAAATTGAAAAAAGAAATCAGCAAAATTTTTTAGAAGAGTAGAATGTCTACTTTTTTTGAGTTGGGGATATGAATGAGGAATGAGAAATAATTTAAAAATGGCACAGGGACTTTAGAAGTATTTAATATTTTTGATAATTTCTGGGTATATTGAAGATTATACTTCTAGACCTTTCCTGGACCTTAGAGAGGCAGTACTGCCAATTTGCCAGAGATAGCAGAAGAAGTAGAATTGTTGATAGACATAATAACAATTGGCGGCTAAATAGCTAATTACATAGTCTCAGCTGGTTTAATTAATGAACAACTGAGAGACAGTCCATAACTTTTACCAAAAAGTGGAAGCATAGGAAAATGTTAGGTATCCTTGTTACCACCACCTAGAGCAGTTACCACAAGAGAAATGGAAAGTAATAAAACTTGTATTTATTTGCTTTATTAATAAGATGAGAATAGATACACTACTTATTACATTTAAAAACAAGCCTTACTTTAAGGAGAAGGAATTGAATGGTCAATATAATTTATGATTTAATAATCATTTTAATGACTATATTAGCACTATATAAATAGAGTTTTCCAGTGCATAATTTCCAATTTTCTATTTCTTTAGTTCAGTTGTGTTGCTAGGAGTTAGAGTTAGGAATACATTTGATAAGTTTTTTCAGTTGTATGATTCCTGGCCTGTGGCTACAAAGTGGGTAGGTTCTTGATCTCCTTTTAATAGTCCCTATAAGAGTATAAACCAATAAATTTATAAGTATAGACCTAATAAACTTGATGTTCTTAGAGAGTGGGTGTGTCTCTGTTTGGAACTTGGTTGTCTTGTGCTAGATTTGGACATGTTTCATGGAGTTTCAAGGAGGGTGGGTGATTAGGGATGAATTGGATAAGTTGTACTATTGCTGAGAAGCTACTCTTTTGCATAGACTATAGAAGAGAATCTTTAATAAAGACTTGTCTTTTTGTCTTGTTCATTATTTTGAGCACCAGTCAGAATACAAAGAATTTAGAGTGGGCTTAAAGCAGAGACTAGATGACCACTGAAAAATTGATTACCAGAGTTAGAGGAACAATTTAAAGTACAAAATGAAGAACAAAACGATACATATTTTGACTTTTTTTGTCAAAGCAATTGGGATTAAGTGACTTGCTCAAGGTCACACAGCTAGTACATGTTAAATGTCTGAAGCTACATTTGAACTCAAGTCATCCTGACTCCAAGTTTAGTGCTCTGTCCATTGTGCCATCTAGTTGGCCCTTGTCCTCTTTTGTTATTGAATATTATTCTGATGGTGCAGTTGTCCAGTGCATTTCATTTTTGGAGGAGTCAAAATCCTTAGCATAGAATCATAAAATTTCCTATCTGGATTGGTTTTTGAGATGAAAACGGAACTTAGATGAGGACTATTTGCCCTAGCAAAACCAGTTTTGTTTTCATTCTAATCACAAGGTGGTGCTATAAGCCAGGAGGATAGTAGAGGCTCTTGGAGGAAGGTGGGACCCACTGGAGAGAAAATGAGAATTTTATCAAGTATTCATAAGTTACTATGAGTTCTCTAGGTTGTGTGTTCACTTTTTATGAGGTAGAGTAAAAATTGTTCTCTACCCAAAGTATACATTAGTACCTTGATTGCTTGTATGCAATTTGGGGAATCTTTCCCTGAATCTGTAGATATCTACACCTACTAAATTTCCCAGAGGCAATCACTGATGGAGAATATTGACTATCTCTAAAGTGAACTTAATAATTTTCCCCAAACCTGTTCCTCCTCTTGACTCCTGTTCTTTCCATCATTCACCTGGACACAAATGCTTGAAAAATCAGGACCATCTCTAACTTCTCTCTTCCTTCCTCTCCCACAACTCCCTTTTGAATTACTGCCATGTCTGCAAAATTATAGAATTTCAAGAGTTGGAGAGGCTTTCAGATGTTATCTATTTCAACTTATTCATAGCTGGAATATCCCTCAATAATTTCTATGGCAAATGGTGATCCCCTTTTTACTCAAAGAGCTCCAATGAAGGGGAAGCACTGACTCTATAAGTTGTCCATTCCATTTTTGGATAGGTCTAATTATTAGGAGGTTTTACTTTTACTGAGTCAAATCTATTTCTTATTTTACCTATTTAGGAGATTTGTAATATGGGGCCAAGAAGAAGGATATTCCTTTTTCTGCACGATAATTTTAAAATGCTTAAAGCACAGAATTTATTTAATACTTTCTAATTATTAATGGCTAATGGTGAGTGTCCAGGATGTCCTATAGCTTAGGCATGCCAAATGGCCAAGACTACAATTGTCAACCACTATGACTGTTTTGGGCATTCATCAGCTACCTGGACAATTATGTGGTATAGTGGATTATGAGATTCTTCTTCCTGAAATCAAATTAGGGTTCAGATACTTACTACTTGTGTGATCCTACAAATGTCATTTAAGCTTTTTTGCCTCAGTTTCCTCATCTGTAAAATGACTTGGAGAAGAAAACCACAAATAGGATCACAAAAAATTAGACAAGACTGAAAAACCACTGAGCAATGACAAATTGGCAGGTTTTTGTGGAGGATGTTAATATATTGATAACTAATAAGACTCAGTTTATTCTTTAGTAATTAAAAAATCCAGTTTACCATGGCTGGAAGGCATTGCTCTATAATTACACACACACACACACACACACACACACACACACACACACACACACGGCATTGCATATATATATATGATTTTTGACAGGATCTAGCTGAATTGCCATATTTCTAGGTACTTTAGAAATACAAAAATAACTTACCAAATAGAAGAAAGGAGGAAAAGTCAACAATTCAACAAACATTTGTTAAGCACTTATGGGCAAAATATTCTGGGATATAAAGACAAGAAAGTAAATAGTCTGTGCCCTAAAAGAATTTACATTCTTCTGGGGGAACAGCACATCACAAAAAATATATACATAAACATAAAAGTCTATACAAAATGTCATGGAGCCTTGGAACTTGTCCATGTTGCCTAATATGGAGGCACTCTGCTTCTGCATTTTCTTCTACAATGTTGGTAGGAATTGCCTCCACAGATTAAGTATATCTGGAATAGACTGAATCTTTAAAAGTGCCAAATTGGGAAAGGTTCACTCTTTTTCTTTTTTTTCTTCTGAGTTGAGGGTAAAAATTGAAGTTGCCTTGTATCACAGCCTCATTAACTGAACTGATAAGGGGGGAAGGGATAACTCCTTTCCTTCTCCCCTCTCTTTTTAGGTTCTTTATCTAGTGGTGATTTTGTTTCTTTTCTGATTTTTTTTTTGTTCTTGGTTTTAGATGCAGGCAATAATTCCCCTTGGATTTAATAGTTGAAGACATGGTTTCCTTGAAGCCAGGATTATACACAGGTATGATGTTACAGCCAGTAAGCCTGGAAGAGAAGCGCTAAGAAATGTTCTTGAGACTCAAGCCTAAGAAAATTTTGGTGTGGATTTGGGACTGTGCTATATAGGAATTGAGCTAAGCTTTAACCATCATAATCTCTTTCCCAGAGATTGAGGTGATATGGAAGTGGAACAGTTTATTTCTTACAAGTTTTGGGGAATTTCTACATTTCTTATATATCTTCCAGGTAAATAGTCTTTTATAAGAGCTAATATGACTTTTAAGTGACTAGATTATTAGTTCCTTGAAGAGTCTGTTTTTTTCCCTCTTTATATCCCTAGAGCTTGTCATAGCATATGGTACATAGTAAATACTTAATCTTTGACAGAAATGGAACTGGCATGTAAGGAACTCTCCTACACTTGACAATGGCAAAGATATCCCTAAATGCTCTTAAATCTTTCCAGAAAATTCTATCAGAGGAATGAAATGTATAGGGTCAGGTTAACTGACCCTATACACTTAACATATGTAAAGTACATATGTAAAATACATATAACACTTAACATTTGTAAAGTACTTTGCAAACTTTAAAACACTATATAGATGTTAGCTATTATATGCTTCCAAAGATATATGCCAGTAGAATCATACTCTATTATTTTTTGATACTGTTTAAGTCTAATAGACCGCTCTAGGTCATCTTATTTATTATTCATACTCTTCAGTCTAAAGATATTCTGAAGCCAGAAGTTTTTATTGTTACTAGGAGAACATCTGTGCATTATTAGTCCTTTGCATTGCTATTTTTTCTGTATAATCCCTTCCTTCTTCCTTTTTTGCATCTGTCCTGTTAAAGATATATGAGCAGTTGTCTCTCTCTTTCTCCATTTTCATTTTAAATCCCCTTTGATCAGATCATCAAGTCTCTAGGAGTTTGTTAAGTTTGATTGAAACCACTAATTCCTATATTTTGTACCACAGTACAGGAGCAGGTAGGAGGCACAGTGGATAAAAAGCTGGGACTGGAGTCAGGAAGATCTCAGTTCAAATATGACCTCAGACACTTACTATGTGTAACCTGAGGTAAGTTACTTAACTCTGTTTGTCTCATTTTCCTCATCTGTAAAATGAGCTGGAGAAAGAGATGACAAATCACTGCGGTTCCTTTGCCAAGACAACACCAAATGGGATCACAAAGAATCAGAAACAACTGAAAGACTGAACAGAAATTCAAATTTTCCTCTAAGACATGATGTTCTAAATCAGGTGCTAGCTTCTCAAACCTGCTTTTTCTTGCTAACAGTTTTATATTCAATTGGTAGCAATAGCAAAGACTCTGCCTGTGCTTCTAACTTCTTCAGACTCCTGTTCAGAGCTTCATAATCTGTATCAGTACTTCAATTGGCATAATTTGTCCTAGGGAAAGTCAAAAACAGTGGGGTCGCAGTCATTAGATTTGACAAGGGTCAAGGGATTGCATATATGCATCAGGAAGAGTGCTGATCCTCTACTTACAACATCAGTGTGACATAGGACTTCTGAAATAACCCTTCGCAAGGAGTCACTATCCATAATGACTCATTTCTTTTACTTCTTCCTAGTTCTGGAAGACATCTTTCCTATTGGTACCTGTGGGCACTCATCATTTATCTTTTTTTTCCTCTTTTTTTTAATTTAAAAATTTTTTTATTTTAATATCTTTTTATTGATAGAACACATGCCAGGGTAATTTTTTACAGCATTATCCCTTGCATTCATTTCTGTTCCAATTTTTCCCCTCCCTCCCTCCACCCCTTCTCCCAGATGGCAAGCAATCTTTTACATGTTGAATAGGTTACAGTATATCCTGGATACAATATATATGTGCAAAACTGAACAGTTTTCTTGTTGCACAGGGAGAATTGAATTCAGAAGGTATAAATAACCCGGGAAGAAAAACAAAAATGCAAGCAGTTTATATTCATTTCCCAGTGTTCTTTCTCTGGGTGTAGCTGCTTCTGTCCATCTTTGATCAATTAAGGCTCTCTTTATCGAAGAGATCCACTTCCATCAGAATACATCCTCAAACAGTATCGTTGTTGAGGTATATAATGATCTCCTGGTCCTGCTCATTTCACTCAGCATCAGTTCATGTAAGTCTCACCAGTCCTCTCTGTATTCATCCTGCTGGTCATTCCTTCCAGAACAATAATATTCCATAACATTCATATACCACAATTTACTCAACCATTCTCCAATTGATGGACATCCTTTCATTTTCCAGCTTCTAGCCACTACAAACAGAGCTGCCACAAACATTTTGGCACATACAGGTCCCTTTCCTTTCTTTAGTATCTCTTTGGGGTATAAGCCCAGTAGAAACACTGCTGGATCAAAGGGTATGCACAGTTTGATAACTTTTTGAGCATAGTTCCAAATTGCTCTCCAGAATGGCTGGATGTAGTCACAATTCCACCAACAATGTATCAGTGTCCCTGTTTTTCCACATCCCCTCCAACATTCCGCATTATCTTTCCCTGTCATTCTAGCCAATCTGACAGGTGTGTGCACTCATCATTTATCAATGAAGAAGATGCTCCCTTCTGAGAAAATATTTTTCTATCTTACAGAAACAGCTTGGAAGCTATTATGTAGATTTTTAAATTCTTTTTAGTCCTTTTCCAATATTCACTAATTTCTTAACACATGTTAGCATTCTCTTCTACCTCTAGATTATTTTTCTTCTCTGATTTTATTTAATTATTTCCAGTTTTAAATCTATGAACTCTCTAAACCTATAATGTGCTTCCCCTATTCTTTCAAGTATTACTTCTTCTCCTTGATAATGTGGAGATCAGGAAGATATTCTACCTGCTATTTTGCCTTCTATTAAGTAGAAAAACCAACCTGCACTTTGCGTACCATTAGCTGCTATCATTTGGTACTGGTCAAAATACCAAAATAGCATAGCCACTAAGGATCGCTGGAAAATTTCCCTTGCTGGCTTCATGTTTCATTTTCCACCATGGCCACTATGCCAACACTTTTTATTTATATCATTGATAAGCACTGATGAACCATTTTAGGCAAAGCATGGCATTAAAACATCCTCCAATAAGATTTTCATCCCCCAGGCTCACAATATCTCTCCTCTGTTTCTCAACAAATTCAATAAAAGAAAGTCCCCTTCTCATTACAATGCTGTTTGTGACCCAATTCTTAGATCACAGTACTATCATTTCCTATAGCAAATTTATTAATTTCTTTTACTTTTTACTATCATAGAAGTTGCATTTGTCATACTTGGTTGTGACTATATTTAATTTATAGAATGATGACTTCTACTTGAAGCATCAGGACCTTTCTGTATTTTGAATAAATATTTTTCTTGAAATTAAAACTTCCTGCTATCTTACTTGTTATAATTACTTCTATTTCTTAAGAATGATATTTCTATCTTTCATGGAAGAAAGAGAGAAAGTGAAGGAGTAGAAAGAGAGAGAAGAGAGGAAGGGAGAAAGGAGAGGAAAAGAAAAAAGAAGGGGACAGAGAGAGAGAGACAGAGAGACAAAAACAGAAACAGAGGAACAATGACAAAGAAAGAAGGACAGAGACAGAAAAACAGTAACAGAGACAGAGGGACAGAGAGGGACAGCCACACAGAGAGATAAACCCAGAGAAAAGATAGAGACGGAGAGAGACTTTCCCAAGAATTAGTTTCAAAATCAGTTCTTTCAAGGGAAAAGACTTTCTAGAAATCAGTGATAGGTTAGCAATTTTGGGATCATCAATCCATTGCTTCTTGTCACTAGTGACATAAAATTGTTTGGGGTTCAAATATGTTTATACCAACAAAGATCTGTGAAGTGGCTGCTGTATGTAAGACATTGTGGGATGATGTGGATAATAAAGGTAAAATAACAGGTAGATCTTTTCCCACAGTCTAATAGGGGATAAGATTTATGGTAGTGAGGTTAAAAATACAGAGAAAAGGGATGAAAATAATTCAGAAGTAGTATCCCTTTTAAGCTAAAAAATTTGAAGGGGAGATACTTTAGTTAAGACATATAGGAAACTATCAACAAAAACATGAAAGGAGTGCACTTCAGGCCTGGGGAAATGTAAAAATGCAAAAAGTTAGAAAGGGCAGATTGAGAATAGGGAATTCTGTTTTAGGGCTAGGTGCCACAATGGTTAGAGAATTGGATTTGCGGTAAAGAATACTCACTTCCTGAATTCAAATTTGACCTCAGATTTGAACTAGTTTCTTAATCCTGTTTGCCTCAGTTTCTTTGTCTATAAAATAAACTGAAAAGAAAATGACCTGTATCTTTGCCAAGAAAACTCCAAATGACATCATGAAGAGTCCACAAACAATTGAACAACATATCCTATTTTGATGAATATAGAGTTATAAAGGAGAGGAGCATAATCATAAATGGGGTCAAATTATTGCGTGCCTTGAATTGCCATTCAGTTAGTATTTTTGTTTGAGCTAATAAATGGTTTGGCACAGAGGTATGATATGATATGATGAAAATTAACAAATAGGAGTCAGGAAACCAAAGACAAGTCCTAGTTCCTCCACTGACTACCTTTGGGACCATCCATCACTTTTATTTTCTGAGCATCAGTTTCCCTTTTATAAAATGTTTGAAATCACATTCAGTACGTGATATTGAAAGTTTCTTTCAGCTCTAATATACATTTATTAACAATGATCCAATGAAGGATCTGTCAATTGATGCATTAGTAAAACTATTTTAATAGTGAATGAAAGATGAATGAGAGTGAGGGGATAGATTGGAGAAAGGGAGATCAGTTAAAATGCTTTTGAAATAGGGTCAATAAGAGCTTTATTTGTCTTTTACTCTGTTCTATTATAAACTTTCCATTACACCCTGGCTACTATTATTGTCTCCATCTAGTTTTGCTTCCTTATAAATGATTTTCACCTCAGAGATAAGCCTTGATTAGATAGACACTTAGGAAGATCTCAGATCAAATTTTGCCTTCCACATTTTATGTGAACCTGGGCAAGTTACAACCTCTCTGGATCTGTTTGCTTTTCTGTAAAATGAGACATCTAAAGTTTATCACCTTGTAGCTCCCAATCTGTGATTCTGTTACTTAAACTCTTGGAGACTCAGTTGCCTTATCAGCCAAATAGAGTTTGTAAAAATGTCTACTTTACAGGGTTATTAACAAAGATTTAATGATATAATATATATAATGCTCTTTGTAAAGCTTAAAATGCATAAAATGTGACATTATTATTACAGCATTGTTTCCCAATTGAAATACTCATATCTTTTCCTACAATTTATTTATTTCCTATAATTTCCTACAATTTATTTAAATTTACCCATCACAAATGATCAGGCTCAAGTACCTTGACTTCTTTGAGATTTTCTTCTATTACTCCAGCCCATACTTCTTTCTATAATAACAGTAGATAGCATTTATCCAGTACTTGGATCCCAATGACCCTATAAGGAAGATGCTATTATTGTCTCCATTTTACTACTTAAGAAACTAGTGTTGAAAAACATTTAGTGATTTACCCAGGACCCTATAACTAATAAGTATCTAAGGAATTAATTTTAACTCAGGCCTTCCTAACATCAAGTCCTATAACGTTACCCACTATGCTACTTAGCTGCCTAATAATGGCTGATAACATCATCTGTCATATCTCATCCTAAGTGGAATTCTTAATTATTTCACATGTGTTTATTTTGTTTCCTTAGTGAGACTGTAGGTGTTGCAAGTATCTTGTCATATATCTGTGAGTATATACATATATATTATGAAAATAATATATAATGTAATACATTATATAACATATATAATATTTATATATAAATTCAGAGAGAAAACCATCTAGTCATCCAATTAAGCCTTCATTAATGCATTTCTATTGAAACTTTATTAAAATGCATTTGCTATATAGGATACTACAATTCTGAGCTGCATATGCACAATTAAAACACAGTTAAAATATACAAAAATCTATGCATATATGTATGTATATTTACATATTATCTGTAACATGTTATAAATATTGCTTTCGTATATATGCATATATCTACACACCTACACACACATTTATATGGTCTAAAACATTCATTTTACAGAAAAAGAAAGAACCAAAGAAAGTGTGACTTGTTCAGGATCACATAGTTATTAAATGCCTGAGGAAGAATTTGATTTTAATCTTCCTGACTTCAAATTCAGTGTCTGTTATGAATATATATATATATATGTATATATATATATATACACATATATACATATGTGAACATACGTATCATTGTAAATATATTGTATTTATACACTGTAATATGTTATATAATATATAACAACATATATTATGTTCTATTTATATATGCTATATGTAATATTTTTATATATGTACTATGTGTATATAATATATATATATATAATTGATAATTCTATATTATACTGTTCTTAACATCTCTTCCATCACTAAATCAATGATCTGATAGGAATATATATTCTGAAAGGGATAAACATATATGTATATAAATATAAATAAATAGATCTTATAATTGGTATGCAAGGGTCTCAGCCTAGGGTAATTAAAAGACCTGCCCAAGGTCTCATTAATTGTAAATATCTGGGCAGGATTTGAATTGAGATATTTTGACCCCAGAAGCTCTATTCTTTCCATTATATGAGAATCTTCACCTATTTTTAGCATGAATGTTCTATGTGAATATACAGAGAGGTATTTCATAGCTTTGTTTTGAAATGTTAAATAAAAAGCTATCATATATTTTCTATTTATGTAGAAATAGTAAATCCATCAGCAACACCAAGGTGTATACATTCCCCTCAAGATCACTGATATACTACAAACTTCAGTGCACAATGCCTGTTATCTTCTCCATCTGTATTACCACAGTCATATTATTCTGTCCCTCTCACTATTCATCCCTTGAGATGCCTTTTAATGCACAGAGATCTAAAAAAAAGTACTGGTACTTTCCTTTAAATGTCATCTCATAAAGTCAGGCAACACAGATAACCTTTTCCAAGAGATATTTTACTTGAACACTCTCTTTACAGATATCCCAAACCTCTTTCCAATCAAATTGCTGACAGTCATATCTATTCAGCTCCTATTTCTTCTTGAGGACATCACTTATAGCCTAAGTAAATAAGTAACATGCTTGCAAAATATTACAGAGAAAAGAACTAATTTGGCCTTTAACCAAACCTCACAATTAAATATCATTTCTAGAGATTTTTTCATTGGAGCAGTTAGGTGGCACAGTAGACAGAGTACCAACCCTGGAGTCAGGAGATCTTGAGTTCAAATTCAGCATCAGACACTAGCTGTGTGACTCTGGGCACACCATTTGAGAGGGGGGCGAGAGGGAGGGAATGAAAAACAAAGAAAGAGAGAGAGAGAGAGAGAGAGAGAGAGAGAGAGAGAGAGAGAGAGAGAGAGAGAGAGAAAGTTTCCTCAGTGTCTTTAAATTTTCTATTTGCAATGTGAGATAAAAACACATCCCTCTCAAAAAGGAATAGAAGGTAAGTGCTTTTTTTGAAAATCTAATGATTAGATTCTTTCTTCAAACTTTGGTGAGTCACTAAATTCTCTTAACTACATTTCAACACATCTTTTTTTATTTTTAAAACAATGGGTTGAGGAACAACAGAGCAAAATAACAAAGACAGAAATTGGGAAAATTAATCTCCAATCCTTCTTACCCTTATTTGTTTATTTTTTGAAAAGCAAGAGGGTTCCTTTTTACTTATTTTTCATTATGAATCTGTTTGAGAGATGTTATTTATGTCATGCAGAACCTTTAATTAACTGGGGACTTGAAGAAATATACATTTTTTTCTCTTTCTTAAATCCAATAGTTATCAAGACATGAGTCAGAGGGGGTGAATGAATTGATATAAATTTGAAAAACATCTTTAGATTTCCATGATATTAGTGAGTTTTCAGACAATGGTATTATTGAGTAAATGAGCTAATTGTGTGATTTTATTCATCAAAAATCTTACTTTGGAGAAAGACAAAATAAGCAAAAACTTCAAATGATTTGCTGTTTACCAACACCTCATGTGATCAAAGCCCCTAGTGCAAGATTTTGCATTGATTGGAATTTCATGGAATGCAGGTTGACAATAGCTCTGGTATCAAGGGGCCCTGGATATAGAAGCCAAAGTTAAATTCTCTGCCCAGTTGGCCATCATGCTCTAGCATCTTGGGATGCCAGGGTAGTGCCTGCTAAGGCATGGTGGTAAATGTCAATGCTTTCACCAAATGCTCAAGAAGTCATGGATTGAATTCAAAGAGGGGGAAAAGAAGAGAAGGGGGTCTTTATCCAAACCCCAAAATACAAGACATACATTGGTTAATACCAGTGGAACAGAGGTATGATCCAGTCAACTATAGTCCCAATACATCATACTTCCAATCTTACAGTAAGATTTCATAATGTAGAACATTCAATCAACCCCACACCACTACCCCTTGTTTATAGTACTATTGTCAATGCACAAAACAAACTTCTATGTCATAAACTAAGCCAAAGCAAGTGTTTATTAGTTTCCAGAGAGTAGAATTTCCCTCAAAGTTCTGAGGATGCTGAGAGGTCTGGAACTTTTGGTTCTCTCAATCTAAAAACTCCTATGTAAATTCCAATAGCAATCAACCAGGTCATATGAATTAATTTCTAGAAAAGAACATTATTGAAAAGGCATAGCATGTACAGTAGTTACAAAACAATCCTCATTAAAACAGGGGTGCATTCTCCGCTTTTATATACACACAAGGTACAAAGAATAAGGCACGTGTAGAGAAAGTATACCTCATATCTTCTGACTCTGGAATCCTTTTTTCCCTTTGAGGAGACTTGATGGTTTATTTTGGAGCCTCATTCATGTTAGCAATGAATAAGGCAGTCTTGTGCTCAGCTGGGCTGACTCATTGATAGGCTTAGTGTCTTAGCAGATAAGTCAATCAGTCCACAGCTGGGTCACAGCTCTGTCCTGGCTCCTCACTAGATTGGATTGCTGCTGCTAAATATTCTGGTAACCACCAGGACTTCTGGGATAGAACTCATACTTTCACCAGATGCTTGGGTATTCCCTTCTTAAGATACTTATCCACCTAATATCAGGAAATAATAAATCAGAGAGAAACAGGTATGATGTGTTGTTCACAGACACACATGATGACTGGTTGGAGATAGGTCATCTAATGCCCTTCATCAAATTCAACACTTAAAGCAATTCTTGCTTCCTTCCCTTGTAGGACAGAACACACACACACACACACACACACACACACACACACACACACGCTGAAGGAGGGGCAGCTCAATCCTTTTTTGTATTTGAGTTTAGTTATGGCTCTGTGCTTTCTGAGTCATCAGTCCTTCTGGGTTTGAAGTCAATTAGAGGGTTCCCCCCATCTCACAGTAGGGAACCCTGACTCACAGGGGCCAACATTAGCTTCTGAAGCATATTGACAGCATGCAATTTACAGCACTAAATAAATGTAGTCACATATATACTAATATATATAGTATAATAAATATAGTTAGGTGAACAATTTATGAATCAACAAGAGATAGAGACCACAGAGAAGTATAAAATGGATAATTTTGATTACATTAAATTAAAAACATTTTATATAAATAAAACAAATGTAGCCAAGATCAGAAGGAAGGCATAAAATTGGGGAAAGGGAATTTTATAGATATTTTTTCAGATAAAACTCTTATCTCCTATCTCATATCTATAAAACTATGAATCATTCTTCAATTAATAAATGGTCAAAGGCTATAAATAGACAGTTTTCCAATGAAGAAACCAAAACAATTTATAGTCATATAAAATGCTATAAATCATTCTTGATCAGAGAAATGCAAATTAAGACAATTTTCAGATATCATTTTACACCTATCAGATTGACTAAAATTTATTGAAGGGGTAAATCAACAAATTTTGGAGGGAATATGTAAACATTGGAACAGTAATTCATTGCTGGTGGAATTGTGAACTTATCCAACTATTTTGGAGAACAATCTGAAATTATGCCAAAAGAGTTACTAAATTTCTTTTGACTCAGCAATACTAACACTTGGCCTATTTACAAAGATGACGAGAAGAAAAAGGAAAAGAACCTACATATTCTAAAATATTTATAATAGCTCTTTTTTGTGATGGTAAAGAACTGGAAATTGTGGGGATGACAATTGGGGAATGACTGAACAAGTTGTGGTATTTGATTCTGATGTGCTACTACTGTGCTATAAGAAATGAGGAGCTAGGTGATTTTAGAAAAAAAAAACATGGATAAACTTTCATGAAATAATGAAGAGTTAAATAATCAGGACAAGGCAAATGGATACATTAATAGCAATGTTTTTAAAGAACATTTTTGAGTGACTGTCATTTTTACTATTATTAATATCTAAATTGACTACAAAAAATATGAAGGAAGATTCTATTTGCATCTAGAGAAAGAATTGATAAAAAGAAGTATGAGTAGAATGATCTCACACAAACACACACACACATACACACACACACACACACACACACTTGTGTCTAATGGCAGCCATCTCTAATGTGGAATAGGGAAGGGAGGAAGAAAGAAAAGAAAAAACAAATTTGACATGTTAACTTTATTATATATTTTAAGGGAATAGCAAGTGTTTGGTATCTTATCCTGCCAGGTGATCTTCAGAATCTTCCTAAGGCAATTTAAATGAAAGTGATTCAGTTTCCTGACATGGCGTTGGTGATACTGTTCAGGTTTCACAGGCACACAAACAACAAGGTCAGCACAATGGCTCTGTAGACCTTCAGTTTGGTTGTCAATCTAATATCTCTGCTCTCCCACACTTTGCTTCAGGGCCTCCCAAACACTGAGCTAGCTCTGGCAATGTATGTGTCAATCTCATTATCAATGTAGACATCCCTGGAATGCATACTGCCAAGTTCAGTGAACTTATCTACATCATTCAAAACTTCTCCATGTATGGTAAGTGATGGTTCCATATATACCAGACGCTGAGATCCTTTCTTGAACTAAATCAACAAGCATTCCAACTCTCCTGTAGAGAACACAACTTTGTTGTGCTTGCCAAAAAAAAGTAGTTTTATGGAGAACTCACAGAAGGCAAGTGCTCTCAATATGGTCAGAAAAATCGATATAAGGATACCCTCAAGGCCTCTCTTAAAAACTTTAGAATCAGTTGCATGTCATGGGAGACACTGGCATAAGACCCCCTAGCATGGCATGATCTCATCAGAGAAGATGTTCTCTATGAGCAAAACACAATTGAATTAGCCCCAAGGAAATGCAAAATCTGCAAAATCAGAGAAGCTATCCCAAATGTTCTTATGGACTATTTATGTCCGATCTGTGGTGGAGCATTCTGAGTTTGTATTGGTCTGATCAGCCACAATCAGACACATTGCAACTTGATTCTAACATAGTGATGACATTTTGGTTCTCTTCAAGAATGAAGGACAACAACATACCAACATTAAAAAATGGCAAGTAGTACATAATAGATCTTAAGATTCATGTGCAATTATTCTTTTTTATACTATGTTATGGCAGTACTTGTTTTATTCCAAAAAATTAAAAACAAAATAAAAATTTTAAAAGATTGCCAACATAAAAAGAATGTTCAGGGAACAATAGGACCTCATTGTTCAGTTTCCCCAATACATATGTGAACATGTGTTCTCCAACATAATTTTAACTCTTTGAAGAAAGAGATTATTTGCTTTTTGTCTTTGTATCCTCAGTCCCTACCATAGTGATTGGCACTCAGCATGCATTTAATAAATTCTTGATTGATTGACCCAGAGAAGTTCTAAGATTAAAAATTATTTTTAGCAGTCTATCTGAATTGGTGGAGGAAATTTATAAACCAGATATCCACTGCAAATTTTCCCCTATCTTTCAATCCCTCAAATCCAAGCTGCATCACAAAATATTGTATTACAGTAGGCAATGTTGATTCATCTCCACTGAAGGCAGGTGTATAGAAATTAGGATAAGCTTGCCTTTTATTTTTACTTAAAGTTGCTTTTTATCAAAGCTCCTTAACAATATCATTTGGGAAAACAAACAAAAAATTATTTTTCCTTAGATATAGCCTTAAATTCTGTGGAATCTTAGATAATTTATTTATAATCTGAACAAGGTTCCATTTTCTATTTAGCAATGCTGGAAAGCCCAAGAGGTTAAAAAGATTCCACAAAACATTAAACAATGAATTTTATTTTATTTTATAATAACTTTATATTGACAGAATCCATGACAGGGTAATTTTTTTTTACAACATTATCCCTTGCACTCGCTTCTGTTCCGATTTTTCCCCTCCCTCCCTTCACCCCCTCCCCTAGATGGCGAGCAGTCCTATATATGTTGAATATGTTGCAGTATATCCTAGATACAATATATGTGTGTAGAACTGAGCAGTTCTCTTGTTGCACAGGGAGAATTGGATTCAGAAGGTAAAAACAACTCGGAAAGAAAAACAAAAATGCAAATAGTTCACCTTCGTTTCCCAGTGTTCTTTCTTTGGGTATAGCTGCTTCTGTCCATCATTTATCAATTGAAACTGAGTCTTTAAACAATGAATTTTAAGTAAAAACTATCATTGTTAGTTGGACATATGTTTCTTTGCCCAAGAGATGATTGAAAGAAACAACTTGATTCTTCACCCTTGTCCATTTAAGCTGCTAAATACAATATCTCCCTGAAATGTGACTTCTGAAACTTCAGACATGAGATGTCTTAAAGACTAAGCATTTATTTTGATATATCGGTTGCCTGGATACAATACATGTTCATCCTCTCATTTTCTATCCCCAATCAGTCACAAAAGCTCCAACAGTTTCTGAATTTTTTCCAATGATCTCACTCAACCTATCTAATTACAATTTGTATTATATTTTGAGCCTCAACATGATTATAGTTTTCCTCATTATTTCTAATAAAACACTGATGTTTCTGAAGCTTTGAGGCAAATCATTACTTGTATTGCTTTTTCCAACTACTAAAGATCAAGATGGTACCAGAATGCTCTAATGACACAGCATTCAAAGACTAGTACTGCCAGCAAGCTAGATAGGTTCTTTAAGATTGTTTTATGTTCTATTATATGTGCATGTGAGTTCTCTCTCTCCTCCCCGATCTATCTCTCCCTCCCCCCCTCTCTTTTTTTTCTGTTTCTCTCTCTCTCTCTCTCTCTCTCTCTCTCTCTCTCTCTCTCTCTCTCTGCCTCTGATTGTTTTTCTCTGTCTTTGTCTCTGTCTCTCTGTCTCTGTCCCTTTCTTTCTCCCTCTCCCTCTTCTCTCCTGTTCTCTTCCCTTCTTTCCTCTCTCCTCCTATTCTCTAACTTGTGTTCTCTCCTTTCTTCATCCCATTTTCTTATTATATCTTTTACTCTACATGACTGTGTCATCATCCTTACTGTTTGGGTATCTCTATTTCTATGGCACCAATCACCATGGTATCTAAGTAGTCAGACAAACACATTAGGTTAAATATAGATTTGTGTAGGAAGGGGGGAAATCTTTTTTGCTTCCTCCCCTCCTAGTTTATATACTTGGGAGAATTCTGGGGTGGGGAGAATGGCAATTACAAAACAACCACAGTGGATCATAGGTTTGTACTTGGAGGGAAACTTAGAAGTAGCATTTAGAATTGGAAGGGACCATAGATAATCAACCCATTTTACAAATACAGAAACCAAGAGGTTACTTAATTAGGATCACACAGGTAGTAAGTAGATGAGCCAAGATTCAAATCCAGATCTTAGGACATCAAATCCAATACTCATTCTACTGAACAATACTTCTCTAACAATTTGAATATTATGATTTTGTTTCTTGTTTGTTTTCTAGCATCTGGGGCACTGATAAGTCAAAGATAGAGAATAAATGATAAAGACATTTTTAATCTATAGAGCAGGTATATTATTACCTTTAATGCAGAATATTTTTTAAGACAATGAACAATAAAATATTGGCAGACATAGCTCTGCTAAAAAATCTACATTTTACTCTAAAGAAAAGAGAGATATTAAACTGAATTTTATATATAGAACTTTGAGAGCAATTTTGAATTCATGTTTTATTTTAAATCAACAAAAATTAATTTCTGTAAATGAAGACTGGACAATTAAGTGACATAATGCAGGGCTTCTGAAACTTTTTTCCACTCATGACCCCTTTTCACCCAAGAAATTTTTATGTGACTGGGTATATAAAATAGACATACAAAATCAAACAAATCAAAAATAATAAATTATAATTTTTTGACCCTCACATTCAGTTGTAAGACCTCACATAGTGTTGGCACTTTAAGAAACTGGGGATAGTGGATAGAGAACTGCACTTGGAATCAGACCTTTGTGAGTTTCAATACAGCCTCAGATACTTGTGTAACCCTAGGCAAGTCATTTTATTCTGTTTGCCTCAGTTCTTCACCTGTAAAATGAGCTGGAGAAGGAAATGACAAGCCATTCCAGTATCTTTGCCAAGAAAATCCCAAAATGGGTTTATGAAGACTGAACAACAAAAAATTAAAACTATGATACTAAATGTTAACTCAAAATATGCACTACAGGCAATCATTATTAAAATATATGTAGAGTAAAATTAGATTTCTTTTCCCCCCCAAAATTCCCCACCTAAAGGTTACAATTCTTTACCTCTGCAATGTTGGGAGGTGGCTTTCTTTAATGCCATCACCTAAATAGTATATTCAATCTATTGGTTTATACCCCAGTTCCATCTAACCAATAAAAACAAGTTACCTTTTACAAAAGGATATTTACTTAAAGTAAAACAACAACATCAATATATATTTTTCTACTCCAAACACTTGGGTGAGGGACTTAAAATCTCCCAAATACCACCTCAGTCTTTGGGAAGAATGAGCTCAAACTTAACATAGTTCAATGAGCATTTACATCTTTGTCAATCTGATGAGTATGAAGTAGAAATTCAGATTAATTTTATTTGCATTTACCTCAAATAGTCATTTGGGATAGTAGCCATTTTTATATTTCTGCTGATAGCTTGTACTTTATACTTTGAGAACTGCCTGTTTATATCCACTGAACATATTTCAATTGGGGAATGGCTCTTTTTTTTTAAAAAAAAATATATATATATATATTTGAATCAATTTCTTATATATCTTGAGTATCATACCTTTTCAGAGAATCTTGATGCAAACTTTCCCCTGGTTAATTGAAATAACTTCAGCAAAATATCAAGATATAAAATAAATCCACATAAATTGTTTAGTTTCTTATATATTCAAAAGTAGGAAGTGATAAAAAGAGAAATATCATTCAAAATAGCTACTAAGTGTATAGAATATTTACAAGCTTACCAAGCAAGACATACAAAAGAACTATATAGATAAAACTACAAAGATAATTACCCAAGTAACTAGAGAGATTAATTACTCATAATTGAATTATATCAGTGTAATAAAATAATAGTATTACCTAAATAAATTTATTTATTCACCATTCTATCAATCAAGCTACCAAAAATATTACTTTATGGAGCTAGAAAAATGAATAACAAAATTTATTTGAAGGAACAAAAGATCAAAAATCTCAAGGGAAATAATGAAAAAATTTGAATAAAAGAAATTTAGTATATCAAATATCAATTATATTTAAAAAAACTAATCGTCAAAACTATTTGATTTAAAATATAAATGTTGATCTTTAGAAAAATTTAGGTACATATTGTATAAAAGAAATGAACCTAAGAACTTTGAGTTCAGCAAACTCAAGGAGTCCAACTACTGGGTCAAGGACTCATTATTACACAAAAAGGACAGAAAAAACTGAAAAGCGATCTGGCAGAACTTAAGCTTTCTTATATATTTTGTGGTATACCTCAAAATATATTTCTAAATATATATATGTGACCTACATGTAACAGTTTGTGTCATTAAAAAAATTAGAGGAGAACAAAAATAATACTTTTTAGAGCTATAGTGAAGAATACTTGAAGAAAAATAAGATACACAGAATCATCTAATCTAAAATGAACAATTGTGACTGCAAAAAGTTGAAGAGCTTTTACAATAAAAATCAAAGCAGTTAAAATTAGAATGTAATATATTTGTACCATATGAATTTATGAATGTAAAAGATACAGAAAAACAAAGACAATTTATGTGAACTAATAAAAAGTAAAGGAAGAAGAATCAGAAAAACAATATATGCAATAATTGCAACAATAAAATGAAAACAATAAAAACATTAACATTTAACACTATGAAATTTTAATGACTAAGCTAGATCACAAAAAAGAACATAAGTGAAATAGGAGTTGTTCCTTGACTAATTTTCTCTGTCAGAGTGTCATCCCAGGTGATGAAGTATTAATTAATTGACAAGGGTACAAAGTCTGAACATCTTTCTCTGATTTAATCAAAAGGGGCAACAGTTTATTTGACAAAAAAATCATTATGATCATCAGGGCCCCTTTAAAAATTTAAGATTAGGAATCATACCATGGGTAATTTCAGGTTAGTATAAGCAGAGAGAACCCTTCTCTATTAAGGTCAGGTGTTTTTGCAACAAAATCCTAAAAGTTTGGCAATTTATTGAATATTCATTTTTTTTCCATTCAGGATTATGCTTAACTTTGATGGATATGAAATTTTCAGTTGCAACCCTAATTCTTTTGCTCCTCAATATATAGTGTTCCAACACCTGTGGTTTTTTTTTTTTTTAATGTAGTTTCTGGTAGGTTTGTATAATTCTAATTGTGGTTTCATCATATTTGAATTGTTTTTTCTTTTTGCTCATAATATTTTCTCCTTGAGCTGGAGATTTCAGAATTTAGCTCTGATAGATCTCTTTCAGGTGGTGATTAGTAGATTTTTTTTCTAATTCTATTTTTTCTTCTTGTTATAACACTTTGGAATAATTTTCTTTAATTATTTTTTGTATTATTAAGATTCTTTTTTGGTCATAATTTTCAGGTAGTCCAATTATTTTTACATGTTATCTTTATCAGTTCTCCAGATCTGCTCTTTTTCTTATGAGGTATTTCACATTCTCTAGTATTTTTTTTTTGTTCTTTATATTTTGTTTTGTTATTTTTGATCTCTAATTTTTTGGCTTCCTCTTGCCCAATTCTGGTTTTCAAGGAGTCATTTTCTTCCCTAAGAGTTTGGATTTCCTGTTCTAGTTGGTTGATTTTCTTTATATAATCTTAATTTTCTTGGATTGCTCTTATTTATTTATTTATCCCTTAATCTCTCTCATTTGCTTTTAAAAGTATTTTTGGAGTCCTTCCTATGAATCCTTTTGGGGTAGGTGACCATTTGCTGTTACTCTTTGGGGGTAGGAAGGGCTTTTTAAAATTTCAGTATCCTTCTCTGAAGGTGAAACCCATTCTTCCCTATTTTCATAGTATCTTTCTATGTTTGGATCCTTTCTCTTTTGACTGCTCATTTTGTAGTGTATCGTTGGTGTGTAATCCATCTAGTCTTGGGTATGGGGGATCGTTCCTCTGGCCTCAAATCCTTCAGTTCCCCTCTCTGGCTTGGAACCAAAAACCAAAAACTCCATGTTCTTGTAGGCATCTGCAGCCAGAAGTGGGCCTGTGCTAGTTTTCCATTTATTTATTTATTTATTTTGCCCAGGACTGCATCTTGGCAGCACAGCTAAGCTTGGTATTCTTTATCTGCAAAGGTTCCCTCAATCTTTCTGCTTAGATATCCTACTCCCCACACTGGTAAATAAAAATTCCTGTGACTGGGGCTGAAGGTATAGCTCAACATAGCTAAACCCAGGGCTTGCTGCTCATTGTTTCAGTGAAACTAGCCTGGAATTTTTTACATTTCACAGGATTATAATCTCTGTCCTGATGATATTTCTTCTACATCCATCCTGAAGTGCCATTTTTTTTTTGTTTGTTTGTGGGAGACATCTGAAGAGCTTGCAATTTTCTGATCTACTCTGCCATCTTCCCTAAATTCTCTCAATATCAATTATTTTTAAATTAAAAAGGGTGATGTAGCACATGGAAGATATAAAATATGTTATCATATAGAGACATATAATGGTGATCTAACTAGTCTGCTATAAAGAAAATTTGTATTCTCTCTAAACTTTAATGTTACCCTTTGACAATGACGCTGGATACTTCTGGCTCCTTCTCTTTATACTTTTCTGTGAAAATTTTGTTTGTTTTCTTGATTCAAACTGCCTGTTGCTTTCCCTTTTTCTGTTGATTACATTTGACTAACAATTCCAAATATGAGAGTTTGTGTAGTATAGTAGATACAGGCTATCCTTGGAGGCAAAAATGAATGAATGAATTGATGAATAAAATAGCATTTAATACATGTCAGATGTTCTGCTGGGTATTAGAATTATGACTACAAAATTTTTGTGGCAATTTTTTTCTGATAAATGACTCATTTCTAAAATACATAGATACCTGAGTCAAATTATTAAGAATATAAATCTTTTCCCAATTGATAAATAGTCTAAGAATATGAAAAGGTGATTTTCAGAAGAAGGAATAAAAGTTATCTATAGTAACATGAAAAAAATTCTCTAAATAACTATTGATTAGAGAAATGCAAATTAAAACAACTCTGAGAGGCCACCTCATAAATGTCAAGTTGGTTGATGTGTCAAAAAAGGAAAATAACAAATGCTGGAGGGGAGGGAGAAAAACAGGAGGATTAATGCATTGTTGGTGGAGTTGTGAACTGATTCAATCATTCTGGAGAGAAATTTGGAACTATGCCCAAAGGGCAATATAACTATTAAGCAACTAAATCTAAAACTCAAAGAAATCAAAGAAAGGAAAGGTCCTATGTGTACAAAAATATTTATAACAGCTCTTTTTGTGGTGGTAAAGAATTGGAAATTGAGGGAATGCTCAATAACTGTGAATGCCTCTACAAGTTGTAATATATGATTGTGATGGAATACTATCATGCTATATGAAGTAATAGGATGTTTTTAGAAAAACCTGGAAAGACTACTGATGTTAAGTGAACAGAAGCAGAAGAATATTGCACAAATTAGCAGAAATATATTATGATGATAAATTGTGGATGGCAGCTAAACTGAGGAGTATAATGATCCAAGACAACTCCAAGGGACTTATGATAAAAAATGCTATCTCCAGAGAAAGGAATGATCAGATCAAAGCAAACTTTATTTTTCTTTCTTTCTTTCCTTTTTGTGTTTTCTTTTGCAATGTAGCTAATATGGAAATATTTTTCATGATTTCCCATATATGATCCGTATTAAGTTGTTTGCCTTCTCAAGGAAGCAAAAAGAAAGGGGGACAATTTGTAACTCAAAATTTTTTAAAAATGAATGTTAATAATTTTACACATAATTGAGAAAAATACAATGAAATAAGAATAAATTTTAAAAAAAGAAATATGATTACAAAAATGAAAGTAGTACTTGCCTTGATTGAGTTTATGTTCTAAAAGGAGAAACAATATATATGGGAGAATAATGGCCAAAGTCAACATTCTGGCTTAAAAATTTATAGAAATAATATGTAGAACATAGAGAAGTCGATTGAGAATTTTTTCCAGAAGAAATGATAATTTTTTTTTGATTATGGTTCTAAGACTGGAAAGGGAAGTAGTTTAGAAGATTGATGAAAAAAATTGCCTGGGCAACCAGTGAGGGTTACTCCAGTCTGATTTATAGGTAATGGACAACATGAGTTACTATTATCATGATCACAGAGTCTTAGGATAGGAGTTCAAGAAGTGAGTTCAAGAAATGAAAGGGTTAAGTCTTTAGGGCAAAATAACTGCCAAGAAAATAGCCGGGAGTGAGTCATGGATTTAAGTTCTATTTCTGAGAAATATTCTCTTTGACACTATAAACAAATCACTTAATGTCTCAGTGTTCTTAAATAACTTTATAAATTATAGACAATTTCATCCAGTTATGGAGAATGAAGGAGCCTGTTGTATCTGAGCTGAGCATTCTTTTTATTACGCAATCTAGTCTAAGATTCTCCTTTTCTAGAATCCTACCTAACCTCTCCTTCCACAGAAGGCTAATGGAAATTATTTGGGATCCCAAGAACACATCAAAGAAAAAACTTCCTTCAAGTATGTGTGTGTATGTGTATGTGTGTGCACATATGAATGGGTGTTTGATAATATGAATAAACATTGGGTATGAATAGCATGTGAAAAGTATTATAGCATAGCCTCCCCTTAAGCAATGTATCATTAAGCCCCAACAGAAATTAATATTGCCCTTCTGCAGACTGCTGCCCAATTTCTAATCTACTACAGATTGGCTTGGTTTCTCATGTACCATCAATAGGTCCTAGGTGAAACTCTATTTGGTCATTGTTTGGGTCTGGATTGATTCAGATTGAATGTAAACAGCAGTCATTTCTGCTTTGGTCAGAGACTCTGAGGCTCTTCCCCTTCCTTATTGATATATTTATATTTTTTTATAAACTAAGTGAAAGAGATTTTTTTTGCCTCCATTACTATCTAGTTTTAATCTGAATGGGTGCAGCCTCAGTCAAACTTAGATGTGTTGAAGACCTTAGCTTAAAAATCCAAGTTCTCCCATTGCATCCAGGGCCATTTTGAATCCTTCTGATCTATATCTTGCCACTGCACCCAGATGGCTCTGGAGGGGAAAGTGAGGCAAGTGACTTTGCCCAACCATCCCTCGTTTAAATCCAATTAATGGCATCACCTCCCTGAAGTCATTGTCCTCTTTGAGAATAAAAGGCATGCAACAATTCTGCTAACAAAACCAAGGCAGACCTCATCTAAGGCTTATTTCCTGTCAAGTCCAGATGCTTGAAGAGAAGATATAATTGAAGTCATTGATGGTATTTTTAAAAGTCAGAGCCTTATAAACACAGGCAGTCTCATGCCTTTATGTGTTTACCAAAAGTCTCCCAAAATAAATCGAATGCAAACTGACCTTTCCTTCTTCATAGCTCCCCACTTAATGCTGAGAAAAATTGATGACTCCTTTTTCAAATCCCAAGTCTTTATAAGATGTGGGCACAAATTAAACTGAGCTATGACCTTTGGGGTGATATGTGATTAAATTTTCAATGATTTTAGTAAGGAAGAAGAAATCATGTCTAATAATACTGCTTTGCTTATATGTTTATAATATGATATTAAGTCATTTGTTTATAAAGCCAAAGAGAATATTTATCAGAAATAGGACTTAAACCCATGTCTCCCTCCTGGCTACCTTTTTGCCAGCTGCTTTACTCTAAGAACTTAACCCTTTTATCTATTGAACTCCTATACTAAGACTGTGATTCTGATAATAGTATTATTATACATTGTCAATTATCTGTGAATCAGACTGGAGCAAACCTTACTGGTCTCCCAAGCCATTTTTTAAAAAATAAATCTACTGAACCCTTCCCCTTTCCAGGTACAAAATACAAAACACTGTCACAATTAACTCTTTGGGTGAGTCCTCCCAGCTGTTCTGATGGGGAGAAAGTATAATATAGTGAATTAGAGGGTGGATACTGGCGTCCAGAAGAAAAAGGACCAACCTACACTTCTAAATTAAACTACAGCAAGACTTTCTGCAAGTCATCTCACTTCTCAGTGTCTCGAACAGTTCCCTATAAATGTAAATAGTGGAGCTAGTATGGTTCTACATTGATAGAGAATGTCCTCACCAGGAGCTGAAATTACACTTCTGGTAAAATTGTTTTTAAAATACAGAAAAGTAGGCATACAAATATTATCATCCTAATTCTATAGATATAAAATAACACCTCAGCAATCTCAAGTGATTTGTTCAAAGTTGCACAATTGGTAAGGGGCACAGCCAAGACCCAAAGCCAGGTTTTTAACTGCCAAACACTTTTCTCACCACACTGTGGCTGCCTTGAAGAAAGCAAGAGACAATTGAAGCAGAAATTCATTTTGAGGAAAATCATTCGTTAGGTGATTCCCTACCTAATTTAGTGGCTTTAGGATTCATTTTTTATCTGGTTTTTATGAAGTTCATTTAAACTCCTGGATTTGTAGATATTCTGATATAGCTTTCATAGGATAATATTTGATTTTTTCTGTTGCAAAATAGAAAATTTTGTCAAATTGACAAAATGATCTCTTTATTGACTACAACACTTGTTGTTCTTTTACTTATTTGGGTCTATAGAAAAAAATACCACAGGTCCCTAGTACCTCCCAAATATTTTCTGAAATCCAAATACCTTGCTACCAGGTAGACTATGATAACTGGGCTAGGGCTTCTGGATCTAAATTAGTAGATTTCAAGCATATTCCTCCCAATTACCTTCTTTGAAAACCCATACCTGGTAATAAAGAATTTAAAAAGAGACAAACACAGTTTGATTAAACTAAACAAATGCATCTAGTCTAATAGTGTATGCAATGTCACACTGTTGCAAAGAAAGATGGAAGATTACTTTTCTATTTTTTTTTCAGAACCCATTATAACTACTTGGCAATCAATGTCATTTTTGTTATTCTTTCCACTTTCATTGCTTTAGCCACCATGGTGTTTTTCTAATTGTGTCTACTCTATTGTATATTAGTTCACATAAAACTTCTGATGGTTTTCTATTTTCTTCACATTCATTTAATCTTATGGTGTATATTCCATTATATTTATGTACAATGACTTGTTTTGGTTATTTACATATTAAATTGGCAACTGTTTTGTTTCTAGTTCTTTGTAGTTGCAATAAATATCATGTAATACATTTTCACTCAATTTGCTTTTTTTTTAATTAAAGTTAAACATAAAGTAGCATATTTCCTTTTTTTTCCCCCAAAGGACTAAGACTGGTTTATTAACTTCCTCTCCTCCCCAGATTCTACTCTTCTGTACTAGGATACATTCTTTACTAGGATATAGTACTTTTTAAGCATATTTTTATCCCTTATTGAAGTTTCTAATCTTTCCAACTCTCAGAACTTTCTCAGGCCATTATCTTTATTCTTACTTTGCTTCTCTATCTAAGCTCAATCAATCATTAGGCATTTTAACTCTATACTGTCCTCTTGGTCCTTGTTCTTTTGCCATGCTTCAGCCTGGAATTATTCCTATGACTGATCTCTTCTACTCCTACTCAGTGGAAGCTAGAGGTACTCTCACAACCATGCTAATTATATTACAAATCCATGGTATCTAGTCTGAACTGGGATCTCAGTGTAACAAAGCAAACTTTTTAGTCTTCTTTAATTCATTCCTTATCTCATTTCCACAGAAACTATTTTCCTTTTCTTCCTTCTTCAATATTATCATACTCCCTCTCCCTCTCCTTTTTTATATAAAAGAAAATGAGAAAAAAGAAAAAAATCAGCAAAATTAATCAACATATAGAAGGCATTAAACATAAATAATTTTCTTTAGTAATGGCTCCACTTCAACAAAGAATGGGGGAGGGAAGAATGACTTCTCAGCATCTATTTTGTTTTTAGTTTCTTCCATACAAAAGTGTTACCTTAAAAGTTTTACATTATATGGAGCCTTTATTTTTATCAATGATCTCCCTGAGGCATATGCATGACAGCAGAATCTCTAGGTTAAAGATTATGGACATTTTAGCCAATTTTATTTGCCCAATTACAAATTGTTTATAGTAGTTCATATATGATATACTATATATATATACATATATGTATTATATATATGAGCTTTGTCATCAGAGTATAAGATATTTCTGAGAATTGTTTCATTCATTGTACTTGTAGACCATCACTTAATGCAACACCTGCAGGTATATAGAGGAGAACTGAATAAATATTTGTTGATAATTATGACATACATTAGAAAAACAATCAAAGATTTAGAAATATTTAGGCACAATTTAGGTATTTCTCTTACAAAATTCTAATTGTTCTCATGGAAAACATTTTGCAAACATTAGATCACTAAAATGAGCTATTAATAACACCCCCTGAAATTACATTACATTAATTTCTGTATTTTGTTTGTGCATGTATATGTGTGTGTGTGTGTGTGTGTGTATATATCTACACATATGCAAATACAGTTTCTCCCAGTGAAAGCTCTTTAAAGGTCAGGTACTATTTTATTTTTTGTCTCTGTAATCCCAAAATGTGGCACAGGGCCTGTAGAATAGTAAGCTTTTAATAAATGCTTATTGCTTGACTGATTACTGAATGAATAAAATGCTATCTTTTATTGTGCATTATTGATGGCTTTACTCTACTTGCTCCAGAAACATTCTCAGGAACCTTTTATTTATATTTATATGAAAGATTTGGCCTTTCTATGTCTTTTATCATCACTCCTTTACCTACTTGATGAGAACTCTGGGCTATGGCTTAACTGGTTTAACTTGGAGTTTTAGTAGCTATCCTGAAGTTTTCTTCATAGTTTTAACCTTTGATTTACCTGTTCATTCTCTCTCTCTCTCTCTCTCTCTCTCTCTCTCTCTCTCTCTCTCTCTCTCTCTCTTTCTCTTTTCTCTCTTTCTTTATTTTTTCTCTCTTTCCTTCATATTTTCCTTCCTTCATTTTTTTCTATCTTCCTTTCCCTCTTTTCTCTCTTCTTCCTTCTTTCCCTCCCTCCCTCCCTCCTTCTTTCCTTCCTCCTTCCTTCCTTCCTTCCTTCCTTCCTTCCTTCCTTCCTTCCTTCCTTCCTTCCTTCCTATATGATCAATATTCATTCCATCTGGCATCATGTTTCTAGGTCTTAGCATGATCACATGATCAGCTTCCAGATCAGCATATATAATGAAGAGGTTGGATTATGTGACCTCTAATTTCCCTTCCAGTTATAAATCTTTGATACCATACTCCTTTTACAAGCTCAATCAGAAATTTAAAGTTCACAGCTATGCTTGCTCCACATTTGTCAACATAATTTCCCTATTATTGAATCTTCCTGAACCCTTTTCCTTCTTGGCTCTTTGTCCTTTAAAATTGTAGGCTTTGCTATTTCCACCTGCATCAAATATTCAAACTAATACTTACCGACATATCACCTCTCTAACTTTCTTTTTTGTGAGCATCTAAAAATAAAATCGACAGTACTGAGAAATAATTAGTTCAGGGTCCTCAAACTTTTTAAATAGGGGGCCAGTTCACTGTCCCTCAGACTGTTGGAGGGCCGGACTATAGTAAAAACAAAAACTTTGTTTTGTGGGTCTTTAAATAAAGAAACTTCATAGCCCTGGGTGAGGGGGATAATCGTCCTCAGCTGCCGCATCTGGCCCCTGAACCGTAATTTGAGAACCATCTACTCTAATTTCTTATCAAATAAGGAATATCCTGTACATTAGCCCATCAGGTATCTGGCTTTACTTTAGTACTTCCTGTGACAGCTAAGTCATTACTTTGTGAGGAATCCACTTAAAATCGCTATTTTGCCTATAATCATTCTAGTGTGATTCATCAAAACTTCCTTAATTGTAGCATAAATCATGGCAGATTCTATAAAACTGGAAAGTGCTGAAGTATGGGACCTGGCACAGTCTTTGTCTCCTAGTTGAAAACAAATATGGAGAGATTCACCACTAGATGGCAAATTCCTTGCGTATGGTAACCCATGAAAGTGATAAATACCTAAAATATTCATCGGTCTTGTGTGCTCCTGATTTGCATCTTCTGTTACAGTGCCTGAGTGGTTAAAAAAAAAAAAAAAAAAAAAGGAGAGAGAGAGAGAGAGATAGTGTTGTAAGAATCAAACACTTTTTAAAATCACCTATAAACATATTTTTAATATCACATTTTAAAAACGTAACCTATATTTAGCATTAAATGTGTTGCTCCAATTTATCTTCCACCAGACAGTTAAAATGATTTCCTGGAAGAAGCAAAATGGTGCAGTGAATGCCACACCAGACCTGGAGTTTGGAAGATCTAAGTTCAAATTCTGCTTCAGACAATAACTAGGTGTGTGTCATTCTGGACAATACTTAACCACTGTCTGCCTCAGTTTCCTCAACTGTAAAATGAGCATAATAAGAACATCTATATCTCAGAATTGTTGTGAGAATCAAATGAGATAATATTTGGACTGGCAAATATAGATTCTCAGTAAATGCTTTTTCCCATCTTCTCCTATTAAATAGGTATGGTTGCGTCACTCTGTCTTCAATAAAGCTGTGACCTCTGGGGTTAAATTTAAACTGATTTAGAGTCTTTCACAATTTTCACAACTTCACAAGCTATTTTTCCAGAATTATTATGTATTATTCCCATTTATATACTCTGTGGCTCAGCTAAATTAGCCTTACCATTCCTAACATAGTATATTTCTCATCTCTCTCTTGAACTTCTTATTCCCTATGTCTGGAATGCCTCCTTTTAATCCTTTACTTCTTTGAATGCTTAATTTTCTTCAAAGTCCAGATCAAATGCCACTCTCTACCCTCTTCAACTTCCAAAAAATTCTTTGAATTTATTTTGAATGTATTATTGATTATTGGTTGTTGTCGCTATATTAGTGACATTATAATAACAAAATAATCACTAATTACAGTCAAGTTACAGTGTGTCCAACTGTGGCAAATCAGACCATTATAAATTCGGAATTCATCTTGCATTTCTTTTGAGCTACTTCAATTTTTCTTTGCTCATAGAGAACAGTACCTCTTTAATTTTGGCATGCTGGGAGGTCTTATGCCAGTGTATCTCATGTCAAGTAATCAATTCTGATTGTTATTGTATGGGATAAATTGAATGAAGACTTCTCATAAGGATGTCACTTCGATCAATGTCCTAATTGTGCCTTGAGACATTGCAATAACAGGTTGAGCTATATCTAAAAACTGCCTGTGTTCAATTATTTTAAGTAAACAAACATTTCCCTCTTGTCTTCCCTGCCTTGCATATTTCATTAACATTTAAGTACCTCATACAGTAAAGTGTGTTCTGGGGGCCCATATTTAGTCTCTAGGTAAATTAGAACTCTCGAGCCTATGAGAGAAAAGGTCAGAAGGCAGGGTAAGGGCTTATGATTAGGGTCTATAAAATTTTGTGTTTGCAGTTTGCACTTTTTACTCCTCTACTGCCACCTTGGTTTTGGGGAGTTGTCCTTTCTCACAAGATCTTTTTGCTTTTCTTACTCAGAGTATCTGATTTTAATTTGGGTTCACTGTCCCACACAGCTTTGTACTGAGTAAAGAGGCAATATGAATGAACTTCCATAAAGTTAAGAAGATCTGTGTTCAAATGCTATCTTTTTTTACTTACAAGTGGTGCTACAAGGAGTGAAGCCCTCAGTTTCCTCACTATGGTCCCCAAAGGACTATTTAAACATAAATTGCTGAGAAAATGCCATCTGAATGGGAAAAAGCAGCTTCCTCACCCTGAGTTCCCTACATTAATGAGAGCTGCACTTAACAAAAGCATATAAAATAATTACTTGTTAGGACTGATAAAAATATTCATTTGACTTAATTCATGGATAAATGAAAATGTTTCCTAAATTAAAAATAACATGTACAATGCAGAATACATTATAAAAGTAATTTTCATATTCTCCTGTAAATCCTACCCTTCCCTTCCAATCCCAACTACCCTACGGGCCTTGAAGTTTCTATATACAGACATTATTTGGTAGAAAGAAAGGAATACTAAAATGGAACCTTAGGTGCCTTTTGCTCTTCTGTGTTTTAAAAATGAGTTTAGCTGCTTTTTTTCAAATCATAAATATATTTATTCCCAGGCTCCAACTCTGCACACCAAATTTTTCTTCATTGCAAATGTTTATTTGGATATTACCAAGATTTAAAAATAAAGTTTATTACAGAATCTTAACAAACATATATCAATTAACTGGTACTGTAAATTAGTTTCTATCTTGGTAAATACCATTTTAAAAGAAAACTATCCAAACTATTGTAGAAATCTTTTTATCAAATCTATTTGACACAATCTAAAACTGCAGTGAGAATACATGAATATAGAATTGTGTTGAGGGCCCATCTTTGCTTCTTATAAGACAGTGATCTGGGAATTAGGGATTCAGTTGTGAAAATGGTCCATTAGTTTTAGAAAGAAGAGAATTCTTTTCCTATGATTTTAGGTGATTTAACCTTGCCAGCTCCACATTGCAAAACAATAACCTCAAATGCATAGCTTATTAATGATGACTTTTTGTTTGTTTGGGGTCTGTGATTTCATCATTATGGGCAATGCTTAGGATGAACACTTCATACACTAGTATCGATTGGCAAATCATTTTTTTCTTACAGCCTTAAAACAGTTAGCTGAGTTGATGAAGATTCACCTAGGGTCATAGAAACAATATGGATCGTAGCCTGAACAATACAGAACTATCTTGAACCAATTTTTCTTCCTGCCATGACTATCCTTTAAACATTTTTGCCACACTGTGACATTTTGTTTACAAAAAATTGCATATTATATCAGTTCTGTAGGCCAAATGGATCATCACATGAGTTACTAATCTTTCCTGATTCCTGAAGTGAATACTTCTAAATATCTTAATCATTTTATGTTATTAAAGAGCTAAAGAAAAGATTGGTTACTAACACATGTAATGCTGAATTAATTGCTTCCCCAAAATACAAAATCTGTCAATACAGGAGTGACAGAAATGGAGAAACTTGTTTCTAGTTTATAGGCTTATTTATCAGCTAATCAGTCAAGAAGCATTTACTTAACTATTCAATAGTAATATGAACTACATTCTGTACTAAATTCTGGCAATATAAATAAAGGGGAATATTTATGTTTGTATATATGTATGTATCTATATCTATGGTTCCTCTTCTTGAGGAGTTTATAAAAGTTTACAACTTTTTCAAATGGTTACATTTCAAAAGATTTCATTTATTTTGTGTTTTTGTTATAGCTTCACAAATAAGGTTTAAAAATATATAGATTGATTGTTTTGCCTAATATCAAAATAGTGCTTGGTTTTAGGCTTTAATAGTAATGGTTGTTCAAGGAATAGAATCAGACTCACTGTTCTGAATATGTGTGTGTGTGATTATTGTGATTATTGCTATTATTTGTCCTTTGTATTCTAAGAGGACCAATAACATCATGATGTTGGGCTCAAATTACAATGTGTTAAACTGTGGTTGATCAGTCCAATAGAGGCTCACAAGGTTCTACCACAGGTCAGGCACAAATAGTCTGTTCAAATGTTTGAGATGTTAGTCATACATCTCACATTTCCTTTTTGCTGCTGCAATTCTGCTTTGCTCATAGAGCACAGCACTTTCTTTGATTTGGGCATGCCATGCTGGGCAGTCCTGTATCAGTGTCTCACATGCCTCACAACTGATATTAAAATTCTTCTGAAAGAACGAAAAGGGGCACCAAAGTCAGCCACTGCACTGATGGCAAACTATTTAAGTTGAAAAACCACAAACTAATACATATAAAGTAAAATATATCATGTTGCATTTAGCAATTTTGAATATTTCTCATTGGATCTTAATGATTGCATTATACTGAAAAATCCCTGTGTATATTATTTTTATATGTTAAAAAAGATTAATATTGTGTTAGGGCATGATTTGTACCATAATCTTTAATCTTTTGTGACAATTTCATTATATATCATATTATTTATATATATATATTATATATATACACACATATAAATATACTACTTATAATTTTGAAATCTTGTTTTTGCCATCATTAATATATAGGACATGAGTTCTCTATCGCAGTGAGATGGTACAGTGGATAGAATGTTGAGTCTGGAGTCAGGAAAACCTGGATTCAAATTTGGCCTCAGACACTTACCAGCCAAGTAATTTTGGGTAAGACATTTGAACCTGCCTGCCTCTGTTTGCTCATCTGAAAAATGAACTAGAGAAGGACATGGCAAACCATTCCAGTATCTTTGCCAAAAAATCCTCCAATGGGGTCATAAAGAATCAAATATGACTAAATGACCAAAAAAGAAAGGGCAAGAATTCAGGAATAACATTTTATGGGAAGTTTCTGAGAGTTGCTTTGCAATAATTTAGACTTTTTATATTAATGGAGAAAGCAACATGAAAATAACTAAGACCATAAAAATATGTACAGAGTTGATGAACAATAACTTTGAAAGAGAGGGCATTGGCAGCTATGGGAGTAGGAAACAACCCCTGAAGAAGGTAAGGTTTGAATTGAGTATTGAAAAAAGCCAGGGAAATTAAAAGTGAGAGGTGAGGAGGGAAAGCTTTTCTTCCTCATTTCCAGTGTAGGGTAGAACCTTTGCAAAGGTAAAGTCATAAAAAGTGAACTTATGTGTAATAACACATAAGACTTCAATTATCTTCTAGGTCATTTTGGATAACATGCTACTCCGAATGGCCAATTTTATTGTTGTTTTGAGTTATTTCTGCTTTGTTTGACTCTTCCTGACCCCATTTGAAATTTCCTTGGCATGGATGCTGGAATGGATTGCCATTTCTTTCTCCAGGCAATTTCCTAGATGAGCAAAAAAGAAAATAGATTTAAGTGACTTGTCCAGGGTCACAAAACTAACAAGTGTCTGAGGCTGGATTTGAACTCATGAAGATAAACTTTCCCAATTTCATGCCCAATACTCTATCTACTGTGTCATTTAGTGCCCTATGCATATTAAGGAGGATCTGGAGTCAGAGGGCCTAGGTTTAAATCCAGCCTCTGACGATTACTCAGATGACCTTGGTCCAGTTAATTAACTTCTCTGTATCCCACTTTCCTCATCTACAAAATAATAAGGCTGAATTGGATGATCACTGATAGCCATTGTAGCTTTAAATCTATATTCTCCCTCCTTTTAGTAAAAAACAAGGCTTGTTGATGTGTTTTTTTTTTTAAATATACCTTAATTAAGCTTTTCTTTATAACAAAGGGGGGAAGGGAAGTTTATAATAAACAAAATAAAACACTTGATCCTGAACATTCTGCTGGACACATGACAATCTTCTGTTTTGTTTTGTTTTGTTTTCTGTCTGTTTTCTAAAACACATGTAAAATAAAAATATTTTTAAAAATTTAAAAATACTTGGCAGCAATAGCATTTGATAATAGATGCACTAGGTTGCAACCTAAGACCCCTTTTTCTTTTAATATTCTTTTCATTGATATTATTTTAGAAATTTTTGTGTTATTTTCCTGCTTGTGTTTACTTCAATCTATCTCTATTCTTACAAGATTCCGCACCTCCCCTCCCCATCCCTGCCAGGATCCTTCTTATTTGTTATTATTTTTACAATGCAATAATATTTGATTATATTCCCATATCACAATTTATTCTTTCATTGATCAGTCAATGGATATCCTCTTTGTTCCCAGGACTTTCTTGTTTCTTGAAGTACTGCTACAAAAATTATGAAGTTTTTCTTTCTCTCTTTAACCCTTTGAGATATATGTCCAGCAAAAGTTCGTGTCAAATGTTATTGATCGTTTTCTTTCTTTTCTCATATAATTCCAAATGGTTTTCCATAATGACTGGACCAAAATTTATGTTTTGTGAAAGAAATCTACAAATCCCCTAGACAACAGAAAAGAATCATAGCAGTATCAGGAATGCAGTATATCTTGCCACCTGTGAAGGACCTCTGATATCCAGACAGATCATGATCATAATCATAATAACTAGCATTTAAATGACATTTTTAGGTTTCTATGAGATAGGGATTATTATATACATCTTACCAATGAGGAAACTGAGTCTAAGAGAGGGGATATAACCTATCCAAGGTCATATAACTTGCAATTGACTGAGGCAAAATTTGAATTCAGATCTTTTTTACATAAGGGCCAGTACTCAGGCCACTGTGCCACTGCATTGGAGGATGCAATGGAGATTTCATCTTTACCCCCATTTTAAAGGAGTCATAAGAATAAGAGGATGATTCTTTGTAGAAAGTACTAGTTTGGAATTTAATTTAAATTTTTAAAAGTTAGGAACTTAGAACTCTAAAACCCATTTGAAGATAAAATATTCTATGTTTGTTCTAAAAACATCATAAAATACTATATAAAATATCTATTGTATATATGCAAATATATTTATATATAGTATGTACAGAAATATGTTTCTATATGTATATGTTTCTATATATACATATATTTATTTATATATGTGTGTATATATACACATTGTTGGAAAAATTCACATCAATGCAATCATGATTATATACTCACATATATTCATAGAATGTACATATGCATATATACTTTTTGAAGGCCATATAAACATATATTTGTGTATGTGCACAGTTGCATGTATTTGTATGTATTATTTACATATATGCATGCACACATTTACATCTATGTATGTTTGCATTGTGTACACCACATATTTATAAACATGTCCACACACATGTGTATATGTATATATATGTGTGTGTGCATGTTTACATATGTATATATACATTTATATTTGTATGTGTAATATATGTTACTGTATGTATATGTGATTTTGAAAAATTATTTAAAGTGCTATTAATAATAATAATAATAATGGTAGAATTTTAAAAACTCTTTCTGTGTTCTAGGTTCATTAGTAACAACACTTCCTATTTATGTAGCAACTTTCCACACAGAGCCAAAAGTGCTTTTTTTGGGTATTGCTTAATGAAGTCTCATACCTACCCCAGGAAAAAGGAAACAGGAGGAGGAACTTATTATTATCTTGTTTTTCAAGTACATGGAAAGAAGAATTTGTAAATTAGTGGGCTAAATTGGCAACCAAGAATGTACAAACTCTTAATTTGATTTTGTCACTTAGTTTTCCTTGCAAATTTCTGGGATTGGCTTTGTTTATTTTTAAAGAGACAGAGGGTCAGAATATCTTTTATTATAATGAGGCTTCAAAAGTTCATTCCCCATCCATCAGTCAACAGATAGTATATAACATTGAAGAGGTGTAACATTAAAGAGTGGAATGCTGTAGAAGGTAATTTCATCTTGGGAGTTTAGGTATCAAAGAATCCCATATATTTTATTGCAGGTTATTTTGGCATGGCAATGACCTCAGGTCATTGTTTGTGGTTCTGAAAATTTTGGCTATTTTGGAGCTTTTTGAGGTCCATATAGATTATGTATAATAGTTTGCCCTTGCTCTAGACATGGTCTATTATAAAACCTGAGACCTCCCCTCTTTAGAATTTTTTGTTACTGAAATCTTCTCTCCTGGAAATGTTCAAATCTGAACTACACTCAATTTGACTCTACTGGTCAATCTCTAATACTTCTCTTTCTGATATAAATAGTAAGAAACAGATTAGAGTATCTGATAAAGAATCTCATGTAAAATCTTATGCCCTGCTCTATGCTGCTGAAATTCCATAATTTGTAAACTCAGGTTTCTGCTCGATCAATGTAGAAGGAGTGATGGAAACTTAATATAACCTGGACTGCTTTCTGTCTGTGTACACCACACCCACACCCACACGTATATGTATGTGTATATATGTATATATGCATTCATATGTCTTTATGTATCTATGCACACATATACATACAAATACATGCATATAGGCACACCAATGTGTGGTGTGTATGTATGTATGTATGTGTATATATATACATATACACATGTCCATCTACATTGTTGGAAGAAGTCACTTCAATGCAATTATGAATATACACCCACATATTTTCATAAAGTATATATTCTTTTTTGAAGCGCATACAAACATATAGTTGTGTACATGCATGTTTGCATACATTTGTAGGTATTCACACATATATTTGCATTATGCACTCACATTTTGCATCTATGTATATTTGCATGTATTTGCATATGCATATATTACATATATGCAAAAGTTACTACATATATATTTACTCTCCAAAATATTCTATTCTTTATTTTTATAGCCTCCTTCTCTTTAATAGTTACTGACTCTTGAAATGGACAAATCTGTCATATTGGTGATACAAATAATATCAGATCAGATTTGACCTTAAGAAATGGAAAACAAGTAAAAACTTATAAAGCATGATTTGAGGGGACAGACAGGTCCCCAGTTCTAAGTATTATCTGTTACTCCATTATTACAATTACATTCCTTTGAGTCTTGAAGATTATTTTGGTCTTCAGAAATTCTCTTTTTAAAAGCAGATATCCTGGGAGGGTAAACAGCTGCTAGATGACTTTTCAAAGCAATTCCGTAGATATTTTCTCTTCCTATCCCTCTAACCCTCAACCACAAAGTATGAGTAATTCTGATCCATAACCCCATAAGCAAAGACTGGATGGGAACCCACTTGAAAGAGCCCTTGATTTTGAGTCAATCCAAATCAATTAATTTGGACCAATTAATTAATCAACCAGCGTTTGTTAAGTATCTGTTAAAGTCCTGCTGTTATACTTAGTAGCATGCTAGGTAGTGGGAAGACAGACAAAGATAAAATAGTCTTTGCCATTAAGAAGCTTATCAAGGAAGATAACATTCTCACCTTTTAAGTGTATTCAAAATATATTATATGGTATATAGAGTGCTGAACATGAAGTCAGAAAGAACTGAGTTTGAATCCAGCTTTAGACCTTTACTATTTATATGATTCAAGGTATGTCACTTAATTTTGGGGGGCCTCAGTTTGCTTATATGTAAAATGAAGGGGTTAGACTTTCTTATCCCCAAGATTCTTTTCAGCTTTACAGCTATGATTACACACACACACACACACACACACACACACACACACACACTACTTAACAACTCTATGACTTTATTACCATAATATTCCATAGTGAATTTCTTGAGAAGAATTTTTTCTTTTTTTTAATTTCCAATTTTTAGCACAGTAATAGGTGTTAAAATGCTTAAATTTATTAGGTATTAGCTCTTAGCTTCTTCACCTCTTAAATGGAAGGGATGGACTCATCATTTTCTAAAATTGTTTCCGTTTTTTAAAGCCTTAATATCTATAGCAAATCGAATTTTTATTCATTTATAATTTGCAAGATATTCTTATATTTGGGGGCTATTAAATATTTTTCCCAAAAGCTAGGACAAATGTTTTTGTCCTGTGCTGTTTACACTTATGATTTCTTAAAGTATAACTCTGAAAAAATTTCTTAAAAAGATTCATTGTGTTTCAGAGGCTCATAGTGTTTATTACTCCACTATTCCTTTAAACTCAAATCACTCTGATTTTCAATGAGTGGCTAATAATAATCCTTTGCCCAAGCCTCTGTGGCTCATTGTTTGTTTAGGTTTTGAGGCTTAGACTGAGTGTAAATAGCAATTGTCTTCTGTTCTGGCCAGAAACTCTGAGGGTCTTCTCTCCTAGATTGCTATTTTGTGATAGTAAATTAGGTAAATTTTTTGTCTCAATTCTTTTTGTTTAAATTCTGAAATTAAGAAATAAAACAACCATTTCCATAATATAGTAGAATAGAAAAAAGATAATTGCATATGTGTTATATACAACTTGTTACTCCTTTTAAATATATAAGAAAATTGCCATGTAACTTCCTCCCCTTTTTTTCTTCCCTTCCCCAACCAGTCTTTGCCCTAGACATGGCTACTCTTAACCACGAATAAGTATATATGTAAAATCACTCTATACATACTTCTATTTATCAGTTCTTTCTCTGGTTGCAAAGAATGTTTTCCCTCATATCATAAATACCCATAATTTGGGTATTTATAATAGTCAGAATAACAGCTGTTCAAAATTGTTCTCAAAACAATATTGCTAATAATGTATACAACATTCTCTTGATTCTGCTCATTTTAATGCTTTTTTATGTAAGTCTATCCATGTTTTTCTAAGATAATTGAGCTCATCATTTCTTATAACATAATAGTATTCCATCACAATTATGTGCCACAATTTGTTCAGCCATTTTCTAATTCTTACCTAGCCCTTAGTCACTGAATGGACTTTGCCTCAGACAGAGACCTAGGAAAAAACTTGATTTACAAAGATCAAGGTCACCAACAGCGTCTTGTGCATCACAAATCATCTTGATTTTTGTGTTATCACTGGACTTTGATGACTCTGGAGGACAGTGGGTGGCTGATGACTTTGGCAGTTCTGCCTTACTTAATTCCAATTCATGAACAGATCAAGACATCACTCTCGTGATGCTATCACTTTTCTTTGAGAAGGAAGAACACCAAAAATTCCCATGGCATTTTGGTCCCACATGAATCGTGATTTTTAAAGACATGCATTGGATTTTCTCACATGCCTAATTAACCTACTCTAAAAACAATTCCAAAAGAGAAATTTTGAAAGTATTTTTGTATTTAGCCTCTTCATAAAGGGGAAAATACTCATTTGGAAGCCCAAGTTCTGTTAGTATTTTTAATAAAGGTTTTTTCCACTTACTTTAAAATGACACCTCTAAGGTACTCTAAAACAGTAACACATTCATTAAACCAAACCTTTTGCCTGACTAAAGAAAATTTGTCTTTTTAAATGATCTTTTTCAGTGTTTTTCATTTTATATACAATAATGATGCTTTTGAGCTGCAAATTACATTGAAATTGTGTTCAAGTCCACTAGCAGCCTGATGTTGTGCTTTATAAACATGGTAATCTAACCATTAGTAGAAATTATCATTTAAAAAAATGAATGTTATTAAGTTGACATGCAGCTGCTTCAATCATATACCGGGAGAAATATAAACAGTGTTAAATTTAATGCTTGGCATGAAGCTTTTGTAAACACAGTGTGGATGTGACAATCTCTTGTTGATGGATTCAGTAGGGCACACTGAATTGTGAAAATAGCACCATTATGATGTTTTCTTCAGAGGCTGATGACTTTCACAAAATCTCAATTAATCCCTGGATGTTTCATTGTCAAAGCTGTAGCCAGGGCAGGACAATGGGGTCTTTTCCTCGTCACTTGTTTGTTCATTCATTTGTTTAATCTTGTAAAACTTAAATTTTTGCATTTTGTTTTTATACTATAATTATTAACCCTTGAATCCTTCCCCACTGCTTTTGCTTTCACACTGAAAAAATATTTAAACAAAAGCAACCACTGTAGCATAGATTTCACTTAATATGGTATAATCTGCATTTCATGTCCATAGTTCTTATTTCTCTACCAAGAAGTAGTAAGTATGTGTCATTATCACTTCTTCAGGACTGAGATTGTTCAATAAAATTAATCAGAGAAAGACTTATTTAGCATTATAATTGGTCACATTATTACATTATTGTGATTCTAGTTTCTTCAGTTTAGGATGTCAATTTTTTTTTTTTTGGTATTTTTTATTCTCATGTATTTAGTACCCCCCCAAATATATGTAAAAACAATTTTTAGCATTCATTTTTTAAAAATGTTGAATTCCAGATTCTCTCCCTTCCTTTTTCCCACCAACATTTAAAAGGCAAGGAATTCAAAGTAGGTTATACATATGGAGTCATGCAAAATATTGTTGTAAAAAAAACCACATAGACAAATGAAACAAAACACCAAAACTCTCAAGAATAATAAAGTTGAAAAAGCATGCTTCAATCTGTATTTGGATGCCATCAGTTCTTTCTCTGAATATGGATAGCATTTTTCATCATAAATCCTTCAGATTTATCTTGGATTATTGTATTGCTGAGAATAGCTAAGTCATTAACAGCTGATCATCTTACAATGTTGTTGTTACTTTCAAAACATTTCACTTTGCATCAGCTCATGGAAGTCTTTCCAAGTTTTTCTGAGAAAGAATAGCAAAATTTAAAGGATGCTGACAAGCACATAATCCTACAAAAAAGCACTTTATTTTGGCATCTAGTTAGCAAGACTAACTTACTGGATGGTATTTCCTCATTCTTACGATGTACTGCAGATGAGATTTTCTATTTTTCTCCTATAATTCCCAGAATCAGTGACTACGTTATATTCATATCTCCTCTCCAGCTGAATTTGTTTTTAACAACTGACTTGAGGGTGGGTTTCCTGCTGATTATTTTAGGCGTGGGTTGTGGTGGAGATTTGTATAAGAGACAAGAAATGCTAATTTCAGCTAGACTTGTTAACATATGAAGAAATGGGACAATTTTGATACAAAGCAGGAGAAACACAAATTATGTAATTTCTTCCCCTCTCCCCATTATCTTACCAGCATTTGATTGGTTGGCACTTTTAGAATAAGATGATTAAATAACCAATAACTTCTATTCACTCTTAATGAAAATGATTTTTATAACTGTATAAAAGATATGTCCACCTTGCCACTTTCTCTTTAATTCTGGTAGTAAATGAGACTTAAGTGAAGTTTTCTCAAAAAATCTATGAGATAGAGTAGGTCAGACCTTAGGCCTAAGTCACATGATTCCTATTCCCAGAGGTCTGTGGGTCAGGTCAGGCTGTAAATCCAGGTTGTAGGAAGTCAAGGCCTGGAGGTCTCGGGGGTAAAACCTAGGTCTAAGTTTCAGGAAGTGATGCGATCCACAGGAAGTGAGATCATCCACAGGAAGCAGACAACATTGGTGATCATTGGTCAATGATGGTTACTTCCGTTTAGTCTATCCAATGAAAAGACTTGGGGCTTTGTGATGACCGTGTATTTAAAATCAGCCGGAGTCAGGAACTCAGGTGAAGGGAAAAATCTTCAATCTTTATTCTTTTTGAGGTGAAGGGGGATTGCGATAGCAATATAGGCAGCTGCGACAGGAAGCCAGCCAGCAGAGGTGAAGGGGGATTGCAGGTGAAAAGGGGATTGGAGATGAAGGGTGGTCATGATAGCAATGTGAGCAGCTGCAACAAGATGCCAGCCCGCAGTCTCTCCTTCCGCTTCCCTTCCCACTCCCTTGCTTCCACCCACCAAAATCGTCATTTCCTAAACAACACATCAGGACTTGCACAAAGAGAGGGCGGGGGCCATTCTTTCTCCGAGCTTATATATTAATAGAGTATGGTCCATTTACTATTTAGCCTCAAGTGCTTGGGACCTCAGTGCATCAACTCAAGCCTCAGCCCATTACATCTCCCGCTTTCTTTTGTTTTAGAACACAGGTGGTCATGCCATCCCTGACTCCTCAGGGAGGTCAGAGCCCCCAATGGGAGGTGATCACACCCTCCCTGACTTCTCAGGAAGGGAGATGAAAAGCACCAAAGGGAAGTGGGGATTGCTAGTAGGCTTCTGGGCTGAAGGGTCTTATTATGCACAAGCCCATCAGCATGGGAGGTATTACACAAGCACATAGCAACAATGCAGAGGCTATTAATGATGACTCTCCCCACAGTCAGTGCAGGCTTGATGTGGTGTAACAAACATGAATTATTCACTCAATTAACGGTATAACAAACAATATAAATTAACATGGTATTGTAAAAGATTGCCAGAAGTCCTAGAAGGAGAGTATGTAGACAGCAGTCACACATACACCTTCTTCAGCAGCCAAGAGATAGTCCAAAACCAATCTATTGTCCATTGATTCACATGTCAGGGAATCCAATGATCCCCCCAAGTTTTTGAAGTCCTGCAAAAGTCTTTTTATGTGTTGGGGAATCCAATGATTCCAGCAGATTTTGAAGTCCTGTAACAGTCTTATCATTTCTCAGAAAATCCAATGATTCCTGAGGATTTTCAAGTCCTACAACAATCTTATCATGTCTTAGAGAATCCAATGATTCCTGAGGGTTTTGAAGTCCAACAATTTTCTATGTCCATGACTCAAACGCCATAACTGCCACGCTCTTTCAATGGTGAGCACAATCAGCAACAGAACCACCAGGTATTTCTTGGGTCTTCTCCTTCGTTTCAAGGGTCTGCTTCAGCTCTCTGTGATGGACAAGGCAAATACGGCTCGTTGGCACTCATCTGATTCCTTCTCCACCTGTAGAGATATAAGCAAACCCTCTCCCCCGAGCAGTTAGCCTATCTGGTCGCTTCCATTCACCACTTTCTGGGTCTCTCCACATCACCTGGTGATTATCTAAAGATAGTGAAGCTGCTGGAACTGGACACTGACCTTCCGGTGGGTTATAAAACCTGTCTGCCAGAGCCAGTGCATCTTTCTCAAAAATCAAGAAGTTAATAGTATAAAGGCCTAGATTTAGAAGTTCTCTAGGGTTACCTGTGATTCCCCCTTTCTTTTGTTTTTGGAGCAGCGTCTTAATGTCTGTTTCTCCTTTTACTATTTGCCTGTCCTTGAGGATTAAAAGGTATGCCAGTGGTGTGTAAAATCTTATACTGTGCACAAAAGTGTGCAAAATGTTTGGAGGTGTATGCAGGACCATTGTCTGTTTTTATTGCTTGTGGCACACCCATAATGGCAAATGCTTGTGTGAGGAATTCAGTGACCACTCGGGCTGTCTCTTTTGCTGCTGGTATTGCAAAAGTGAATCCTGAAAAGGTGTCTACCACAACGTGGATAAAAGACAGACGACCAAAAGATTTATAATGGGTCACATCCATTTGCAGATTTCATTGGGTCTCAAACCACGAGGGTTCTTCCCTGGAGGCAGTGTAGGAGTGTGGAAAGGAAGGCAAGCCATATAGGCTTTTACTATGGTCCTAGCTTCCTCTCTTGTTATTCTAAATTGTAAACGTAAAGCTCGAGCAGCCTGATGATATTTAGAATGAGATTCCTGGGATTCTTGGAATAAAGGAGTATTGACCAACATAGATAGAAGGCTATCTGCCTTTGAATTACCATCAAAAATGGGACCTGGATGTCCACTATGAGAGTGGACATGCAAAATATAAATCTTACCTGGATGCTTTCTCACTTGCTCTTGAAGTTTCTTAAAGAACTGATATATATTAGAGGCTGCAAATTTTATTTGGGCTGTGGCAATTCTTTGTACCACACCTACTGAATAGGCCGAATCAGATATTATATTTATGTCTCCTGGATAATAATTAAGGGCTAGAATGATCGCATACAATTCATTCTGCTGAGTGGACTGAAAAGGAGTTCTGACTACTCTCTTTATAGTTAAGTCATGAGAGGATACAGTGCAAATGTTCTGTTTGGATGCATCTGTAAAGATAGTTGGTCCTTTAAGAGGAACTTTAGAAACTTTTTCTTCAAGAATGCATCGCCAATTATGTAATAGTCTGGTTATCTTTAATGGAGACCTGTGTGTAAAATTTGGAACCATGGCTAATAAAATTTGCCACTCTGGGATGGTCTCACAGGACACATTAATTTGTGTATTGGTGTAAAAAGTGTATATCTTGTCAGGTCTTGTCCCAGATAATTGTACTGCTTGCTTAATGGCTTTTAATAAAATTCTAGCCACAAGTGTTGGGTAAGGAATAAGGCTTTGTTCTGGTTGTGCCGGGAGGTTCACTCACTCTATCACACTGTCTCCTTGATGAAGGACTGCTGTGGGTGCCTCTTGTGTGGCAAAAACTGCTATTTCCAAGGGTTTTTGAGTGACTCTTTCAATCACATTGGATAAAGCCAGTTCAACTTTTCTCAAAGCCTCTTGAGCTTCTTTTGTAAGCTGGTGTGGTGAATTTAAAATGTCATATAATGGTTGTAACTGATAGGGAGTCAATCCTAACACTGGTCGCATCCATTGGATATCTCCTATCAATTTCTGAAAATCATTTAAGGTGTTTAGCTTCTCTGTTCTTAAAGACAGTTTTTGTACTGTAAGCACCTTAGGGTATACTTAGTATCCTAAATATTGAAAAGGAGCATGTCTTTGAATTTTCTCTTCAGCTATGTATAGTTTGTAGTATCTTAGTGTTTCTATGGTCTTTTGTATACATGCTTCTAGCATTTGTTCCTCAGGTGCACATCCCAATATATCATCCATATAATGTAATAGCATAACTTTTGGAAATGCTTTTCTTACTGGAGCAAGAGCAGCAGCAACATACATTTGACACATAGTGGGGCTGTTTTTCATTCCCTATGGCAAAACTGTCCATTCATATCTTTTATAAGGCTCAGCTAAATTAATGCTGGGCACTGAAAAGGCAAATCTTTTCATATCCTCCTTATCCAGAGGGATAGAATAGAAACAATCCTTAATATCTATAACCCAAAGAGGCCATTCTCTAGGCAATTGAGTAGGAGATGGAAGTTCAGCTGAAGAGTTCCCATAGTTTCCATCTGTTCATTCACTTGTCTTAAATCAGTGACCATCCTCCATTTTCCAGATTTCTTTTTTACAACAAACACTGGGGAATTCCAGGGACTTAGAGAAGGTTGTAAATGCCTTTGTTCAAGCTGCTCCTGTACTATATCTAATAAGGCCTCAATTTTATCTCTACCTAAGGGCCACTGTTCTATCCATACTGTTGTATCAGTTTTCCATTGGATAGGAACAGGTGAAAATGTTGGCAGGTCTTCAACAGAGCCCTGCTTAAAAAACCGAAGTACTCATTTTTAACCCTAATTGCTGTAAAACGTCTCTCCCCCATTGATGGGGATTTTTTCAACTATAAAAGGAGTAAAAACTCCTGTTTTGACTTCAAAAGTCCTCTCATAGGGGCAGCACTAACTTCAGCTGCTATTGATCCTCCTATGCCAGATATGTAGGTGTCTGCTTTAATCTTTGGCCAATGACTGGACCAATTGGCACCTCTAATGACTGTACGATCTGCACCTGTGTCTACCAATCCTTCTAATGGTATGCCATTTATATACATTGTGAGCATAGGTCGGTCAGTTGTTACAGCTGATGTCTAGTATATTCCTGGATTTTGTGGTCTGGAGTCAGAATCTGGGTGACTACCACCAGGTTTCTTAATAGGATTCTGTATGAGTAAACCTGATGCTACTACTTCTCCTGGATGATAAGTCACACATTGTCTCCCTGTATTAGTGACTGGGATATTATCTACACATTCCCCAGTTTCCCACATCAGTGTGTGGATGGACACTGTTTTGTACGTATAAAAAGGAGGTGAAATGATCAAGCCTACTGTGCCTGGAGGTAAGGGATCCATAGGCTGGAGAGGAACAGATTTCACCTCTCCAGGGGTAATCTCAGTTGTCCCAGCTGCATACAGCTCTATTCTCCCCAATTGTAATTCCTTTCTCCCATCAGGTTGCTTTCTGGCTGGTTGATTGTGTAATCCCCTTCTCCCATCATATGGCTTTCTGGCTGATTGGTCATGTCTGGGGACTGAGATTGTAGGCACTCTCTAGGTGCATCATTGGCTGCCATCATGCCCCAAGTGTTTTTTGTCTGGGGCCCTGGGGCTAGGCCCCTCATCCTATTTCCCTGAATCTGTCTACATTCTGAGGCCCAATGGAAGCCTCTGCTGCATTTTGGACATGGGGTATTGGGTCTTGTTCTCCCATCCTGTTTTCTCATTCTGTCTCTATACCAACACTGAGCTTTCAGATGCCCTACTTTTCCACACTGAAAGCATTGATGGATCTCTCTGGAAGTCCCTTGCCAGGAGGGACTCTGTCTTCCCATGTTGGGATTTTGGGAAGTCTGCACCATAGCCTGGGTATAAAAGGCATTTGTGCCCACTGTGGCACAGCATCTTATGAGCTCCTCTAAAGGAACATCCTTGTACAGTCCTAGTATAATTCTTCTGCAAACCTCATTAGCATTTTCCTTAGCAAGTTGCCTTATCAAAATGTCTGTTACTGCATTTTCCCCATTTGTTCTTGTGATAGCTGTCTGCAAACGTCCCACAAAGTCAGCAAAGGCTACATTTGGCCCTTGTGTTATTTTTGTGAAGGCCTCACCCTCGTCATCTTCATTGTGGAGAGAAGTCCACGCTTTGATAGCATTAGCAGCAATTTGATCATATGCTGCTATGGAATAATTAATGTGTACTGCAATGTCTGCATAGGAACCTACACCTGTTAGTAGGTCACAGGTGATTGCAGCATGAACTCCACTTTGACTATTTTGTTGGGCTTGTATCCTACAGAGCTCACTATATTCAGAAAGCCACAAGTAGTTTTGTCCAGGTTCTAGGCATAACCTTGCTATAGATTTCCAGTCATTAGGGGTTAAGACTTCAAAAGCCAAATTCTGTAATAACATTTTAACATAAGCTGATGTAGCCCCAAAAGAGTGCAAGCCTTTTCCAGGTCTTTGAGGATTTCTATATCAAAAGGAGCATATCTTCTGCTTTCTTGACCTGAACAGTTAAACTGTTAAATTACAGGAAAAATGTGATGTTGAAATTCCGTTACATCTCTCCCTTGGGCTTTGGCCTTAATTAGTCCCTTTTGCAATCTAGTCAGAGGAGCAGCTGGATGCTGGGGGGAAGGTGCTGGTGCTGTCACTGCCCTCCCCACCCCCACCCCCACTACCTCTCCTCCCTCCATCTTGGAGGGTGGAGTTGACAGCGGAGAGTCAATTACCTGCTCCTTAGGTGGGGTTGAAGCTGCCTCCAGGGGTGGAAAGTCACCACACCCTTGAGTCTCACTTGTCTCCATGCCCTGTGGGGATATGGTCATTAATCTGTTCTTTGTCTTCCTCCTTTATCTCAGGCTTCTTCATTTGGCTATTCCTATTCTTTCTTCTATAACTTATACAACTTCTTAAGGCCAACTGTATCATATTGTATAAATAGAATGCCTCGATGGAAATTGAATGAGGACCATTTTCATTGTTATATGCGGAGAGCTGTTGACCAACCAATGCCCAGTTATCTAGAGAGATTTGCTCTTCCTCTAAGAACCAAGGGGAGGTGCGTTTTGATGTACCCAGAAGTCTAGCTGCCTGTTCCCGTTATAAGTAGCCCTTGATCTTCTCTCAGCTTAAGCAGGCTTTCTATAGCACTACTCCTGGGTGGGCTGGGGTTGGGAGGGTTGGGGTGGGAGATGGAGAATCTTTCCTAGCATCTGTCCCATTTCAGCCAAAAAAGGTTACTAGTTTAGTCTTTAAGAAAATAAGTTCCCTGTTTGCCTATTATACTCACCTAAGTTCCTGGTCACTGGAGACTTCTTCAATGAAAATAGGGTCCCTGGTTCCCAGCCTTGGGTGCCAAATGTGATGATGGCATATTTTAAATCAGCTGGAGTCAGGAACTCAGGTGAAGGGAAAAATCTTTAATCTTTATTCTTTTTGAGGTGAAGGGGGATTGTGATAGCAATATGGGCAGCTGCGACAGGAAGTCAGCCAGCAAAGATGAAGGGGGGATCAGAGGTGAAGGGCGGTCATGATAGGAATGTGAGCAGCTGTGTCAAGAAACCAGCCAGTAGTCTCTCTTTCCGCTTCCCTTTCCACTCCCCTGCCTCCACCCACTAAAATCGTCATTTCCTATACAACACATCAGGACTTGCACAAAGAGTAGGCGGGGCCATTCTTTCTCCAAGCTTATATATTAATAGAGTATGGTCCAATTACTATTTAGCCTCACATGCTTGGGACCTTAGTGCATCAACTCAAGCCTCAGCCCATTATAGGTCTTTGCTATTTAACCAGCTTTACTATTTTGACTTGCCAGGTCAAGCATATGGTGGGAGCTGGGAGGCCTCCTGGGTGTGCTGGGCCTCTCCCTGCAGGGACTAAATAAACTTTCTCTTTATATCTGAAGATGTCTGTGATTAGTTATTTTGGGTAATGGATCTAGCAGTGCCCTATAAACAAAGCATTTCCCATTCTTTTTACAAAAATTGCTTTGTGTCAAGCTTTGTGGTAGAGGATACAAATCGAAAAATGAGTATTTACCCGAAGGACCTTATGTTCTATTGATAGAAACAACATATAGGGATTTGAAGTCTAAGAGTCAAGAGAGTCACAGGAATGGTGAATGGAGACACTATGTAGATTATAACTGGCCATATCCAAGATAATTTGAGAAAAGTTCTTTGAAGTTCTTCAGTTAAAGAATTTATGATTCTTGACTTCTATTTAGCTCTCTGAAATGAAAGTCTGTATATGAGGTGACAGGCAAGGGAAAAAATGATTTGCAGCTAGGGACTAAAAGGCAAGCTTGGTATCAGGATCACGTCTCCATAAATCTTGTCTAGCAGAAAATGAGAAAACAGACCTAGCTTTCTATAACCTTTATTTATAATTTTTGACATGCATTTTGTTTATAGCTCATTAAGCTTCATACTAGTCCCATCAAAAGAACTACTGAGGTAAAGCAATCAAAGTTAGGGTGAGTGACCCAGTGGAATAACAATGTTATCTCACTCAGGAAGCAGGACCTAAGCAGGAAAAACAGATGAACACAATAGAAGTTTAAAGTAATGCATGGTACACAAAGAAATGAGAAGCTGAAGAATAACTATAGTATAATATATACATCCTTGTGTGTGTAGTAGAAAGCTACACAGTGTTGCCTTTAATGCATGAAATGAAGGATTATATCAATAGACACAATATTGTTAAAGCTGTACATTAACAGGAAGCTCTATTATGGGTCCTGCAGAATATTACAAAAGAAACCGTGTGGATGAGCAGATAGAGGGAAAATTTCAGAGCTAAATCAAAGATATTTCTGACACATACCGGCTATAATACTCTGGGCAAATCATTTAATTTTTTTTTAGTACTACCAGATAATTCTCTCTCTCTCTGTCTCTCTATCTCTCTATCCCTCTGTCTTTCTGTCTCTCTGTCTCTCTCTCTATCTCTATCTCTCTGTCTCTCTGTGTCGGTCTCTCTGTCTCTCTCCGTTTCTTTATCTTTTTTCACCAGATAATTCTATAAGTTTGTTAGTTATAAAGTAGGCACTGATTTGCATGAATAAAGGGAGTTTCCTCCCTTGGAAATTTCCTCAATTTATAAAATTACAGGGTGCCTTAAAAAATTATAAGGGACTATTTTAGAAAAGATTGGAAGGTAGATACAGCAGATTTTCATGAAATGGAGCTGCAACTAACAAGTGACTCTATTTTCACTAACAGAACAAGTATTTTGTGGTTTGGTAAATGACATAGTTTTTAATTGCTAGGTTTAATTAACAGCTAGAAGGAATGGAGAGAGTTGTGAGCCTAGAGTCAGGAAAACTTATCTTCCTGAGCTTCCTCAGTTCAAATCTAACTTCAAATCCTTACTAACTGTCTCAACAAGTCACTGAATCCTGTTTGCCTCAGTTTCCTCATTTATAAAATGATCTGGAAAAGAAGATGGCAAAACACGCTGATATCTTTGCCAAGAAACCCTCAAATTGCGTCAGAAAAATCAGACACATCTAAACAGCAGCAAAAAAATCACAGAGAAGTATCCTAAGAATAGATGCATATGCATTTCATACAGAGGAACTAAAATAAATGTAGGAATAAAGAAACACCATCTCAGGAAGAGAGGGCAGGAATGGAAAGTTTCCAAACAAAACAAAACACATCTTGAAAATGATTATTTGTTATATGCAACCTCAATTAATACTATTACCTCTGCTACTAAAACTACTAGAGAGTCAGTATGGCAGAGGACATAGAGACATGGTCTTAAATCATAAAGACCCGATCTTGATACATACAAATAGTATGATCTAGGCAACTCTCTAATACCATATGTTGCAAAAAAGATGCCAACCTGCACTGATAGGACTTTGCTTACCTCGGAGTTCTCTTTATCAATGAAATCAGAGTTCTTTTTCCTATCTTCATCCCTATCTTTACTACTATTATTACTAAACAGATACTTGGTAAATATCTAGAAAGGGGAATGGTGATTACAAAAAAACAAAATGATTTCATCAAGAATAGGTCATATCCAACCAATCTCATTTTCTTCCTTTTCTGTGTGTGTGTGTCAAAATTACCAAACTTGTAGATGAGGGACTGTAGAATGCTAAGAATATAGAATTTAGAATGGGACAGCTGATGATTCAGGAAGATCTAGTTCAAATCCAGCCTCAGAAACTTCCTAGGTGGGTGACTCTAGGTAAGTCATTTAACCCTGTTTGCATCAGTTTCCTCATCTGCTGGAGAAGAAAATGATAAACCATTCTAGTGTCTTTGCCAAGAAAATCCTGAAAGAAATCACGAAGAGTTTAGACACGACTGTAAAAATGACTAAATTAAAAAAAAATTAGAAATGCTTTTGCCAAAATATCTCATGCTATTCTGAAAGAAAATCTAGGGTCTTTAGTGGACTTTAATTTTAACATCAACAGGATGTAGCAGCCAAGAAAGCTAATGCCATAGTAGACTATATTACGGGAGGCAGAGCTTCCAAGAACAGGAAAGGATTAATTCCCCTTTACTCTACCTTCAACTGATCTTATGTGTAGTATTTTGTTTAGTTCTTAGAGCCAGTTTATAAACAATGTATGTTAGTACATTGGAGATTGTCCAGAAGAGGGAGTAACTACTATGATGAAGTACCTTCAGTTCATTTTATCTAAAGACTGGTGAAAAGATTTTGTTATGTTTGTGAGACAGCTAGATGGTGCAGTGGATAGAGCACTGGCCTCGATCAAACAACTTACTACTTGTGTAAACCTGGGCAAGAACCTTTCTTTCTGTTTGCTTCAGTTTCCTCATCTGTAAAATAGAAATAATAATAGCATCTACTTTCAAGGGTTGTTATGAGATTAAATGAGAGAGTAATTATGAACTGCTTAGTTCAGTGACTGGCACTTAGTAAACACTATTTAAGTGTTAGCTGTTATTATATTTAGCCTGAAGAAGAAAAAAACCAACAACTGGGGTTGCCATGTGTATATATATGAAGGACATGATAGTTGTCCTCAAGCATCTGAAGGGCTATTATGTGGAAAAAGGATTGTACAGTCATTTTTCAGTTCTGTACAAGCCCATTTGGGGTTTTCTTAGCAAAGATACTGGAATAATTGGCCTTGCAATTCTAAAATTCTTTGACTCCATGATACTACTATGTAGATTTATATAGTGTGTTAATGTGTGCTATATGCTTTACCTAAATTATCACAGTACTTCTGAATAGCCATTCAACATTACTGTTAACATGTAACTACAAATTTACAATACCTAAATTGTAAATAGCTTGAGTTCTAAACATTTGTCAAATGGTTGAAACTCAGAAAAGAATTACAAAGAGAAAAAGACGTTTTGCTTGGTGAATAGATTTTGAGGCTAGTGTATAAATTAATATGGAATCTAAAATATGGCAAGAATATCATACATTTGATTTGAAAATAGAAAATACCATCACTTGTATAAGTGTGTTTAGTTTTATGGTTACATTAGTGTAAGAAGTTGTGGGAATTTTTTCAATTGGTTCAATATTTAACTTATTGTCTTAGTAGCCTGGGGCTACTAAAACTCAGAATTTAGTTCACTTGTCCACAGTCTATAGTATGTTCCAGAAATAGGATTTGAATTCTTGCCTTCTTAATTCTAAGTTTTCCATGGCTTCTGTTTTTCTCACTTTTGTACCAGAGGTAATTAAATAAAACTGGCCCAAAATTAATCAGGCAGTAGTTAATTTTTATAATGTATTATAAATGCTGATTTTGAGGAAAATGAGGTTTGATTAAAGAAAGAAGAAAAAGTGGGGAATAATTTTGCTGGAGACATTGAAGGAGATTCCTAGATATATTACATTAGTGATTTCATTAGCGATAGCACTAATTCTTTATTGTGTGACATTTTACTTTAGCAATATTCTTATGTTGTTAATCTGTGATTAATGTTGTGTCACGGCTAAAACAAAGTGAGGGAGACAACTTTCCTTCAAGTAATCAAAGAAAAATAGGAAGGAAAGAAGAAAAAGGAAATTTTTTTTTAAAAAGGTATTTATAGAGATAGAGTTAATGAGTCCTAACAGAGAAAGAGGGCTAGTTGATGTAGTAGAATCCTTAGCCTGGAGTCAGGAAAATCTGAGTTCAAATTTGGCTTCAAACATAGACTAGCTGTGTGGCCCTGGGGAAGTCACTTAACCTTGTTTATGAATTGATTCTCTGTTGATTGTGCTAATTTTGGCATGACAATTAACAACAAGATAACAGACTTTTTGCCATCCAGCACCAAAACAGCTATACCTGAAACCATTGATTATAGCAAAAGGAAAAATTTTGAATGCTCTGAAAGTTTACTTACTTTGGCAGTTTACTTTCTAGTTGTGTACACATAGGTACCTGAAGTTAGCACACACATTGCCAGAATTAGAACAACATTTGAGAGGCTCTGAAAGAAAGTGAGGGAAAGGAAAGGTATTAGGTTGCCTACCAAATTGAAAGGGCTGACCTCATTGTTATATGCCTGTGAAACCTTGACCATCACATCAGAAAACTGAACTGCCTCCATTTGAATTGTGTTAGGAAGATTCTGAAGATCACCCAGTAACATAAGGTACCAGACAATGAGATCTGCTCCAGGACTAAACTAAAATAATTAAAATTCTTTTGAAGAGAGTGCAATTCCAATGAGCTGGCCACATTGTGTGAATGCCAAACTGAAAAGAATATTTATATATAATTTACATGGAAATCAGAAGAAGTGATACAAGGATGCTCTCAAGGTCTCTCTGAAGAACTTTGATATTTATTGTGAGACATGGAAAATATTGACATAGGATCATCCATCATGCTATACCCACAAGCAAAAAAGGCTCTGAGCTCTAGGAATAAAGTAGAATTGAAGTAGCTCAAAGAAAACATAAAATGAGCAAATTTAGAGAAATCACCATCCTAAATGTTCAAATGGACTATTTGTACTCAACATGTGATAGTCCTCTGAGTTCATATCAGGCACAGTAGGACACATTGCACCTTGATCCCAACATAATGCTATTATTGTAGTCCTCTTTGAATTTAAAGGACAATGAAAATAGGCATTTAGGCATCACAATGGGTGTCAGGTCTAGAGTCAGGAAGACTCATTTTTTTGAGTTCAAATATGTCTTTAGATACTTCTGTTGTGGTGACTTTGGCACTTAACCCTGTTTGCCTCAGTTCCCTTATTTGTAAAATGAACTGGAGAATAAAGTGGAAAACCACTTCACTATCTTTGCCAAGAACACCCTAAGTGGGGCTATGAAGAGTCAAACATTCCTAAAAAAGATGAACAATAATAAGGTCTCTTCCAGCTCTAAATTTAAAGTATTATCCCAGGATGTCAAATTCAGTACTTTTGAAGAGTTTAAGTACTCCAAACAAAATTCTAGAAGTCTTAAAGTTTGATGCTTTGGAATTTGGATTTCCTGTTATAGGTTTTAAAGATTTTTTCAAAGATCCTACTCCTCAGATTCAGCCCTTGCAAGGTCTTACTAGTTCAGTATATATCTATATCTATATCTATATCTATATCTATATCTATATCTATATCTATCTATATAGATATACACATACATACATACATATACATATATATCTATAGATAGCTATCTATAGATATATATGTATATGTATGTATGTATATATGAATAACTCCTATATATAATAGCTATTTAATTTTATCTTTAAGAGTCATTGAATTGATTAAAAAAATAAATCACTTGGGATCCTCGGACCCAATAGCAAGCTTGTTTTGGAGGGTAAAGATTTTTACCAGAAAATTTATCATCATAATCATTTCTGAGATTTATTCCTACCTTTAGCTGTGATGGATGCAACTCATACATTTATGATTAGGCAAGCCATGAAAAAATGTCTATTTCCTAGATACTCCCTTTCTTGGTTGTTGATGTTTTTTTTTAAATCATTGAAGCTTCTGAAATTGTTTATTTTCCTGGTAACAAGGCTGTTGGGGGGAAATGGCTGCAGGGCAATAATGTATTTTTTTCTCAACATATCCCAAAGTCTCTCTCTCTTTTTCCTTCCAGAATAAATTAGTCACTCACTAAGTGATACTTTGTCCTAACACTGATTGGCAGTGTTCATTCATCACACAGCTTTAACATATTCACAGATGATGAATGCCTACAACTGACCACTAAAATTTCATCATACTCAGAAATCATCTGCTTCAAGCTGACTTTATTTTTCCTCTAATGGATATTAAATATAACAACTAGCCTGAAATTTTAGTTTTTCAAAATTAACTTCCAGCTAACCAGATGCCTATCAGATATGTCAACAAAAATATATTTAATAATGGGAAGCCACAATGGATGCTTGAGAAGGTAATGCTATTTAGGTTATTTCCTTTACCTAGGCTGCCCTCTCCCCCTACCTTTTTCCTAACTACATGTTATCTATCTTAAGCTATCCAGAGCATAGTCTGGCTCTTCTAAGAAGTCTTAGCAGATGAGAATAGCTATCCCTGATCCATTTGCTCCTTTTCTGAGTATGGTAATAGGAATAGCAAGTATAATGAAAAAAGCCTAGTTCTGAAATAAGGGGATCTGGGTTCAAATTCTATCTATAATCATATAGATTAACTATATGAATCTGGGTAAGTCATTTAACTTTCCTGGGTTTTCCTATGGTTCTTTCATATGTAGAATAAAAGGGTATGGTCCAACTCTAGATTGCACTATGGTGTAATTATTCCACTTCTACTTTTTACTATTTTGAATTATGTTTTAAACTTGTCTTCATGATTTGATTATAAATTATTTGTCCATGCTTAAGAAGTCTGTACTCTACACATTGTCTTATGTAAAAATGATGCATGGTAGGAGCAGAATAAATAGAGAGATCCTTAAAAGGAAAATTATAATACTGGGAATCATCTTAAATGTTTGCATTTTCATGAGATCTTAAACAAAAACCTGACATAATGAATTTCTTTTTTGCTTCTGTCTTCTCTATGAAGGAGGAAAATCTTTAGATTGGCCACGATAAATAAGAATGGTTAAAAAATGAATTCCAGGGCAGCTGAGACAGTAGCAACAAAACATATGGTTATTCTAAAAGAATTCAAAGATGAGGATGCTAATATCTGAGTATTCATGGAAAACATGAAAGATTCTAAAAGATATTTGTTATTCAGTTGTGTATGACTCCTTTTGGCTAAGGTATTAAAAGGGGTTTTCCATTTCTTTCTTCTGTTCATTTTGCAGCTGAAACCAAGACAAATAAGGTTAATATGACTTAGCCAGATTCACACAGTTAGTGGGTTTATCCACTGTACCATTTAGCTGTCCTCTAAAAGATAAGAGGCAAATATCTTGCTTTTCCAAAAGGAGACAATGATAGACTGAAAATTATAGATTGGTATGCCTGACCTCCATCCCCAGCTACATTAAGAATTCATCATTAATGTTTTTTTTCATCTTCTTTCCTTTTTGTCAATCTGATGTCATGAAGTAAAACCTTAGAATTGTTTTATTTTTCTTATAAATGATTTGAAGCTTTCTTTCATCCAATATTCTCATCTATAAAATAGGGACCAGATTCTTTTATAACTAAAGTCACTTCCAGTTCTAAATCTTTGATAGCATGTTATCCCGGAGACTACCATCTTATTGTCTATCTGTGCTATGATTATCTTTTCCTTTAAATGCTTTTTTTAGTTTCTTTCTTTTGCCTATTGTAATTTAATATAAAAATCTCTTAAAGTCCATTTACGAGTTAGTTCTGTGATTTCTCTTGGACTTAGGCTGTGTTTCAAAGATTAATTCCATAACTACAGATCACATTTGTTCTCATAGTTTCCTCTGCTAAGAAAGAGGTTATTGAAGGTTGGAGAGGTAAAACAGAGAGGGAGGAAAAGAAGTTTGTTTTGGAGTGAAGAGAAATGGAAGGTCCCACAAACTAAACAATAGACAGGACTATAACAATGTACCTTTCAAAGCTTATACTGATTAAGACTAAACTGGCAGTCAAGAGCTATAGAGCAGCAACTGGTAATAGTAATAAATAGCTAGCATTTACATAGAACTTTAAATTTTGCAAAACATATTACAAATATTTTCTCATTTTATTCTTACAAGAACCGTAGCAGATAGAAGGTGTTATTATTCTCTTTTTATAGATGAGGAAAGTGTGGCAAGCACAAATTAAGTGGCTTATCTAGGGTCATGCATTTAGTAAGTGTTTCAGGTTAGATTTGAATTCAGGTTTTCCTAACTCCAGGTCTAGAACTCTATCTACCTGTGCTACCTAAATATAGTATAGCTAAATGATGCAGAGAATAGAGCGTTGGACTTGGACTCAGGAAGACTTGAATTCAAATTTTCCGATAGATACTTGATTGTATATTAGTAAGCAAGATATTTAAACTCTTTCAGTATCAGTTTTCTCATCTATAAAACAGATATTATAATGATGCTTTCTTCATGGGGCCATTATTAGATTAAGTGAGATAACACATGAAAAATCTTTGGTAAACTTTAAAGCACCATATAAATATTAGCTATTTGCAATAACAATTATAAATTTTAATATTATGATTAACTATTGATTATAAAGTCTATAATTAATATAGTAACTAATAACAAATATGTTAGAAATGGCACATATATATAGCTTTTATCTCCAAACCCCTTGCTATAAGACCATTTTACAAGTTATTTAAAATCTGTTTAAGTATGCCCATTATATTTTATATTGGTTGAAGTACAAATAATGTTCAGAATTTAACAAAATAGTAATTATTATTATTATTATTATCATAATTCTGAGGCCAACAGAAGCTGAACAATTGATAGTTTGCTTATAAGAGGAAATGGAGCTATAGGATGGGATGGAAGAAAGGAGGGCAAAGCAGGAGCAAAGTCAAGATTAAAGATGTCTCATGAGAAACTATCCATTTGAACAAATTATCCTGACAAAGTTCTTCTCTCAAGCATTGTTCTTTAATAAACTGCTAGTATAACATTACCCCCCCCCCCCAAGAGAAGATTATCTCAGCTTGAAAGGGAAATTTTCTGAATTAGAGGGAAGTGAAACATTCTCCAATTGAATAATAACTAAGTCTCAGAACAATGGTTCATCCTAGTGGAATATATTTTTCAGGAAACATGGACCATCTGAAATACTACTGTAGTCTTCAGAATTCAAGTTTGAGGGTTGTAGAATATGAAAAGGGAACAATAGCCATCACATAATTTCTGCTCTGTGACCATGCACAATGATCTTTCAACAATGTCCTTTCCAGGTTAAGGAAAGAAAAGAATAGAATAGGTTAACTTACCCACCCACATCTTGACACTAAATTTTTTACTTATTTGGATGGTTGTGGAGCAAACCGAAATTTAAATATTCTTATCATTTTGTTGAATAGAAAAATATTTTTAATAAAAGAGAAACTAAATATCTTATTTGTTCTTGTTTAGTTGCCTTCAGTTATGTCTGACTCTTTGCAGTTTTCTTGTTAAAGATATGAGAGTAGTTTGCCATTTCTCTCTCCAGCTCATTTTACAGATGAGGAAATTGAGGCAAAGAGAAGTCATTGACTTGCCATAGGTCCTATACCTAGTAAGTGTCTTAAGCTGCCTTTGAGTTTTCCTGATTCTAGGCCTGGTCCATTGTACCACCTACTTGCCCTTTAAATATTTTATTCCATTCCATTAAATAGAATAATTTAAACTACTTTTACTATGAATTGCCTAAGCAAAATAGTTCCTCTGTTGTTAATTTCTAAAAACAAGAATTTGTTCTCTAATCAGTATAAAAGATTGTGAACAAACTTAATCAGGTTTTAAATAATATACGAAATAGTCTTATAGTCAGCGGGGTGGGAATGCATGCTACATAAGTATGTGTCTTTTCTGACTCCTTTCTTCCCCTATCTACAATCCCATTCTCATCTCAAGGAAGGGAGATGAGAGGGATATACAACTCCTAATTATATAGCTTTTCCCTCTATGATGGGGGAAAAATAATCTGTCACTTAAATTTAGCCATAGAACTGAATACTGAGTTGAATACCAACCATGCTGTATCTCTCTGCCTAGAGTGGGGTCAAGAAGAAAATGATTAAGGATCTCTTACTGCCAAATGGGAAAAATCAGGCTGATGGTTTTTGTTATTGTTGTTGTTTATTTGTTTGTTCATTTGTTTTTAGAAAGTAAATTATTTTAACCTGTTGTCTTTAGGACTGGTGGAGTGGGAAATTTATATGAAATATCTTAGCATTTCTGCTGGAACCAAGCAGACTTTTCAGATTCCCCATCTTAAAATCACATTTCTTGAATATTTCACACCCTCCAATGTTATGTGATCTAGAGCCTAATTTATACATTTTAAATAACTGCAGCTATGATGACTCAAAAAGAAGACATATCTTTTCACACCTCAAAATGATAGAATATTCTTGCACGATCAAGTCAGAAATAAAAATAGCCATTAAGCTAGTTGTATAGCTCATTGTTTGGGTCAGTCACTCGATGCAACCATAAAAATAAATTTAATTGCATACTTAATGACTTTTAGAATCTAATGAGAGAAGGGATGTAAATATAAATTAGGAAGACACTAGTAAAAGCAGACTCCTCTAATATAATATGTAGACATGATGAACTAATAGATACTTTCTGAAACTCAAGGGGGTAAAGTCTAGGCTTATAACCCTTTCTTCTAAGCATTTTCTATGAGAGAGGGTTAATTGGATCCAATGGGAAACAATGGGATCAGAGACAAGAACTGGTTAGTGCTGAGGTCAGAAATGGAATCATAGTATTTGAAAACTGGAAAGGACCTCAGTGCTTCCATAGTTCAAATTATACATAAAAGGAATTCCTCTGAAAACATACTTAACAAGAGACTGCCCAGCACAGAAGATCAAGTTCTCAGGAAGTCTGAGAAAGAAGTTAGACATCAAGGCCCAAATAGATAGAGTATTTGTTCTAAAAGAACAGATGGAATGCAAATTTCAGCTATATAAGTGACTTCTTGAGGCTTTGGTTTCTTCACATAGACAATTGGAAATTGGATTAATTACTTGTGAGGTTCTTCCATCCACAATAAATCAAGTTCTAATTAGTATTAACCAGTTTCCAGTTTATGAGATAAGTGCCCACATTTGAAAATCTGATAATTTGCTCTCCTGAGCTGCTACAAGTTAACTCCAACATACTCCAGAATACAGAGCAAATAAATAGACGGTGGCAAATTCCTAAATAATTACTCACAAGGGAAATCAATAAGATGTATGACTAGAAAATGATGAGAGTTGGGCCATATAATAAGACTGAAAGACAGCAGTCTTTAGTCCTCATTGGTACCCAGATCTTTGGAGATAAAAAAAAAAAGCCTCCAGAATGTTGGATGGACTCTCTGCAAAGAAAGTTGCCATATCACTGATATCATTGACCCATTTGAGTATCAATGTCGCTGGAAGCCAGGATAAGTTCCTGAGGATGGATACATAATTGTGTCACAGCCATTTAGGCATACCAAAATTGAGTGTCAGAACTCAGGCTTAGTCAAGGCAGGTCATAAATGCTAGCAACAACAACAAAAAGATATTTTTAGCTATATATTTGAGGTAATAGGAAGCTCAAAGAAAGGATAGACTGCAGCTTACAGGGGATGAAGTGATGATAATGAATGATACACAGAAGCCTCCTAAAGAGACTGAAATTTAGACTGGGAAAAACAAAATAAAAAAAATTGTTTAGAGGAAATTGAAACCTAAAGTTAAGGAAATGAGAGAAGAGCACTTTGCTATTCTCAATTAGTTCTCAATTAGATGAATTAGAGATTAGTGGCTTGAAAACATTGTAGATCCACTATAAATAACAATGATAGCTGATATGTGTATAACACTTCAAAGTGTTCAAACTTCTTTATCTACATGGTCTCTTTGGATATACATAATAGCTCTATGTGTTAGAAACTATAAGTTTTATTATAGTATTGGATAGATCAAAAAGAGAAGGGGAGATATAAAGATAAAGCTTTCTTGGAGGAAGCTGAGGCTTACAGAATTTAAATGATTTGTTCCTTGACACAATTATATAATATACCAGAGAAAGATAAAGATTCAAACCCAAATTTCTCCAAATTTCCATTAAGCTATAGGGTAATGTGATAAAGAGAAAGGTTTCCAGGTCTTTGAGTCAGAAGATTTGAATTTGAATTTTCATTCTGTTACTATTAACTTGGCTTTGGGCAAGTCCCTTCCCTTTTATGGAGTAAGAGGACTTGACCTCCCTGGATAATTTTAACTCTAATTCCTTTTAAAATTTGTTCTAATGAGAAAATACTTGTTTTCTTTTCCACTCTACATTCTTTTAAATATTTATGTATGCAATCTTGCAAGCCTCTTTTTCACTTTGCATTACACTGTATGGATCCTTTAATACAACTGTATATTTAGTTGTTATTCTTATGGTTGACAGTTTTCATTAACTTGCTGTATCAATTTGTTTGGTCCTTCTCCAGTCTGGGATCTTAAGATTGTTTTCAGATTTTTAAAAATACTTTGTACAAGTCTTTTGGAAACAACTTTGTATGGTTTTCTTTTTCCTGAGGACATATAGTAATAATAATGTTATTGCTTATGACCACTTTTATAATTCTTGTCTATTGTTAGATTGCAGAAATTCTGTCAGAATTGGAAATGTTCTTCATCCCCCCAATAATCCAGCCAATATTTGAATTGTTTTAAAGTAGCTTTTGTTTTTTAAAAATAAAAATAAACCTTAGAATCCTCCTTGATTTATCACTTTCTCAGATTACTCATTCAGTTACCAAGTTTTGTTGACTGCTTCCACAATATATCTGATATTCATCACTTTCTCTTCATCTGACCACTACTTCATTCATATGATGATCTTTTACCTATCTATTGCCTTTTTTCCTTGAACTATTACAATAGACTCCAATTAACCTTTTTATTTCTGAGCTCTCTGATCTACAAAGCTCTCAAGTTAATATCTCCAAACCACAGAGCAAGTAGTATCAGTCCTCTGCTGAAAAATTTTCAATAATCTCCTAGGAAAAAAATACAAATTATTTATCCAGGCATTTAAAGTCCTCAACAATCTGGTTTTTCCTTATAATCCTACCATTTGTCTTCATCACTCCTTTTCACATACTTCTGAACTGAGCTGGGGAAAATCATGAAGCCATGCTGATTGTGTCCACTACAAATTTATCTAATATTAAATGGGTCCTTACTATACCAAAGCAATTATTTTATAGCTTCCCAATAAATTAAATATCTCATTCTCCACAATGATTCTTTTTATCTCTTCCCAAACTTCTCAAAACATCCCTTCCTCCAAACTTTTCTGCTAGAAACCTTACTTTATACATTTTGCTGAAAAAATGAGGTCTATTCACCAAAAGATCCCCTTTCTCTGCTCTTCCTCATTGTACATCACATGTACATCCTATCTTCCTCCACTATTTTCTCCATCACTTGTCTCTGATCTAAGGTTGCTTTTCTCCTAGCCAAGATAATCCTTCTAATCACCTCCTTTCATCCCATCCCTTCCTGTCTAATCAATTTCCCTACCATCCCAAATGTCTCTCTAATATATAGCTACTAACTCCTTCTTCATTGCCTATAATACATATTTTTTCCACTTCCTTAAAAGTTTTTATTTTATCCTGTAATCCCTCCTTGTTATGGTTCTATGTACTTTTTCCTCATTAATGCTTCCAAAAAAGTTTTCCAAGCTAGATTCTTCCACTTCTCTCTCAATTTTAATTTCCAACTTCAATCAATATGACTTCCAATTTCATCATTCAAATGAAACTACTTATTCCAAAGTTATCAATGATCTCTTTATTGTCGATTTTAATTACTTCTTGTCAATCCTCATCCTTTTGACTCTTTGCCAACTTTGACCCTGGCAATCACATTACCCTCTGAATATTTTCTTCTCTGTAAGTTTCATGACATTATTCTTTTCTGGCTCTCTTCCTGTCTGACTTCTTCTTACTCTTTTTTTGCTTGACCTTCATTCCTGTCATGGCCACCAAACAAGATTATCCCCCAAGACTGTATCCTGGATTCTCTTCTCCCAAACTTTAGTCAGTCAATCAACTAGCCTTTATTAAATGTCTATTATGTGCCAAGTATTGTGCTAAGTATAGAGGGTGATAAAAACTGTCCATGCATTCAAAGAGTTTATATTCTACTGGGGAAAAGAAAGCATGTACAAAATATATGCAAAGTAGATGAATATGGACATATCTATGTCAACCCCACTCCCCAGCCCAACTCGTAATGACCAGTTCTGCTATTAGTTCAGCTCCTCAGTCATCAACCAGGAATATAATTCCTGTGGTTATATTGTGTTAACTACATCTGCAGGTACAACTATCCTAACTTATCCTAACCAGCATTTATAGGTAATAAAGATCCAGAAAAGAAAATTCATATCATGGAAATTCTTGATACTGTCAAATTTTTTAATGTCAGAAATGGATATGGCTTTGTTAATAGACATAACACTAAATAAGATTCATTCATCTGTCTTGTCATTGCACTCTGAAGACCTTTACAGCTACCCTACAACTAAATTCTCATATATGAGTTATCTCCCTCTATTAGAATGTGAGCTTAAGAATAAGGGCCATAAACTATACTTGAACTGGACCGTAATTTGCAAATGTTCTTGAAACCCAGGATTACCAGGATATAATATTGACCCATTCTAATCTCTCAGCTATGTGTAATTAAAATTTTTAATAATATAGAACCCCAGCTGGGGAAATAAAGTTTTATGGGAACAGGATGAGATGTGTATTATCCCTTTTGACATATATGCTACTGTCAGGAGGCCTGCAGGGGATGAGCTTACATTCTCATACTTTTATTCAACAATAAAGCAGTTTTTAAATACACCTGTGATATTAAATCTAAAAAGTAAAGATCAGGAGGACTTGTTCCAGGGTTGGTTGTATCTGACTCCCATTGAAAAAGTTGGGAATAAGATGATTATATTAATGCATAGAGCATCAAATACAAAAGAACAATAGCAAGGTAGTGAATTTTTGAAAGTTTTTTTTTATCTGAATTCCATCAAGAAATATAAGACTGAAAGAATCATTATAGAATGATAGTGATAAAGCAATTTGTGCCAGGCTATTTCCAACCAAACTTCATAGAGCAAACTGAGAAATAGTGTTTTACAACAATAACAATAACAAGTGAGTCATTTAAGGAGCAATTTATGTTAAAAAAATACTTTGGAGGGAACCACAGAAGATAGGTATTACAAGATTTCCTTTTTATAGATGAGGGATCATACTGAGATAAGGTGATGTCACATGACTATTAAATGGTACATATATAGCAGATAAATATAACTTGTTCTCAGTACCCTGTCTATTATGAGAGAAATGATTATTAATAACAAATGATTGAGGAGATCCAGAGTTTTCCTCTTTTTCTAAAAATTTCATTTTAAGGCTTAGTCTCTGAAGGATGAGACTGATGGCAGTAGATAGAATTAATTCTCCTTAGTCATTCAATTTTACAAGAAATTTAATCTAAAGTGAAACTCTGGCCCATCACCTTCTAGGCTTGGTTGGGAATAAAAAGCCTTTGTCTAAATTGCCCGCGGCTGGATATGATTTGGAAGTAAATAACATAATCAAATTCACATCCTCTAGCCCCTCATTAGAATAGGTCAACCCTCATTATAATACTCATTCTTTCTCATGACTTGTTAACCAGTCAAAGTACATTACCACCTTCAGGAATACCCACTCTTCCAAGGACATATAAGTCTTGACCACATAAGGGGTCTTTGGCATTTGAGAGTGTCACTGATTCTTTTATTAATAGTTTGCTAACATCATTAATAAAATGATTAATTATCAAAAGCTATGTCTCTTGAACTTTTTAAATGTTGAAATTGTGTATATAACTCCATTCCTGTGAGTTACTCTATTAATTCCAAAATATCTCATGAGTAGGAAAATTTTCATAAACATTGTGTCTTTCCTTATTGATAATTCTACAGAATGGGAAAGGTGAGTGGTAGGTTGATATATATGTATGTCTTTCTCATTTTCTATTAAGTTCTTGTATATCAGCCTTCCTCTAGTAGAACACTGAATGATAAAATAGCATTTTAGATTAAAATTGTTGAAGAGAGGGAATCGGGATGAACTGTATAAACCTGACCATTTTTTGATTTCCAAATTAGTTTTGATGTACTAATTTATACTTTATAAAGCTGGTTACTAATACGATTATTAAGAAAACTAAAAAACTACCAAAGTTTCATTTTGTTGTCCTATGTTCTTTCTGAGTCCTACTTATTACACCTAACTTCCTCTTCTATAGTGGTCCAGAAATTCAGCTCCTTTGACTTCCCTTCTCCCTCCTTAGACTGTGAGCTCCAGAGAAGCTGAGAATATCTTTTGTGTTTCCTCTGCCTCTAATTCTTAGTACAATGATTAGCTCATCATGGGCACTTATTAAATGCTTGTTGACTAACTGGCAAAACACTTTGTAATCCCTAAAATAAAATAAAACCAGATTTATTCTTACTGTCCACAATTCTCCTTTCCACTCAAAATTTTTATCCAAACCAAAATTTCCTACTGCCAGATAAACAAATATGAATGAGACAATTCTCATTTTACAAAAGGATATTGTTAACTTGAATTATTGATTAGTAGAATGTGTTGGAGAGATACTTGGAAGAATGATATTTTGGCAGGGAGACCATCCTATGCTCTTGACTAAACTAAGCCATTGTCATCTTCAGGATCTTCTTTCCTACTACATCTTTTAGTGAATGAAAAGGAATTTAGAGATAGATGTTCTTTCTTCTCTTCTCTACTCTTCCTCTCCCTCTATCCTCCTTTCCCTTTTTCCTTTTCTCTCTCCCTATCTCTCCGTGTTTTTCACCTTCTCCTATAATTCCCCCCATCCCTAATCTTCCCCTCTCCTTCTCTTCTCCCTTTCCCTGTCCTCTTCCTCTTTCTCTCTCCTGCCCTCTCCCTCTTCTTTTCCCCATTTATCTTTTCTTTCTTCTCCTTCTCTCTATTGATATCATGGTAGTAGTGAGAATCAACTGCTTTGCAGCTCAGAAACACCACAGAGACAGTACCTAGTAAAACCAAAGCACCCTGAAGTGTTTGCTGACATTCAGCATGTATCTGAGAGACTAGAAAGCTGGATCACAAGCTGGCTTTTTGGCACTGATATGAGGCTGTGTAGGTGGCGTGCTTAAGTCAATTAAAATTGCATGTGGCATAATTGTTTATTTGAGGAAGAAATACATTCCATGTCATTATTATAGATAATTTTCATGATTTATTCAAGCAGTCTGAGGGGCAGAAAATTTCACTTCACCAAGGTGCTCTATATAAGAGAAATGAATATATTCCATTTGTAAATTGTATTAATTTAATTTAATGTATTTAATCAAAAGGAAGCTATTGCACATATTAAGATCTATTTAGGTCAAAGCAATCTATCTTTGATTTGCTACAATACAGAAAAGTTTACATTCTGAGGTTTGAAAAACATACAGAGGGGAAAGATAAAGGAAGAACTATAATGAACATGAGTACCTCTCTTCATTTTTATTGGCCAACTCTGACTCCTGAACACTTTTCCCTTGCCCATCTTATCATTTAAAGCCACCTTGTAGCTCTTTCAATTTTTAGTTTTAGTTTTTTTGGATTTTTTAAACAATTAATTTATAATCTTTCACAAGTGACTTGATATCCCTAAACCTTTTGTATATAAATTAGGAGAGAAAACAGGTGGTGATAGATTAGATGGTCTATAAAGTTCTTTCCAAATTTAGAACACAATCTTATTACCCTATTATCCATATCCAATCCAATCAGATTCTTTTATGACAAATTGAGTGTGGAAGAGTATGTGTGCACTCATGCTGAATTTTGATACAAATTGAAGTCAAGTTCACCAGATTATTATTTTTTTTAAATTCATGCTTTTACTATTTTGAATATCAATAAAATATTTACACATTTGAAGATAATGTAGTATTAATGAAGTATAGAGTGCCAGGTCTGGATTCAGGAAGATTTGAGATCACATCTACTTTAGACACTTAGCTGTATGACCTTGAACAAGTTATTTAATCTCTGTCTGCTCAGTTTCATTATCTGTAAAGTGGGAATAATAATAGCACCTATCTCCCAGAGTTATTCTGAGGATAAAATGAAAGAATATGCATAAAATACTTGCAAACCTTAAAGTAATATGCAAATGCTTGCTATTTTTTATCTCCAGTCTTCTATAGGTCTTCTATTTTTCATAATTTTTCAAAATAAGAATTGCTTATCAATCATATCTTCAAATTCTCACTGTGATATAAAGCCTTTTTTTGATAGAGAGAAGTTCACTAGTCTAAGTCTATTCATTTGAATCACTTTTTTTTCCTATTTTTTACCAACTTGAGCTAAAGAATAACTACTATGGCTTGTTGGGTTGTGATTGTTTTAGTTACATCCTTAACATAATTGCAAATTGTTTTTCAGAATATAGAGTATTTTTGTGTCTGTCTGCCTATCTTCCCATAAACCTTCCAACAATGATTCTTCCACCTTTTCTTACTTTTATCTTTTGCTGGATTTCAGGTAAATTATTTTGATTTGCATTTCTCTTTTTATTTCTGATTGGGATTCTTCTTTGAATGGTTGTTAATAATTTTTTAATTCTTTTGAGAAATTTTTATTCATATTCTTATACTATTGTAACCCCAAACTGAAATTACAAGGAGGAAATCTGAAAATTTTTAGTTTTCACTTGTTTCAGGAATGCTAATTCTTTGCAACCCCATTTGGGATTTTCTTAGCAAAGATACTACAGTTGATTTGGCACTATCCTTCTCCAACTATTTTACAGATGAGAAAATGGAGGCAAACAAGGTCCTTTGACTTGCTTGGGGACCTATAGCTAGTAAGTGTTTGAGATCACTTTTGAACTCAGGTCTTCCTGACTGGAGATTCAATGCTGGTAATTGGAATCACTTTGGCACTCTGCTGAAGCCTATGGACTCCTCAGAATAATGTTTTTGAATGTAGAGAGTATGATCCACAGAATCACAAAAGAAACCAATTACATCAAAATAATTGCCAAAATATTTTTTAAAGTAAATCCATGAAATCTAAGTTAAGAGTTTCTGTTCTTAAAAAAAAATCAAGATATCAATGAGCTTTGCAGAAAGTAAAGTTAGATTGACGTCAAGAAGGAGAGGACCCAACTGGATCCAAGAAGTTCAACCTAATGGAAAAATCATTCAACTTGGAGTTAGAAGATGTTTTTCTTATTCCATCTCTGTCACTTGACTATCTATGTACCTCAAGTCAATATACTAAAACTCTATAAGCCTCAGTTTACTTATCTGTCAAATGATCGTGATGTTTGTGTAATCCTCTTCAAGGAGTTGTGAGGATCAAATGAAATCTTATAAAAATAAATGATAAATAATTTATTAAATAGAAGATTTATGCCATATGTGTCATGTGACATGTAATGGTATGTAACATATAACGTGACAAAATTAAAATATATAATATAATAATGTAAATAAATAAGCAGCCATATATGTGTGTGCATGAATACACATGCATGTGTATATATGTATTTATAAATAACATGCACATATGTATTATATATGTATATATATACATATAATATATACAAAGAGTTCATTAACCATTAAAAAATAGGAGAATCTAGGTGGTAGAGTGGACAGAAATCAAGAAGACTCATCTTCCTGAATTCAGATCTGGCCTCAGAAACTCACTAGGTATAAGTGACTAGAAAAGTCACTTAACTCTGTTTGCCTCAGTTTCTTCATCTACAAAATAAGCTGGAGAAAGAAATAGAAAGCTATTTCAAGTATCTTTGCTAAGAAAACCCCAAATAAGCTCAGAAAGAGTCAGACAAAACTGAAAAATGACTCGACAACATAAACAAACATGTGTAGGTGTGTATATATGTGTATAAGATCATGATTGAAAAGACATTGACAGTTTGTGCTAGTTAGATACTTCAGATAAAGGTGTTCAGGAAGAGAGGTTACTGAATATTGTTTAGACAACCATAGAAATGAAAAATTCTTGTCAATCAACAAAATATATCACTGTAAGGAACATGATTTTTTATTCATTAAGGTTCTGACAACAGAAAGAGCTTGGAGAATGAAAATAAAAATGATTCTTTGGGAGTATAATTAAAATAACATTACTTAACATTTATATAATGCTTTAAGATTTCCACAATTCTTTACATACTGACAACAACCTTAAGAAATGAATGCTATTATTATTCTTATTTTATATATAAGGAAACTCAGGAAGGTAGAAGTTAAATAGCTTGCTCAAGGTCCCACCATCTGATAAGTACCTGATGTTAGATTTAGACTCAACTCTTCCTGACTTAAAATCTAGTCTGCTAGTCACTCTACTAGCAACCATAGCAGGTGTGCAGGGATGGGGTAGTTGAGGTTGGCAGTGACAGTTTAATCTAAGTTTTAGAGATGAAAGAAACCTTAGATCATTTTCCTCTTTTTGCATGAAGAAAACTGTAGAGAGAGGAAGTTAATTGCCCAAGATCATCTAGCAACCTTATGTATTTTTTATGACAGTGCAAAGCTTTTGCTTTAACATTATTATTTGGTCAAATTTCCCAAGTCTGAAGCTCTAGCTGCACAAGACACTTTTTTTTTTGTGGGAAATTTTAGCTTTTCTAATCCTTTACTTCAGAAGCTGTCATATCTTAACATATTCTTTTCATAGCTGTTACTGTCTCTCATTGTTCCTCACTAGGTCCTGAAAATAGATGTTATTGTTTTATTTCCTTCTTTCTTTTTCTTTCTTTTTTCTTTTTCTTTTTTTTTTAATAGGCACTTTAACTAAGTGCCTATCATATGACACAAAAAGTGATTTCCACTATTGATCCTAAGACAGAAAACACTGGGAGGAATGCATATGCTGAAAATAAAAATTACAGGGTGGGAGAAAAATAATACTCTCATACTGAAAACAGAAAAATATATTTCTGTTTTAGAATTCAATGGAAGTATCTAATTGTGAAAATCATCAGTCTCTCCTGAATAACTTTCTTCATATACTTATTCATTCATTTATTATTCATTCACTCATTGGGTACCTACTCTGTGCATAAAGTGATGTATAAAAAGTTTGAGAAACATCATATCTGGATAATAATTATATTATTAATCAGATAATAAAATGATCAGTGAAACTCTTGAATACAAAAAGACTCCTCATGGAACCTACTCAACATTTATATGCCCTGGGAGGACTGGGTGTTCTGAGGTTGGCAATCTGATTGGTTAACAATTAATGAGAAGAATGAATATTATAATTAGAGATGGGTTTATTCTAATGAGGGTCTGGGGAACATGACTCTGATCACTCAGTCTCTGACAAAGAAATTTTTCTCTTACTCAGACCATCCCCACCTAGAACAATCTAGACAAAAGGGGGTCCACCTCTGTTCACACCTGGCTGAGCAGAACACAATGAATAAGAATTATTCTTCGATTAAATTTTCTATAAGGTTCTCTAGTTATATAGGGTAACAGCTCCCACCCAAGATCAGAAGGCATGTACCCCTTGGATTTGTATAGTATCATCCATTAACAATGCTTTTTTAGATGCTGGGAATGGGGGAATCTTCTAGGAAGGGAATCTAGGAAAGGGAAAAATACTTGTATTCCCCCCCCCCCCCCGCCAGTGACTGGTTATTTCATATTCAGTTCTCTCAATAACACAATGCTAAATATATTTTCAAAAGTGAATAGGACAGGCAGCTAAATGGTGAAGTTGATAGAGCACCAGCCCTGAAGTCAGGAGGACCTTAGTTCAAATCTGGCCTCAGACACTTAATACTTCCTAGCTGTGTGACCCTGAGTAAGTTACTTAATACCAATTGCCTCAGGAAAAAAAAAGTGAATAGGACATATTCCAAACCTTGAGATTGTTTAGAAGGATAGTATATTATATATAGTCTAGTAACCTCTTAATTTTTATAAGCCCTCTGTGATGATATAATACTGAAAGGGCAAACTTTGCAGACTGAAAACTCACAGTTTATGCTGTTTGCTAATAGTGAAAATAAGAATAGTTTATATTTCTAATGTATTTTGTAATTTAAGAAATAATAATGAGATAGTATGGCTTAATGGGTATAGCTGTAGACTAGGAGTGAGAAAGACCTGGATTCAAAATTTGCCTTAGATATTTACTAGCTATGTGACTCCAGACAAATAATTTAACTCCCCAGAATTTTGTTTTCCTCATTTCCAATATTTCCAACATAAAGAGATTTGATATAATAACATCTAAAGTCCCTAATGGCTCTAAATTTAAGATGCTATAATCTCATTTGAACTCTGCAAGAATTCTATGAGGTAGGTAGAATAAGTTATTCTCATTTTATAGATAAGGAAATTGAAGCTCTGAGAGATTAAATGACTTTTTTAGAGTCATTCAGTTCATAAATGGTTGAATTAAAAGAAGAATAGAAGCAGTGGAGTGAACTCTGGCTATATAGATGAAAATTCAGTTCAAAGTACATTTCTGCTACTTACTACTTATTTGACATTGAATGAATTGTTTAATTTCATTAGGTCTCAGTTTCCCAATTTGTATGTAAGAGATATGGACTACTCTATATTTAAAGGATATTACAGCATTATTATTTTACAAATACTCAACAAAAAAGAATCTAATCAAACTTGATAAGTGCCAAGGGCTCTAATGAAAAGACAATTTTTTTTCCTATAATGGGCTGAAGCTTGAGTAGATGCACTGAGATCCCAAGCACATGAGGCTAAATAGTAATTGGACCATACTCAATTAATATATATTCTTGGAGAAAGAATGGTCCCCACCCACTCTTTGTGCAAGTCCTGATGTGTTGTATAGGAAATGACGATTTTGGTGGGTGAAGGCAAAGGGGCGGAGAGAGAAGTGGAAAGACACTGCTGGCTGGCGTCTTGTTGCAGCTGCTCACATTGCTAATCCCTCTTCACCTCAAAAAGAATAAAGATTGAAATTTTCCCTTAACCTGAATTCCTGACTCCGGCTGATTTTAAAATACGTAGTCATCACATTTGGCACTGAAGTATACTTCACTTAGCACTTAGGATACTAAGGTGCTTACAGTACTTAAGAACAGAGAAGCTAAACACCTTAAATGATTTTCAGAAATTGATAGAAGATATCCAATGGATGCGACTAGTGTTAGGTCTGACTACCTATCAATTGCAACCATTATATGATATTTTAAGGGGAGACAGTGCTTTAAATTCACCACGCCAGCTTACAAAAGAAGCTCAAGAGGCTTTGAGAAAAGTTGAACTGGCTTTATCCAATGTGGTTGAAAGAGTCACTCAAAAACCCATGGAAATATCAGTTTTTGCCACACAAGAGGCATCCACAGCAGTTCTTCATCAAGGAGAACGTGTGATAGAGTGGGTGAACCTCCTGGCACAACCAGAACAAAGTCTTACTCCTTACCCAACACTTGTGGCTAGAATTTTATTAAAGCCCATTAAACAAGCAATACAATTATCTGGGACAAGACCTGACAAGATACATACCTTTTACACCAATACACAAATTAATGTGTCCTGTGAGACCATCCCAGAGTGGCAAATTTTATTAGCCATGGCTCCAAATTTTACACACGGGTCTCCATTAAAGATAACCAGAATATTACATAATTGGTGATGGATTCTTGAAGAAAAAGTTTCTAAAGTTCCTCTTAAAGGACCAACTATCTTTACAGATGCATCCAAACATAACATTTGCACTGTATATTCTCATGACTTAACTATAAAGAGAGTAGTCAGAACTCCTTTTCAGTCCACTCAGCAGAATGAATTGTATGCGATCATTCTAGCTCTTACTTATTATCCAGGAGACATAAATATAATATCTGATTTGGCCTATTCAGTAGGTGTGGTACAAAGAATTGCCACAGCCCAAATAAAATTTGCAGCCTCTAATATATATCAGCTCTTTAAGAAACTTCAAGAGCAAGTGAGAAAGCATCTAGGTAAGATTTATATTTTGCATGTCCACTCTCATAGTGGACTTCCAGGCCCCATTTTGATGATAATTCAAAGGCAGATAGCCTTCTATCTATGTTGGTCAATACTCCTTTATTCCAAGAAGTCCAGGAATCTCATTCTAAATATCATCAGGCTGCTCGAGCTTTACGTTTACAATTTGGAATAACAAGAGAGGAAGCTAGGAGCATAGTAAAAGCCTATATGGATTGCCTTCCTTTTCACACTCCTACATTGCCTCCAGGAAAGAACCCTCGTGGTTTGAGACCCAATGAAATCTGGTAAATGGATGTGACCCATTTCATGTAAATCTTTTCAGACCTTTCTAAAATTAACTTAGTCATCATTTTTATAGAAAAATAATATTCCATTAATTTCATATGCCATACCTAATCCAACAATTCCCCAATTGATTGGCCTCTACTAATTTTCCAATCCTGTGCTACCACAAAAAGAACTGCTATAAACATTTTTGCATATGTGGGTCTTTTCCCCTCCTTTATGGTTTTCTTGGAATATAGACCAAATAGTAGCACTGTTGGATCAAAAGGTATGCACAGTTTTATAACCTTTTAGCATAGTTCCAAATTATTCCTCAGAATGGTTGGATCATTTTACAACTCCACCAACAATGCATTAGTGTCCCAATTTTTCCACATCCTAAGGAAAGGATTTTCATTTTACTGGGAGAGTTTGTATGATTCCTTTAAAAAAATGTGATAGGGACTAAGTGGACTTTGACACAGGGAAGGCATAAAAGAGGATTGTCTGTGTAAGAACAGTCATGGTGGATTCTTTGCATGAGAAATTTATACCAAATGTTGAGTAACTATAACTTATTCCTTATTTGACATGCTACTGAATAAGATTCCAGTTAAAAACTGATTGAACTCTTCTTCATCCTGAGAGAACATTGACCCATAATTACCCCTCTCTGCTTTCCCCTCTCTACTCTATTACTCTTACTAAATAGCAAGAATTTTGATTCCTAAGAGTTTTTATCCTTTTAAAATTTATTTTTCAGCAATATATTGAAATGAGATTTCTCTAGATAAAGATAAAACTATTAAAAAGTGTTTTTGTCTTTCATTGAATGCAGAGTGTGCAAACAGGAGTATGACAGTGACTAGTTGAAATAAAAGAAATGAACTAATAGATAAAAAATGATTATTAATAACCAATGATTTTTGGAGATCCACTGTTCCCCCCTTTTTTCTGAAGTCCTGATTTTAAAAGATCAATCACTTGATAGACATTACTATTACTGAAACTGAATTCATACCTCAGCCAGGTGGGGCAGACATTGTGCTGCACTAAGATTTGGGTGGAGAGAAATTCTTTGAATATATTGCTCAAGACTGAGGCTACTTTAGAATTAAATGACATAACAAAAATTCAAGTCCAGCTTTTCACTGAAATATTCTCTCATTGGTTGTTAATAAATCAGTGTTCATTGCTACCTTGGAGAACAACTAGGGCATATAACCAGGGAGAAAGAAGGCCACCATGATTGTCTTTGGTCTAAGGGAGAGACAACCAAATGATCATCTTTTTAAAATTAAAATGCCAGCATTATTAATGAAATTATTAAGTTATCCCGACATTATGTCTCTCAAAAACTTTTTATATTACCATACAGAGTTATACTTCCTCTTGGATAAACAAAAGTTTCATAAAGTTTGGGAGCTCAATGAATTGTTTTTCTTTTCCTGGAATATAGATTTCATACATTGCCACTAGGATAAAAATAATGAGTCATAGTCTATAGCCGAGTCAAGACTCTTTGAATGAGGGGCCACAGGCAATCTCTGTCCTGGCACAAGAGAAAGGAAGGATGTGAAAGAGAGTAGAAACAGGTACCAGAGGGAAGATCACACTGAAAGTCCACCAATGAAAGGAGACAGACATTGTCTGAGAGGGTCATCACTCTCATTTTTTTAGTTAGGGGGAGGAAAAGACCTCCTTAACTGAATTCTATTCACCACAATGACACTCACTAATTATATTTTCATACCTCTCATTAGGGTAAGAGCACAAGGCTGCTGTCAAAATCTCTTAGGAGCTCCCCAAAAAGGTCAGGTATTCATAAATAAACAGTTAATCTTCTCCCATGTAATAACAATTTATTCCACTGACAAAAAGATGGAGAAAACTTACCCATACTTACCCATCTGGGCATTTATTTTTATTTGTTTTTCTAGTTAAAGAGCTTGGAAAAGACTATGTTTAACTGATTAACTTTATAGATTTAGAGCTGGAAGAAACTTCAGAAATCATATAGTTCAGCCCCTTTACTTTTTTGATGAGGAATCAGAATCCCCAGAGAAGTGAAAGTGATTTGTCCCAGGGCACAAAAATCATATGTAGCAAAGCCAAAATTTGAATTCAGGTAACTCAAAACCCAACCCACTTCCTATTGTCCAAAACTGGGTTCTTTAGATATTGAAGCTTGTGGGGCTCATTATATTTATCTGATTGTTCCAAGATAGTCTGCTAATTACAGAAAGAGATGTCAGGCTTTGCAGCTCTTGATCACCTTTATTTATGACTAACAACATTTTCCCATTCAGTACTACATTTCAAGAGCATTTCCAAATATGACATTGTGTTGTCATATCATTACACTTCTGTGGCTTCCCCACATCTTCTTATGAAAGGTTAACTGTGCATTTCATCTATTTTTGATTCAGGAAGCTTTTGTGTATTCTTTCTGCTCTTAGCCATCAAGACCCTTTATGTAAGCAGGAATTTCTCTGAACCTAGCAATGTTTGATTATGCTTGTGAGAGTAGTATCCTCATCCCTTCATGAATAAATGAATGTACTTTAACAATGTTTTACAGAAAAAAACCCTTAAAGGTTCTAAGTTATTCTTATATGAATGAGAATTGCATGTTTATATTTTTATGTAAACAATGTTTGAAATCTCAATCATGTTTAAATCTTTCTTTTCCCTATCCCTCTGACACCTATTAAGTTTCTCAGCTTTCTTTGTACAAACAGAACGAATGCAAACAAGATTAGTAGGGAAGCAACAAACTGGGAAAACATCTTTACAATTAAAGGTTCTGATAAAGGCCTCATTTCCAAAATATATAGAGAACTGACTCAAATTTATAAAAAATCAAGCCATTCTCCAATTGATAAATGGTCAAAGGATATGAACAGACAATTTTCAGATGAAGAAATTGAAACTATTACCACTCACATGAAAGAGTGTTCCAAATCACTATTGATCAGAGAAATGCAAATTAAGACAACTCTGAGATATCACTACACACCTGTCAGAATGGCTAAGATGACAGGAAAAAATAATGATGAATGTTGGAGGGGATGCGGGAAAACGGGGACACTGCTGCATTGTTGGTGGAGTTGTGAACGAATCCATCCATTCTGGAGAGCAATCTGGAATTATGCCCAAAAAGTTATCAAACTGTGCATACCCTTTGATCCAGCAGTGTTTCTATTGGGCTTATACCCCAAAGAGATACTAAAAAAGGGAATGGGACCTGTATGTGCCAAAATGTTTGTAGCAGCCCTGTTTGTAGTGGCTAGAAACTGGAAAATGACTGGATGCCCATCAATTGGAGAATGGCTGGGTAAATTGTGGTATATGAATGTTATGGAATATTATTGCTCTGTAAGGAATGACCAGCAGGATGAATACAGAGAGGCTTGGAGAGACCTACATGGACTGATGCTAAGTGAGATGAGACAACGATATTGTATGAGGATGTATTCTGATGGAAGTGGATTTCTCTGACAAAGAGACTTAACTGAGTTTCATTGGATAAATGATGGACAGAAACAGCTACACCCAAAGAAGGAATACTGGGAAATGAATGTGAACTATTTGCATTTTTGATTTTCTTCCCGAGTTATTTTTACCTTCTGAATCCAATTCTCCCTGTGCAGCGGGAGAACTGTTCAGTTCTGCAAATATGTATTGTATCTAGGATATACTGCAACATATTTAACATATATAGGACTGCTTGCCATCTTGGGCGGGGGGGAGAAGGGAGGGAGGGGAAAAAACGAAACATAAGTGATTGCAAGGGATAATGTTGTGTAAAAATTATCCTGGCACGGATTCTGTCAATACAAAGTTATTATTAAATAAAATTAAATTAAAAAAAAGTTTCTCAGCTTATTATTTTCACCAGTCCCAAAACCAGCTCTTTTCGTGACTCTTATATTACTGTTACCCTTATCACCTTTCACCTGGATTGGTAAAATGGTATTGTGAGAGTGTGTATATATGTGTTTGTATGTGTGTGCACACATGTGACCTCATCAGAGAAGGCACTGTGCTATATGAGCAAAGAAGAATTAAATTAGCCAACAAGAAAAGGAAGATGCCCAAAGCTAGGAGCCATCCCAAATGTTTATATGGACTATCTGTGTCCAACCTCTGGCAGACCATTCCGAGCTCATATTGGTGTGATCAGCCATAGTCAGACACACTGTAAATCAGTGATGTCATTTCTTTTGAGACATAAGTAGAAACCAATGAAATAAGACTGAAAATTAAGATCTGTATTTTAAACTATCTGTTTTACTTCTCTTTTTTTTTTCAGTATCTTTGAATGGCAGACTGAGTAAAGGTTGTTGGGTAGAAACTGTGAATGTCACTAGCACATAGGAGTTGAAAGAACCAATCATGGAATCAAAAGACAAATAGTGAGCCTCTGAACTCTAAAATAATAAGGGACTTGGCCACACCACCCAGCACAGAAAGGAAGTCAGCAGCATCAGTCCCAGGAAAATATGAAGCCACTGTTTTGAGAAAGCTTGGGACAATCTCCCCTTTGCTCTGGGAGCAGAATTCCCTTTAAAAATCAGCAAAAAAGCAAAAAGAATTCTGACACTAGATAGCTTTTATGAAGACAAAAAAGAACAGAACTCAAACCCTGAGGTCATAAAAGGCAAATAGTCTCCAGATGAAATACCAAAAGGAGAATATGAATTTGTCTCCATTTCACAAAGCTCTCTTGGAAGGATTCAAAAAGGATCTCAAAAGAGAGTTAGCAGAAAAATGGGGAAAGGAAATGAAAACTTTGCAGGATAGTTTGGAAAAGGAAACACAGAAATTATCTGAAGAAAACTCTTTAAAAATTGATTTAGAGAAATGAAAAAATATATAACACCTTATAATAGATTTGTGGAAATCAAAAAAGCAGACAAATCCTTACAAAATAGATTTGATGAAATGGAAAAAACCCAACTCATTGAAAAACAGATTGTGTGAAATGGAAAAAATAAACCCGATAAACAAAACTCATTTAAAAGTTCAATTGGCCAAATGCAAAAAAGAGATAAAAAACCTAATTGAAGAAAATAATTCAATAAAAATTATAATTGAACAAATGGAAGTTAATGACTTAATGAAACATCAGGAATTAGTCAAACAAAATTTAAAAAATAGAAGAAATTGTAAAATATCTCATTGGGAAAAACTGACCTAGAAAATAGATTTAGGAAAAATAATCTAAAAATTATTGGACTTCTTGAAAACCATGACTAAAAAAAGAGTTTAGACAACATTTTTCAGGAAAACATTAAGGAATACTGCCCTGAAATCCTAGAATCAGAAGGGAAAATAGCCATTGAAAGTATTCACCAGTTTCCTACTGAAAGAGACCCCAAAATAAAAACTCCTAGGAATATCATAGCTAAATTTCAGAATTAGATCAAGAAGAAAATAATGCAAGCAGCCAGTAAAAACATTTCAAATATTGAAAAGCCACTATCATGATTACCCAGGGCTTAGCAGCTTTCACTTTAAAGGAACCAAAGATCTGGAATATGCTGTTATGAAGGGAAAAGGGACTTGGATTGCAGCCAAGAATCAACTATCCGACAAAATTAAGCATTATATTTCAGGGAAAGAGATGTACATTCAATGAATTAGGTGAATTTCATTTATTTCTGATGAAAAGACTAGAGCTGAACAGAAAATGTGATTTTAAAATACAGAATTCAAGAAAAACATAAGGAAGGAAAAAAGAAAGAAAAAAAACCTGGTTCTTTTCAAAGTTAAAAAGTATGTATCCCTATATGGGAAGATGATATGTTTAAATCTTGAGACCTGTATCTCTATGGGTACACTTAGAGTGTGTAGGTATAATTTGATTTTATTGTGATGATATAAAACACAAAGTAGAGGTAGAAAGGGGATTGTACTGAAAGAAGAGGAAAAGGGAGGTAAAATGAGGTAAGTTACATCTCTGAAGAGGCAAAAAAAAAAAAGACCTATTACAACTGAAGGAAAAAAAGGTGAGATTTGTGTGAATTTTACTCTCATCAGATTTGGCTCAAAGAGAGAATATCAGACACATTTAGGTCACAGAGAAACTTGTCTCACACTGTAGGGAAGTAGGAGAGGAAAGGGAAAAGGAAAGGAGAAGGATAAAAGAAGTGAGAACAGAAGTAGAAGGGGAAGAGATAAGAAAAGAGGAGAAACTGTAAAAATGGGCTATTTAAGGGAGATGGTGGTTAGAAGCAGACCATTGGGGAGGGGGTAAAGAGGGAAAGGAAAGTGAAAAGTATAAATTAGGAGAAATAAGAGGGCAGGAAATACAGAGTTTGTAATTTTAACTGTGAATGTGAATGGATAAAATATCCCATAAAATGGAAGTGGGTAGCAGACTGGATTAAAAGCCAGAATCTTACAATAAATTATTTATGAGAAATTTAAAGCAGAGTGATGCAGAGTAAAGGTAAAAGGCTGGAGCAGAATTCACTATACTTCAATTGAAGTAAAAAGAAAAAAAAAAAAAAAAAAGCATGGGTAGCAATCCTGATCTCAGATCAAACTAAAGCAAAAACAGATCTGATAAAAAGAGATAAAGAAGGAAACAGCATTTTGCTAAATGGTACCATAGATAAGGAAGTAATATCAGTACTAAATATATTTGCTCCAAGTGGTATAGCAGCAGAAATTAAGAGAGCTGCAAGAAGAATTAGACAGAAAACTATGCTAGTGGGAGATTTCAACCTTGCTCTATCACAACTAGATAAATCAAACCACAGAATAAATAAGAAAGAAGTTAAGAAGGTAAACAGAATTTTAGAAAAGTTAGGTATGATAGGTTTTTGGAGAAAATTAAATGAAAACAGAAAGGATGATACTTTCTTTTTCAGTGGTACCCTACACAAAAATTGACCATGTAATAGGACATAAAAACTTCAAAATTAAATGCAGAAAGGCATAATTAGTAAGTGCATTTTTTCAAATTATGATCCAATAAAAATTATATGTAATCAAGAGACAGGGAAGAATAGAGCAAAAGTTAATTGGAAACTAAATAATCTGATCCTAAAGAATGAGTGGATGAAGCAACAAATCATAGACACGATTGATAATTTCATGGAAGAGAATGGCAATAATGAGACAACACACCAAAGTTTGTGGGATTCAGCCAAAGCAGTTCTTAGGGGAATTTTCTATCTTCAGATGCTTACTTGCTTAAAATAGAGAAACAGAAGATCAATGAATTGGGCATATAACTAAAAAAGCTAGAAAAAGAACAAATTGAAAACCCCCAAATAGATACCAAATTTGAAATTCTGAAAATAAAAGGGAAGATTAATAAAATTGTAAGTATAAAAAAACTATTGAACTAATAAACAAAATGAAGATTTGGTTTTATTAAAAAAACAACAAAATAGATAAACCTTTAGTTAATTTGATTAGAAAAAAGAAGAAAATCAAATTGTTAGTACCAAAAATGAAAGGGTGAACTTTCCACTAATGAAGAGGAAATTAGAACAATAATTGGGAACTATTTTGTTCAACTGTATGCCAATACATTTGATAATCTAAATAAAATGGATGAATACTTACAAAAACATAGCTTGCTCAGATTAACAGAGGAGGAAATAAACTACTTAAATAGTCCCATTTTAGAAATATAAATTGAAAATGCTATTAATCAATTTTCTATGAAAAAAATTTCCAGGGCCAGATGGATTTACATATGAGTTCTACCAAACATTAAAAACAATTAATTCCAATGCTATGCAACTATTTGAGAAAATAGGGAAAGAAGGAGTTTTATCAAATTTTTTTATGATACAGATATGGTGATGATACCAAAACCAGGTAGGGTCAAAACAGAGAAAGAAAATTCTAGGGATTTCCCTAATGCATATTGATGCAAAAATCTTAAATAAAATATTAGCAAAGAAATTACAGCAAGTCATTCTCAGGATAATACACCATGAGCAAGTAGGATGTTTTACTAAGAATGGAGAGCTGGTTTAATATTAGGAAAACTATTAGCATAATTGACTGTGCCAATAACCAAACTAATAAAAATCATATGATTGTCCCCATAGATGCAGACAAAGCATTTGATAAAAGCCAACACCCATTCCTATTAAAAACACTAAGAGAATATAGGAATAAATGGAGTTTTCCTTAAAATGATCAGTACTATCAAAGAAGGGAAAGGGACCTGTATGTGCCAAAATGTTTGTGGCAGCCCTGTTTGTAGTGGCTAGAAACTGGAAAATGAATGGATGCCCATCAATTGGAGAATGGTTGAGTAAATTGTGGTATATGAACGTTATGGAATATTATTGTTCTGTAAGGAATGACCAGCAGGAAGAATACAGAGAGGATTGGCGAGACTTACATGAACTGATGCTAAGTGAAATGAGCAGAACCAGGAGATCATTATATACCTCAACAATGATACTGTTTGAGGATGTATTCTGATGGAAGTGGATCTCTTCGATAAAGAGAGCTTATTCAGTTTCAGTTGATCAAAGATGGGCAGAAGCAGCTACACCCAAAGAAAGAACACTGGGAGATGAATATAAACTGCTTGCATTTTTGTTTTTCTTCCCAGATTATTTATACCTTCTGAATTCAATTCTCCCTGTGCAACAAGAAAACTGTTCGGTTCTGCACACATATATTGTATCCAGGATATACTGTAACCTATTCAATATGTAAAGGACTGCTTGCCATCTGGGGGAGGAGGTGGAGGGAGGGAGGGGAAAAATCGGAACAGAAGTGAATGCAAGGGATAATGCTGTAAAAAATTACCTTGGCATGAGTTCTATCAATAAAAAGTTATTTAAAAAAATAAAATGATCAGTAGTATCTATTTAAAACCATCAGCAAGCATCATATGTAATGGAGATAAACAAGAATCATTCCCAATAAGATGAAGGGTGAAACAAAGTAGTCTGCTATCACCATTACTACTCAATATTGTATTAGCAATTTTAGTTTCATCAATAAGGGAAGAAAAAGAAATTAAAGGAATTAGAGTAGGTAATGAGGATATCAAATTATCACTCTTTGAAGATGATATGATGATATACTTAGAGAATCCTAGAAAATCAACTAAAAAACTACTAAAAAGAATTCATAACTTTAGCAGTTGCAGGATATAAAATAAACCCACATAAATTACTGTAATTTTTATATGTTACCAACAATGTCCAGCAGCAAGAGATACAAAGAGAAATTCCATTTAAAATAACTGTAGATAATATAAATTATTTGGGAGTCTCCCTGCCAAGGCAAAGTCAGGAACTATATGAATACAATAACAAAATACTTTCCACACAAATAAAGTCAGGTCTAATCAACTGGAAAAATATCCACTTTATGAGTAGACTGAGCTAATATTAAAAAATGAAATTATCTAAATTAATCTACTTCTTCAGTGCCATAGCAATAAAACTTCCAAGAAATTATTTTACAAAGCTAGAAAAATAATAACAGAATTCATATGGGAAAGTAAAAGATCAAGAATTTCAAAGAAATTAGTGGAAAAATGCAAATGAAGGTGGCCTAGCTGTACTAGACCTAAAATTATATTACAAAGAATTGGTCATCAAAAGTATTTGGTACTGGCTAAGAAATAGAGTAGTCTATCAATGAAATAGGTTAGGTTCATAAGACACAATAGTCAATGACTATAGTGAGGGTTTTAAATTATATTCACTTTTGGAGCTTTTAACTAGGGTTATTATAAACCTGTAGCACTTTTAGGAGACAGATTTTGAGAAATAAGGAAGAAATCATCATCCCAAACTGAAATTCATTGTTAAAATATTTCCTGAGAGGGAAATAAGATGAATCAAAACTGAATATTACTTTTGATAGGCCCAGTAATCCAACTATTTATGAATTCCTAGCAAAAATCCTTTAATACATGCAAAGAAAAAATTAAAAACAATTATATGCCATACCTTTTGATCCAGCAGTATTTCTACTGGAATTATATCCCAAAGAGATCCTAAAGGAGGGAAGGGGATCCACATGTGCAAAAATATTTGTGGCAGCACTCTTTGTAGTAGCAAGAACCTGGAAATTGAGTGGATGTCCATTGTCCTATAAGAAACAACCAGCAGGATGATTCCAGAGAGGTATGGAGAGAGTTCATGTAGCTCATCATGAACTGATGCTAGGTGAAATGAGCAGAACCAGGAGATCATTATACACGGCAACAACAAGACTATATGATGATCAATTCTGACAGACATGGATCTCTTCAAAAATGATTCAGACCAGTTCCACTTATGCAGTGAAAAGAACCATCTACATCCAGAGAGAGAACCTTGGGAACAGAGATGGAACACAAGCTAGTATTCTCACTCTCTCTGTTATTATTTGCTTTCATTTTGTTTTCTTTTTCAGTTTTTCTTTTTCTTCCTTCTTGATCTGATTTTTCTTGTGCAATAAGATAACTGTATAAATATGTATACATATTGGATCTAACATGTTTTTCTTTTTTTAAATAATTATAACTTTTTATTGACAGTACATATGCATGGGTAACTTTTTACAACATTATCCCTTGCACTCACTTCTGTTCGGATTTTTCCCTTCCCTCCCTGCACTCCCTCCCCTAGATGGCAAGCAGCTTATACATGTTAAATATCTAACATATATTTCACTACCTGCCAACTTGGGGTGGAGGGGAGAATTTGGAACAAACGGTTTTGCAAGGGTCAATGTTGGAAAAATTACCCGTGCATATGCTTTGTAAATAAAAAGCTTTAATTAAAAAATATATGACAATCATTTAATGAGTTTATAAGGCACAAAGAATAAATTACCATTATTATTACAACTACAAAGAAAAAAAAACAACTAACATCTGTGGAGATGTTTGCTACTCAGATGAAAATAAATTTATATGGAAGATCCATTTATTTGTTTTGAGAGAGTGAGCAGTGTTGGAGAATTTTTTCTGTCAAATAATTTCCCTTTTGTAAAAAAGCTGTACTTGGATTACATTCAGAGGCACACTGCTGTTGTTTATTCATCAGATCATTTCTTCAGAGAATTTCATATGGTCAAATTGGTGACCTCTTCTAAACAAGCTGGGCTTGTTAATAATTATCCATTTACACTAGAATTCTGCTCAAATTCTATGCAATTGAGAACTGTTAGCGGCTTACTTCATCATCAGATTTGTAAGTCAAACTTCAAATCTCTGTGTCATCTGCAAATTTGATGAGCAAGTTTTCTATTCCTATATCCAAATCATTGTGTTCAGATACATTTTTTCTAGTTTCTCACTAAGTACATTGTCCAGACTGTAAAGCATAAGTGGTAAATTCTCCTAAGGAAGAATGGACTGCTCTAAGAAAAGAAATTTCATGTTTCTGGTTCTCTTCTTTTCCTAGGCTTTTATCATCTAAACATGAAGGTTTTCTAGCCCACTCTTCCCATTTCTAGAAGATCTCAATTGATTCCAATCATCTTGGGGCAAGTAAATGATACAATAGATCACTGAACTTGGAACTGGGAAAATCTGAGTGTAAATTCTTCCTGAAACATTTACTAGCCAAGTGATTCTAAACAAATTATTTAAGTAATTTTGTCTTGGACTCAATGAGGCTAATAATAAGACAGCTCAAGAAATTATTGTGAGTATCAAATATGAAATGGAATTACATATATATGATATATTTATATATTTTATGCATTACTCTTCCTGCCATGACTCAGATATTAACTGAGGTTTCTATGGGCACAATGCAGAGTATTAACCACTATACGATCATAGCAAGCTAGTGGTTATAATTCCTGGTTTTCACTTAAGCAGGCTAGGTTTGTCTCTCAGTATGGGAAAGAGGAAGCTGTCTTTGGAGTGTTGGGTGTGTTCAGGGAAGACTAATACTTCTGGAATGTAGACTGCCAAGCTCTTTACAAGGCTGCTTTCTAACTTTGGTGTCCACCTGATCTACCTCTCACCTGTGGCTCCAAGAAGCTGTATCATGCACAGTGGCCACACTCCATAGTAAACCATTTTGGTAGATGGGCTAAACCCAGGGTTTAGTTGTAACCAAGGGATTTCAAAACCTCTGGTGAGTTAGGTGGTGTATACCTCAAGCTTGCAAAATCTTTCCCTGGTAGAATGGAATAATTTGTTCCATTGGTCATGAAAGCAGGTAAAACAGATATTGTGGAGCACTTGGAGCTTGGTTAGAAATCAAAGACACCAAGGTCTTGAGCCATCTCAAATCATCCCCAGTCATCTTGAGTCTGTATTACCATTAGACAGTGGTGGCTTTAGAAGAGAGAATGAGTCTGACAATTTAGTGCAACTCTACCTCATTTAAATCCAATCTATTCATGAATCAATATATATATATGTATATATATATACATATATATATACACATATATATGTACATTCATACGCACATATACATATATAAAATATATATGAACATATAATAATATATGTAACATTTGCAAACATTAAAGTATCATTTAAATGTTAGGTATTACTATTATCACTTTAGAAGAGATTCATTAATTATAGGCTCTAGTGTTAAAGATTCGAGTGACTTAAAAAATAGTAAAGAATTTTCCCTACCAAAAATAAAATAGTAGTGATTGTTTAATCAACTACATCATTTTATAAATAAGGAATCTGAAACCTAAATTTAGAGGCCAATTGACCCAACTTAGCTCTCATAATTATTAAACAACAGCTTATGCTTGGATACAGGACCTCTTACTCAACATCTTCCCACTTCTATCTTGATGCTATTCCATACACTTTCTATAGCACTAGCTCAAAACATACAGATAGATGCCTAGGAGTAAAGTATAAGGCAACCAAGAACTCTCAGCTGAATGGCTTTTTAAAATCGAAAGTACTTTGAACTCATTTTCAATGCATAAAATTTATTGAAATAATTCTATTCCCCTTTTTCTTCCCTTTGTCGCATTATTGTCTCTGATTTGTGCCTATGAAATATAAAGAGATGTGAGGGGATTGGATTAGAAGGTCTCTTATGGCCCATACCAGCCATAAAATATTTATTATTCTATTATTTCATGCTGTCTATCAGTAATTTGGAATATGAAAAAAGAATGGTGATTTTTAAAAAAAGTCAAAAATTTATATAAAGTCTTTTAAAATCCCTGTCCCCAGTTCAAATTTTCTATTGTAACCTGGCTGATTTCCAAGATACCCCAGAAGGATTTATTTCTCTCAGTCTTTTAATTTAAGCTTCTTCCCAATCTGAAACACCTTCCCGTATGTTCTACACTTCAATTCTACCAATTTTTTAATATCAAGGCAGTGGGGTTCTGAAGAAAAAAGTTCCCTCCTGAGTAGGCTGACCTTGATTTCAATATTGTCTTTTGCTTTTATTACTGATATTTGTTCAGTCATTTTTAAGTTGTGCCCAATTCTTTGTGACCCCATTTGGAATTTCTCTTAAAAAGAGACCAGAGTGCCTAACCATTAACTTCTCCTGCTCATTTTACAACAAATTGAAGCAAAGAAGTTTGTTACTTGCTAGGATCATATATTTAGTAAGTATCTTAGGCTGGATTTGAACTCAGGAAGATAAGTCTTCCTGGCTTCAGACCCAGCTCTTTGTGCACTATGGCACCACTTAGCTTCCCATACTACTGATGTCATCTCATAGAAAGCATTTACTCTTTTTGGGCCTTAGTTTTGTCATCTGCATTTTAAGACAATGGTCCACAAAATCTTTAAGGGCACTTCTGGTTTGGCTTTGCTCTTTTATGAAGATCTCCTTGATTACTTGTTCAATATGGATATTTCTCACCATAGTTTTTCAAGTCTAACTTGACTAACTAATTAGTAATTTTTGAATTATAAATGTAACAAATTATTATTTGTTATTATAAATATTAAAACTATTAAATTATATTAATTAAAATATAACAAAGCTATTTTTAAATATATACTACAGTAAAAATTTTAAAGTCTTCTTTCATTTGAATTCAAATCAATCATTATTTTTTCCAGCTTCAATGTTTTTAATCAAGGAGTGACTTTTTAAGATATTATGACTTTTGTTTGTTTATAATCTGCTAGTAGTCACTTGTAGTTTGCCACCTCCAGGTTCTTCAGCCACTTTGATAGTTAAAAAGATGTTAAAAGACTTTGGTGTCATACTGATACTTCTTAGAGAGCTTACCTTAATTACCTTCCTTTGATCCAAGATGATGACCATGGTGCAAAAACTGAAGTTGTGAGCTTTATTTTCAGATATCACTTCTCTACCTACTTTTGTGACTTTGTGTAATCTCTCTGGACTTCAGTTTCTTCACTTGTAAAAATGAAGCAATTGGTCTTACTGGCATCTCTGGTCCATTCCAGCCTTAAATATCTGGTCCTTTGATCCTATTACATTGAAACTAGATCAAGCGCACTAGTAAGAGCATATACCAATGTTTCCTCTGACCCCAATGAATTTTTACCTCAACCACAAGAAATATCCAAAATTCATGATATGCATATTCTTGGCAATAACTTGTGGGGTGTGAGGGTTGAACTCCCACTATATATTGGGGACCTGGGCTGATTGTTGCAATATGTCTCAAAAGAATTTGTAGCTTTAGACCATCACCAAATGAAGAAGAAAATATTTTATTAGGCTATTGGCAATAAGCTAAGTTCCAAAGGGGAGTTTAACAATTAACAAGGGGACAGATGCAATCTAAATTCCCTTGTGGAACTGACAGTTAACAGGGAGGAAAGCCATAATGCAGGTAGAGTTCCTAGAAAAAAAATTAGGCAGTTCCTAATTATTCTGAAATTTGTGATACTTAGTAAGTGGACTAAATTCCTAATGATCTACTGTTGTTACACTTAGTGATCAGATTAAATTAGCAAAGAAATGATATAGCAGAAGGTTCTTTTATAAGAGAAAAATAACCTCTAGTTGATGTCTATAACTTAGCCTTCTGATTGGATACAGTAATTATGGGTCATGATAATTTTATGAGTGCAAGGAATTTAGCAACAAAGTCCCAGTTAAGGACAACAAAAGGACCCACTTAAATAGAAGAAAATTTTATTAATGTTCTTCCTTGCTTGATTCAGGAAGTAGCTTGGCCTCTAGATTGTATATAGTAATTCAGGCGTTCTTCTATTAATGCCCTTCCCTATGGTTTATCTAGCTACCAAGAACGTGGGGTCTTTTTGTTGAGGTCTTATTCACCCCATCATTTTCTCCTGAGTATAACTAGTCACTTTATATAAATATATCCTCATTGTTTATCTTTGGGGGAAAACACTGTCAAAGGCCCCCCAGATTTTTTTCTGCTATTTATATAGCTTGCTATCAATTGTTCCCTTAATATTATCAAAGGGATGGCAAGTGAGGATCTGAGCTGCTACTTTTCATTAGGTGTCTTCATGTGCAGAGCAAAATTTTGGATAGCAAGATCAGAGAGGGATGTTTTCACTTCTTCCTCTTAGAATCTCTAGGTTTCTTCCAGGACAACTATATTATTATCTTTTCTTGATCTTAGCTTTTCTCTCTTTTCAATATCTTAAAATTACTCATCTATTGTTATATTATATATATGACATTTCCAACTCAGACAAATGTAAGTTTGTCTTTATGTATTCAGCTACTTAAATTTTTTTTGTAATAAAGTGAATAGAATTCATCATTTTTCCATTCTCTTCTGAGAGAGAGATTCCTTATTTTTCTGCTTTTCTTATGCTTCTTTATAAAAAAAGAAACTTACTTCTTTTTTTCATAGTTGTCTGTGTAGAGACCTTGCATGTTACCCTCAGGTAGAGTTGAAAACAAACAAACAGCAAAACACCCCAAAGAATGAATTAACATTACATTTCCACATGCCCTATTTCACCATAACTAATTTTTTAAAGCATTAGGAGAAAGTTCCCTTGGCAACCATGTCACTCATTTCCTCCTCCAGCATTTAAGTTCACATTTGCTTTAAAAGTCCTTTGGCATAAAATTCAAAGATTACTTACTCAAACCACCACAGAAATTTACCTAAGGGTTCTTTTAATCTCATTCAATCCTGACTCTTTTAAAAGGGGTCAAACTAATTTCTTTAGGCATTTTAAGACATTTAAGAACAGAAGTTTTTAGCTAGTTTGGAGAATTTTACTCAATTCTGCTTTGCTTTCTCAAACACCCATGGACCATATTTGTGTCTATACACACAAATAAAATTAAGATAACATTAGTACATGACAGCATGTTTATTATATACATATGTGTACACACACACACACACATATACACTGTAAGTATGTAGACCATCCTCCTCACTTTTCCACCTGAATAGAATCTATGATAGATTGCTGACATAACCTTTGCGTATAACCTTTGAGTATACAGGATCTTTTTCACATTCCTAGGAAGTATCAGAGTTAGTTTTCATGGGGTTCTACTTGTTACCTGTTTATAAAGTTTTATGCAAATTAAAAATGTTATACATTTCCAGTATTCTATGCTGGTGAATGCCATATAATTTACATTTATACATCCACAGGCTTGGACATCCACAGGTGTTGCTAGATTGTAATTTCCTTTTAAAAACTTATAAATATATTTATTACAAAAAAAATCTTTTGAGAAAAAGAGAAACTATAACTTTTGTTATGTACTAATGGAATAATAGAGTTGGGAGATATGATTATCATTTTTTTTTCTTTTTGTCAGCCTAATCTCCAATGGAAGTAATAATATATGCCTTCTCTTCTATACAGAGTTGTTATGGAGACTACAGGAAATCATACTTGCAATGTATACTCTTTGTAAAAGTAAAAAAAAAAAAGGCCTTTGGTATTAACAGATTTAAAAATTCTACTTTTTCTTGGGCAGCTAGTTACCAGTTCATTTCTATTATTCTATTGTCCTATTGAATTATTGTGAAGGATATGATAACATCATATTTTGGATAATAAGACTAGAAGATGAATAAAACCTAAAGACTGCTATTTTCACATATGCAGAGGCACATAGAAAGCTTTTTATATTGCCATGAGCCAAATGTAAGGAAGTCAAAGTTCCATTTTTATTCTGAGAATCTTGGAAACATAAAGGGACCTTGTATGTCATTTATTTAAATAATCTATCCAATGCATGAATCACTGCTACAATATACTTGTATGAACACATTTTTGGAACCATTTTACTTCATTTTTCAATTATTGTATTAATTAGGAAGTTTTTCCTTAGATAATTATCTGTATTGATGTAACTTCCAAATCTAGATTTCTAAAGAATACTGTGATTTCCTCAACATCATAATCTGAAAGGAAGTAGATGATTGAGAAAGAAGGGAAGTAAGCTTTTGGTAAAAGTACTTAATTCTGAGAGAATAGCTGATATTCATCATATATAAACATAAATATATACATATATATTTATAAACATATATATATACCATATTTATGTATATAGTTATAGTATATATTTTTGTATGTATGTGTATGCATACATATATATATATATAGCATAATTGCTATTTAAGGTTTAATAATATCACCAAATAATAAAAATAAGACAAAACAAATAAAAAGTCTCTTTATTTTGTATTAGATCAAATTATTGTTTTAGATGCTAAAAGAGGTTATGATTTTCCTTTGATACTACTCTAAGTAAATCCCATGACACCCCATGACTCACTTTTTAAAAGAATTTTTTAAAAAATCTGCTTTACTTTTACATATGCTATAAAGCTAAAGAGACACCAGCTGTTATTTATTTCTGTGGAGAAATAAGACATATGTGACTACCCTATTCAGTCTTCTTCAATAAGTCAGATCTTGTGAATTGTATAGAACACAGGAACATTGTGGTGGAGAGTGAAAACAGTTTCTTACTTCCTATTCTGTTTGAGCAAGTAAAACCTATTAGGGCTTTATGAGAATTGCATTAAAGGAGTGCTAGGAGGCAAGAGAGGAAAAAGTTCTTCTAAGAGTAGATGTATTTGTTTTTAGTTTGAACATCTGCTACTTTCTGATGCAGCACATCTGAAAGGACGAAATTCACAGCTGTTGAAAATAACCACCATCCTCTCCTGCCAGGGAGAGGCTTAATAACCATAGCATCCCAAAGTGGATGGTAAAGTTGTCTAAAAGAGTTTGACAGATTTGTGGCCTTTTCCTATCAAGAAGAAGCTAAGAAAAATAAAGCATCTACAATATAATCCTGAAGGCGGCTATAAAACTGGTGATATGATATCTAACAAATAACAGTGTAAAAATGATGTCCAAAGGGGAGAAGGTTTACCAGAAAATAACTGTGATTACCTCAGCAATTCTGCAGCAACAAGAATGGGTTTCCACTGTATATCTGTACTCTGACCATATGTGTCCTGTATTTCTACAAAGTTCTACTAAGTACTTCTAGGGCTAATACATAAAGTCAGCCTTGGATGCTACAAACAAATTTTCCCCCTTTTTCCCTTCTCCATCTAGAAACATTATCGTTCAAACTTCCTTTATATTCCCATTCAAAAATGACCATTTATGATATAGACCTTGCATGACATTCAGTTTAATGCTAAAATTTGGGAAATCTGTATTTAGATTTTAATTCCAACACTAAATAAAGGGCAAGTTAACCTCTCTGATCCTCAGTTTCTTTTTCTCTAAAGTAGGAACAATAGTATCTTTGGAGTCTATTGTAAAAGGCTATTTTTTGGTTGAAATAAGTTAATGCATATATTAAAGCATTATATATGTAATACTTTTTTGGTATTCCTTTCTACTCCTAAATTCTTACTCACAATTTGAGTTCCCAGGGGAACAACTATATCTTATTCAATGTACTCCACGGGTCTATAATCCTAGCAAATACAGCTCATGAGCCACTATTGATTTCTACCTTTTGACAGTCAGCCAGAGGACAGAATTATATTAAAACAAAATCATTTACTGCATTGGTAGAGTAGAAAAATTGGCAATAAAATATTATCCTCATGAATCTAGGGTAAAACTTGTTCCAAGTAGAGTAGATATAAGAGTTTGTAAGTGAGGAGACTTACAAAAAGAAACATGAAGTAAAGGCTACTACTGCTATCTGTGGCACTACAGGACTTCCTATTATCTTGTGATACATTTGTTTGTTTGTTTGTTTTTGCTTTTGTTGTGAGGCTCATTGAGATTAAATGACTTGCCTAGGGTTTCACATGTTGTAACTGTAAGTGTCTGAGTCCAGATTTGAAGTCAGATCCTCCTGATTCTATGGCCAGTCAGTCCTCTATCCACTGCTCCATACATTATCCTAATCACAATGGGATGTAGCATTTTTCTGCGATCTCTGAGCTTACCCTTTGATAGGAAACATAGATCTGATGCTTAGCTATAATCTCCATTGTCTCCACAATTGTGCTCAGCTGAAATTCTGGCCCAGCATAAAGCTATGTATTTTTGGAAATAACTTAAATCCTTATGTAATGCCAGGGAAACTGAGGCAAGATAGAGACTAGAGAGTTTTTAATATTTTACTTGAGAAGGAGAGATTGTGCTGGGGGCAAAATAGGATCTATGTTGCCCCCAGGGCTGAAGAAATCTCAAAGTATCCAGCAACGGATGTGAAAATATATATGGACTTAACTTTGGGTAGGCAAAGGCAGGGGGGATTGGGAGAGTAGGGGGGGGAAGGGGGGTGGAGGAGATACCAATTAGGTATCTGAGATAGGACATTTGGAGTTTTATGACTCTTTTGGAACATCAGAGTGGCCAGATCTCCAAGCCTTAATTATCTCAGTTCTAATGATTAGGAAAGGGGGATTGTAACCAGGGGGATTGAGACAGAACAATTTAGGGAAATATTTTAGGAACAACTTTTTAAAATGTTATCAAGTTATTTAGGTGACTTTTTTTAAAAGTTTCATTGTTATGTTTTGCTTTTACATTATACATACAGATTTTTCCTACTTTGGGAGAGTTCCTTATAATGAATTAAAACAGTTAAGGAAAACCAATAATACAGTGACCTAATCTGAAAGTGCATGCAACTTCTCACATCTGTAGCATTCATTCTCTATTTTAAAATATTTTAATTAACATATATATAATTTACTTTTCCTCCTTCCTCCCACTCAATTAGAAAAAAGAGACAGAATAAAAATCAATTACTTGTAATAAATATGGATAGCCAAACAAAATAAATTTCACTGACTGAATGAACAAAAAGTTTATTCTGCAACCTAAATCAGGAGGTTGATAGCATTCTTCACCATCAGTTGTCTGAAATCATGGATCATCCTTGTATTGATCAGAGTTCTTACATCTTTCAAAGTTGTTTGTCTTTATAGTATTTATTATATGATTTATTGTATAAATTGTTCTTCTTGTATAGGTAACTTCTTTATTTTCTGTTATCTGATTAAGAAAACTATTTAATCTGATTCAATTATATGCATCTATATTTATCAGTTATTACTCCTTTAAAATGTTATTGCATTTATCCTGCATTATAAAAATCATATATATTTGTGGTAAAATTATTGCACATTTATATATGTTTGCTTCACCTCTTTGCCTTCTTAAAAGTAAGCTCCTTAATTACATACATTATCCTTAATTATTTCACTATCTCCCTGAGCATAGAGCAAAATGCTTTGCATAATGTAAGAATTAATGAAAGAATGTAATTAATATGCTCATTTAATGGAAGTTCAGCTGTTAAACAGATCTTTCCCTTTGTCTGTCTCCCTGCCATTTTAAATTTTATGCTACCACAGAATAAGGGTCCTACTAATTGTTAAAAATTAGAAGCTCAATATTTTAAAAAAGATGGTATCTACTTTCCTGGAACTATAGATAAACAATGAAAAAGACCCTTGAGTTGTCTAATGAAAATAGGAATCAGAAATAGGAAACAGAAAACCTTAATGCTAGTCTGGACTCTGTGATCATAGACAAATTATTTAACCTCTTCATCCCTAAGTATTCTCATATCCAAAATGAGAGTGGAAGTGAGAATAAACAGATAGTTGAGTTTCCCATGTAGTATTTTTAGAAGTTGAATCAGAGAAATGCAGGAGATAAATCTTTATTAACATTCTGCTACCATTTCTAGAAGGTCAAGGAGCAGATATAGGTAAAGAAAACTGCCTATGTCGATAGCCATTCCTTTCATGGAGTTGCTAATGTACCAGAAAGCTGTTGAACTGCTCAGAGAAATGGAAAAAAAAGCATCCCTGACTTCCCTAAATTACACTGTTGCCAGGGCTGTTTCCTATTTCAGTCAAGCATCGGCAGCCTAGCAAGAGAGGGCTAATTTGTTACCACAGCTCTGACATCTGAATTAAGGCACCCAGTAATAGTGCAGAAATTTGAGGGGAATGTGAATCATTAAAAGAAGCCCTAATAAAATCCAGCTATGTTCTTTTTTAAGGAAAAACTTTAGCTTAGCTATTATTGTCGCAGAAATGGACAAACCTGGAGAATGCCAGAATGAAATAGCATCTTAGTCATCTCATTCAACAGAAAGCCAACAAGAATCCCCTCCATAATATCCCTAACAATTATCAAGTCAAGTCAATAAGCATTTATTAAGCACTTACCATATGCCAGGCCTTATGCTAAACTCATTTAATCTACTGATCAGACTATCACAATAGGTCATGAAATCAGAATGTTAAAGTGAAAGTGGCTGTGGGAGAAGTAAACAAAGCTCATATAAACTCCCAGGCACACTGTATTCAACTGTATTGTTGTAAATGAGCTGGTGGACACCTTTATCACCACTGGGTTTTTCAATGTCTCTTTTTCATCTGTTATGGAAACCAAAATACTTTTTTTGATCAACAGTAGTTCCAAGCCAAGTCCCACTTGATCATTGTGCCCAGATTGGCTCAGAGAAAATGTAAATAGCAATTGTTCCTGTTTTGGCCAGAAACTCATATTTTGTCTGAGTGACAGAAACCATTCTCTATACCATTTCTTATCTTGCTTTGCCTTAGTCAAACTAAGACTTATTAGAGACTTGACTTAAAACCCTGAGGTCTCCCTCTTCATTCCAAGACCATCTCCAGTCATTCTGATCTCTATCTGGCCAATAGACTCAGATATCTCTGGAGAAGAAAGTGAGATTGTTAATTTTGCATAGCCCTCCCTCACTTAAATCCAGCTCACTTGCATGTCATGGAATGACCTCATTAATGTCATGGTTCTTTTCAAACAATTTACCTTTTATAGGAATAAAAACATTTAGCTAGTAAAGCTGGAGAATTGCAGAATTTGGAAAAGTTCTATTCTTTATCTAGTCCAATAGACAGATTTCTTTAATAGAGACTGGTTATATTGAGATGATAAACCCCTTATTTTTTGATCTGTTGCTAAGAATATGTGTTTTTCTTCAAGTTTATTATTTTGGATAATTGATGTGGACTTTGGAACTTACTCTTTTCCATTATCAGGAAGAAGCCCATTTATCTATTTTCAGCCATAACCAAGTCCCTGACTATTCTGTTTCTGTACAGTGATGTAAGAATGGAACTCTTTACCTGCCTCAGTTGTCTATCTTTCCAACCTCTGATCATCTTTAAACAGCCTTTGAGATCTTGATTAGCATATCTTTAGACAATTCTGATCATCTGGCTCCTCCTTGATCCCTTCCTCAGAGCAACCAAAATGTTCCCTGGTTCCTTCTCTTACTGCATAGATCCTGCCTCTGCTTCCCTGAGACTTAAAAAAGATATGTACCTTGGAATGTAAACTGCTCCTTTATTTATAACTGCTTTGTAATTACTTGAATTCATGAAGGAATTTTCATGTAAATAAAACAGTACACTATCTGTCATAGATATCTGACTTGATATAACTTTTTTCAATTTTGATTAAACTATAACTAAATCTTTATTAGGGTATTTTTATAATATTCTTTACAATTATAAGCTATCAAATCTATTGCTCTCCTGCATCTTTTATACATTACCATATTGGTGCCTATTTTACCTCTTCATTTTGTCCATAATCTCTTAAATAAAGATACCTTTTGGTAAGGAGAAAGCCATTGTGAATTTGTTCCATGTGTCTGATGTCTTGTATTTCAAACTAGGACTTGCTTCCCTACTTCATCATTTGGTGCTAAACCTTGTCATAACCACTTGTGTTTTATGACCAGCCATTTTTCTTTTCTTTGTTTTACATAATTTTACTTTGACTAATGCTTACCTTATGAATGCCATCCTAAATAGGATAGATTGTTGTACATCTTGCAATCTGCTGCAATTGGCATGAATAAACAACTATTTTCTTCTTTCTTAATTGACTCTTTACAGCTATTTTATGACACTGACCTCAAAAATTTAGATTGGGAAATAACGATCCTCTTGAGTGCCTAAAATGGAATAAATTAATTAAATATTAGCTCATCATTTTGAATCTTATCACTAGGGATTGGTCTAGTCATCATATTTGTATCTTCAATACCTAGCACAGTGCTTTGTACATAAGATTAATAAAAAGCCTATTCACTGGTTGATTATTCTAGGTCAACACAATTTTTTTGAATAAGGAAATTAAAGCATAGAAATAGGGGGTTCTCATAAGGTTACTCAGGGAGAGTCAGTGATAGGATTCCAAATCAAGTCATGTGACTCCAAATCCAGTGTTCTTTCCATGACAATATGCTACCTCTTCATTTGTCACATTCATATTAAAAAGGAACTCCAGCTTCTAACCAATTCATTATCCCATTTTGGAGTCCAACACCATCAATGTCAGGAAAGTCTTCCATATGCCTAATTCGTCTTTTTTGTTCTACCTTCAATGAGTAGAGTAGGGACTAATACTTTTTTTTTCCATAATAATGTTCCATTTACTCAATCACCAGGTTCAATTACCTTACCCTTCTCATCCTTTAGTGAAATAATCCTTTATGTTTGTTGTTGCTATTTTGTTTTTGGAGCTCCTGAGTTCTTAGAGGGGAGTCTCTCCTTGAAGCTAGGGATTATTTCATTTTCCTCTCTAAATCCTCAACACCATTAGCAGTGCCTAGCCTATAGGAGACCCTGTTTAACAAATGATTAATTAAAAGATTGAGTCTCAATCATCTTTCTCCTGTTAATGAGTTGACTATTCTCAGCATTACAAGACAATCCCAAACATACTATTTGCCTCTGTTGATTAAAAAAACACACAAAAATCTGATTGAATACAGATGAAAGCATGCTATTTTTCATTTTCTTTTACTTTTTTCTTTTATTCGTGTTCTTGTACAAAATGACTAATATGGAACTATTTTCCATAATTGCAAAACAAGGAATTTTAGTTCTGATTTATGACTAAGAGAACATTATTATAAAATTGCATAATCTACTACTAAATATGGATGATATTATTATTACTGTATTCTAATTTGAATTGTTGAAATCGATCAAATTGCTTGGTAGTTAGGTAATTTGGCATTATGAAATAACATTGTGAGGATATGAGAATGTTACTTGAAAAATGTTGTCAATTTATAGAAGTTGATATTCATAAAGGGACTACTGATACATGGAATAGAAAATGTGTTTATTAAAAGGATGGCACAGAAAAAAATCTTTCTATATCCTGCAGCATCTAATACAGTGTCTTCCAAATGGATATTCAGGAAATATTTCTTGCATTGAATTTAATTCTCCATGATAGTTACTCTCTATAGTTTGAATCTATACCCAAAAGAGTATAAAACTGTACATATCCTTTAATCCAGCAGTGTAGTACTGAGTCTATCTCAAAGGAAATCATAAAGGAGGGGAAAGAACCACATGTACACAAATGCTTGTAACAACCCTTTTTACAGTGTCAGGGAACTGAAAACTTGAGTGGGTGTCCATCATTTAGGAATGGCTGAATAAGTAATGGCATATGAGAATAGTATTGTTCTATAAGAAATGATGAACAGGCTGATTTCAAAAAAGACTGCAAAAACTTATATGAACTGATGCTAAGTCAAGTTAACGGAACCAGGAGAACATTGTACACAATAACAGCAAGATTGCATGATGATCAACTTGATTTGTTTCTTCTCAACAATACAGTGATACAAGAGAATTTCAATGAACTTGGGATAGAAAATGCTATCCACATCCAGAGAGAGAACTATGGAGATTGAATGGTGATTGAAACATATTATTTTCACCATTTTTTGTTTGTTTGCATTTTCTTTCTGGTAGTTTCCCCATCTTGTTCTGATTTTCCTTTTACAACAAGACTATATGGAAATGTGTTAAAAATTACTATACACGTACAGCCTATATTAAATTGTTTGCTGTCTTGGGGAGATAAAATTTTTGGAATTCAAAATCTCATAAAAATAAATGGTGAAAATTATCTTTACATATAATTTGAAAAATAAAATACTATTGAAGAGTTACTCTTTTCATGTTCTCAAGCTTTTTTTTAGCTCCTTGGTAGTTTGCTGGATCCCTATAGACTATACTCAGAATATTATTTTTAATTGCATAATAAAATACATAGTGTTACAAAAGAACTTAACTATATTGAAATATAATTATGAAAAGTTTTTGTGCTTTTTTTTTTTTAGTTCATGGGCCTCAAGTTAAGACTCTCTTTTTTCTTCCCATTTTTAATAACTTTTGGATGCCATACAGAAAAATTTTCTCTCTATTCAACATAGTTTTTTTAGGCTATGGAGGTCTGGATTGGAAATAGTCTTGTGATCTGTCAATTGCTGAGGAAATGAGCAAAGAGATCCATTCCTGAATGAAGCAGGGGTTTGTAGGTACCTTTTTGAAAAGAGGTTGTTTTTTGTTTGAAATCCTATGGTCATCACTGGACTAAGGTTAGATTTCAAAGATAATCATTTTACAAATAAGGAAATGGTGACCATGGAAGTTAGATGACTTTCCCTGTTTCAGTTAATAGGTGTCTGAGGCAGGATTTGAACTTTGGGTACTTGATTCCAAGTCCTGAACCTGTCTCAGAATAATGCTTTTGATGTATAGAACAAAATGAATAAAATTACAAAGAAAATCAATTACATTGAAATGCAATTGTCAAAATATTTAACAAAAACATAATTTAATAGTCTTTAGGTTAAACATTACTGATCTGGGATACTGAAATTCATAAAGAATTCATAAAGAGAGTGTTAACTAGAAAGAACATAGAAAAGAAGGAAAGTCCCAAGATTCTATGTGCCTACACTTAGAACAGAGTTGTGCTCTTTACAAACTGTATTATAAGTAGATTCCAAGAGACTGAGAAATAGATCTTGCTAAAATCAATCTATAGCTAAAAAAGACAAGAACTAAAGTATAACCAGAGAAAGACAGAAAAATAAAATTGAAAAAAAGAGCATAATATCTGAAATCAGATAACCTGTATTAAAAGTTTGCTTTTATTTGATCAAATGGTAAATATATGTCTCTTATCTCCATAACAACATAGTAACTGCATAGAATTCCCATTTATGGGGCATTTTAAAGTCAGGACTAGAACATCAGTTGTAGAAACAGAAAGTTTATAGGAGAGAATATGAGAGGAAGAGCTGGCAGGGGGTAGCAGCTAGAAATTAAGGTAAAGGAATTAGAAGTGGCAGAGGTAATTAGAAGGTTGCAAGCTGAAGGGTCTGGATGGTTTTGTCACTGATAATGCAAAAATTGAGAAAGGATGGAAGGTTTCTCTTTTTCTGACTCATCTTGCATGGAAATACATTCAATCTTTAATGTATTCCTGGGTTAACAGCACATCTGCTTGGAGATGGCCATTTTTTCCTAAAAACAGGGCACTGGAAGCTAATGTTCTTTCTGATCTTGAATGGATCTCTGAGAACTGTCGAAGCCTCCTGTGTCCTTTGTCATGGCAGAAAATCTTCAGGTCATTTTGTGTTCCTCATCCAAATGCTCTGATTGTCTTTTTTGGCTCCCAGGCCCTACTCTAATTACATTAATGGCAGATGGTTATAGCCTTGTTGTTGTTTTAAGATCCATTTCAAGGTTTAACTTTCCCTCTTTGGTTAATTTTGCTCCTAAAATTCTCTTCTACAGGAAGAGACGTTCTTACATCTGCTCATTTCATGACCTCAATTCCAAACTGGTCTCATAAATGGCACAAAATCTCTCATTCCATTTGGCCAGCAGATGGTTCTAATGTTCAAAAAGCCATCTTTTTCCTGGTTAGCTTGCCTTAGCTATTATTTATAGGCATGTGATCCTTTTTTTTTAAAAAGGAAGTCTCGAGGCTTTTACTTTTCTTAGATTTTTAGGTATTGCTTAATAATCTGCAGATGTGTGTGTGTATATTAGAAGAGATATATGAGACATATGTGACTTATGATTTTATCTATGGCAAGGAGATGGGACAGTGGATAGAGTCCTCATCTTCCTGAATTCAAATCTGGACTCAGGTGCTTCCGTCTGACCCTGAGCAAGTCACTTAATCCTGTTTATCTTAGTTTCCTCATCTGTAAAATGATCTGGAAAAGAAAATGGCAAACAATTCCAATGTTTTTGTTAAGGAAATTTCATACAAGAATCACAAAGAGTCAGATTCTGAAAAATTACTAAGTAACAAGTGATTTCACCTTTGTATAGAAATACTTTCCTCAAATTCATATATGCAACTAATCTGTAACATTGTTTTGAAGAGTTGTTTGGAGTATTGAGAAGTTAAATGAATCATATGGTTACATGTGTCAGAAGTAAAATTTGTACCCAGGCCTTTCTGGTTGCCTGGATGGCTCTCTGTCTTATCACAATGACTTTCATGGATGGACATGTTGCTGACTAAGCCCTTTAAAACAACAACAACAATAACAACAATCATCACAGTAATAATAAGAACTACAATTTATATAGGATTTTAAGATTTGCAAAGCACTTTCCATATATTAATGTATTTGATCCCCAGAGCAATTGTGAGGTAGGTGCTATTATTATTTCTACTTTATAAATAAGGAAAGGAGGCACAGAAAGGTAATGGTTACTCAGTGTCATGTATCTACTATGTACTTGAGACAGGTTTTGAATTTCGCTCTTTCTCACTCCAAATCCAATGTTCTTTCTACCATTTTGCAGCCAGTTGTTTCTATTTTTTTAATTAAAGCTTTTTTTATTTTCAAAACATATACAGGGATAATTTTCTACCTTTACCCTTGCAAAACCTTGTGTTCCAATTTTTTCCCTTCCTGTCCCCCAACCCTAGCCCTAGATGACAAGTAATTCAATGTATGTTAAACATATGCAATTCTTCTGTACATATTTCCACAATTATCTTACTGCATAAGAAATACCAGATCAAAAAGGGAAAAAAATTAGAAAGAAAACAAAATACAAGCAAACAACAACAAAAAGAATGAAAATATGTTGTTGTGATCCACACTCAGTTACCACAGGTCTCTCTTTAGGTGCAGGGTCTTCATTACAAGACCATTGGAACTAGTCTGAATCATCTCACTGTTGAGAAGAGCCATGACCATAAGAATTGATCATCATTTAATCTTGCTGTTGCTATGTATAATGATATCCTGGTTCTGCTCACTTCACTTAGCATCAGTTCATGTAAGTCTTTCCAGGCCTCTCTGAAATCATCCTGCTGATCATTTCTTATAAAACAATATTTCGTAACATTCATGTACCGTAATTTATTTAGTCATTCTCCAACTGATGGGCATCCACTAAGTTTTTAATTTTTTGTCATTACAAAAAGAGTTACCACAAACATTTTTGCCTGTGAGGGTCCCTTTCCCACCTTCATGATCTCTTTGGGATACAAGTCCAGCAGAGACACTGCTGGATCAAAGGGTATGCAAAGTTTAATTGCCTTGGGCATAGTTCCAAATTGCTCTCCAGAGTGGTTAAATCAGTTCACAACTCCACTAACAATGTAGTAATGTCCCATTTTTACCACATCCCCTCCAAGAGTCATCATTATTTTTTCTTGTCTTCTTAGCCAATCTGAGAGGTATGTAGTGGTATCTCAGGGTCGTCTTAATTTACTTTTCTCTGATTAATAGTGATTTAGAACATCTTTTCATATGACTACAAATAGTTTCAATTTCTTCATCTGAAAATTGTCTGTTCATATCCTTTGATCAATTATCATTTGGACAATGACTTGAATTCTTATAATTTTGAGTCAATTCTATATATTTTAGAAATGAGACTTTTATCAGAACCCTTGAATATTAGGGTTTTTTTTTTTTTGCCAATTTATTACTTTCCTTCTAATCTTGTCTGCCTTGGTTATGTTTGTATAAAAAATGTTTAACTTAATATAATCAAAATTATCCATTTTGCATTCAATAATGTACTCAAGTTCTTCTTTGGCCACAAATTCTTTCTTTCTCCACAGATCTGAGAGGTAAACTATCCTTTGTTCTTCTAATTTGCTCATGTCTAAATCATGAACCCATTTCGATCTTATCTTATTATTGAGTGTTATGTATGGGTCAATGCCTAGTTTCTGTCATACTATTCTACACACTAAATTGCCAACAGTTTTTGTCAAATAGTGAGTTATTATCACAAAAGCTGGAATCTTTGGATTTGTCAAACACTAGATTACTATAGTAATTGACTATTTTGTCCTGTGAACTAAATATATTCCACTGATTAGTTACTCTTTTTCTTAGCCAGTATGATATGATTTTGATGATCACTGCTTTATAAAATAATTTTAGGTCTAGTACAGCTAGGCCACCTTCATTTGCATTTTTTCATTAATTTTCTTGAAATTCTTGACTCTTTATTCTTCCAGATGAAGTTTGTTAATTTTTTTCTAGCTCTGTAAAATAATTTCTTGGGAGTTTGGTATAGCACTGAATAAGTAGATTAATTTAGGTAGTATTGTCATTTTTATTATATTAGCTCAGTCTACCCATGAGCACTTCATATATTCCCAGTTGATTAGATCTGAGTATATTTGTGTGAAAAGTGTTTTATAACTGTGTCTACTGTGACAGGTAGACTCTCAAATATTTTTTATTATCTACAGTTATTTTAAAGAGAATTTCTCTTTGTACATTTTGCTGTTGGACTTTGTAGATAAAAATAAAAATGCTGATGATTTGTGTGGATTGATGTTGTATCTTGCAATTTTGCTAAAGTTGTGAATTGTTTCTAGTAGATTTTTACTTTATTCTTTTGGATTTTCTAAGTATATGACATATCTGAAAAGAGTGATAATTTGGTTTTCTCGTTACCTAATCAAATTCCTTTAATTTCTTTTTCTTCTCTTATTGATAAAGCTAACATTTCTGATACAATATTGAATAGTAATGATTATAGTGGGCAACCTTTTTTCACCCCTGAGCTTATTGGGAATGGTTCTAGCATATCCCCATTACATATGATGCTTGCTGATGGTTTTAAATAGATGCTACTGATCATTTTAAGGAAAACTCCATCTATTTCTGTACTACTCTAGTGCTTTAAGTAGGAATGGGTGTTCGATTTTGTCAAATGCTTTTTCTGCATCTGTATTGAAATAATCATATGAGTTTTGTTAGTTTGGTTATTGATTAATCAATTATGCTAATCATTTTCCTAACATTGAACCAGCCCTGAATTCCTGCTATAAATCCTACTTGATCATTGTATATTATCCTGGTGATAACTTGCTATAATCTCTTTGCTAATATTTTATTTGAGATTTTTGTATCAATATTTATTAGGGAAATTGTTCTATAATTTCCTTTCTCTGTTTTGACCCTACCTTTTTTAGTTATCAGCACCATATCTGTATCATAAAAGGAACTTGGTAGCTTTCTTTCTCTATTTTTCTAAATAGTTTGCATAGTATTGGAATTAATTTTTCCTTAAATATTTGGTGGAATTCACATGTTAATCTATCTGGCCCTGGAAATTTTTTCTTAGGGAGTTGATTAATAATTTGTTCAATTTCTTTTTCTGAAATAGGAACATTTAAGTAACTTATTTCTTCCTCTATTAATCCATGTAATCTACATTTTTATAAACATTAATCTATTTCACTTAAATTATCAGATTTATTGCCATACAGTTGTGCAAAATAGTTTCTAATTATTGTTCTAATTTCCTCTTCATTGGTGGAAAGTTCACACTTTTCATTTTTGATACTAACAATTTGATTTTCTTTCCTTTTGTTGCTTTTTCATAAAACCAATTTTTTTATTTTGTTCATTAATTAAATAGTTTTCTTACCTTGAATTTTATTAATCTCCTCTTCTATTTTTAGAATTTCAAATTTGGTATTTAATTGAGGCTTTTGAATTTGTTCTCTTTCTAGCTTTTTTAGCTGTAAGCCCAATTCATCAAATTTCTTTTTCTCTATTTTGTGCAAGTAAGCATCTATAGATATAAAACTTCCCTAATAACAACTTTGGCTGCATCCACAAATTCTGGGATGTTGTCATCAATGTCATTCTCATGGATAAAGTTATTGATTGTGTCTATGATTTGTTGTTTTGCCCATTCATTCCAGAGGATTAGATTATTTAGTTTCCAATTAATTTTTGGTCTATTTTCTGCTGGCTTTTTATCATATTTTTATTTCATCATTATGTGGGGAAAAAAAATCATTTACTATTTCTACCTTTCTGCTTTTGATTTGGAAATTCTTATGCCCTAATACATGGTCAAATTTTTATAGGTTCCATGAATTACCAAGGAAAAAAGTGTAATCCTTTCTGTCTCCATTCAATTTTCCCTAAAGATAAATTATACCTAAATTTCTAAAATTCTATTTACCTCTTTAACTTTTTTCTTATTTATTTTGTAGTTTGATTTATCTAGATGTGATAGAGCAAGGTTGAGATCCCCCACTAATACAGTTTTGCTGTCTAATTCTTCTTGCAGTTCTCTTAACTTCTCTATGAATTTGGATGCTTTATCACTTGGTGCATATATGTTTAGTATTGATAATATTTCATTATTTATGATACCTGTTAGCAAGAAATAGTTTCCCTCCTTATCTCTTTGAATTAGATTTATTTTTGCTTTTCATTGCTTGAAATCAGGATTGCTACTTCTGCTTTTTTTTTTGGTTGTTTTGTTACTTCAGCTGAAACATAATAGATTCTTCTCCAACCTTTTCCCTTTACTCTGTATATATCACTCTGTTTTAAATGTTTTTCTTATAAACAACATATTGTAGGATTCTGGCTTTTAATTCGGTCTGCTATCCACTTCTCTTCATCCCATTCACATTCACAGTTAAAAGTACTAATTTTGTATTTCCCGTCATCTTATTTTCCCCAAGTTATACTTTTCTCTTTCCTTTCCCACTTTCTCTTCTCCCCAGTATTTTGCTTCTCACCATCACTTCCCTCAAACAATCCTCTTCTTTAATACAGTCCCTCCTGTTTTCTTATACTTTCCCCCTACTTCTGATTTTCCTTCTATTAACCTCTCACTTTCCTTTCCTCTTTCCCCTCTTACTCCCCTATAGGGTGAGACAAGTTTTTTTATAAAGCTAAATATGTCTGATGTTCTCTCTTTGAGCCAAATCTGATGAGAGTAAGATTCACACAATATTCATCCTCCTTCTGTCTTTCCCTCAATTATAATAGGTCTTTTTGCTTCTTCATGATATGTAATTTACCTCATTTTACCTCCATTTTCCTCTCCTTCCAGCATCATCCTCTTTTCCTTTCTACTTTATTTTGTATATTATCACAAAAAATCAAATTATATTAGCACCAAGTGTACCCATAACAGAGATACAGTTCTCAAGAGCTCTTTCCTTTTTTATTTTTTTATGCTTCTCTTGAGATCTGTATTTGGAGATCAGATTTTCTGGTCAGCTCTGGTCTTTTCATCAGAAATAAATGAAATTCACCTTATCATTGAATGTCCATCTTCGTCCCTGAAAGATAATGCTCAATTTTGCTGAATAGTTGATTCTTGGACCCAATCCAAGTTTCCTTGCCTTTCTGAATATCAAATTCCATGCCCTTCAGTCCTTTAAAGTGGAAGCTGCTAAGTTTTGGATAATTTGATTGTGGCTCCTCCATATTTGAATTGTTTCTTTCTGACTGCTTGCAATACTTTCTCCTTGATCTGATAATTCTGAAATTTAGCTATATATTCGTTGGAATTTTCATTTTGGGATCTCTTTCAGAAAGTGATCAGTAAATTCTTTCAATGGCTATTTTACCCTTTGCTTCTAGGACATCAGAGCAATTTTGTTTGGTGATTTCTTTAAAGATGGTGTCCAGACTCTTTTTTCCATCATGGTTTTCAGGAAGTCCAATAATTCTTAGATTGTCTCTCCTAGATCTATTTTTCAATTAAGCTCATTACATTTTCTTCTATTTTTCATTTATTTTTTGTTTTGTTTGATTGATTCTTAATGTCTTATTCATTTTCATTGGTTCAATTCTAATTTTTAGTGAATAATTTTCTTCATTTAACTTTTTTAACTCCTTTGAATTTGGCCAGTTGAATTTTTAAATGAGTTGTTTTGTTCAATGATTTTTTTCCATTTCACAAATTCTGTTTTTCAAGGAGTTGTCTTCTTTTTCCATTTGTCAAATGTATTTTGTAAGGATTTATATGGTTTTTCCCTTTCACTAAATCTATTTTGTAAGGAGTTTTATTCAGATAATTTCCATGTTTCCTTTTTCCAATTCTCTTGCAATGTTCTCATTTTCTTTCCCCATTTTTCTTCTAACTCTTTTTAAGATCCTTTTTGAATCCTTCCAAAAGAGCCTTGTGAGATAGAAACCAACTCATATTACCCTTTGTGTTTCATCTGGTGATGATTTACTTTTAGTGTCCTCAGGATTAGAGGCTGGTTCTTTTTCTCCATAAAAACTATCTACATTCACAGTTCTTTTTGCTTTTTTTGATCATTTTTAAAGGTTAAGATCTCTTTTTAAGGTAATTGGGAGATTGTTCCAAGTTTCCTCTATAGGTGAAAACAATTGTGCTGGGTTGATGCTGCTAACTTCCAGTGCTAGGTGGGCATGGCCAAGTCCTGCATTATTCTAGGCTTCAGACACTCACTATTCACCTGTTGTGTTTGTATTGGATGTTTCACAGATAATCTGCTGATCCATTGGCTTGTAACTAGAACAAAGTAGCAAACACTTCCACTAAGAGCCTCCTGGTAGATTCCCTGGCATGTGTATGCCACATCACTCTAGGACTCTGCACTGTTTGTGCTAGGTCACCTCCCCCAATGCCTGATTGAAACAGACCTTTTCTGAAGTTTTTCCAAAATATCTTCTGCTGTAAATTTGTTATAACACTCCAAATATTTGTGCTTTCTGTCACTACAAAACTAGTTCAGAGGCTGAATAGATATGTTATAGTCATGAATTCATCAATGATGATGGCAAGCTTATTTTAAATTATAGTCTAATTTCAAGGAAGAATATAGGACTGTATGAGGATGTATTCTGATGGAAGTGGATTTCTTCGACAAAAGATCTAACTCAGTTTCAATTGATCAAGGATGGATAGAAGCAGTGACACCCAAAGAAAGAACACTGGGAAATGAAAATACACTGCTTGCATTTTTGTTTTTCTTCCCAGGTTATTTATACCTTCTGAATCCAATTCTCCCTGTGCAACAAGAGAACTGTTTGGTTCTGCATACATATATTGTGTCTAGAATATTCTGTAACCTATTTAACATGTATAGGACTGCTTGTCATCTGGGGGAGGGGGTGGAGGGAGAGAGGGAAAAAATCGGAACAGAAGTGAGTGCAAGGGATAATGTTGTAAAAAATTACCCTGGCATGGGTTCTGTCAATAAAAAAGTTATTTTAAAAAATATAAAAAATTATTTTTATTTGATAATTTTCCCAATTACATTCAAAACAAAATTTTTATGTTGTTAAAAAATTTTTTTAGATCTAGATTCTTTCCCTTATGCCCACTCACAATTAAAAAAACACTTGTGAAGTTATGCAAAATATTTTCTTAAAAGTCAAGTTGTGGGAAAAAAATACAGATCTCCTACCCTAATGAAAATAGAAACCCTCAAGAAAAATTAAATTAAAAAAAGAGAGAGAGAGACAGAGAGACTTATATACAGAGAAAGCGAGACAGAAACAGATAGACAGAAAGAGTGCCTCAATCTATATTCAGATATTGTGTATTCAGATACAATTAGTTTCTTTTCAGTATAGATAGAATTTTTCATCTTAAGTCCTTTAAAGTAGTCATGGATGACTGTACTCCTGATAATAGTAAAGTCATTTACAGTTGGTCATCCCAGAATACTGCTATTACTTTGTATAAAGAACATTTCACTTTGAGTTCATGGAGGATTTTTTTCCCCCTAGAGCATCCTGCTCATTATTTCCCACAAAACGACAATATCCTATCATACACACCACAGTTTACTGAGTCATTCCCCAATTGATGAGCATCCCTTAAATTTCCTATTTTTTTGCCCTGAGAAGAGAGCTGCTATGAATGTTTTTTGTACATATATGTCATTCTCTTTTTTTCCCCTGAATCTCTTTTGATAATCATGCCAAATAGTGGTATTGTTAGGCCAAAGGTTATGCATGATTTTATAGCCTTTTAGGCACAGATCATATCTTCTGATCATTTATCAATTAGGTGTGAGTTTTTTCAATTTTGGTCAATTCTTGGTGACCCTATTTTTTTTTCCCAAAGTGGTTTGCTATTTCTTTCTCCAGTTCATTTTACAGATGAGAAAACTGAAGAAAAAATAGGTTACATTACTTGCCCAAGGTCGCAAAACTAGCAGGTATTTGAGGCTACATTTGAACTCAGATGTTCCTGATTCTAGGCCTAGCCCTCTATTTATTGCCCCTCTATATGTTTGTTTCCTCCATTAATTAGTACTCATTAAAGTTTTTTCATCAATTCTCTTTCCACTCAGAGGCCAAAATAATTTTCCTAAAATATGTCATGTCAATAAACTCCATAGTCTCTTAGTATCTCCCGGATTAAATACAAATCTCTCTGTTTGATATTTAAAGCCCTTTACAACCTAGTTCCTTCAACCTTTCCACTTGGTTTATATTTTGCTCCCCTCTAAACACCCTGTGATCCAATTACACTAGCCTAGCCATATTTTATCCCTCAACTTAATGCTTTTGTATCAGATGTCCTCCAACGCGACAATTTCTCTTCCTACTTATACTCTTAGTTTCATTGACTTCTTTCAGGACTCAGCTCAAATCTTAGCTGCAGGAGAACCTTCTAATCCTCCATAATTCCTTCCCTCTGAGATTATTTTCCATGAGACAGGAAAATTTACTTTTTCTCTTTCTTTCTTCCTTTCCTTTCTTCCTTTCCTCCCTTCTTCCTTCCTTCCCTCCCTCTTTTCCTTTCTTCCTCTCTTTCTTTCTTTCTTTCTTCCTCTCTTTCTTTCTTTCTCTCTTTCTTTTTCTTCTTTCTCTCTTTTTTCTTTTTTCTTTCTTTCTTTTCCTTCCTCCTTCTCTCTCTTTTTCTTTCTTTCTTTAATCTTTCCTTTATTCCTTTCTTTCTCCCTAGTACATAGCACAGTAAGTCTATCTAGTATATGGTAAATGCTTCATAAATGCTTTTTGACTACCTAATATCAAAATGGTTTGTATCCCATTGCAGTAATAACATTTTTTGTCTTGGATATTTTTGTGGTGAAAATGTGGACAATTGACATAGAAGCCTGTGGTTCGTAGGTGTCAATTTTTCTCCAACATGGGTTTTCTGCCAGAGAAATCTGTATTCAGTCAATCTAAAACTACTATCCAAAGCTTTTTTATCATCTGACTTTTCCTGCTGTATATTTTTCCAAACACTTTTAACCCAGTTGTTTTTTTTGTTTGTTTGTTTTCACCTATTATCTTTTATTCATGTCCTTTCTTGGACTTTTGCTTTTGCTTGAGCCTCATTTTTTTTTCAGCAGAAGATCAATAGGTTTAGGAGGAGGAGAGGAGGGGAGGAAATCTATCTTCAGACAGCCAAGGAAAATAACCAATACCTTTTATATTAAAGCCAAAGTTAATTTTTTAAAACCCTACTTATTTCTTTACCTACTGTCAAATTATTAGAAGACTTTTTTTAACTTAAAAATGCACATTCTTTAAAATAAGAAACATCCAAGTTTCTTTCCTGTGCAGAAAATATCTATCATAAAGGGCAATGACAAGGTGATAATTTACTATGATATTCATTGTTTAGGAGAGCAACTGGTTTGGAAAGAGAAATTTAATATTCACACACAGATCAGCAAGCCTATTGAGACCTTCTGCCTTTCCCCCTCATGGCTCCCTTATGCCTTTTCATTCTCTTCTGACAGGTAGTCTCCTCATCTCTTTCTCTTTTTGTCCCCCTTGTCTTTTCTTTGCCTCTTTTCCATTGATCCAACCCAGGCCAGGCCAGTGGTTCAGGCTCAAGACTGAGCTGCTATTATCACTTTGGAAGCTCTAATTCCAGACATGCCTTTAATCACTGGCTTCCTTGAAGCAAGAAGTGAAGATGTACCCAGGGGACCAGGTATCTGGTACATCCTAGATTCCCTCATTTTTGAAGTAGTATTTTTTTCCTCAATTACATGTCAAGACAATTTATTGCATTCATTTTTACAATATTTTGAGTTCCAATTTTTTCCCTTCCTTCCTTCCTCTCTTCTGAAAATGGCAATCAATTTGATATAGGTTATACATGTGTTTTACACAGCACATGTATAACCTATATCAAATTGATTGCCATTTTTTATTAGTCACAGTTGTGAAAGAAGAAACAGATCAAAAGAAAAAAAAACATGCAAAAAATAATAAAGTAAACAAAGAAAATGTTATTTGATTTTTATTCAAAGTTTATTATTCTTTACCTAGATGTGGACAGCATTTTCCTTTGTAAGTCCTTTATATTTGTCTTGGATCATTGTGTTGCTGAAAAGAGCAGAGTCATTTCATAGTTGATCATCACATAATGTCGTTGATAGTGGGATAGTGGGTATATTGTTTTTCTGGTTCTGCTCATTTTGCTTTGTATCAATGTGATTAAGTCTTTTCATTTTTTTTTCTGAAATCTGCCTATTCATCATTTCTTATTGCAAAATAGGATTCATCACGTGCAAGGAATCTCAATGAATGTCAGCCAGGTAACTTTGTGTAACCTTATACTGAGAACATAAGAGCCTCCTTACAATTATTTGATAAGACATAGGGGAGCAGAGGAAAAGCAGCCATTTTATCTTGTGCTTGATTTAGACCTTCCTTTGAGTTATGGTTTGTGTTTTATCCCAGAAATCTGGCCAGTTCCCTGAGTGAAACTAGCTGGCTTAAAGGAAGGAATGAACTTCTTCCCTTGGTAGAAGCCTCAATATCTGGGAAAGCTGTTTTATCCAGTGGGGTCATACATCATATAATACTGAGCATAGTGACTTCTTTGTTCTCAGTCCTTATTTATAATCTCATAGAGCTTCAAGGATTGCCTTTCCTGGGATTTGTTTCCCTCTTTGATATTACTGTAATAATGGTGTATGTAAAGTTGTATATTCTCTATTACAAATTTCTTCTACCCTTATGTCTTGTTTGAATCAAGATTCTGAGCAGTAATTGTAATGCCAGAAAAACTGAGGCAAGGTAGAGATTAGAGAGTATTTAACAATTTATTTAAAAGAGAAAGATTTACTGAGACCAAATGGATCCATGATTTGTTCCCAGAGCTGAATGAGACTATCTGTCTCCAAGAATCCAGCAAACAATGTGAATTCTCAATGACTTATATGCACGTGGCTCAGACTCAAGGGGTAGATTGAGGGAGGGATGGAGTCAGGGTGCTGAGAGCAGGAACGGGACTCTGACAGGGGGGGTAAGGAGATAGGATGATATAATGGGGGGGGATGCACCTGGGAGATGGGGAAAAGCATCTTGATAAGACAGTATCTGATATTCTGATAGCTTGGGATGGGAGAGACATTCTGATATTCTAAAATATAAGATCTTTTATCCTTATCAAATATTCTGATTAAGAGGAAGGGAAGGTTTTGCAGGACTGAGCTTTGAACTGATAATTATAAACTGAAGCAGAACAATTAGAGAAACTGAGTCAGGAATGAGTCAGGATAATTAGGGAAACTGAGTTGGGACAATAAAAGAGAACTGTGACATAATATAATAAACTTGTACTCATTTCCTTTAAGTCTGTAGGACTGTTGAATGCGAATTTCCAACCTAGATTACTTTACCTGTGGATCTCTCCTAGGCTCATTTTCAGGTGTCCAAATGTGAGGAAACATTAGACTTCCTGACTGAATTTCCCTTTTTGTCCCCCCTTCCCTCTCTAGCCTCCTTGGTGTTTATAGTTAAACTACATGGGCTTCCCTCAAATAAAAGGCCCAATTGTTTTCAGCACTGATTCCTCATCTGGTTCTTTTCTTCTTTTCCTTTCTTTTTTGTTTTTATTTATTGTATTTATTTCAAAATAGAAAAGCAAAGTAGAAAAAGAAAAAAAAAACAAACAGAAAAAACCAACAACATTGCCTTGTGCACAGCAGACCTTAAGGATTCAAAATACAAGACAATACATTTAATTTCAACAAAGTCTATATGATAAATACTGCACGTTGTGTTTAGAGTTGTTTGTCTTTTCTTTGTTTCTTGGTAAGTTTTCTTTTCTTTTCTGCTTTGTACTCTTTACTCTCTTGCCCTCCTTTCCTTCCTCCTTCCTCTCCCCCCCAGAAGGCTTTAAGCAAGTATATGTCTATATACATAGACATACACATATCTGTATATACAAAAATAGAGAGATGCATTATATATATATATATACATATACACACACACATATACACACATACATATACATAGTTATCTGTTATCATACAAATATATAGCTATATATGTCTATTTATGTACTACACTTGTTTGTTCTGTTTTCTCTGAAGGTGGATAACATTATATTTCATAAGTTCAAGTCTTTCCATATTTTTTTTAAACCAAAAACTCATCATTTCCTTTACCACAAAAGTATTCCAACCTTTTACCATTTAGTTATTTTAAATATTCTAAAACAATATTGATTAATAAACCTGGTCTATAGTGTTGTTTCCATATTTTTCTTTTTTGATTAAATATATTTTAGTTTTAACTTTGAGATCAATGATTATTGGCCCTGGTTTTTTTAATAATTCAACTCCTGATCATTATTATTATGTTTGTTTGTATCTCTTATTTCCTATACTTACTGACTCCTCTGCTTTATTTCTACTCACTACCTTGCCTTGCTATTACTTAACCTAATCCCTTTCCCCCCAAGGATCCCTTCCTTGTCCTATTTCTCCATCCTTACTCTCTTTTCTTTATCAAATTCCTGTTATTCTACACACCTTATTTTATTTCCATTAATCTTCGTACTTTTTATACCCTCATTCTATTCTTTCCCCCTCTTATTTCTTTAAAAATTTAAAAGGCTTTTTCCTATTCCTCACCTAGGGCTTTCTGAATTCAGCAATGATGCTCCTTTAGATTTTCCTCATAAGATCTCTTTCAAATGGTGACCAGATATTTTTATTTCTACTTTCCCCTTTTGTTCTAACACCTCAGGGAAATTTTCTTTAATTATTTCTTATATTATTATATCAAAATTATTTTTGATCATAATTTTCTCTTCTTGATAGTCTTCCTTTGATCTTCTTGATCCATTTTACAGATCTGTTATTTTTCTTATGAGATGTCTTATATTCTCTTCTATTTTTTCTCTTCTATTTTGTTTTATTGTTTCTTGGTTACTTATAACTTTTGCTGGCTGCTCCTTGCCCAAGTCCAGTTTTTAAAGACTCTATCTTCTTTTCTAGTTAATAAAAGTATCTTTTCATAATCTTTTTTTTGCAATTTTTTAAAAATCTCATTTGATTTTTAATATATTTTTTGAGTTCTATGAATTCTTTTTGGGCAGCTATAAAAAGAAGATCATACTAACCTCTACCTCATAGGGTTAATGAGAAGATGAAATAAGATAATATCTGTAGAGCACTTGGTATAGTGTCTGGAACATAGTAATTGCTTAATAAATACTTGTTTCCCTTCCATTCTTCTTTAGTTCCAAAAACTGACCTTGACAAGTACTAATCTTCTGAGACACATCTGTGTGATGACCACACTAGCACCTAGGATACCTCAGAATCAGCCAGAGTCAGGATAAGCAAAAGTCTTTAGTCTTTATTTTTGGTCTTTAGGGATAGAAGTGGAGGGAATGGAAGTAGGATCTCTGCAACTGTTTTCTTCTTCATCCACAGCCAAAGTGACTCTGGTTACCCTTACTCCACCCCCTAGTCCCTCCTACAATCCTCTGTATACACGCAATCATCAAGCCAGCACAGGATAGTGGAAAGGGCCATTTTCCAAGCATATGCCCATAGAATATTGTCCAATCGGGAGTTAACCTCAAGGGCTCAGCTGTCCTGACCTCAGTGCATCGACTCAAGAGTTTCAGCCCTCCATACATCAGGATTTAATTTTTCCTTTTACTTGGATAACTAGATATTTGGATGAGACAGTAGGATTAAGTTATTTTGTATTATTTTAGCTTTAAATTCTTAAGACCTTAGTTTCAGATTTCCTGGAGTTTATTTATAAATGCCTTTGTAATTTTTGCATTCCAACAAGAATAGTAGTCAAGGTTTCCCTGGGGCCACTGGCGAAAGCACTGATGATTCAGGTAGAGGAGGGCTAATTCTAGAAGCCAAACCAGAACAAAGATATTTATCACCAGATAGGAAACTAGGATCCAACATATGATTATTTATAAAAAGAAAAATTTAAGTTTGGAGACCAAGAAAATTAGATCCAAGGAATCACATACAGAGGAATATGTGGAATATAGGATAAAAAATTGACTACGACCAAAATGTTGAAGGGGTAAGTAGGTAGGTGGATAGAATGCTGAGCCTGGAGTCAGGAAGTCTCATCTTCCTAAGTTCAACTCTGGCCTCAGGTACTTTCTAACTGTGTGATCCTTGGCAAGTCACTTAATTCTGTGTGGGACAATAGTGATCACAAAAATAATCACAGACTCTCAGAATAATAAAAAGGAATAAGGGATTTATTATAATCTCCTGAGAAAGGGCATCTCCCATCTGACAAGATGTTTATCAGCAAATGGAGTGCAAAATAAAAACTGCAAAACACAATATTAAATATCCTGAATGCAGAAGCCCCCACTCCCATCTGGCCTTTTCTCACATTGTTTTGGGAAAGTCTGGGCTTACATTCTAATTGTGGAAATCTAAACCAAAAATAAAAGAATACACGTCAATAATAATAAGCTCTTAATTTTAATTCCTTTAGAGAACTGCTATACAAGCAGATATCCTTGGATAAGAGAATTCCAAGCCATGATCACCTTTAAAAGAAGTACTTAAATATTACTTAAGAGGTGGTGGGAAACAGGAGGAGACAAACACTTGCAACTTTTTAACTATAACTCTATTGGTGATTATAAAGTCTAAAGTCACAATTAAGAAATAGTTTAAGACTATATTCCCATGAGAGTGTCTTCACTTCAGTTACTTCCACACAGCTCTGTTTGCCTCAATTTTCTCATCTGTAAAATGAGCTGGAGATGAAAATATTAAATCATCAGTATCTTTGCTTAAAAACACCAAATGGGTCATGAAGTCATATATGACTGAAATGAAAAAAAGGCTGAATTTACTTATCCAGCATCTTCAATCTACAGATTCTTCCTATGTTCAGAGGCAATTCTCATCCCACAATGCCCCTGATAATTTTGAGGACTTCTGCAACTAATTTTGATTGGATATAAATTATTCCAGAAAATAAAATTTTTAAAAATGTAGTAACACAATCTTTCATAACACTGATAAATATCACTGATAATTGAAAGATACTGTAAGCCTTAAAGGACTATATAAAAACTAGCTATTATAATTGTTGTTAAGAAGCAAAGGCATCAAAAATAAAACTTATTTCTTCCAATTACTATGACTCTTGCCCAGAAATGAACAATTTCATTGTTCAAATGCATACATTATACATGAGGTAAGAGAGCTAGCCTATCAAATAAGCTTAATATTCCATTTTGTTTCTCTAAAAAGACTTTTACTCATATGGTCCCTTAACCTGCATCATGGAACTTTAGTACTCTATGGAACGCAGTTTAAGTAGGCTATATCTAGTGCATGACTGTTAGATAAACCTTCTTCATGCTTTCCCAACCAGCAGCAAGTCCTATTACACAGATACTCATACCTTGAAAATAAACTTTGTCTCTTCAGTGCAGCTAGGCTCTTAGTTCATTTTTTAATGGCCTATATCAGTAAAGAGGTCTGCACATTTTTATCCCTGGTGTTTATCAAGAACAACTATTTATATGGAAAACACTATCAGGGATAATGCAGCACTGCCTGTTCCAAAATTGAAGTATTTATGTCTTCACACATTTTGATGGAGTGCATCATTCAAAGTGAGGGATAAAAACAAACACTATAATGATAGGAAATGACAAAAATAAAAACCTAAAGCATATGAACTAGTTCAGATAGCATGACTACTAGTCTTATTTAAAAGCTCAGAGGCTTAGGGCAAGGAACTTTATCTTCTAAATATTCTAACTAGGCATTATGGGGCAGTTAGGTGGCCCAGTGGATAAAGCACTAGTCTGGAGTCAGGAAGACATCTCATGCAATTATTACTATTAGTACTGTAATGTCAGAGAAACTGAGGCAAGATAGAGATTAGAGAGTTTTTAATATTTTTTCTGGATTTCTGAGAGGGAGAGATTTTCTGGGACCAAAGGATCCATTTTAATCCCAGGGCTGATATCTCAAAGCATTTAGCAGCAGCAACAGCATCGAATGTGAGATTCCAATGGTTTTTATATATGTGGCTCTGAGATAAGGATACATAAAGGGAGAGGGTGTAGTCCAAACTCTGGAATGTAGTAATTTCCAAGGACCATCAATCTGGTTTTGACAGGGTGGGGGGTGAGTACCATAAATTCTTGATATCAGGAGGTTTTAGGGGTCAGAAAGTCTGAACTTCCCCTGATCTTGAGATTATATATTTACAGTTTATGACCTTAGTATAGCAAGCCCTAAGTTATATCAGTCCTAGTGATCAGAGGTGGGGGGTTGCAACCAGGGGGATTGAGGCAGAAAAATTCAAGGAACTGAAGCAGAACAATTTAGGGAAACTGAGGCAGGACAATTAGGGAAATAAAAGAAAACTGTGGCACAACACTATTGCTATTACTACTAGAATTATGCAATTCTATCAATTTTGAAAGACTTATAACCTGATCATATTTTGGAGATCAAACTGTACATTTTACTGGAGCAGAGAACTCCGAGGAGGATTTTGGTTCATGAGCACATATTCCATACCTTCTCACAACATAGAGACTCATAGAGTTCCCTGAAGCACTGAGAGGCTGTTACTTGTTAGTGCCATCCAGCTAGTATATGACAGCCCCAGGACTTAAATTTTTTCTGACTCTGATGTCAAAGAATTAGGGATAATTCTCTGAATATCATTCCAGACTGCCTCTCCTCACATTTTGTTGGTGTAAAATTGGGGTAGAGATATGTTAAGTGATCTGTTCAAGGTTTTACAGATAATTAGCATCAAAGGCTGAATTAAAACTCTGGTGTCCTGTCTCTTAGTCTATGGTTCTTTCTATTACTCCATGGTAAGATAAATGAAACTTTGAAAAAAGATGATGCCATACTATAGTGCTACATTTTGCATAAGAATAATTCACAGGCTATATTTATAGCATAAACTCAAAATGCTATGACATTTTGTAGAACAGAGAAAACTATAAATATGGGGGAATAGAGAGAGAAGATAGGTCAAGAAGATATGTTACCATCAGGGAAGTAGGTAAATGATGATGAAGACAAGTTTGGTCTAGTTGGTAATTTTTCCTTATATAGGAATCAAAACTTCCTTTAGATTGCTTTTGTTGTTGTTTTGTTTTACTAGCTGTCTTGCTTACACTTGGTATTTAAATATTTGTTGCAGATGTTTATATAGCTTTTATCCTAAAGATACAAACACAGGAATTTCTGTAAAGAGGACAGAATTGGATTATAATCCATAATTTTCTAAACCCAGTGAGACATGCTTCTGTTGAGGTTCAAAAGGGATCCTAAAAGGTTGGGGGGAGGGTCACAGACCAATGTCATGAGCTGTCTCAAAAGAATTTGCAAGCTTGAGCCCATCTCCAAGTCAAGGAGCAGTTTATTGTAATTGTAACCCAATTAAAGTGGGCTAAATTCCAAAAGAATTTAACAAAGAACCAGAAGCAAGAAGACAAATTTATCCAGTTCTTCATATTGTCAATATGCTAATATGACACCAAGGTAGAACTGAGAATTGGTCTCAGTAATTTGGTTATCACTGACCAACAGATTATCTGACAATCAGCAATGTCTGTAGGACTATCCTAAAACAAGAAGACTTTAGAATCATTGACAGATTGTTAGAACAATAGCACTCAAGTCATTATTGCTATATTTCCCCTAGAAGCTGTATCCTATCACTTCTACACCAGAAATTTTTAATTTTCCTTGTCTCTCTGTCTCTGTATGTGTGTCTGTCTGTCTCTCTTTCTGTCTCTTTGTCTCTGTCTCTGTGTCCCTGTCATTTTGTCTTTCTCTCTTGTCTCTGTCTCTATGTCCTCTGTCTTAGTATCCTTGTCTCTCTTTCTCTTCTTTCTCCATTTCTCTGTTTCTATCTCTGTGTCCCTGACTCTTTGTCTCTGTGTCCCCGTCTCTCTGACTTCTCTCTCTCTCTCTCTCTCTCTCTCTCTCTCTCTCTCTCTCTCTGTTTCTCTCTGTATGTGTGATGGATCTCTCTGGCATTTTCATGAAGCCATGGATCCTTTCTCTTTAAATATTTTAAGAAAATGTTAAATTTCAGTAAAAGATTAATGAAAAGAGAGATGTTATTTTTTTCCCATTCATGAGTATAAACTCCAGGCTAGGTCTCTGTACTCCTTTACTCTGTATTCAAAGTCTCCTACCAAAGAAAGATAAAAAGAGAAAGACAGAAACAGAGACACACAGAGATACATAGAGAAATACAGAGACAGATGTTGGTTGTGTCTTGCCCACAAAATAAAAGAGAAAAGATTGCTTTCTATAAAGTGTCCAACAGAGACAGAAGAGATAAAATGAAGAGAGACTGTCCTGTGCATTGTATATATTTTGTGCTACTGCTGATGCAATTGACTTTTACTAAAGTCTTAATATTCTCTTTTTCTGCTCCCCAGAGGTTTTCTAGGAAAAATCATCCTTTCACATTTCGTTCATGATGCCTGTAAGATTTGCCTTGGGGATAGGAAAAGGGGAAGTCCTGTTCCTTTATAAGATCAATTTAGAATCAGGAATCATAGGGACATTAACTAAAAGATGAAAGATATCTCTAACATCATCTGGTCTAACTCCAGCAGGAAGTTAGGTGACTCAGTGGATACAGTGGATCAGCAGTCTGGAAGACCTAAGTTCAAACCTGGCCTCATACATTTGTACTAGCTACCGTGTTTCCCTGATAATAAGACACTGTCTTATTAGGTTTTTTTGGACAGAAAAACACCAGAGGGCTTATTTTCAGGGGAGGGCTTATTTTAATGAACATTGACAGCAATTTTAATAAACAGGTAAATGTGAACCAAAAAAAGTACCTTTATTCAATAATAATCATGTCATCTTCTTCAACAACATCGTCATAAGTGTCCATACCCTGAATTCCGTCCTGGATGTCTTGCGCCTCTATTTCCTTCAGAAGAAGTGGACCCAATCTATCATGTCCAGCAATATAGCTCTCTTTAAATGAACATGTCTTGTCCAGATAACCTGCTCGTAGTGCTTTGGCGACACAGCTGTCAGTAATTTTATCCCAGGACTTCTTCACCCAAGTCACGACTTCTTGCAGACAGGGCTTCACAAAGTTTCCACGCTGATTTCTTTCCATTCTATTTTCAATGTAGTCATTGACTTCCATGCGCAAATGGTCCTTGAATGACTTGTTTATTGCAATATCAAGGGTCTGGAGATAGGCAGTCATTCCTGCAGGAATCATTACTTGATCTATTCTTCTTTCTACAAGGAAGTTCTTCATTTCTTTAGCATGGTGAGTGCTGGCTGAGTTCTTCTTTTATCCTCCATCATGTCCCCTGAGTTCTTTTATCCTCCATCATGCCCCTTTTATGCTCCATCATGCCCCCTCACTCCCACTTACATACCAGGTTTTTATGTTGTCCTGCCTCAGCTCTCCTCCACAGCACTGCTCTCAATGGTGCCAGCAAGCAAATCACTGGGGAAGAACAGGATGACACGCTCACTGCTGCAGCTCTGATTGGATGCAGCTCAGAGCGCGGCATGCGTTTCACCCGGGGGGAAAGGGGGGATGGTGCATACAGAGGGTACCGTAATGTAGCGTGTAGTGCAGGGGATCACCTTCACTACAGTAGCAATCTCAATAGGGCTTATTTTCAGGGGAGGGCTTATTTTAGAAGAATCTTACACAGTAAGGGGAGGGCTTATTTTCGAGATAGGTCTTATTATCGGGGAAACACGGTATGTGACTCTGGATAAATCACTTAATCCTGTTTACCTCAGGTTTTTTTTTTTAAATCTGTAAAAATAGGCCAAAGAAGGAAATAGAACACTAATATTTTTGTCAAGAAAACCCTAAATGGAGTCACCAAAAGTCAGAGATGACTGAAAAGTGAGAAGTGCAACCACACATTTCAAGAAGATAAACCTCACAGAGAAAATAGCAAATAACACAAATTAGGATTGAATCCAGGTCCTTTAATCTTATGGTTAGAGTTCTTCCAAGTGCTTCAGCAAAATTTGGTCTTCAGGATGACAGTGTCTTCTTCTAAATCAAGTTACATGACCAGTCTCTGCTCTCCCCACTGAGATCTGTTCTACTGAAGATTAATTTGAGAGGGTATTATTATTATTATTAGCTTACTCAGTACAAAACTTAAATAATAACACCTGTCAATTGATACATTATAAAGACTAGCTAAGCAGCAAGAATACTTATAAAAGAGTAACTTTTTCAAATTAGCTTAAAGTTTCTACTCTGGGAGAATTTTAGGCACTCACGCATGGGTGTAGACCTTGATGAAGATTTTTTTTTGCTTTCTGAAAGAAGGATGGAGACAAAAAAAAAATAGCAGGTTTCTTAGTCTTATCTCAAAGGGGGTCAATGAGACTACCCATAAAAAATATCAGACTTACTCAAAGCCACATTTGTTCAAGATGTTGACTCTTTAGAAAGCCTTACCAACAATAGGACTTTTTCTACATTTCCAGCAGTACAAGTTGAGAGGATGAGAAAGAATATTTTTTTGAGGACAGAAATGTTGAGTGTCTGAAAGTGAGATGAAAGAAAGGATCTTAGTAGACAGAAGAAAGGCAACACTCAGGAGGAAGAAGATATTGAATCCTCAGAGCCAAATGAGGTCAGAGAATTGGTATGAGAGGCTAACAAGTGAAATGAGACAGAGGAAGAGTTGAAAGATTGCCTTGTCCTATACTGACCCAAGAAACATGAGTCCTGAAAAAAACAGTGAAGTGGACTTGTCATAGAATTATTTTCAAAGAAGTCATATGAAAAATAGTAAAATCACTCATGGAGAGATTGACATTCCCTGTTGTCTTGTTTTCCCATTGAAACCATGCACAAGGGGTCAATTTTTTTACTTTAATTTTTTCCTTCTTGAAAACTTGTTATTATAAGCTTAAATACACACGAAAAAACATGTTCACATACCTAGTAAAATTTTTTAAAAGATTCTAAGTAAATCATGAATTGGCATTTCATATTGGGATTATTTTACATATATATACATATACACACAATTTCTACAGGTTACTTTGAAGATTCTCCTTCTTGTCTGGGCTACCTTATGAATTTTCTTCTGTGCAGTTAAAATTATTTCAATAACCCCATTTTGCTTTCTTTACATAATTCTCAATCAATCAATCATTATTAGGACCCATTGAAATTGGTTTTTTGTCTTCATTTCTTATAGTGAAATAACATTTAATTATATTCAAATATGACAATTTGTTCAGCCATTCCTAAATTGTCTAAGAGGCAAGGTAAGGTATATCCTTAGATTCTAATACTTTCATTCCACCTTTCAGTATCATGAAATTTTGCAGTTATTCCTTTCTTCATATCATTCTCTATTTTTAATCTCTGTCCCCCAACCCAACTTTTTTCCTATTAAGTTTGATGTGTTTCTCACAAACTCTGTGTGTGTGTGTGTGTGTGTGTGTGTGTGTGTGTGAGTGTTTCCAAACCAACTTTGTCTATTTCAGATTAGTGTAAGTTTTATCTGAAACCCATTCCTCCTATCCATTCCTTCATGCAAATATTCTTTTTCATCACCTCCAAATAAGAAAAAGCAACCTACCCCATTATTCATTCTTTCTATAGGTGTGTCTTTTACCTTCCCTTTTCTCTCCCATTTAAACCTATAACAGAGAATCAATCTACCCTGAGGAACTCTGTACTCTTATTTAACTTTCCCAATATTCTTTAAAGATATTATTGTTGTGAAGGGAATCTGTTTCTTTTTCCTCATTAGAATGTTATCTTTCCATTATCATATAGTACCTATCAATTACTCAAAAAAAACTTTCTATGTGTCTCTGAACTCTTGTGTTTGTTTTACAAAGTTTTTACTTAGTTCTGATTTTTTAAAATCAGAAATGCTTGAAAGTCTTTTATTTCATTACAGATTCATTATTTCTCATAGTAAGTTTTTACTCAGTTTTGTAAGGTAGACTATTCTTGATTGTAAAGCCTACATATTTTGCTTTTTGGAATACTGTATTCCAAGAGCTCCCCTAATTTGTGACAAATGCTACCAGATCTTGTCTTAATCCAGACTATGCTCTGTGAACTATTTTTTTTTTAATGAATGCTGGAAGTATTTTTTTTTTAATGTGATCTCTGCATTTGGCTATGACATTTCTGAGAACTTTCTTTTTGGAGTGTCTTTCAAAAAGTATTCTGGAGAATTTTTCTATTCCTTCTGATTTTAATAGATGTGGGAAGTTGTTACTTTAAAATATCTTGAAATATAGGGGCCAGGTTTTTTTTTAATCATAATTTTCAGACAGTCCAATGATTTTTCTTTGCAGGAGATGGGGGGGGGGATTAAGAAGGCAGAGTTAATGACTTGCCCAAGGTCGTACCATTAAGTGTCTGAGACTGTATTTGAACTATGATCTTCCTGAGTCCATGTCTGGTACTCTATCCACTGTTCCATCTAGGTGTTCCAACTCCAGTGATTCTTAAATTACCTTTTCTTGACCTATTTTCCAGAGTTATTATATCAGACACCTTATGTTTTTCTTTTATTTTTCAATCTTTAGATTTCATTTTAGTATTTCTTGCCTTCTCTGATAGTTTCCTTCTATCTGATCTATTTTCATTATTAGGGAGTCTGTTAATTAGTTCAGATGTATAATTTTCTCTTTTAAGCTATATATTTTCCTTACAAACTTTTATTTAATTTATGTTTTCAAATTGTACATCTCTTAAAATTCCTTCTAGGTACTCATGTAGTGATGGTGGAAAATTTTTTTTCTCCTTTTTTTCCTCTTTGAGTCATTAGAATTATTCTTCCCTCCTTTTTGGAGATATTTAAATGTGCAATCTTTTTAATGCTAGTCAGTATTTTCTTTAATTTACTCATCATCTATCTTTAATTCACAAAATGGGTGTTATGCCAACTCCTGGCTTCACTTTGACTATGCTTTTTGTTGGGAGTTGTTCTCTTTCTCTATTTTATGTAAGTAAGCTTCTAGAAATATAAAACTTGCCCTAGGAACTGCTTTGGATGCATCCCATTTATTTGGATGTGTTGTCTCATTATTTTCACTCTCTTGGATGAAATTATCAATTGTGCCTATGATTTGTTGTTTCACCCATTTATTCTTTTGGAATTGATTACTTAGTTTCCAATTAAGTTGTGGTCTACTTTTCCTTAGCCCTTTATTACAAATAATGTTTGTTGCATTATGATCTGAAAAAAATGCCTTTTCTACTTCTGCTTTTCTACATTTGACTTTGAGGTTTTTATACCTTAATATATAGTCAATTTTTGTGTAGGTTCCATGCACCACAAAAAAAGCATATCCCTTTCTGTCACTATTCAGATTTCTCCAAAGCTCTATCATACCTAAATTTTCTAAAATTCTATTTATCTCCTTAACTTCTTTCTTATTAATTTTGTGGTTTGATTTATCTAGTTCTGAGAGAGGAAGGTTGAGATCCCCCACTAAAATAGTTTTGCTGTCTAATTCTTCCTGCATCTTTCATAACTTCTTCTTTAGGAATTTGGATGCTATATACTTGATATATATATATGTATACTATTGATATTTCTTCATTATCTAGGTACCATTTAACAAATCAAACTGTAATTTCTTCCTTATTTCTTTTAATTAGAACGATTTTTGCTTTTGCTTGATCTGAGATCAAGATCACTATACTTGCCTTTATTATTTCAATTGAAGCATAAAAATTCTGTTCCAGCCTTTTACCTTTACTCTATATATATCATAACATATTGTTGGATTCTGGCTTTTAATCCAGTCTGCTATTACTTCCTTTTAATGGGAGAATTCATCCCATTTACATTTATAATTAAAATTACTAACTCTGTATTTTCTACCATCTTCTTTTCCCCAAGTTATACTTTTCTCTTTCCTTTAACTCTTTTTCTCCTACTTCCTTATATGGTTAGACAAGTTCCTCTGTGAAGCTAAATATGCCTGATATTCTCTCTTTGAGCCAAGTCTGATGAAAGCAAGGTTCAAACAAAGCTCATTCCACTTCCTTCTTTCCCTCAATTGTAATAGGATCTTTTTACACCTCTTCATGAGATGTAATTTACCTCATTTTACTTCAATTTTCCTTTCATTTCAGTACAATCCCCTTTCTACTTCTAGCTTCTTTTTTATGTCATCACAATAAAATCGAATTATATCTACATTCTCTTAGTATACCCATAACAGAGGTACAGTTCTCAAGAACATATATCATCTTTCATATAGGGATGCAAACTTTTTAACTTTTAAAAGAAACTGGTTTTTTCTTTCCTTTTTACATTGTTATGTTTTTCTTGAGTTCTTTGAAGATCAGATTTTCTGTTCAACTCTGGTCTTTGCATCAGAAATAAAGAAAATTCATCAGTTTTCTTAAATGTCCATCGTTTCCCCTGAAAGATAATGCTTAATTTTCTTGGAAAATTTACTCTTGTCTTCAACCCAAGTTCCTTTGCCTTTTAGAATATCATATTCCTTAGCCTTGGAATAAGGCTTTAAAATGACCAGCAGGATGAATACAGAGAGGACTGGCGAGACTTACATGAACTGATGCTAAGTGAAATGAGCAGAACCAGGAGATCATTATACACTTCGACAACGATATTGTATGAGGACATATTTTGATGGAAGTGGATTTCTTTGACAAAGAGACCTAAGTTTCAATTGATAAATGACGGAGATAAGCAGCTACACCCAAAGAACGAACACTGGGAAACGAATGTGAACTATCTGCATTTTAGTTTTTCTTCCCGGGTTATTTATACCTTCTGAATCCAATTCTCCCTATGCAACAAGAGAACTGTTTGGTTCTGCAAACATATATTGTATCGAGGATATACTGCAACATATCCAACATATAAAGGACTGCTTGCCATCTAGGGGAGGGGGTGGAGGGAGGGAGGGGGAAAAAATCGGAAAAGAAACGAGTGCAAGGAATAATGTTGTCAATATAAAGTAATCATTAAATAAAAAATAAAAATTTAATTAAAAAAAAAAAAGGAATAAGGCTTTAAAGTGGAAGCTGCTAGGTTCTGGGTAATCCTGATTGTGATTCCTCACTATTTGAATTTTTTTCTTTCTGGCTACTTGCAATACTTTCTCCTTGATTGGATAATTCTGAAATTTAGCTATGATATTCCTTGGAGTTTCATTTCAGCATCTCTTTCAGGAAGTCATTGGTGAATTCTTTCAATGGCTATTTTACCCTGTTGTTCTAGGACATCAGAGCAATTTTCCTTCATGATTTCCAGAAAGATGTTGTCTAGGGTCTTTTTCTTTATCATGGTTTTCAGGGAATCTCATAATTATTAAATTGCCTCTCCTAGATCTATTTTCCAGATCAGTTGTTTTTCCAATGAGGAATTTTTTTTTACTTCTCCTTTCCTCATTTTTTTCTCTTTTAAGATCCTTTTTGAATTCTTCCAAGAGAACCTTGTGAGATGGAGACCAACTCATATCACCTTCTGAGGCTTCATCTTGAGAGGTTTTGCCTTTAGTGTCCTCAAGGTTTGAATTCTATCCTTCCCTGTGTCCATAATAGCTATCTATGGTCAGAGTTCTTTTTGCTTTTTTGCTCATTTTTAAAGATTTAGGTCTGGCTCTTAGGTCAAAAGGGAGATTGTCTCATGCTTCCTCTATAAGCATAGAAGGTTCATGCTGCCCTGGGGCTGGTGCTACTGGCTGCCTTTCAGTGCTGGGCAAGTATGGCCAAGTTCCATTTTATTCTGGGTTCAGGAGTTCACTTTTTGTCTTTTATAATTCAGTTGAATGCTTCACAACTAGTTTGCTGATCCATTGGCTTGTGAACCAGGATAGAATAGCCAATATTGTTGGTTTTTTTGGCTAAGAGAGTCCTGGTGCATGAACACCACAGTGCTCTGGGTTCCTGTGGAGCACTGTGTTTGACCACCTTCCCCCATGCCCTATTGAAGCAGATCTTTTCTGAAGTTCTTTCAAAATATCTTCTGCTGGAAATTTGTTACACTCCAAATATTTATGTATTCTGTCATTCTAAAACCAGTTCAGAGGCTTGATCTTGTGTTGCTCTAAGGGAAGCTAGGAAGAGCTCAAACAAAGACCTCTCTGCTTTCTATCATTTTGGCTCCACCCCCTGCTATCTTGGTCCTGCCCCCTTGATAATTATTTGATCTTTTGCTGAAGTAGGTATGTAGGAACTTGAGTCTACTTCTTACTCAGGCAGCACTCTAGGTTGGAAGTAATTTTATTTTCTTTTACTGTAAAGTATATTCATTGAATTTATATACTACTCCATTTCCTTTGTATTCAGAATCATTCTCAATATCAAAGAAATAAATAAAAGGAAAAAATTGTTCATCAAAATTAGCACACTGAGTGACCATTCCAAACCTACATTCTACTTCTGTAAAAAAGGGAGGGAGACACATATTCTTTCTCTCTCTTTTTTTTTTTTTTTGAGATCAAGCAAGGTCATTATAATTGACACAGAGTTCAATTTTATTTTAAGTGTCACATTATTTAAAAAGCCATTATTGGTAGTCATTATATATATTGCTTTCTCAGGTTTGTTTATTTCTCCTTGCATCAGTTTATAAATATCTTTCTATACTTCTCTTAATCCTTCATTGCTGTTGTTTGTTTGTTTTGGCTTAGTAATTTTCCAATGCATTCATGTGTCACAGTTTGTTAGGCATTTTCCAGCTGATAGGCATTTACTTTGATTTTAGTTGTTTGGTATTATAGGGCTTTAATAATGTATTTCTCTAGTGCTTTTCCCTTATACTTGATAATTCTAAAATATCATTTGTAAGGCATTTTGTACCTTGAAAAATACTTTCAAATATAATAATTTGATTGGAAAAATAAAACATTGATTGGACATATATTATTTATAAAGAATTTGTTACAAAAATTCAACAAGCATAGTCTCTGACTTTGAGAAGCTGACAATCTACTGGGATGTGTAAGACATGTATAAAAATAACTACAACACAAGACAGAGTGTTTTTAATGAAAAGGAGAGATTTAGACAAAGTGTTATCAGGAAATCAAGAGGGAGAAAGCTCCTTTTAGCCTTACAAATCCAGTAGTCAGAGATCTTAGGCATCATTGTAAAAGGAATCTTGGAATTGGAAAAAGTGCCTTGGTCTGAGTCTGAAATATCTGTATTTGAATCCTGCCTTTGAATCTATTACCTACAGTACCCTAGATTTATCTCTCATTCTCATTTTCCTCATTTGTAAAATAGGGATGATAATAGCACCGCTCTATTGAATAAGATAATATAGGCAAAGGGCTTCATAAGCCTTAACATGTTGTATAAATGTTACCTGTTACTATTGTGTGTATTTAATGTGTAAGGAAATGAAATCAAATAAAGTTAAAGTGATTTGCCTCAGGTTGGTCAAGGCCAAAATTGGGGCTATGTAATTAGCTAGGTGACACAGTGGACAAAATACTGAATCTAGAGGCAGAATGAGTCTTAATCTGAGGTAAAACTCTGCTCTCAGACACATACTAGATATGTGATCTTAGGCAAGTCACTTAGCCCTGTTTGTCTCAGTTTCCTAATTTGCTAAAATGAGCTGAAGAAGGAATGGGAAACCACTTAAGTATCTTTACCAAGATAATCCCAAAAGGGACCCCAAAGAGTCAGGTGTGACTGAAAAACTATTCAATGATAATAGTAATAGCACCTATCTCACAGAGAGGTTATAAAAATCCAATTAGTTCATATAGAGAAAGTGCTTCATAAGCCTTTAAGTGCTACATAAATGTTAGATATTATTATCATGTGAGTTTAATGCCAAGAAAATGGAAACAAAGAAAATTTAAATCATTTTTGCCTCACAGTTTGTCAGTGGAAAAACCAAGGTTATATAACACAGGTCATTTGATTATCAGTCCAGTAGATGTTAGTGTATGCCTCTTTATTAGGCAAAATCTTAAAGGACATCAGATATGTTCATTTTACAGGGAAATCTTTTAAAGAGAACACACAAGCTAGGTAACATGTATTTTGTTCAGCTACAAAGGGATTTAATAGCTTATTACCTTCCACCTGACTTGACCCACTACATATGTAAAGTAATATATAGAAATGGAAAATGTAGAGAGATTCTGTATTATATTTATTGTTTACTATACATGACACTTAGGAAAAATATAATAATTATTCATAGGGAAGGGATTTGTAGAAGGAGGAAACAGATTTTTAAGCTTGCATATAATACCAATAATAGAAATAATTAACAATTAGCATTTATGTAATATTTTAGGGTTTGTGAAGCACTTTGCATATAAAGAGTATTCCAAAAATTGAAGCTCCTGCTCTTGCTGATAACTTACCATAAAATGTACACACAGTCACATGTACTTCCAAGATTGTCCATTTAGATGCAGATCATCTTTTGTAGTCTAACCAAAAGAGCAGGCACAAGCTGTTGCCCATCTGGTGACCACTACCTCTCCCTTCTCTCTCCCTTATTCCTGAGAGTGTTCCAAACTACTGTCATTGCTCCCAAACCTCTATCCTCCTTGTCTGAGTGCTGATATCCCATTACTTTTTTCTCTTTCCAAACTGAGAGCTGTATCCCAAATGATTTTGTGGCCAGCCAGCAGACCAGAGGTTGTTACATAAGCTTTAATAGCCCTCTGTGAGATTTTTGGGTTGCCCTATATAGAGGTAAAGAAGGTAACAATCATTTATTTAATGCCTACCGTGTGGCATGCACTATGCCAAGTGCTGGAGATATAAAGACAGTCAAAAGGCAATTCCTTTCCTTGAGAAGCATGTAATCTAATAGGGAAGACAGCATAGAAACTACTTTGTACAAACTATATGTAAGGTGACTGGGTTATAACAATGGAGGGAAGGTGTTAGAATTAAGAGGGATTGGGAAAAGCTTCCTGTAAAAGATCAGATTTTAGGTAGGATTTGAAGGAAATTGGAAGAGTATCTTGTCCAAGGTCATTAGCTTGGAAGTAGCATAGTATTTATTTGTACTGTAGATAATAATGATGAATGTATATGAGAGAAAAAGCTGAATTTAGAGTAGAAGGTCTGAGTTTAATTCCTAATCCTGACATGTAAGTGGCTTTGTGATCCTGGACAGTTACTTAGCCTCTGTGTTATACCACCCTTCTATCTCCTTGAAACTCCTCAAGACTTCTGAGCTGCAAAGTTGACACAGCTCTTAATTGGTACGAAACAGAGTTGCTTATGCAATGAAATCAGAGACCAAATTAATTTAAAAAAATAATGAGTCCCAGATGTTTATTCTAATTACTTACATAATGATGTTGTTTTGGTGTTGTTGAGTTATTTTTTCAGTCATGTCTGATTTTTTGTGATCCCATTTGAAATTTTTTTTTTTTGGTAAAGATATTAGAATCTTGCCATTTCCTTCTCCAGATCATTTTACAGATGAGGAACTCAAGCAAACAGGTTAAATGACTTACATAGGTCACACATGTAGAAAGTGTCTAAAGCCAGATTTGAACTCAGAAAGATGAATCCTCCCAATTGCAGGATTAATATTCTAACAACTTCATCATTTAGCTTCCCCTGATAATGATAAATTAACAAAAATATAAAAAGAATTCATGTACAATAAAAAGAAAAAGCACAGTATGACAAACAAATGTAGCAGGCCCTCCACTCTTCTTAATTGTTTACAGCTAAGGAAAAAAACAACAACATGATTTCTCTAATTTTAGCACCACAGACTGATGACTGAAATTCTACCATCACTAGGATTGGGAATTTCTTTTGTGAAGATATGGTAGCAGTAGCTTCTGGAAAGTGTAGATTCAGGACTACAATTTTTAGTAGAACTTCCTAATGTAGTGAGCTTTAGTTTGGCTGTCTTTATGGTGATTGGGAAGTGACAGGAGAGTTTGCATAAAAGCTACAAGGTAAATTCATTTCTATATTGAGAGTTGGCAGGCCTGGTAGGCTTCAAATGATAAACTCACAACACTACTGGCAGCAGTTGATGAAGAACTTGCTCCCAAGTGAATTGTTTAAGTAAATATAGATTTATAGATAAAGCATTAAATCAAGTAATTGATTCAGTTGGTTGATCTGTTGATAAAATCCTGAGTGTCCCAACATTATATTCTCTCCTCCTCTTCCAGAAAATATTTGTCTACTACATACAAGAAGGACACAAAGATGAATAAAATATTATCTTTTCACTTAAAAAACCTCACAATTTAGTTAGGAGCCATTATCCAGGCTGCATTCAGTGTGGAACATAAGAATTGATAAAAGACCATTGGTTTCTGATTGAGGGAGGACATGTCATTAAATTGGTGATAGGGAAAATCCAATTGCAGGAGATGAAGAAGTAGATGGTGAACAAGTGAAAGTAATGGATATAGTCATTTCCCCCAGAAATTTAATAGTGAAGAAGAAAAGAAAGATGGTATAGTATCAACATATATTTAATGGACAGCTTATTTATAGACAAAAGGGAAACATCCAATAGACTGGTGGAGTCAGGAAGCATGGATATCTAATAGATCAAGGACTTAAAGAATCTCTTTTTAAATGGAATTTCCCTTCCTCATAGAAGATGAGATCTAAAAGATAATAGTCACCATATCCTGAACCATCATTAGTCATCTTGACTTTTATCTTGTTACTGAACTCCCAAGACTCTGGAGAGTGAGGCTGATGACTTTGTGCAATTCTGCCTCACAAATCCAATTCATGTGCAAGACATCACGCTCATAATAACCTTCAAGAACAAAGGGCAAACGACAACAACCCAACTTCCTCACCTAACAAGTGGATAAAAGAATATCCAAAGAATTGAACAGACTTGCTAAATATCACACAAGTTTAGTTAGCAGTAGGATCCAGGCTAGAATGAAGATTTACTTTTCTGACTAATAAAAATTGAACTGAATGTATTTAGCATCTGTGGGAAATTCTTCTATCAGTGTTCTCTTGGATAGAAAGAAGTTCTATTGAAAGGTAGTGAAATAAAGACACTCAATTTTTTTGTTCTAGTATTATTTTACCAGTAGAGTGCTCAGCTTTATTTATACATGTTTATACTTCTTTATAAACTGCTATCCTTGAAGACTCAACTTAAACACCATCTTCTATGTAAAAATGTTCCTGATCTCCCAAATTCTAGTGCCCTGCCTCTCTAAACAGCTTTTTGTTTATTTAATATTTAGCCTGCACACATTTATTATGCATGTATCATTTTCCCTGATAAATATAAGCACCTTGACAGCAGAGACTGTTTTATTTTCATCTTGGTATCTCCAGTACCTAGTCTAGTACTTGTGTTAAATAATGTTTGATTGCTTAATCATACACAAGAAACAAATCTTAGATTCTGAATTAAATATAATTTAGGTGGCTTATGTAGTTGTCTGTATACTGAGATTAACTTATATTTTCTCATCACCTTTGAAGGTTAACTCATATTCCTCTAATTTTAGGAACAAAAGTATATAAATGAATTTATGAATGGATAAGTGAAAGGGGAAGTAAAAGGCAAATTTTTTTCTCTCATGATCCAATTTTTTTTTGCTGCCTGTGAGCATGATGAACAGCAAAGTGGATGAAGAAATGAGAAGAAATTCCCAAGATACCTTCTCCTCCTAAGTTCTTCTCACCTCAATCCTTTTTCTATTCAGCTCTGACACAGAAGCAATTTCTTTGTCCACAAGCAGTTTATAGTATGTGAATAATATGTTTCATTGCATAAAATGTTAGTACTTTAGACATCTCAGAAAAAAAACTATCCCAAATTCAAAATCTTTCCACTTAAAACATATCTCCTCAGTTTTTACTGATGAATTCGCTCTTACTAGTCAGCTAGAGCACAATTAATTCAAAGCAAAAACATTTAATGAGATAACCTGGCAAGAAAAATAGGAATAGAATATTTCCTTTATAGCATTTATTCTACCCCAAATGCACCCATCAGTGAGAAACACACACTTTGCAACCTTATCACATTATATAGATACTAACTTCTTATATTATTATTTCTTTTATTGTGATGTGCACATAGGGAATGATTGTGATCAGGAAAGAATCAGAGACAGTAAATGATATTACTGGATATCAGCATGCTATTCTCTCTGAGCCTACTATCTATTAATCTTTTATGGCTTTTATGTAAAAATTACAGAAATTTTTTTTAGTCTTCCATGAAAATAAAAAAAGAACTGAGTAAAATTTATAAGAATACAAGCCATTCCCAAGTTGCTAAATGATCAAAGAGTATAAAGGTAGTTTTCAGATGAAGACAGCAAAGTTATCTATAAGTATATGAAGAATTGCTCTAATTTTAATTAGAAAAATGTAAATTTAAAATTCTAAAATACTACCTCAAACCTATCATATTTGATAAAATAACCAAAAATAAAAATGATGAATGTTGGAGATGATGTGGGGGAAATGGGTCACTAAAGCATTGTTGCAACTATGCCCAATGGGCAATTATGCATGCCTTCCATCCAAAAGTGACACTACTCGGTCTTTATCCCAAACAGATCATCAAAAAGGAAAAAGGACCTACATGTGCAAAAATTCTTACAGTAGCCCTTTTCATGATGGCAAAATATTGGAAAGCTGGGGAATGCTCTTCAATTAGGGAATGGCTGATCAAGCTGTGGTATGTAAATGTAATAAAATATTATTGTGCCATAAGAAATGATGAATAGAAAGAATTCAGAAAAACCTGAAATGACTTGTACAAACTGATACAAAGTGAAATGAGTAGAATTAGGAAAAAAAAAACAAAAAAATATAAAAAACATTGTGCATTATATCAGCAACATTGTATGCTGATTATCTAAGAATGACTCAACTCTTCTCAGTAACACAATGATCCAAGACAAGTACAAAGTATTCACAAAGGGAAATGCTATCCATTTACAGATGCAGATTGAAACATATTTTCTTTTTCTTTTTCTTTTTTTGAGCTGTCTCTTCTTTCACAACTATGACTAATATGGCAATATGTTTTACATGCCAACACATGTATTATGTCTATTAAATTGCTACCATTTTCAGAAGAGGGAAGGAGAGGGACAGAGGGAGAAAAATTTGGAACTCAAAGTCTTGTAAAAATGAATGCTGTAAATTGTCTTGTCATGTACTTGGAAAAAAGTAAAATGCTATTTAAAAAAGATGACAAAAGAAAAATGAACTAATTTTCCTGGGTTGAACCTAGTGGAAGCATTGACTTCCACTTCTGTTCCTTGTTACTAATATCTTTTTATTATTTATTTGTGACTTGAAACAAACTGCATATGCAATGTACATAAGTTTTATTATGTTACTTAACTACTGTCATAAAATTTTAGTGCAAAAAAATAAGCAATGTGTTAAATACTCCATGTATTGTTATACAGTATTCTAAAACTGCTTATAAAACCACATTAAAAGTGTGATAGCACTTATTAAGCTTAGATAAATTGAATCATTTTTCTTGATTATGTTCAGTCCAGGCAATATAATTCCCCCTCCAGCACATCCTGTTAACAATACAAACTAGTTTACAAGATGACACATTGAAAGTAATAGTATATTAATGTGATAATAGTAAGATAAATTCAAAGAAATATTCCCTTCTGAAATCCTTTAAAATGTTTAAAGTGTTGTAGAAAATACTTTATGAGTTTTTATTTTATAAGTTGAACATATAAAAAGGTGAGTGAATTATTTAAATTTGTAAAACACAGTGGCATTTTTACCCCAACTTCTTTTTTTTCTCTTTTATTTTTTAATCACTTTAATTTGCAAAAGGCTGATATTTCTCTTTTTTCCCCTTTTTTCCTTTTTAAAGCTTTTTTTTTTATTTTCAACATGTATACATAGATAGTTTTCAACATTCACCCCTACAAAATTTTTCTACCTCCCTTCTCTACTACTTCTTCCCTTAAACAGCAAGTAATCCAATATGTGTTGAACATGTGCAATTCTTCCACACATATTTCCATAATTATCATGCTGAGTAAGAAAAATCAGATTAAAAAGGGGGAAAAATTAGAAAAAAACAAAAACAAAATGCAAGCAAACAACAACCGAAAAAGTGAAAATACTATGTTGTGATCCACACTCAGTCCTCACAATCCTCTGTCTGGGTGCAGATGACTCTCTCCATCACAAGTCCATTGGAACTGGCCTGAATCACCTCATTGTGGAAAAGAAACACATGCATCAGAATTGATCATTGTATAGTCTTGCCTTTATGTACTAGTTCTGTTCATTTCACTTAGCATTGAAAAATCCAGGTGAGAGAAAATATAGGACAGACAAAATAATGTAAATGTGAAAACATTTATTGCTAGCTTGACAGCGACTGAGCCCCACCAGAACAGGGAAGTCAGCATGGAGCAGTTTCAGGGACACATATTTAAAGGGAAAAAAAAAGCAAAAAATGCTCTGAAACATTTATCACACTAAATTCCTAGACAGGCGGCAAGGGTAAACAAGGAGACAATAATTCTTTAAGTTTTATGCTTGTGAAATAATCAAGGTTTTTGATGATAGATAAAGTTTAAGGCAGCACATCTAGAGGCCATGTGTCCCCACAATTGGAAACAGAAAATACCACCTGTGTTAGAAGGGAAAAGCTGGTAACATAGTTCTGATTACAGACAGAGCTGAAACAGAAATAATGTTCTCATGGTCTCAGGAGTGTATGACAAGTTGGGGACAGTGTCCATTTCGGCATCAGTTCATGTAAGTCTCTCCAGGCCTTTCTGAAATCATTCTGTTGGTCGTTTCTTACATAACAATAATATTCCATAAGATTCATATACCATAACTTATTCAGCCATTCTCCTAGTGATGGGCATCCACTCATTGCCAGTTCTTTACCCTACAAAAAGTTCTGCTATAAACATTTTTGTACATCTGAGCCGTTTCCCCTATTTATTATCTCTTCATCATATAGGTCTAGTAAGAACACTGCTGAGTCAAAGGGTATGCACAGTTTGATAACCCTTTGAACATAGTTCCAAATTGCTCTCCAGAATGTTTGGATCAGTTCATAACTTCATCAACAATGTACTAGTGTCACATTTTCCTACATCTTTGCTAATATTCATCATTATCTTTTTCTGTCATCTCAGCCAATCTGAGAGGCATATAGTTTAACCACAACTTCTTAATCTGGAGTCAGATGGAGTCAGTTTCTTAACTCAGTGAGGGTATTGTGAAATTTTGATTTATTATCAGTAATTATTTGATTTGTATACCTATTTTATATACCTTTATATCTAGGTCATATAAAAATGTCTCTGGTGAAAAGGGGTCAGCAGTGGAAAAAATTTAAGGAGCCCTCATTTAAATTCAACTTAATTGAAATGGAATAAATAAAGCCTTTATTAAGCCCTTTTTTGCCAAGGCATTGTGCTAAGTGCTTAGCATGCAACTGAAAAAGCAAAATAATTATTCTTCTCAAGGAAGTCATATTCTAATCAAGAAATATAAGATATACTGGACATAAATATGTCTGTCTGTATGTCTGTCTCCCATATGTGTGTGTATATGTGTGTGTGTGTTTATAAAATCTCACAGGAATCTATGATTTTACTGCAACTGAAGTTATTGATTCCATGTTTATCTGAATGACATAATTGGCCATGTATCTTATCAACAATTACTGAAAGGGGGATCTGGAGGAGCCTGGAGGACAGAATAGAACAGGATTCCAAGTTAGCTCTGATGGGACTATGGATGGAACCTTCAATATCCAGGTAGGAAGTCACAGCTATTCCTAACTGGGTAATGAGGGCTAAGGTGAGGAAGGAACATTCTTCAATGATTTCTCTATGATATTTGCTTCTACTTGTTGTTCAGGATCCTTGTTGGAATCTGAGAGAAAACTGAGGTAGGAGAGGAGAAATAAATGTAGAAAAATATTTCTGCTGGAGCTAGAAATCAAGACATGTTTTATGAATACTTTATGTAATGATCACTGGAGATGCTTTTGAATTTGCTGTTGTGTGAAAAACAATTCATTTATTCAGTTCATTACTTACCAAACATCTATTAAGCATCTTCTATCACTACACAGAATTGTGCTATTCTATGGGTACATAGGAACAATAATAAAAATAAAATCTGATGCTTCTCTGAAGGGAAAAACTAGGGTGGTTCATAACGAAAGTAGTTCTCCACATCCAAACACCTTTTAAACCCATCCCATCTGCTTCCCCCGTTCTCCACTCCTCAAATGCTATTAGAAATAAATGTGCATGTGCTCTCTCCTAGTAGAATCTTAGCTCCTTAAAAATAGGATTGTTTTAACTTTGGAGTTACATCTACTATGCAATGTCTGGTATGTATTAGATACTTGATCAATGTTTATCAATTAATTGGTTGATTAATCCATCTGTTATTCTTATGACAGAGGAATAGTACTGTATTCTTGTAACAGTAATATTATATTTGCCTCATTTCTCTTATCCTTTCTGATAATTTACCATTCTTTTAGCTTTTTGGGAGAAAGTTCATTTACTGCTGATTTATCCATCAATCAGAAAGCATTAAGTGCTTATTATTGGCCCATTGGATAAAGTGCCAGGGCCAGAGTTAGAAAGATTCATCTTCCCAAGTTCAAATCTGACCCTAGACACTGATCAGCTGGGTGATCCAGGGCAAGTCACTTAATTCTGTTTGGCTCAATTTCTGTAAAATGAAAGAAAATGTAAAAAATACAGAAGGAAATGGCAAATCATTGCAGAATCTTTGCCAAGAAAACCTCAAATGGAGTTATAAAGACTCCCAAACAATTGAAATTACTGGACAAGTAATCTCGGTACTATGCTACTGACTAGACAGAAGAAGATAAGAAGAATCCTTTATCTTGAGGAGTTTACATTTTAAGAAAGAAAAGTATATAGAAATAACTAGGTATATACACATTATATTTAGTGTAGACTGAGGGGGTGTTACTTAATCTCAGAAGGAAAGGAGTTTACTTTGTGAATCTGGCATACTTGAGAACTCTGATGAGTAAAGGTGTAAACACAAGCATTGTACTAATTAGTTCTACTTAGTGCCTTGTTTCAGGTTCTGGCCCAAAACATCTTGTAAGATCAGATCAATAATCTATCAACTCTAATGAGTTAGCAGTTTGTAAAGATTCCAACAGAAAGGCATTAGCAAGTAGGGGGTAAGGACAGAAAAGTCTCCTTCAACAGACATTATTTGAACTAGAAGGGAAATTCAGAGGTAAAAAGAGCAATGAATGTGTTCCAGATATGGGGGACACCTTATTTAAAAATTTGGAAATGGAATAAAGAGTATTGTATGTGAGAAACAGCAAAGACACATGGCTAGTTATATTGTAGAATGCATAGAAGAGAAAAAAGTGTAAGATTGAAAACATAGGAAGGGGTTAGTTTATGAAGAACTTTAAACATCCAATGGAGAACTTTATATTTGATTCCAGAAGTAATACGGGTGGAGTACACTGATAAATATCAAAGACCATGCTCTTTATCTAGCATATACTTTTAAGTTTAATCTGCAATATTAATATTTTTCTATCACTTTTTAAAATCTAAACAGTCAACAAAACAATAAATACAATTAGTATAATTTATGTTTTAATGACATGTAAAAATAATTTTTGACATTTCTTTTAAAATGTTGAGTTCCAAATTCTCTAGTTTTGAACCAGTTATCCCCCTTTTTTCAGGAGGCAAGTAAATGTTATATATGTACAGTTATGCAAAACATATTTTCATGTTAATTATGCAAAACAATAAGTCAAGCCCTGATTTGTAGTATTTGCTGATTTCTGAGTATAAATGCTCCCCCTAAAAACTGAGCAATTGCCTCTTTAGTAAAAGCCAGTCCAGGTCACCCCTGTAATAGGAAGGATATTGATATGCAAAGAATCTTGATCAAGGAGTCTTGAAAGTATCCAAGTTTCTTGAGAGCATATATTTATAAGAAATAAGATTGATAGTTTTAATGACAAATAACAATTGCTAAGGTTAAATTCTAAAAACAAAACAAAAGGGACTGAGCCAACTAGGGGTCTAAATTTCACTACTCCTCCTGATTCCAGATTACCTGATTACCAAAGCAGTAATAACATTGTCAATGATCAGAGAAATGCATAAAATATGAATGACTTACTTTTAAAAGTTTATTTGTTTAAAGTTGTAGTTGTTCAATTTACTTATTTTAGAAGCTTCACAAATGGACCAGAATGAAGGTTGTTAGAACGCATTCAACAAATGTCCTTTTCCCAGTTTCAAAGAACTTGGAAAAAGAACCATTCTATACCAGTTCATATATAGATACTTCAAATAACTTCCGTGCCTGAATAATATCAACCTCTTTCCCATGACTTAAGAATAACTTGGATTCCCTTAAAATAGAGCACATTAGCTATCAGTCCCATAATTAACAAATATTCTGTCAATTGTGAGCTCAATTGTAGATAAAACAGCTAAATATTTTTTTTAATTTTTTGCTTATAAACAACAATAGAATGAGTAAAGTAAACAGGAGGGAAATAGAATGAGTAAAGTAAAAAGGTAGGTAATAAAGAGACTTTGTGGAGATAGAATCTAGGATACTTGAAATTGAATGGATAGGAGTGAGAGAGAATGAATTACTCAAAGATGACTGCAAGGGTAAGATCTTAGAAAACTGGAAAAATAATTGTGGCCATCACAGAAGTAGGAAAATTATCAAGAGAGTTGATTTTAGAGGAAAATGTAAGGAATTCTGATTTGGATGTGTTAATCAATATGACTGCAGCTCAGGAGAGAGATGATAATTGAATATATGACTAGAAGCATCTTGTGTGTATAGATTACAAATGATCCAATGGAAACTGGTAAAATGTGTGTGTTGGCAGTGGTGGTGGTAAGATGTGTGTGTGTGTATGTGTGTGTGTGTGTGTGTGAGAGAGAGAGAGTAAGAGAGACAAAGATGGAGAGAGAAAGAGAGAAGGAGAGAGGAGAGGGAGAAGAAGAAGGAGAAAGAGAAGAAGAAAGAGGAGGAGGAGGAGGAGGAGGAAAAGGAGGAGGAGGAGGAAGAGAAGGAAAAGGAGGAGAAGGAGAAAAAAGAGGAGGAGGATGAAGAGGAGGAAGAGGAGGAGGAGGAGGAGGAGGATGAAGAGGAGGAGGAGGAAGAGGAAGAGGATGAAGAGGAGGAGGAGGAGGAGGAGGAAGAGGAGGAGGATGAAAAGGAGGAGGAGGAGGAGGAGGAGGAGGAGGAGGAGGAGGAGGAGGAAGCAGCATCAAGGGCTGGGCAGTTTGCCTGACCAACCCCACATCCCTACTGTTCAACCAAGATAACAACCAAATACAACAAATGATGAGCAAGCCTCAAGTATTGAAACCTTTTTTTCCTCATCAAAATGAATTACATACCAAATATGAGGGGTTTAGAAGCAGACAATCAAACAAGTGTCAAGGGACTGCTGCAGGCTTTTTCATAGATAGATAGATAGACAGACAGACAGATAATTTTAACTCTCTTAAACAAATGAATGTATCTATAGTTGATATGACAAATGAACTGCAAAAATATATAGAGCCCAGATCCAAAATGCAAAACCTTTTCTCTTTCCTGACAATGGCAACAAAAATAAGGGGAAAATAATCTTCTCAAAATTTTTCAATATCTAATTTTAGAAGGAATTCTAGCCATTAATTTTTTGGTAGCCAATTTTGTTAATTTTTAAAGAAATGGAACAAATGCTTTAAATAAACTGTTCTCCTCACTGAAAAGAGGTAGTCTATTCATCTTTAATGAGCTAGTTTTTGGAAAGATTATCCATGCACTATAGTAATGCCTATAGCATAAAATCTAAGCATTTGCTATGAACAGTTGGAGAAAGCAGTTGGAGAAAGAACACATGATCAATAAAAATAATGATACTTTAAGACTTCTATGAAAAAAGAGATCCATGAAGTACCCCAGTGTTAAAGTCCAATTATTTTCTTGCACCGTAAGTTGTTCAGGTTCCACACATGAAACAGTAATTGAGCCAGAGTTCCCCCTTTTCTTGTTTCCCTAGTCAATTTTCATATTACTATAGATTTTTCAAAGCCACTTGTTCTCATTTAACTAATTAACTCCACACATTATTCTCAAATCTGTGCTAAATACCACCACACAGTTAAAATAAAATGCTTCTTGAAATAAGTCATATATCTTTCTTTTGAAAAAAAATAGTAGTAAAAGAAATACATGTAAACATTGATTGTAGCAGACAAAACTCTTGTCCATTGCTATGTGTAAATTGTGTTCATTTATCAGGAATTAAGTGTATACAGTGATTTACCTAGTTACTATGCACAAATAATGAGTATCAGTATCATGAAACTCAAGAAATCCAATGATTCTTGCAATTGCTTAAAATACATAAGCACATAGTAATATAACACAGGCTAGTAGTAATGTAACAACATAAATCGACCTGAAAATTTACAAATGTCCATAAGTCCTAGAAATAGTCCATAAGGAATCCATTGTTCATTAGTTCATGCGCCAGGAATCTAATAATTCCTGTAAGCTCTGAAGTACTGCAAAAAGTCTCATCAACAATTTTTCATCTCAGGGAATCCAGTGATTCTTGCTGGTTTTTCAGGAACTGAAAGCTGAAGATTTTAAAGTTCTTTTGACAGTCTCATTGTTAGCCATCTGATTCCTTTTCCACCTGTGGAAATATAAGCAGATCCTCTTCCCCAAGCAATTAACCTAATTCCCTTCTATTTACCAAATTTGGGATTTCTTCTCATCATCTGGTAATTACATTGGAGTTGTTTGCATTGGATATTGTCTTGTTGTCTTAAAAGGCCTGTATTCTCCCCAACTGTAATCCTGATTGCTTTTCTGTTGGTTGATGACATCAGAATACTGAATTTCTAAAGTCTCTCTGGGTGTAACCTCAGCTGCTATCATGCCCCACCTGTCCTTTGATTGATACTTTGGAGCTGGGCCTTGCCTCTCATTCTTCTGGGTCAATATACATTTAGAGGCCCAATGAAAGCCTCGGTTACATTTTGGACATGGGGTTTTGGGTTTTCTCTCACCCTGTCTTCTCACTCTATCTCCATATCTACAATGAGCTCTCAAATGTCCAATTTTTCCGCACTGAAAACATCGACAAGTTTCTCTAGAATTCCTCTGCCAAGAAGGACCTTGTCTTTCCATGTTCATCATAGTCTGGGCATAATAAGCATTTGTGCCTACCATGGCACAGCGTCTTATGATTTCCTCTAAAGGAGCATCTTTGTCTAGCCCCCATATAATTCTCTTGCAAATCTCATTGGCATTTTCCTTAGCCAAATGTCTAGTCATTATTTCTGTTGCTGCATTGTCTCCAATGGTTCTTATTACAGCTGTTTGTAAACGTCCCACAAAATCTGCAAAAGGTTCATTGGGACCTTGCTCTATTTTTGTGAAAACATTATTTCCATCTTTCTGTCCAGGGAGAGAATTCCAAGCTTTTATTGCAGCCTTAGAAATTTGCTCATACACTGTTATGGGATAATAAATCTGTTCTGAACTCTCTGCATACTGACCTTCACCAGCTAGTTGGTCAAAAGCAACTTGTACAATAGCTCCTGTTTGCCTATTGCGTTGGGCTTGAATCCTACATAATTCATGAAACTCTGAAAGCCACAATAAATTTTGTCCTGGTTCAAGACATATTTTAGTGATGGATTTCCAGTCATTCGGGGTTAAGATTTCATAAGACAAATTATCCAGTAACATCTTCACATAAGATGATGTAGCCCCATAAAGAGTGCAACCCTTTTTCAAATCTTTAATTTTTCCCAAATTAAAAGGAGTGTATTTTCTCTCTTTTTGACCTGAGGAGTTGAGCTCTTCAATCACAGGATATGCATTTATAAAATCAGATATATCTTCTCCTTCATTTTTTGCTTTAATTAATGCTTTTTCTAATCTTGTCAAATTCTGCTTTACAGGAGAAGCTGACTGTGTTTCTGTCTCTCTCCCTCCCCCTTGTTCCACCCATGAAGGGTTAATTGTGGGGGGAGGGTCATGAGATGTGGAATCACCTAATTCCTCCTGCTGTGAAGTATCACACTCAGAATTGTAATTAACTCCATTCTCATCTGATTCGTCCTCCTTTTCACCTAGTAAAGTTGGTACTTCTTCCTCCTGTACTTTCCTTTTCATCATTCTATCACTTAAATAACTTTTTATAGCCAATTGTATTACATTATATGTATTAATTATTGAGTTAGGCCCATTTTTATTATAGAATTGACAAAGATCCTCTCCAACCAATTTCCATTCATTTAGATCTAATTCCTTATCAAGAGAGAAACAAGGACATATGTCCTTTATAGTTTGTAAAAGTTCAGTGATTTGCTGTAAACTTATAATTAAACCCTGGCTTTCCATAACTTTGACAATGCTCTCTAAACATTTTCCTTGAACAGAAACAGGCTGTTTTCTAAATATCTGTCCCATCTTAGCTGAAATTCTACTTTAACTCTTCTAACAAAATTTCTTTGTTGCACTCACCCTAATTTCTGGGTTGAAGTCTTTTCCACTGGATCAGGATCAGAGGCTTTTCCACTTGAATCAGGATCGTAGCTTTTCCACTGAAATCCACTGAGGGGTCTGTTAGTCCCACGTTCAGGGTGCCAAAATGTGGTGAGCTTTTTCTTCTCAAAACGCAGCCAGGTGATAAAAGTTCAGATCTTTTATTATCTCCAATATAGCCCGGTTAGCTTAGAGGCCTATCTCTCTGCTTGGTTCCAAGAGCTCTCTCCAAATGTCTTTAAATCCAAAGGTCTGGTCCTTCAGCCTCTGCCTCTGCTTTCTTCAGCCTCCCCAGCTCCAGTCTTCATGTCATTCCGGTGAAATCTCGACTTGTAGCGTCTTCCTCTCTAGAACTCTCCGACTGGCCCATTGGCCTATTTATGCTCCTTCCAGAGAGAGGGATTATGGGTAGTTCTACTTAGTACCTTGTTTCAGGTTCTGCCCAAAACATCTTCTTGTAAGATTAGATCAACTCTAATTAGTTAGCAGTTAGTAAGGATTCCAACATGAAACCATTGACACAAAAGATTTCATATGCTCAGAAAGACGTAAAAATGAAGTACATTGCAATGAAAATTAAGCCAATAGGCAAAATTCCTTTAAGACAAATAATAACTGCTTGTTCTGTGAACTACTTTTTTCCTGGCATAGGCATAACATTGACACAACAAGAACAGTCAGGCTGATCTGACTAATTTTGAGCTAGAAGTGTACTAACAAGATTCAAGGGAAGAATAACAAACAAGAAAACAAAACCAGATTCAACAAACAGCAACCATTTTTCCAAATGGAATAGTTCTTTTTTTTTTTTTTTAGTTTATGAAAGCTTTTTATTTACAAAACATATGCATGCGTAATTTTTCAACATTGACCTTTGCAAAACCTTCACTCCAAATTTTCCCCTCCTTCCAGATATATGGAAAAAAAGCTTTAATAAAACATTTTTTAAAAATAGTGGTCAATGGAAACTGAATGGATGCCCATCAATTGGATAATGGCTGAATAACTTATGGTATATGAATGTTATGGACTATTATTGTTCTGTAAGAATGAGCAAGATGATTTCAGAGAGGCCTGGAGATACTTATATAAACTGATGCTAAGTGAAATGAGCAGAACCAGAAGATCATTATACACAGCAACAATGATCAATTCTAATGGATATGGCTCTCATCAATAATGAGTGATTCAAACCAGTTCCACTTGAGTAGTGATGAAGAGAGCCATCTACACCCAGAGAGAGAACCATGGGAACAGAGTGTAGGACACAACATAGCATTTTCACTCGTTTTGTTGCTGATTGCTTGCATTTTCTTCTTCTTCTTCTTTTTTACTGGTTTGATATGATTTTTCTAGTGTGGCACGATAATTGTATAAATATATATGCATATATTGGATTTAACATATATTTCTACCATGTTTAATATGTTTTTGACTACTTGTTATCTAGGGGAGGGCGTGGGGGAAGGAGGGAAAATTGGAACACAAGGTTTTGCAAGGGCTAATGTTGAAGAATTGTCCACACATATTTTGAAAAATAGAAAAAATTAATAAAGAAAAAAATAGTGGCCAAATCATTACAATTATGTAGAGTTGGAGTTTTATTGAAGAAATATTTGCTAGGTCAACTGAATGAAATTCAGCAATGTTTGACTCTTTATGGGTTGGGATTTTTCTTGGCAAAGATACTGGAATGGTTTGCCATTTCCTTCTTTAGCTCAATTTGCAAATGAGGAACCCAAGGCAAAAAGGATTAAGTGACTAGCTCAAGATCACACAGCTCATAAGTTTGGCTCTGAGGCCAAACTTGGACATGAGAAGATGATTCCTCTTGACTTCAAGTCTGACTTTCTAGCTCCTAGGTCACTTAGCTGCCTAGAAGGTTAATACCTATAGTGATTTTGGTGTTGCTAAGGATTTTCTATTTTAGTGGGTACTACGTGAGGAATTATCAAATTGTGTGGAATATTAAAATTGTCATTTAATCTCATAATATAACTTTGGTCCTTGGTGTATGTTTGAAACAATCAGCCTTCATATCAGTTTCATATTTTCCTTAAAAAGGAGATCTAAGTTAAACAAGTAAAATTTTGTTTTTATTCAAGTGAGATAAATAACAAAAGGGAAACATCAAAATTTTCACAATATTACTCTAAACATTTATTTTTTACACAGACAAGAATGCAAGGTGACACCTGAAAGTGGTTTGGGGTCAGTTACACATTTAATAAGTGCTATGAAGATTCAGTATTATCAAAAAGGAAAGTCTGACTTTTTTTAACATTTGAAATTGTCACATTTCACAGCTCTGGGGATAGAAAGTCAGAAACTGACCTCCAATGACCTAGTGCCTGTGAAATGGAGACGATTTTATCCAGTATGCCCTGTGTCCTGCAGAAGGGAATTCGTGTCAGACATAAGAATATTTTTCACATATAAGTGGTTATGTTGTAGAATTTCAGCTTTTTTTTATAAGTTGTCTATATGCCCAACCTCTTCCATCCATATCTTGTGTAATGGTGAGTCAATTCTTTTCTCTCAGTAGTTTTTAATGTATTACACAAATGATATTTGTTTTATTTCTTTTCATAAAATTCCATTTAGAAAGAAAATATCGATGGGAGCAAGTAATCTGCCAGCTGTCTACTAGCTTTTGTTTGTTTGTTTGTTTGTTTATTTCTCTCTTTGATTGCAATGAAAGCAAGGGTTTAGGGTCAGGATTATAAAGTGTTCCATGATTGAAATTATTCTGAAATGGAATTCTTGACTACTATTAGGCTGGCTCAGTACTGTTCTTGCCTAGTGCAGACATACCTGCATGCAAATAGAAATAAGATATAACTAAACCTATGAAGATAAATATTTTTTTAAATTAGAATTCATAATCAGTTTAATGAGAACATATATTACAAGATCTGTTAAGGGAGTGATAACTTCAAGTTAGTTATAAAGGGAAAGAACACAGACAGGATGGCATTTTTGCTAGGGCATGAAGGATAGGTAGGTTGTTAGAAAACAGCAGTGGGTAGAGGTATATGCAGTAGTGAATATGGAGGTAGAAAGAAGTTGGTCAATATTCCATTTTTGTAGAAGCATTAAGTAAACTGGGAAGGAGAATGATAGAAAAGTCCATAAGCACCACTAAGAAATCTCAACTATATTGTAAGCTTCTTGGAGCCAGTTACTGTGTCCATACTTGTAAACCCTTTAATATATAGCCTACATCACTGACTCTGATAAGAACTTGATAATTGTTTATTGAATAAATGAAGCCCTAAGACATTATTCAAAGACTGATTGGAAATTTAATTTAAAATCATAGGATCAAAGATTGAAAGTTATAAAGGCCTAAAAGTTTTCCTGTCCAATGCTTTCATTTTACAGATGAAAAATCTTACCAGAGACAATTTGTCTCCAAAGTCACACACATAGTAAGTAGCAAAACTGAAAATCAAATCCAGATCCACTACTTCAAATTCAATACTTTTCTTTTTTTTGTCCCCATTGCACTAAATGTATCCTTTGCTCCAGTTCCATTAACTTCTAATTCCATGGCAAAGACTGCTTGCAATTTTGATTATCACAGAAGGGAAAAGAAACTACAATCTGACAGTGAATCAAAGTTTTACTTGAAGTAGTTGAAAGGTTTTATTGGTATCAAATTTTTTACCCACTGAAAAGGAGTAAAACTGAAAGTTTATAATTGTCATTGCAGGTTCAAGTAAATTTGAATTCTTATTTTTTTGTCAGCTGAGAGAGGTAGAATTCTAGATAAGAATCCAATAGTGTCTGGAAGCAGAGAAGTCTAGCTCATTGGCAAACCAGGCTGGTTTCTTCAATGTGATATAATTTAAGAACTGCCAATATAGATCCCAACATGTTTGCCTACTCTACAATGCCCCCAAATGGATCTAAAATAGTATCTTTAATCTTCCTGCTCTAAGGCCACCTGGCATTGATTTTACCTGCATGGAAGTATCCTGTTATCTGGTACTAGTGTATCCAGTTTTATGGTGGAAAAATCCAAAATACTTATTTTTAATTTAATATTTTTTAGCTAGAAAAAATATTTCCATCCTTTTCATTTCTCCCTCCCATTCATAAGAGAAAAGCAAATTGTTTGTAATAAATACATAATGAAGCAAATTCTTTTATTGGCTATATCAAAAAATCTATATCTCATGATTCATCTTGAGTTCATCATCTCAGAAAGTAAGAAATATGTTTCATTATAAGTCCTCTGAGATCATAGCTGGATATTATTGATCATCATTTTCTTTTTTGTGAGCATTTTATTTTCAAAATACATGCAAAGATAGTTTTCAACATCCACTTTTGCAAAACCCTGTTCCAATTTTTTTCTCCTTCCCTTCACCCTGTCTTTCCCCTATACAGCAAACAATCCAATATATATTAAACATATGCACTTTTCTATACACACTTCTACAATTATCATGCTGAACAAGAAAAATCAAATCAAAAAAGGAAAAAATAATGAGAAAGAAAACAAAAAGCAAGCAAACAACAACAAAAAGGTGAAAATACCATGCTGTGATCCACACTCAGTCAGCACAGTCCTCTCTCCGTATGCAATTGGCTCTCTCCATCACAAGTCCACTGGAACTGACCTGAATCACCTTGCAGTTGAAAAGAGCCACATCTATCAGAATTGATTATTGTATAATCTTGTTGCTGTTTACTTACTTCACTTAGCTTCAATTCATAAAAGTCTCTTCAGGCCTCTCTGATATCATCCTGCTGATTGTCTCTTATAGAACAAAAATATTCCATAACATTCATATACGATAACTTATTCAGCCATTCTCCAAATCCAGTTCTTTGCCACTACAAAAAGGGCTTCCATAAACATTTTTGTATATGTGGATCCTTTTCCCTTTTTTATTCACCATCATTTTCTTAAGTCTTTTAAAATTATATAACACCATATTTATGAAAATCAAGCTTTTATTGCAATATTATATTTATTACCTGAAACTGGAATTTAGATTTGCTCTCTCCAAAGAGTCAAGTTCACTGAAGATTTTTAGACATCCCAAGAGAAAAAAGAACTATCAATTAACACTATTAACTAGAAAAAAAGAAAACAGATAAGACATAATTAAATGTAATTTAAAGAAAAGAGTCATCAAAGATAAAGCTGCTGTAGTTAACTCTTTACCATAGCTTAAGTGTGCTAATAAGCACACTTCCAATAAGCAATTCAAATAAAGGAATGTTCTAATTTTAAATAACATTCCAAATTACTGAAACCACTTTACTGCTTATTCAAGAAGATACTTACTGCTTAATTAAGATTTACAACTTTTTATTTCTTTTTCACCAAAAGGACAATTTAAAAAGGGGTCACTTAAGTGATTAGAGGGGAAAGATGACTTCTATGAATCACAAGACATGAATTTTTAATATTTTCTGACTTTATATAATGAACCCAAAACAGCTATCTTGGCACAAGAATAGAAAGAAAAGTCTCTTGTCACATGGCTCTCAAGCTCCTTACCCTTTCACCTCCCTTACCACATCCCTGAAATAATACATCTCAGCAAGAAGCTGGACAGTGACAGGAATTTAGAATGTGGCAGTTGATATATGTCTGTACATGAATACAGAAATGAAGATAAGAGATAACATTGACTCTATTTCATCTCTCTTTAAGCCTTAAGAGAAAATGAGGGGTTTTTGTTTGTTTGTTTATTTTTTTGTTTTTTGTTAACCTTGTCTGGAGCTGCCTAGGGAGTGCTTTGCTACAGATTATTTCAATAGTCATGTAACTGTCCTACAAAAATGGTTCTCTCTCTTTGTTTACTCCAGGTACAGGTTATGGGGTGGGAGGGAGAGATTGTATAATGTTCTTTGCCTTCAGTGTTCTATGGGAGTGTGCTGCTATTTTAACTGGGAGAAAATATTTTTTTATTTGATTTTGGTAGCATGAGTACCACATATTTAGTGTGGTTATAGGGATAACATGAGCCAGAATAAAAAGTGACAAGAAGAAGGTACTTTGAATAATGTGAAAAGTAACTGGATTAAAAAGAATAAGAAAAGTATCTTGAATAGATTAAAAGATACCTAATAATTTTTATTCATAGCTGCATGTTTATACAAACCCTAATATTCTACTTTTCTGGAACCCCAATAAAAATCTCCAGCAACAATTTTGGAGGCCAAATTCTATTCTGCTTTTGAAGAGTTCCTTCCTTATTGTTATTATTGCACTCCCCTTGAAAAGTTGACAGTAAAGTCTCCCTCATCATTTTATCTCTAAATATAAACAAAATAGTTGCATGAATTCTTACAGAGAGCCTATTGGGTGCCTTGTGGATGATTGACACTGATAAATAGCTGCCTGGCAAGTTGGCTTTTAAGTACTTTAAACAGCCAACCCCTCCTGTGTTAGTTTATATTCCTTAGCTTGGTGATTTAAAAAATATCTTTGTGAAGGACATCGGGAAACAAAAAATGGACAGACTCATTCCTAGAAATACACTTGTATAATGTGTCTGGTTTTTCATTTGTGTTTATAATTCATGACAGCACTCCAAGGTTTCTGCTTATATAAACTGAATTCATTTTTGTAGGTTTCTCTAGATAATCATTTGGGAGGAAGGGTCAATATGACCCCACTCAGAGTTTCCTCTAAAAACTGCAAAATGTAGCTTATGGCTAAGTATCCAGTGAGTGAAAAGATTACAATTCCCATGTAAACACTTGAGGGAACATTGGATATTGGATACTGTACAGTCTTTATTTTGCCCCATAAAAATGAAAAACATCACATAAGATTAATAGTCCAGATAATTTTACAATTATTTGTCTCTTTCTCACATCATCTTCACTTTAGAGTTTGTTACAAGTCTTCAATTTTCAGACGGCATCTTAAGATGCTACACTTCTAGAAGGTGAATAAACTTAAGTCACTGAAAGGAAGTTCTCTCCTTGGACTTGCTTAATATCTATGACTCACAGTAGTAGCAGAGGACAAAAATTTCTTATTCAAATCTTGGTAAAGTTTTAACACTCCTTTAGAAAGCTAAGGTTTCAAAAATTCTCATTACTTGGTCATGAAGCTCTTCTCTTCTGAATCATCATCATTGAGATCACACACAATTGCAATGTACTGCTATTACTGTTTTTTGTAGGTTCAGGCTTTAGAGATTCAAGTGTTCAGTTCCAGGAACACTCTATCAATGTTGTTGGCTCCTGTCATCATTTTTGCATCAGAAGTTCTGCCTCTACCTCCCCACTAACTGAGTAATGTTGACCTTAGACTATCCAAAAGTTTTTGAGCTGTTTCCCAACAGAACTAATTGTAGAAGGATGAACAGCTACTAATGAAATAACTTTTCTAGGATTGAGGTCGTTAAAAACCTTTAGTTCTCCATTTGCTTCAATTAAGCTGGCATCTTTTGCCATATTACTACATCCTTGAAATCAGTTATTTAGATGTTCACTGTCCAGAAAAGAAACAATAATCTTCTAGCTCACCCAGGTCTTGATGCTCGCGTCCTGGTGGGGAAGGGGGATTGAAGTAGGGGAAAAGTGGAGATGGGGAGTAGGGCAGTTTGAGGCCCCCTCCACCCAAGTTGCAGCCTCTGTGCAGTCAAGGAGAGATCCTGGCAGCTTGGAAACAGACTCTCCCCTCCTCCCTCCTTCTGCCTCCCCTCATACTTTGACTTTGGAAGAGTTGGCCAAGGAGGAGATAATTAATTTTCAATAGTTTTGACTCTCTGGAAGGGGTTTTTGGAACTACATGTTTAAATAAGATGAGATTTAGATAAGATCAGAAAAAAACAATTTCTGATGGTATCTTTGGGTTACCTATCATAATTTCATGGCAAAAAGCTACCATCTTGAAGCACTATATGCTAGAGAAATCATGTCTAGGGTGTTAATTTGTGAATATTATTAGAAGTCCTATTTGGTTCCTTTTTCTTTAGCCAGCCTTTAGTCCTGGGAATCCCAATCTACCAACCTGTCTTCCATATTACTTTGTTTTCCCAAATGTTCTAGCATGCCTGCAAATCTTTGTCTTTTTTTTCCCTCTTTTTAATTAAAGGGAAAAATGGGAATAAATACTCCAGATTCATAAATACCTTGAGATAGATATTTATGAATCTGGAGTACTTATTTCCATAGGATAGGAGATTCTATATGTGTAATAAACTTAATTGCTCTTCCCTTAATATTCTATAATAATCAGTAAGGCAGGCAATCCTTCTCATTGTGGCACTCTAGATTTCCAAAGCTATGCCAGCAAAATTTAAATGAAAAGCTTTGAGTATGATCTGATGATGGACTGACCATGTTTTGATTGAGGACCAGCTTATATGAGACTGAGAAGCTCATTATGAGAAATTTGGCAACCATATTTTGCAACAGTAATTCATGTATAGATAAGGATCACAATCTAAATCCCTCAAAAGAGAAACCAAACCATTTGTGAAGTGTGCATGCTGCTCAAGTGAGTTTATGTGTATCCACATGAGATTATCCAAATGTGCCTCATAGGGAAAAGTAAATAGTTATCTCTGGATTCTTGCCTACCCTTCTCTAAGGAAGACTAATCCTGACAGTAGGGGAGCTAGAGCTTAGTGGTACAAGACTGGCATTTTATTTTTCTGAGAAAAGGGATACCAAATTAGAGATACATACATACATACATGCACTCACATACACACAGTTGTGTGTGTGTGCTTGTGTATATGTGTGTCCCCTTAAATATTGCAAGTCTAGGGGAAGTATTTTTTTAGATTCAAGCGTTTTTTTTTTTTTTTTTTTAATGATGTCTATTCCCTAAGGGAATGACACAGTGGATTGTAATGTTCGGACTTCCAGACTAGCTCCCTGGAGGGCCTTAGCATCAGTCAGAGTCAAGATTAATCAAAGTTCTTGGTTTTTAGAGGGAGAAGTGAAGGAGATGTATCCTGGATTCTGGAGTCTGGAGTCTCCAGCCTCTCTCCAGCTTGTCCTGACACCAAATGACTCTGACTCCCTCAGCCCTCCAATCCTTTCCTATGATTATCTCATCACCAAAATATTCAGCAAGCACAAATAGTGAGAAGAGCCATCACATCACCATCTCATCTAAATATGTATATAGAGACATTATCTCACATCAAATAATTAGCCATAAGTGTTCTGCTGTCTGATTCAAGCACACCTTTTTGGAGTTTCAGCCCTTTACATCTCCCACTTTCTTTTGTTTCAGAACACAGGTGATCACACCCTCCTTGACTTCTCAAGAAGGTGAGAACCCACCAAAAGAAGGGAATCACATCCTCACTGACTTCTCAAGAAAGGGGGTGAAAACATCAAAAAGGAGATGATCATGCCTTCCCTGACTTCTCAGAAAGAGGGATGAAAAGCACCAAAGGGAAGTGGGGAGTCAAGCAGATGTTATTAGCAGGTTTCTGGGCTGAAGTGTCTTACTAGAAACAGGTATATATAAATCCATCAGCATGGGAGATATTACACAAACATAAGCAACAACACACAGGCTATTAGTGATGACTGTCCCCACAGCCGGTGCAGGCTCAATGTGGTGTAACAAACATGAATAGTACATGCAAGCAGTGATATAACAAACAATATAAATCAATATGGTATTATACAACAATCACACATATGCCTCTTTCAGCAGCCAAGAGATAGTCCAAAACCAATCTATTGTCCATTGCTTCACGTGTCAGAGAATCCAATGATCCCTGCAAGTTTTTGAAGTTCTGTAACAGTCTTTTTATGTGTTGGGGAATCCAATGATTCCTGCAGATTTTGAAGTCTTGCAACAATCTCATCATGTGTCAGGGAATTCAATGATTCTGAGGGTTTTCAAGCCCTACAACAATCTTATCATGTCTCAAGGGATTCCAATGATTCCTGAGGGTTTTGAAGTCTCATTCAGTCTCATTAATACTTTTTGATGTTCATGAGTAAATGGGCACAATCAGCAATGGAACCACTGGATATTTCTTGGATCTTCTCTTTCGTTTCAAGGGTCTGATCCATTTCTCTGCAATGGAAAGGCGAATATGGCTCGTTGGCGCCCATCTGATTCCTTCTCTACCTATGGAGATACAAGCAAACCCTCTCCCCCAAGCAGTTAGCCTATCTGGTCCTTTCCATTCACCACTTTCTGGGGCTCTCCACATCACCTGGAGATTATCTAAAAATAGTGGAGCTGCTCGCACTAGACTGCCCTTCCCTCTCCTCCTCCTCCCTCCACCCAGGAAGGTGAAGTTGATAGAGGAGGGTTAAGAACCTGCTGGGGTGTAGGTGGAAGTGAAGCTGGGCCGTGAGAATGAGAATCACCACACCCTTTAAGTTCACTTATCTCCCCTTGTCTTTTGGCTGTTTTAACAGTACCATCCCCCTTCTCTTCCTCTTTCTCCTCACGATTCCTTGTTTGACTGTTCTCCTTAAAACTTCTTTTTTCTAGAACTTGTGGGATTCTTTAAGGCCAATTGTATTATGTTATATATAAACAATGTTTCCTTAGAAAATGAATTAGGACTATTATCATTGTAATATTCACATAGTTGTTCTCCTATTAGTTTCCAATTATATGCCTCTATTTCTTCTTCCTTGGAGAACCAATGGGACGTGCATTCTAATGTTCCCAAGAGTCCACCAATCTGCTCCCAAGTTACAAGCAAACCTTGCCTCTTTATTAGTCTCAGTATGCTTTCTATAGAGCTCCCTTGGGGTGTGAGGGTGGGGGAAAATATTTTCCTATTATCTGCCCCATTTCAGCTTGAAAATGAAAGTTACTAGTTTAGCCCTTGACAAAGTTCCCTGTTTGTCTATTTTAATACTCACCCTATTTCCTGGTCACAGGGACTTCTTCACTGTAATTACAGTCCTTGGTCCACGTTGAGGCACCAAATGTAATGTCTGAACTAGCTCCTTGGAGGACCTTAGGGTCAGCCAGAGTCAGGATAAATCAAAGTCCTTGGTCTTTAGGGGGAGAAGTTAAGGAGGTAGGCAAGCTGCTATGTGGCTTGCCAAAGATGTATCCTGGATTCTGAAGTCCAGAGTCTCCAGCCCCTTTCCTTTGTCTTGCTGCCAAGTGACTCTGACTTCTCTCCCCCAGCCCTCCAATTCTTACCTACGATTACCTTATCCTCCAAACATTCAGCAAGCACCAATTAGGAGAGCCATTACATCACCATCCCATCTAAACATGTATATAGAGCCATTATCTTACATTGAATAGGTAATTAGCCTTAAGTGTTCTGCTGTCTGATTCAAGCATAACTTTTCAGAGTTTCAGCCCTCTACAGTAGATAGAGCACTGAACTTGGAATCAGGAAGATCCATCTTCCTGATTTTAACTCCAACTCCAACATTTACTAGCTGTGTGACCTTGGACAAATCAATTAACTTTGTTTGCCTCAGTTTCCTCACTGGTAAAAATGATCTGGAGAATGAAATAGCAAACTACCCCAGTATCTCTGCCAAGAAAACCCCAAATGGGGTCACAAGGAGTCCAACACAACTGAAAATTAACTGGATCTCTTAATAAAGAAGAGGTGACCCAAGTTTATTCAAAGACTTCACTCCCTTAAATCCAATTTTGGTTACATAGAAACCATCAAAATAGTGAGTGATGAATAAACTCCCTTATCTAAGCTAATAATTAGCAGAAATCAAAGTTATAATGGTGAGAATATATTGTGCAATATACAATGTGAAGTAGCTCCATTCCTCCTCCTCACACTCGAAATGAGATATCTCCATTCATTTGAAATGGAGAGTTCTTGACCTCACCCAAGGAAAAACTTCTCAAAGTCTATAGTGTGACAATTGAGAACTATGGCCATGTTTGATGCACCAGTTCCTCTATAGCCTAGATCTTCCTAAGGTCTTTCTTTCTTTCCTTCCAGGGACTTTTTCCTAAAAAAAAAATGGAACCAAATCTGTCTCTTTCAAAGCCAGAAATAGTCTTCTTTTAATGCCCATGAATTCTGCTTCTCACCATTCTCACAGCCAGGAAACATCAAGTATTCAGTCACTACATCCATGAAGAGAATTTTACACAAATCCTGAGTTACACAATTTAAAGCAGAATGATAAAGAAGGAAGACAAATAGCAGTAGTTCTGAAAAAGAGGAAGAACATAGGGCAAGGAACAGAGAGTAAAACGAAAACACTTAGAAAGAAAATGGAAAATTAAAGATAATTTTTTTAAAAGATGGAAAAGAATATGCATTTAAATAAAGAGGATCAAACTTTTGTAATCCTTATTAAAGATTTCTAATTCTTCTAAAAGTTTGTATGTATTTGAGAAAGAAGGAAATTGAGAGTTTCACTGAAAACCTTCTTCTCCTTATGATTCATATATGTTGAAAAATGATTTTGTAATAACAAAATTTATTTAGAAGAACAAAATGTCAAGAATTTCAAGGGAATCAGTGAAAAAAATGTAAATAAAGGTAGCCTAATTGTAACAGACTTCAAATTATATTATAAATAAAATAGTTCATCGTGGAATAGTTTAGATTCAGAAGACACTGTTAGTGTCCAGCTCCACTGAATATCGAGAGTGTGAAGTGAATACTTGAGACTAGGTGGAAGATATGCTTTGCAGTCTTCATTTATTAATTTGAGTGCCAGGCTTAATATACCTTTTAGGCTAGTATTACAACATTAGCTAGTTTCAGTTGACATAATATTCCTCCAGGTTAATACACATACCATATTTTGATATTTCAATATCTACCTTAACCATCAATACCAAGATACTTATCAATTCAGAATTGTAGATAGCCTAATTGTGATGTTCATCAACATCAACAGAATTATAAATAATTGTAATATTTTATCAATACCAAAGTATTTGTCCAAACACAGTAGTAAATACAGTATCATAATAATGTATTTACCCCAAGTATGTCCTTAATTTATTGTTAAAGGGTAAAACATATATTTGAAATGCTTACTTCCTATGTCATGCCTTCTCCTAAATTTACACCAGTGTGTCTTTCAAAGATAGAAAAGATGATAAGCCAGTTTGGGCATGAATTTACTGGCCCTCTACATCTGTTAGAGATAGTGAGCTGATATGGACATGGACTCACTGGCCTTCTATGAGACAAAATAGTCAATGACTACAGTAATCTAGTGTTTGATAAACCCAAAGACTAGACCTTCTGGGATAAGAACTCACTATTTGACAAAAATTGCTGAGAAAATTGGAACATGATAAGGCAGAGAAACTAGGCATTGACCAACACTTAACACTCTATACCAAGATAAGGTTGAAATGGGTTCAGGATGATACTATAAGCAAATTAGGAGAACAAAGGATAATCTGTTTCTTAGACCTGTGGAGAAGGAAGGGCATTTATGGGTAAAGAAGAACTAAAGAATATTGTGAAATGCAAAATGGATAATTTTGATTATATTAAATTTAAAAAAATTTTGTACTAAAAAAAAGTCGAATGCAGCCAAGATTAGAAGGGAAGCAGAAAAGTGGGAAAAATTTTTACATCCAACCCCTCATTTTTAAAATATATAACAATGGACTCAAGTTTATAAGACTACAGTTGATTCCTCAATTGATACATGGTCAAAGGATAGGAACAGAACAACTTTCAGATGAAGAAATAGAGGTCTTTTCTACTTATATAAAAAAATGCTCTAAATCACTATTGATTAGAGAAATGAAAATTAAGACAGCTTTGAGGTACCATGTCACACATTTCAGATTACCTATGGTGACAGAGAAAGATAATGATAAATGTTGGAAGGGGGAAAATTGGGACACCAATATATTGTTGGTAGAATTGTGAATGATCCAACCATTCTGTAGAGCCATTTACAACCATGTTTAAAGGGCTATCAAATTGTACATACCCTTTGATATAGCAATATTTCTACTGGATCTGTATCCCCAAAAGATCATAAAATATGTTTTTAGTAGCAGTGGCAAGAAACTGGAAACTGAGTGATGTCTATCATTTGGAGAATGGCTGAATAAGTTATGGTATATCAATGTAATGGAATGTTATTATTCTACAAGAAATGATCAGCAGAATGATTTTAGAAAGACCTGGAGAGACTTACATGAACTGTTGCTAAGTGAAATGAGTAGAACCAAAAAGACATTGTCCATACAATAACAAACTATGTGATGGTCAACTGTGATGGACTTGGCTCTTTTCAACAATGAGGTGATTCAGGCCAATCCCAATAGCTTTGTGATGGAGATAGTCATCTGCATCCAGAAAGAGGACTCTGGGGACTGAATGTGGATCAGAACATCTTATTTTCATCTTTTTTGTTGTTTTTGTTTGTTTTTCTCATTTTTCCCCCTCATTGATCAAAATTTTTTTTCTTTTTCTTTCTTTCTTTTTTTTTTTTTTGTGCAGCATGTTAAATGTGGAAATATGTTTGGAAGAATTGCACAACTTTATGTATATTGGAATACTTTCTGCCTAGGAAAGAGGGTGTGAGTAAGGGAAGGAGAAAAATTTGGAACACAAAGTTTTGCAAGAGTGATTGTTGAAAACTATCTATGCATCATTCACAAAAGCTATAATGGAGCTGAACTGAACTATTGGCTGTTTACCAAATTCAGCATTCTCTCTTCCATAAGCACCTTTTCACAACATGTATGTAAATCATGCCAAAAATGGGCTCCTGTCATTTGCTAGCTTATTTCAAGCCTGGGTTAACCACCACTTTAAAAAGTAAGCCTCATCTGAATTAATATTTTCTCTCCAAGTTATCTTTCATTTAGTTATATTTGTATCCCACAACACAGTGTAAGTTCCTTGAGAGTAGAAACTGGTTTTCACTTTTTTCCACTTTCAATATTTAATCAATAAATATTTATTAGGAACTTGCTACACTCCAAAAGTATTATAGGTACAGAGACAAAAAAGTAAGCAGTTTCTGCCCTCAAGGTGTTTACTTTCTAATGGAGGAGAGTGCAAGAACTTAGATAGTATTATGTAAGGAATACGGAAAAAAAAAAAAAAAAAGATAGTTGTAGAATAAAGGCTTTCTGAGCTCTGGCCTCAAGAAGGGGACAGCTGAGCTCTTCCCTAAATCCCTCCAAATACCTTTAAATAATGTCTCTATACAAATTTTACAGAAGCAGAACCCACAAAACATATGAGGTATAGTAATTTTCTAATTCAAGGCAATTTAGAAAGTCAGCAGGAAAAGTCTGTCACATCTAGGTGAGATTGCAGCACAGTCCAGCACAGACTGGGCCAGTAAAGCCCTGGTCCCAGCAAATCAGCAGCAGGAATTAGGAGCTGCTGTATCACAATGATTGCTTCCAGAACTCTCAATACATAGAGGATAAGGGGGCTGAATAACTAGTCAGAAGGAAATTATATCAGTCTCTTTGCTAGTACTATGACAAGACTCTGTTGCTTTGCCCATATTCAGATCTAGGTAGCAGTGCTGGCTTACAATACAGATTCCAAAAAAGGATCTCTGAATATAGCTACACAAAACCCCAAAGCATGGGACATTACACCCTCCATACTGGAAACAGACCCCTGCTTTAACAAAGATTTTAAAGTCAAATAATAGACAGGAAAGTAAGCAAACAACAACAAAAAAAGATTCTGACCATAGAAAGTTGTTATGGTGACATAGTAGGTCAAAATACACACTCAGAAGATAATAACAAAGTCAAAGTTCTTACATCCAAACACTCCAAGATAAAATGTGAATTGGTCTTAAGCCATGGAAGAGTTCAAAAAAAGATTTAAAAAGTTAGAGAGATAGAGGAAAATGGGAAGAAAAATGAGAGTCATGCAAGAAAATCACGAAAACAAGTCAGTAGTTTGGAAAAGGAGACACAGAAAAAAACTGTATAAGATCTTAAAAATCAGACAAGGCCAAATGGTAAAGGAAGTACAAAAAGTTAAGGAGGAGAAGAATACTTTAGAAAGTAGAATTGGCCAAATAGAAAGAAAGGCACAAAAATTCACTGAAAAAAAAATACTCCATAAAAAGTAAAGTTGGACAAATGGAAAAGAAGGCACAAAAATACACTAAAGAAAATAATCCCTTAAAAATTAAAACTGAGCAAAATAGAAGCTATTGACTCTATAAAAAATAACAAAACAATAAAACAAAACTAAAAGAATAAAACAGAAGACAATGTGAAATGTCTCATTACAAAAATTAACTAACCTGGAAAATAGGTCCAGGAGAGATAGCTTTAAAATTATTTTGAACTACCTGAAAGCCTTGATTTAAAAAAAAAAGTGCCTAGACAGCAACTTTCAAGAAATTATCACAGAAAATTGCCCTGATATTCTAGAAGCAGATAATTAAATAGAAAACTTAAAAAAAACCCAATCACCTCCTGAAAGAGATAACAAAGTGAAAACTTTCAGGAATATTATAGCCAAATTCCAGAGTTTCCACATCAAGGAGAAAATATTGCAAGACAGAATAAAGAATTCAAGTATTATGGAGCCATAGTCAGGATAACATAACATTTAGTGTTAGATTCTAGGAGAGTAGGCAGTTTTACTTGACGATTTCTTGTAAGATATTGTCTAGGCTCTTTTTTTCATTATGATTTTCAGGTGGTCCAATAATTCTTAGATTGTTTCTCTTGGATCTATTTTCCAGGTCAGTTGTTTTTCCAATAAATATATTATACTTTCTTCTCTTTTTTCATTTTTTTTTTTTGGTTTTGTTTAATTAATTCTTGATGTCTCATTGAGTCATTCACTTTCATTTTTAGTAAATTTTTAGTGAATCATTTACTTCAGTTAGTTTTTTATCTCCTTTTACATTTAGCCAATTGAATTTATAAATGAATTGTTTTGTTCACTGGATTTTTTTCCCATTTAAAAGTTTTGTTTTTCAAGGAGTTGTTTTCTTTTTTCATTTTGCCAGATCTATTATTTCTGTGTTTCCTTTTCCAAAGCTCTCATTTTCTTTCCTCATTTTTCTTCTAACTCTCTTTTAAAATCCTTCTTGAATTCTTTTAAGAATGCCTTTTGAGTTGGAAACCAACTTAAATCATCCTTTGAAGTTTCATCTGGCATTTTGCCTTTAGTGTCTTCAGGGTTTGAGTTCTGTTCTTCCCTATCTCCATAATAACTATCTATGGTTAGAGCTCTTTTTTCCTGTTTTGCTCATTTTTTAAAGGTTGCGATCTGCTCATAGGACAAAGAGAATATTGTCCCAAGTTTCATCTACAGGCAACAGCAGCTTCAAATTGTCCTGGGGCCAGAGCAACTGACTTCTCTCCTGGGCTGGGTATGTATGTGTGGCTAAGTCTTGCTTTTTATGCTGGGGTTCAGGGGCTCACTATTTGCCTTCTGTAGGTTCTATTGCAGGTCTCACACTAGTCTGCTAATCAACTGACTTCTGAACCAGGACAGAGTAGCCAACATTGCTATATTTTAGCTTAAAATCTCCCATCCAACATGTAAAGGTCTCTCCATCTTGAGCCTCTTTGTGCTGTGCTGTGCTTAAGTGGGCCACGTTTCCTCCCACCTCCTGCCCAACTGAGGCAGACCTTTCCTAAAGTTCTTTCAAAGTATCTTCTCCTGGAAATTTGTTATACCTTAAATATTTGTGGGTTCTATCACTTCAAAATCTGTTAAGAAGTTTGATGTGGTGTTGATCTGAGGGAAGCCAGGAAGAGCTCAGACAAAGATCTGTCTACCCTCTGTCATCTTGGCTCCACCTGTAATCCCTTTATATTTCAAATGAAGAAACTTGGTTCCAGAGAGGCTAACTAACTTGAAAAAGGCCAAACAGGTAATTGATTGTCAGAAGCAGATTTGTTCCTCTGATTCTAAAGCAAGTATGCTTTCTACTCTGCTATGAATAAATTAACTTTTATAAAAACAAATCTTCTTTAAAGGTCTCAAAATGCCAGAATTTTACTCACATTTTTAAGACTAAAAATGTATTTAATAAAGTATGGGGCCACAAAGCAGCTATCATTTTAAATATTATGGTTTTCCTGAAGTGGATTAATGAATTATCTTAGATTACCATGGTAATATTACTCAGAGAGTAGCATTTTTGGTATTAAAGAAGTACAAACCTTCTCTAAAGTAGAGAATACATGTGTTTCCTAAAGGGATTTCCTTTCTAGTATAGGCAAAAATATAGATATGATCTTTCCACTGCCAGTTCAGAAAACTTTATTTCCCACAGTGATCCATGAACCTTGGCAAAAACTTCAGTCATTCTGCTTGCAGTTATGTCAACATTAAGACAAAAAAAAAAAAAAGATTAACTTTCAAGTACTATTGGAAATACGGTTTGACCTTGGGAAGATCTTTACTTTGTCAAACATCCTTTATGTAGCTTTTCTTTAAAAACAGAAGTCTGTGTTTGTTGGGTAAAGTTTTTTTGTGATTTCTTAATGTTCTGTATCAAAAGGAAGAATTCATTGGCACTGATACAAATATTTCCTATAGCTCCAAGACATCTTCCAATTTCTTCCTCTATATTTGCAATTTATGTTAGTCATTTAAAAAATCAATGTTAAATTGGCATTTAAAAGAAAAGAAATATCTTACATAGCTCTAAAATTATACAACTCCATACAAATATTTTTCAATTCAACTATGCTAAAAAACACAGCTAGGAATTATAGAGTTCCAAATACAGAATTCTGTATTTGGAACCAGGAAGACTTGGTTTCAAATGTCAATTTAGACACTTATTAGTTGTGTGATCACTGACAAGGAATCATGCTTCCTGCTCTGTTATCTATAAAAAGAAATAATAGCAGCTAACTGATTAAAGAACTAGAAAGGGTCTGAAGCCAGATTTGAACTCACAAAGATTAGTCTTACTGACTCCAGGCTCAGTATTCAATCCACTGCATCACCAAGCTGAAAGCCATATTACCCAGCTATCATTACTATTTATTAAATTGAAATAATATTCTAAAAGCAAATGACTTTGCAAAAGATAAAGCACCATATAAATGTTAACAAGCATTATCGTGATAGCAATACCTCTGGAGCTACTCCCTCAAGTGGGCACTAGGACTCACATATTGGATTCCTAGAAGTAGACTGCTTATTCCACATCTCAGAATTTTAAGAGTAACACATGAGAGGTTGTAGTTTATAACTAGCATTGTAACTCCCTGAGCTCTCACTGATATACCTTCCATTATCTATTAACTAATGGAGCTCCATTAAGTCTTAGCAAAGGAATTTACTGAAATGCATCAGAAAGATTTGATTAAAAAAAAGTTTTTCCCAAAACAGAGGAATAAAATGCTGTAAAAAGTGGGGTCCAATTTAAAGTTCACCAATTTTTAGAGGACATGTGTGATCAAGGGGTATTGTGGAGTTTTTATAAAATTGCCCTTATCTCTTCTGGAGAAGTAGGTCATCAACTCCACTCTTATTGTGGTTAGATCACTTTGCTACTGCTAGTATTTTCTCATCCCTTTGTTCTGATGCTGAAGAAGAAGAGAGGCAATAAGCTGTCTTTGGACCTGGCTTCTTACAAGCTCCTCAAACTTTGCAGTGTTCACAAGATCATTGCCTGGTTACATCCATCTCAAGATTGCTTCTCACCTCCAGACTCCCATCACTCTGATGTCCTCTGTATCTGATTCTCATTATCAATGAGACCTCATGATATTTTGAAATTACACAAACATTCAAATAGTTCCAACTTAGAACATATATATGTATGTGTGTGTGTGTATAAATGTGGACATATACACATGTTTAGCTATATAGATATATAGATATCCAACTTATGATTTGAAAAAAAAATAAACACACAGAAATTAAAGTGCCATATGCTCATGATCATGCAGCAGCTGAGTAGAATAATAAGGCTAGCTGTCCTTCAATGACCCAGCAGCTCAAATTGGGCCTGCCTCAATCAAAGCAGACAAAGAAGAAATTGAGATATGGGATATAATTTTTTTGTGTGCACTCAAAATGAGTTCAGTCATTTACATTTTTAGCTACATAGTCAATTAAAAGACTTTTTATCACCACAGAATAACAACAATCATTCATGGCTGGAAATAAGCTTCCTAATTTCCACATGTTGAATTGTAATCAGGAAAAGAATATCTGCTCATACCTGCCTCCCTAACCTCAGGAAAGGCAAATCCCAGCATGCTCCTTCTGCTATAATGTTAATATTCATTATGGTTGTAAAACCATCCTTTGGTTTTTGTGGTCTTTAGACTTTGTTGATGTCCCCAGGGCAAGGGCTATGATGTCATGAGAAGGCAAAAATCTTGGCTAAAAATTGTATTTGATCCATCCTACAAATAGAAATTCACTATCAATTCTAAGGAAAAGACTTGGAATAGAAGGTAAATTCCAGCAACTACTCCTAATCTTTTGTTTTAACTGGTCCAATAATGACATAGTTTCCACTCTAAAAATAGTGACCTTTTAATGATTACTATATTAAAATCTACTAAACATTTTATTTAAAGACAGACTTCTATCTTCCTCCCTGCATCATTCTTTATCTTGCCTCTAAGGAAATTTCATCATTCTAAGGAAAATGCAGCAAAAGGTAGAGTTTAGCATTTTTTGTTAGCTTTATCACATTATCTGAAAATATTTGTGAGTATATATAGGATGCCATCAGAGACCACTAACAACCCCCCTCTCACATTAAGTCATAAAATTAGGAGACATATAAGTGAAGGCAGCATTTTCAGTGATCATTAGCTCTAAGAATAATTGTAAGGCTATAGTGCAAGTGAAAAGGAAATTCCAAAATGATTGCCACCAGATTTTCATTTTGAGCTCTTCCTGCCCGTGATTACTGTTGATTGTATTCTGTGACCTTATTCTTTAGTAGCACTATTTTGTGGTACTACGTTTTATTCCCTGGGATAACATCTGTTTCTAGAAATACAAGGCTCACATATATTTCTATGGGCAGGAAAATGTCACAGTGCATAGAGAACTGGACCTAAAGCCAGAAATATTCATTTTTCTGAATTCAAATATGGCATCAGACACTTACTAGCTGTGTGACCTTGGATAAGTGACAACCAATTTGCCTCAGTTTCCTCATCTATAAATGGAAAAATAAACTGGAGAAAGAAATAGTAAACCACTTTGCTATCTTTGAAAAGAAAACCCCAAATGGGATCAAGAAAGTTGGACATAAATGACGAAAAACAACATATACTTCTATGCTCAATAAATTGCTGATGTCTGACTGAGGCCTTTAGTATCAGGATACTTGGGCTACTTAGAAATGTTTTTCCTTTTAGACCCCAGCAGCAATTTTCTACATTGTTGATATTTCTCTATTCCTGAGAATTTGACTATTATATTTTCAAAAGCCCAGCTCTACCTCTTCTATTTTTTGTCTGGAATAATGGAGTTTCCTTAGAAACAGTAACAAGACTGATGAGAGGAGAAAAGTCTACCTTTAAAAAATATGTCTAATAGGTTTTTAATATAATAATAACTATAATTATCACATTCTTTTCTAGTTCCTTGGTTTTCAGCTCAGGCTGCATTCTATAACTCATACTATGAAGACAAAAGTGTTTTATTTCAGAAATATATGAAATACACATTGTTATTTTGTAAAAGAAAATAAGATCCCGAACTTTAAGGAAGCTTAAAGTAATGATAAATAAATTGAAATAAAGCCTCTCTAAAACTGGTAAAGAACTGTAGTACTTACCAGTTTTAGAGGGGCTTTATTTCAAAGAGCTGTGTTATAGAAATATTGAAAAGGATAAAATGTATATAATTTTATTCTTAAAAGGGCAAGGAAAAGCAAGCTATCTAAAGCCAAAACAAACACAGGGATTCTTTAACTGATGGAGAAGAAATTTTAAAAATTATCAGAAACAAGAATGCTTACTTGTTCTAGTATGTTAATAGAACTAAGAATTTACTTGAAATCAATAAAAATCTCTAATGCTATTTTTTTAGAAAGAGAAAATTGAAATTCTAAAAAAAAATAAACAGCTCTAAATGAAAGAAAAATTCCATAGAAAATAAATTCTTCAACAGAATAAAGTAAAACCCTAGATTAGGTGGATTCCCAAGAAAATTTCATAAAACATTTTAAAGATGGGTTAATTTCTGTGTTACAAAAATTATTATCAATAATGGAGATTTAAGGTACTCTGCCAAACTTTTTATTAGTTAATTAATGTCTTCATTCCCAAAGTATCATATTAATAATATTACATGATCATTGATTTAGAGATAGAAATGATTTTTGTGGTCATCGGGTCCAATTGACATAGTTTTACAGATAAGTAAACTGAGAAGATAAATGATTTGCCCATGATCCCACAGGTAATAAAAGGCAAACATTCAGGATAAAACAGAGAAAGGGAAGTTTAGCCTAATATGACTAATAAATATGACAGGGAATAACTCCACGATTTCATTGCTATAAGGAATGCCCCAATGAGGAAACTCCATCAATGTAGATTTATAAGCAATACTGCAATCAATAATTTTAAGAGTTGTTTAGAGAGCTGAGAAGGTAAGGAACTTGACCAGAGCTATATAGCCAATATTGGTCACAATCTGGATTTGCACCCGACTTTCTGGCTCCAAAGAGGCATCTCAGAAGACAGGAAGCCTTGCATTTACATCCTGTCTCTGACATATACTAACTGTGAGACTCCAGACAAATAACTTAACCCCCTCTATGATTCTGGGCAGCTCTCCAGGATTTTACATTTTAAAAAATGTTACTTTTATTTGGAATAAGTTTCCTCATGTTAATTTCTGTAAACCAATGAAATCATAGATCTGATCCCTTCCCCAACCTCAACCCTCCCCCCCCCTTTTAGAAAAAACACCAAAGCAATTAATTGCTTTGGTAATGTGGGAGGATACATAAGAAATACATAAAAATCCTCTGCAGTATGAGTCTTAATAGGCTTCTGGCACCAATGAGTTGTTTCATGTAAGTGCTTTTTACATTAGAATGCATGGTAATCAGAAGTTATGCAATCGTTGTGTCAAAATTTAAAATACCACAATATCTGCTATATTTCTCAATATCATTCATTTTGGTAAATATAAATATATTAAGTTGGTCTCCAAAAAAACTACAACTTTTTTAAAGTGGAAATAACTTGAGAACAATTTCAGATAATTATCTGAAACTATCAGCAATTGACTTTAAAGTTAAATTTTAATTTAAATGTAATTATCTTAAATTTTATCTCTGATATTTTTAAATGAAAATCATATCCCTTTTTGATTGATGGGCTCATTAGAGGTTTAAAGAGCAAATCCAGAGGAACAGTCAAAACTAGTATAATCAAAGAAAATTAAAAGTTTAGCTAGCAGAAATACAGAATTAAAAGTACAAATCAAAACCAAAAAAATATGATCCACTTTAATTTTCCATTTGAATCACTAGCACTGTTATTAATGAAAAGAAAATATTGCCTTTGATTTTTATAAATGCATCAACAGCTTATGACATGTATTGCAATGACACCCTGAGTGTATTAAGATTTTATTGGCAAGAAAGGAAAATTTTTCCAGAGAAAATTAGATGCTTTTAATAAACACAAACAAACATTTTCAAAAACCATAGCCATGGTATAAAGAGATTATTTGATTTGGGGTCACTAGGACAATGACCATAGAGGACTAGAGATTTTTTCTCATTCCCTTGACCTCTCAGATGTCTTTAAATTTGATATTATATACAAAGGTTTAGGACACTTTGGATACAAAAGAATATATATATATTATATATATATATATATATATATATATAGAGAGAGAGAGAGAGAGAGAGAGAGAGAGAGAGAGAGAGAGCGTAAAGATGAAAAATAATGCCTCATACTAAGCAACCCTTTTTTCACTACTCACCATATTATTGGCAGCAAGGCTGCAATAATTGACCCAAACACTCAACAGATGCACAGGTAATGAAACTCATTGTCTTGACACACAAACATGCAAAAAAAAAAAAAAAAGAAAAAAAGAAAGAAAGAAAAGCCAATCCTACACCCTCCTTCCCCAACTTCTTTCCACTGAGATAGAGATCAGGGATTCAGGCTATGGAAATTTGCTCAGCTTGTGGCAGCCAGTGCCTTTTCCCAGGCAGCCCTCTGGACTTCTAAAGCTTGCTGGGGCCATAAGAGACACCATAGTGGCAGCAATGCTGTGTGTTGCAAAAGACCTTTGTCAGATAGCTAAGAAACAGATAAAAGGGGTAGGATATAAGTCTGTATTTGAAATAGAGCTCAACCCCACTTGTCTTTCCTCCTAGAAGCTGAAATTCAAACTACAGAAATCAATGTTCTAGCACTAGTTAAACAGCTCTCTTAACTTCTGATGATGGGACAGAACAAGAGAACAGAGACAGTAGGAGAGGACAAGTGCCTCTGTGTCTCTGTGTGTGAGGGGTGAGGAAGGGGGTTCTGTATGGCACAGGGCAAACCAGCCCAACAGGAGCCACTCTCTGCAGTGAAGTTTGAAAACTTGGCAGTTTAGTTCTAAAAAGAACTTCAAATATCTGGGTATCTTATCCTGCCAGGTGATTTTCAGAATATTCCTAAGACAATCCAAATGAAAATGATTTAGTTTCCTGGTATATTTTCCAGGTTTCACAAACATACAATAATGAGGTCCAATAGCTCTGTAGACCTTTAGTTTGCTAATCAGTCTAGTAAATCTCCTCTCTCAACTTTTCTTCAGAGCCTCCAAAAACACTGAGCAAGCTCTGGCAATGTGTGTTTCAACCTAATTATCAATCTGGACACCCGGTGAAAGCACACTGGCAAATAAGTCAACTTATCCACAGCATTTAAAACTTCTCCATTTTCTGTAACTGATGATCCCACATAGGGATGATGTGATGCTGAATAATGGAGTGCCTGTGAGTTCTTGGTGTTAATTGTTGGCCCCAAATCAGCACAAACAGCAGGGAATTGATCCATAGTTTGCTGCATCTCAACTTTAGAGGCTACATTGAGTGTACAGTCATTCACAAACAAAGAATCATGTACCAACACTTCCTTTAGTTTTGGCTTGTAGCAAAAAGATTATTTTATGGAGAACTCACACAGGGCAAAAAAAAAAAAATACAAGGACACTCTCAAGGTTTCTATTACAAACTTTGGAATTGATCACACAACAGTGGGATACACTGGCACAGGACCAACTACCATGGTGTGTTTATCATCAGAGAAGGTGCTGTGCTCTGTGAACAAAACAGAATTGAAATAGCTCAAAATAAATATGAGATGTGCAAAATTAGAGAAACCACCCCAAAATGTTCACATGGAATATTTGTGCCTGACCTGTGGCAGAACATTCTGAGTTCATGTGGTCTGATTAGCCATAGTCTGACATGCTGTAACTGGACTCTAAAATAGTGATGTCATTTTGGTCCTCTTCAAAAATGAAGGACAATGAACAAGGTTGAGGGAAATAGCTCAAAATTCATCTGGTCTTAGTTCTGTTTCCCTAAAAGTCACTTGTGGAAGAAATTTAGGCTGATGAACCATGAATTACTGAGTTTAGGCTGAGATGCTTTCAGATATGGTTTTCAGGGAAACCATTATTAGAAGGGAAGGAGTCAGAAAGTAAACAATAAGGAAAAGTAAAAATGGGGGAGAGAATGAAATTACCAAAGATCTCAGGATTTAAAAAAAATGCAAAACCTTGAACATAATCAGATAAGTCAATGTGAAAAAAAAATTAGTAATGGTAGAAGCAAATATGGATTCTAGATTAAGTGAGCGAGTTCAGGCATCTATGAACAAGTACTGCAAAACAAAAGAAAATGATCCAACATTTGATGAGATTGAGGACTTTGTGGAATTTGGGGAGAACATGGAATTATAACAGTCTATGGTTTAAAGGAAAAATGAGAATTATGAGAGTAGAATTTAAGGCAACAGCAAATATCCATAACAACAGTAATAACAACAGAAAATACCCATAAGGAACTTCTTTATAAATATACACAAGGTGACAGGGTAGTCATATGGAGGTGACAATGAAGAAGCAGACCTATGGCATTATACATAAAGCCTAGGAACATTGCCAGTAGTAAATTAATGTTTTGTGTGGAACTATGCTATCAAATAAAAGGATGAAAGAAAGTAAGTGGGAATTGTGTGGTGTGCCTGGATCATATTGAAGAGGAAGTAGTCTCAGAAGAGAAGAGGGAAGTGGAAGTTTTTATTTTATTAAGAATAAAAAGAAAAGAGAGGAACCAGGTAATTGTAAGAGTGATGAATTAGAGAAGGAGTATTTCAAATAGAAAAAAATAAAGATGTATAATAAAGATATACAAAAATGAAATTAAAAAATAAGACCTATTGACAGAACTACTTGAAGAGGGAGAGAGGAATGTACAATTTAGAAATTTTGGAAAGTAATTTGGAAAGCAATTAAATAAAGTGACTTAAATATCCATATTCTTTGTACCAGAGATTCCATTACTCGACGTATATCCCAAGAAAAACATTAACCAAAAAAAAAAAAAAAAAGTTCATGTCCACCAAAACATTTATAACAGCACTTTTTTGATAACAAAGAATTAGGGAAAAAAGTTGATAGTCCTAAATTGGGAAATGGCTAAACAAACTGTGATACGTGAACAAAATGGAATATTACTGTTCTCTAAGACAAGATGGATATGCTGAATATAGAGAAAAAGGAAATGATCTATAAGAGTTGATGTGGAGTGAAGAAAGCCAAGAAAATTATACACAGAATCTACACCAATGTAAACTAAAAACCATCCAACAAAAAAGAAAAAAATCCAAAAGTGAATGCAACAAAATTATAAAGATCAAGCATGACCCTAATGAACATATGTGAGAAAACACTCCCAACTTACCCCTTTATGAAGGTGGGAGGTTCAAAGAGGTTACATATTGCATATATTTTCAGATTTGATTAATGTATCAATAAGTGGTATTAATTTTTTTCCTCTTTAAAAATATGATTTGTTATATGGAGGGGCTCTCTGGGAGGGGAGAAGGAAGAAAACTGGGGATAACTATCATGATATAAGAAACAGAAGATATAAATAAAATTCATATTTTATTTAAATAATTCAATAAATTAAAATTATATTTGATATATGTATTATGTATAAATTAATAAAAATAATTTAAAAGAAGATTGCTTGATTTAGAGTCATTTATACAATTATTAAATATAAAAAGTCTCGTGATAATAAAGATAACAGAAATTCACACCATAACAAACACTTTTCCCTTAAACTTGTATATTTTGTGGATATTTTGACAAATTAAATCCTCTTAAAAAGAAATGGCAAATCTTTAAATTCATAAATGGATCTAAAAAGAATTATAAAATATAAATTTCTAAAATGATAGGTCATACTATTTTTTACAAAATCACCCTGCGAATAATATAAAAGACCAAGACCTGAATTATTAATTATTTAGTCACTCTACCCAAACAATTCTTATTTTAATTTAAAAATCTATATGCTTTAAAATGCATAATGTTTTATTTCCCCCAACCGCACGTTAAAACAATTAAAATATATTTTTAAAAAGTTTTCCATTTCAAATTCTATTCCCCCTTCCCTCTTCCTTCTCCCTGAGAAGGTAAACAATCAAATATGGTTTATATATTATAAACATGAAATGGAAGTGTATGTGAAGGGGAACAAGTTCCAAATTTAGTTTCTATGAAAGAAGTTGGGGATCAAGGAGGATCCAAGACTTCTTAGAAGGATTAAGGAATAGGGATCTGAAACAGAACTGAAGGAGAAGGCTAATTTATAGCTAATAACAATAATTACATAGTAGTTACTATATGCCAGATATTTTACAATAATTATTTAATTTGATCCTCACAAAATTCCTGGGAATGTAGGTGCTATTATCATCCCAATTTTTTTAGATCTGGAAACTGAGGCAAACAGAGACTAAGTGACTTACCCAGAGTCACACAGCCTAGTGTTTGAGGCTGGATTTGAAATCTCTGACTCCATAACTATCATTATAACCACTGTGCAACATATCTGCCTCTGATTATTTAAAATTGATCATAGACTGAAAATGTTTTATTGAGCTGCTTAGAAGTGAGTGTAAATGCCCAAGAGTAGTCACACACAAAAAAAGGTTAGAAACCTCAGCCTAGAAAAAATGTAATAATTTGCATAGAACATGAAATGCTTATATTTCTGTAACAGCAATCGTGCTATTACATTTCAACTACATATAATATTTTTTTCCTAAAAGATAAGGTAAAGGGACTTGAGAAATAATTCTAATATTCAGGCTATGGAAGACAATAAATTATTCTAAAAATTAAAATTATAAAAGTTCAATTATAATGATTACTCACATCTATCAAACAATTGTATCTATCAATCTGTATACCACACTGGGATTTACAAAGTGTTCTAAAAATATTATCTCATTTTCTCTTAACAATAATTCTGAGAAGTGCAATGAAGAGTATCCTCATTTTCCAGAAGAGGAAATTGAGAGACAGAAGTTAAATGACTTTTCCACAATCATACAATAGATAGTGTTTGAAGCATATTTGTATTTAGGTCTTTCTAACTCCAAATTCAATGTGTTATCCCCTATTCTACTCAGGTAACCAATTGAGATGAATGGCCACAATTAAAAATATATATATAAACAAAACTGAAAGATAAAAGGAGGAACAATTTCTTGTTTATAGCTTGGAGAATTGAATAACATAGGATGTCACATAGAGGAGGGAGGAGAGAAAAAAGTAAAGGCTACATGTGAAAAAATTAAGATACTTCCTGAAGAGGATAGTCTGTGAAAGTAGCTTTTTGTCCTTCATAAAAGCTACTAGATGAGAGATCACCTGAAGGTCAAGAGAAGAAACAAAGATTAGTGGTTGTCAGTATTTTCTTGCTCAGAGGCATTGAGGCAGTAAAATTTTAGTCTCATAAGAGAGAAATCCATTTCTCTCCCTCCATCGTATATTCAAAATGATATCATCCTCAGATTTGTCTTAATGAATGAGCATTACATCCTTGTAATATATAATTAATTTGGGCACAAATATCATAGGGGACCTAAAAAGTACTGCTGAGGATTTCAGTCTTAGGCAAGAAAGCACAGGATGTTTTCACCATTGTTATTTACTGAAGACAAAGAATGAAAAATAGAAAATTGATTTAGGATGTGAACAACTGGCTGAAAAGTTAATATCTGATAATGGGATTCAGAGTTCTGTATCACAGTTTAAAATATATAAATGTCAGACTTCTGCATTGAAATGCAATGTATGTAACAAAAGTTGAGGGGCAGCTAGGTGGTGTAATGGATGGAGCACCTACACTGCAGTCTGGAAGAACTGAATTCAAATCTGCCTCAGACCTTGACACTTACTAGCTATGTGATCCTGGGTGAGTCACAATCCCAATTAGCTTGCAGAATGCAAACAAACAAACAAATCTACAAAGGCTGGTAATTTATTTGCCAGCTACTTTGAAAACAAAAAGGGCTTTAAACAAGCAAACGAAGGATGGGGAAGAGAGAGGGTTAACAAGAAAACTGCACATATGCCCATACATACACACACACACACACACACACACACACACACACACACACACACCAAACTAAATACCATAGAAGACAGCTTCAATAAAAGAAAAGGACTATTTAAGAAATTCAGAAGTACCCAGGGAACAAAATCCAAGATGATGTAGAAGTAAAATCCATGGGTTCAAGTGGATACGCACAAATGTCCTTTGTTTTTATCGTAGGATGTTACTAATGTTCATCATTGAGCCAATTGTTGAAATTCATGACTAGAATATGGCTCTGGATTGGTATATCTTATTCATAAGACGCAGAATTGATAAAGTTTCAGGGATAGCATTCCATTTAAAATATACTCATGTGAGGAAGCATAACAACCAGAAGGGAGAGATGTTCTAGAGAAAACTTGGGAGAATATCAATAGAGAGAGAAAGTAAAGTTGTTTTGTCATCACAGTATATTACAGATCATTTAAACAGGGGCATAGATGAGAAATTTGGGAAACAGGTCCCAAGACTAAAAGATTGACTTAGTAGTGATGGAAAACTTCAACTCAAACATCTGGTGCATCTCTCTCTCTGTCTCTGTCTCTCTGTCTCTCTGTCTCTCTCTCTCTCTCTCTCTCTTTCTCTGTGTGTGTGTGTGTGTGTGTCTGTCTCTGTCTCTATCTCTGTATCTCTGTATCTCTCTGTCCCTATCTTTCTCTGTCTCTGTCTCTGTCTCTCTCCCTCTCTCCCTCTCTCCCTCTTTTCCTTTCTCTTCCTCTCTCATTTCTTATAATGTACATTTATATACTTTTCTCTGTTCATCTCTATATATCCCTATCTCTCAATATATATGTGTATATATTTGTTATATAGTTAGAAATGTTTCTATTAAATAAATATATTTATTTCTTCTAAATATAGAAAGATGCATATTGAAATGTACATTCTCTATGGAAATAGAAAATGATATATACATATAATTCTATAATAAATAGATAGACATACATATTTCTTTGTATGACTTCTCTAAATCCCATCAGTTTAATCAAGGAAAAGTGGAAACTCTCCAAGGATAAAACTCTGAAGACATTAAGGGAGATAATTCCAATTCTAGACAAAAACAAATTTGTCTGAACATACTCAGAGAATTTACCAATTTATTTAGTTTTAAAAGATATTTCCAAATGATGTAAACAAGAGCAGATAATAGAATGAATGTAATCACATGGTAGAGTAATAAAATCAGGTTTGGGAGTGCTAAAGAACAGAATGATTGCAGATGTTGAGGGAAATTGAGGACAAAAGAATCATATCGGGGTTTTTTTGCTTGTTTTTTTTTAACAACAATATTGGTGAAAAGAGGAAGATCCATAAAAGGTTACATTGGTTGATTGGGTAGATAGAAAGATAATAACTTACCATAGAGATCACATACAAATGCCCAATTTTTATTATGCTTCATTTTCTCTGTCAAGGAAAAAACCTTTGCACTGGAATTGACAGAAAAAAAATATCTCTCAAGGAGTTCATACAATGGATAGAAAATGCAAAAAACATTTGGTGGCCTTTGCTATATTCTTTTCATTTATCTAGATGAACTCATTTTTCTTAATGGAATTCAAAATTTCAACTTCAGGAATATAAAATGGAGAAAGAATAAATATACAGCAAGTTTTGGGGCTTTTTCATTTTTTCATGAAAAAGCTATCTTGAAATTTTAACAGACAGAAGACTCAATGTGAGTCTAGAATGTGACATGGCAATCACAAAAGCTCAAGTAATCTCAGAAAACACTTAATGATGCAGAGTTTTCATAAACAAGGGAATGATGGTCCCTTAGTTCTTTTCCTTATTTACATGATATCAGAAAATTGTGTTCTGTTATCAGAACCACTATTTAGGAGAGGCATTGATAAGCTGGAAAGTTTATTAATTGTACTCTCCAGAAGAGAGTAACTAAGTTGCAGGGGGATCTTGAGACTTTGCTGTATAAAAATTGGTGGAATTAAGCAAGATTACCCTGGAGAAGAGAAGACTCAGTGAGAACACAATAGCTGTAGTCAGCATTTTAAAGAGCTCTCTTATGAGAGGATTAAACTTCTGTTTGGTTCCAGATAGCAAAACCAAAAGTATTAGCTAGAATTTATGAAGAGGAAAATTTAGGCTTGATGTCAGAAGTAAAAAAAGTTTCCTAACAATTTGAGCTGTCCAAAAAATGAAATGAAATGGACTGCTTTGGGAAGGTTGGGTACCTCATTATTAGATGTCTTTAAGCAGACATTTCTCTAATATGTTATTGTAGAAATACTTTTTGGGGGTATAGGTTGGATTAGATGAACAATTTAGGTTATTTCCAACTCAAATTTTATGATTCACCTACTGTACATATCTGAATGGTGCTATATAAAATTGGATTCATCCCAAATATCCCTTTCACAAGAACAATTTTTTACACCCTCTTTGATTTCTTTCTTCCACTAATACCTTGGTTCACAGTTCTGGTAGATAACAAATGCTTTGGGAAAATTAGAAACTTCATAGGTCAACTTCCAAAACTCTATAATTCACTATACCTATAGATAGGCAGGTTTCTGACTGATATCACACCCTTTTCAATTGGATTTCAACCTTACCTGGCTGCCTAAACCCATCACATTGTCAAGACTTGTAAAAAACAAACAACAACAACAAAAAACTATCTAATTGAGAAATAGAGCCCATCTCAGTCATGTATCTTAAGCTATATAGCCAGGCTTCTGGCATTATCTTTCTTGTTCTGCATGTGTATTCTTTTCTTTTTGTTATTTTAACCTGATATTCTTTTTTTAAGTTGCAACTGCTTTTTTCTCCCCTGTAAAAACTAAGTGCATTTAAATAAAAATAAACCAATTTATTAACCATTTTTGAAAGTGTATTTCTCATTCTGCAAATTATAAACTATCACTTCTCTTATGAGCAATAGGAAACATGCTTTGTCCTTAGGCTACCAAGGCCATTATCAGTCACTTATAATTTTATCTTCCTTCAGTTCTTACTATAGTAAGCCCTCTTTAAGTTGGACTTCTCACCAACCAAATCTCTATCCTCCTCTAATGATCAAAAATAGACATGAACAATTAGTGTGTAGGACAACTGTGACTCTGAGAAGTGATATTATCTCCATTGTTTGGCAGGAGAATTAGTCATACTACCATAACTTACATGACTTAGAACTATTTTAAAGCAAAAATCTTCCATCAGTAATATACTACTAAGTAGATTTTGTGGTCTAAAAAAGTTTCATTGAAGATTGCTGGTAGACCACCTCTCACCTAACAGATTGGCTAAGATGACAGGAAAAGATGATAAATGTTGGAGAGATGTGGGAAAACTGGGACACAAATGCATTGTTGGTGGAGTTATGAAATGATCGAACCATTCTGGAGAGAAATCTGGAGCTATACCCAAAGGGTTATAAAACTGTGCATATCCTTTGATCCAGCAGTGCCATTACTGGGTTCTGTATCCCAAGGAAATCGTAAAGGAGGGAAAACTGCACATGTGCAAAAATATTTGTGGCAGCTTTTTAGTGGTGGCAAAGAATTTAAAAATAAGTAGATGCCCATTAGTTGGGGAATGGATGAACAAGTTGTGGTATATGAAGGCAATGGAATATTATTATTCTATAAAAATGATGAAAAAGCTGATTTTAGAAAGGCCTGGAAAGCTTTATAGAAATTGATACTGAGCAAAATAAGCAGAACCAGAAATACATTGTACACAATAATAGCAAGAATGTGTGATGATCAAGTATGAAAGCCTTGGTTCTTCTCAGTGGTTTAGTAATTCAAAGCTATCCCAATAGACTTTGGATAGAAAATGCCATCTGCACCCAGAAAAAAAACTAAGGAGACTGAATGTAAATCAACACATGCTATGTATACTTCATTTTCCTGGGTTTTTTTTCTCTCTCATGATTTTTCCCTTTTGCTCTGATTCTTCTCTCTCAACATGATTCAAAAAGTAATGTGTGTTTGATTGATAGTAGAAACCTATAGTTATGTCACTTTTAATCAGGTAGAGCCACTGACTAGCATGCTGTTCACTATAATACATCCCTCTCTCTAAGACTGTTATCTCTGAGGCTGTTATTTACTCAGTCTAGTCATCACTAATTGTTATAAATTAAGTATGTGATTATTTTTTTGGCAAATTAGCAAATCCCCAAGTTTTAGATTTTAATCAGAGGTGCTAGATTAGAATACTAGCTTTGCTAGAAGCCACTTTTCTGGATCTTAGTATTTCATTTGCAATATTAAGGAGTTGAATTACATGACTAGTCCTCAGGGACTAGTCCATTTAAGATCCTTTTGAACTCTAAAGTTGGTGATGGACATGATACCACATAATTTTCTAAGTATATACCAAACAAGTAAGATTCCAACACCAGATCTTTGAAATATGTTATCCATTTAGTATAACAGTATAAACCTCAAATTAAAAAAATGATTTTGTTTTTTCTCCTTTGATAGAAAATTTTAAGTTAATCTAGCAGCCAAGATAATATATCTGTCAGTATTAATTAGAAGAAGAAAAAACCAATCAGGAGAACAAAAGTGTCTTTTATGTATGATTTCCTAGATAGGATATTACAAGATATGTAGAGTTGCTATCTGTGAGGATCATATGGGTATCAAGTCTCTAGCAGATGATGCCCTCATATCTACAGAGGTATTTTAACAGTAAATCACTTCCTAGTCATAACTAAATACTTTATTTATTGGGGTTAGCTGGTCTAAGTGGGAAGAGATAGGCAATCATATTATGTCCATGTTTAGGTCTTGTACCTTTTCCACTTTTTTATATATGACCATGTAAAGCCCATCAAAAATGGTGACAATGTCATAAAAATAGAATTCTCATAAGTGTCTTTTTCAAGATCCAGGTTCCTAGTAGTGGTATAAAAATATTGAAATGTCATCTATATAAAAGATCAAAATCAATCCCAAAGGTCAACAGACATAATTGTGAAATTCTTTGAATCCATATAAAACAAAAAAAATCATATTAAAATAACTTGAGCCTTTGTTAATCTTCATTTTTCTTGGCCTTTCTGCAGCGTTCAGGAATGTTGAGAATCTGCTCCTAAATAAAACAAAACAAAACAAAAACCATAGCATTTTATAATGACCTTCCAATTTACCTACCTTGGCTTTTGTAGAGACAGAAATTCAGAGACAGAATGACTTACATGCACAGACTGCTATCATTTCTTTGCCAGCAGCCACAGTGTTCCTGCTACCGCTTGTCATTCTCTATTGTACGCAAAGGTGGGCTTCATGAATGTCATCCCATCAGGCACTCTCTCCAGCTTCTGTGATCTGTTTCCCCCCCACCTCAGTTTCTATCACTTGGGATTTTCACAAATCTCATCTTGCAGTGTTTTTTTCACAGCTGGTTTCATAAAATCTTTTGAAAAGTAATCCCAGATTTTCTTCTGCACTGGACTCAAAAAGGACACACTGTCTATGGTCCCCACAGAACTGAGACCCTGGTAAATCTACCCAGTCAGTGATACTTAACAGGAGCCAGTTGGCTTATTGAGGGGAAGCTTGAAATTTGAGTTCTGCTTCTCTCCAGCAGCATTTGACACATTCCCTAATAATACCTCTCCTGAAGTTCCCTAAGACATATGGTCAAATATAGTTGGAAAATGGAGCATTCAATAAGCCAGTAAGGCTATATTGTAGTTCATGGAGGAGAATTAAGTATAATAAAAACAGAAAGATAAAGGGTGAAGTTGTGTGAAGAGCTTTTAATGTTGAATAGAGGACTTTAAAGTTGATCCTAGAGCTAATAGGGAGTCACTGGAGTTTATAGGAAAAGGGAGTAATCTGATTAGATATATACAGTGGAGAATGAGTTGGAGTGGGGAAATATATGAGAGGGAAATCAATTAGAGGGTTACTGTAATAATCCAGAAAAGAGTGACGAGGGCCTAATATATTTAGTGACAGTGGATAAATACCCTGCCTCAGAATTAGGATGACCTGAATTCAATTCCTACTTCTAACAGACACTGCTCCTGTGACCTTGAACAAGTATTTCTAGATATTCTGTCCTTTCTTAACTTCTAAGATGCCTTTCTCTTTTAATTTTAGGGTTTTTTTTGACGAGTGCCTGGTACTATACTTCATAATAGAAAGATCTAAATTTAAATGTACCCTTAGATACTTTCTAATTGTATGATCTTGAGCAAGCATCTTACCTACTCTGAACCTCAATTTCCAAATTTGTAAAAATAGAGATAATACTATTAACTCCCAGAATTATTTTAGGATAAAAAGCAATAATGTTTTTAAATGCTTTGCAAAACTTTAAGTACTATATAAATCTAGCTATTATTATTAATTAGAGACAGTATAGTGATTTAATGGGGTGGAATACTGGAATATTTTCTCTAAGCTTTTTGAAGTATTCTTTTTTCCTTTGGAGGGTTTCTGTCTTAGTACTTCCTTCCTCTCCTCTTCCTAACTATTTAAGCTTTTGTCTCCAGCCAGCCACTGCACAAATCAATACCCAATCTGTTTTTCTAGCCCTGACTTTTCTTCTGAACTCAACAATGATCTGATCTGAGCTACCTTCAAAATACTTTTATCCACAAGTCAAACTCAACTTTCCAAAATTGAGCTGATTATCTTTCCCCAAAACCTGTTCCTCCTTCTGAATTCACGATTTCTGTCAGTAGGATAACTATTCACAAAGTCTAAAATGTTCAAAATGTTGACATTCTCTCTGACACTTTGCTTTCTCTCACCTTTTTATCATTCCCTCTCTACTATCAATTTATTTTTACAAAATCTCTCTCTTCTTTCTATTCTCATTCAGTTTTTTTTTAATATCTCTTTCCCCATTACAGTATCCTCTCCTCAAATCTGGTGTTAGCATTAATATCAAACATCTACATGCATAGATCAGATTGTGCTATTGTGCTATTCTTCTGTTCAAGGGAGTTTTCTTATCTGATGTTCCATATCAATTTATTTTTGCTTTAATACTTTATGTCTACTTATTCATGTAGGTAATGTATACTCTCGTACACACACCCCATACCAGCAGAACAGATACTATTTGAGGGCAGGGACCTCTTTTTTTTCTTCTTTGTTACCTGAAATATCTAAATCAGAGCCTGAAAAATGATAGGGGTTTAACAAATGTTTGTTGGATTCAAGTGAATTGAATTAAATAGTTTTTCCTTATTCACCAAGTAAAGTTCTAACTCTCTGACTTAGTCTTCTCTTGTCTTCCCTGGCTTGAGCTTACTCAATAAAGTCTTGAGCTCCTATCTTTGACCTTTCTTGGCTTTACACTGAAGAGTCTTTGGAATCTAAAATGACACAGAAAACTCTACATATTCTCTTGGTATTCATCCTGTCCTTTGACAGTGGCAGGGGGCAGAATGCTGCATCAATTAAAAAATAGAGAGACAGCACCCAGATTGAGTTCTTCTCACACTCTTTGGAACATGAAGCAAACAATTCTTCTCTGATCTCCTCCATGAAGGAGGAAAGAAAATGGCAGCACACTTCCCTTGTACCTCTTCCTCTGGCCCCCATAATAGAAATATAAGAAAAATGACCACAAAATAGTTAAATCAAAGTTTTGGCCAGCCAAGATTATCTAACCCTGGACTTTGGGCCCCTCGTTGTTTGTTTTTGTTTGTTTGTTTTTGTTTTTCTCTTTTGTATTTCTTTCTGATTTTTCATGATAGAACAATAATCTTAAAATCTATGTTTTTAGCCTTAGAGGAAGCTTTAGAGGTTGGAGTTCCTCAGGCCCTTAGTTGTAACTAAGTTTCCACGTAGAAGAGGTTGACTATCCACAAGATAGAGGCTTCAAGTCTGACTTGTTAAAATATATTGTGTCTGAAGAGAATTTGGAAGAGTATTGAGATGAAATGTAAAATAGTTATTCATCAGACTCATAAGCTGCTTCAAGTACTGAATTTAAGTCTCAAATTTCTGGAAAAGTAAAGCAGTAGCTATGCTACTGCTGCTGTTTGTTTCAGTTTTTCTATTAAATCATGCTTATGAGACTTGTGTCTGAACTAGAGGCCAGGAAGACCTAGTATCAAATTTCTAGTTACCAGTTGTTAGTTTTATTGGCATACAACTGCGCTTTTGATGCTATTGATTAGGTTTTCCTCTTTTTAAAAATAAATTAGTTGACGATGTATCTATTTCAGCTCCTAGTTCAAGTTATTCTTTCAATTTCAATGGACGCCTCTAAAATATTTTTTATAATTCTATTTTGAGTTTCATATTTTCATTTTGATTAGATATTTTTAAATTTGGTTTTGAGATTTTTTTAGTTGAATGTTCAGTTTACTATTCTGATTTTTCTTTATTTTCTTATTCAAAATGTTCAGAAAAATAAAATATCCATTAGGGTTAGTTTGGGCTGTAATCCCCAAATTTTGATATTGTCTTATTATTTTTATTAACTTTAGTTATATCTATTATTTCTAATGACTTCTCTGACTCATTAATTCTTTAGGATTAAATTATTTAATCTCCAATTGATTTAAATACATTTTACTGCATATAGGTTAATAAAAGATGTTTACTGTTTTTGTTTTTCTGCATTTTGGTAAATTTTTGTAAAGATACCATATACTGTTAAGAAATATGTAATTTCCTCTTTATTCCCATTTGATAATTATTGTCATTGCTCATGTTTTTTTTTTTGTTGTTGTTGTTGTATTTACAGTCATATCTTATTGTTTGTAACCCCATTTGGAATGTTCTTGGCAAAGATACTGGAGTAGTTGGCCATTTCTTTCCACAATTCATTTTACAGATGAAGCAATTGAGGCAAACAGGTTTAAGTCCAGATTTAAGCTCAGTAAAATGAATCTTCCTGAATCCAGGTTTAGTATTTTATCTATACACTGTGCCACTTAGCTGCTCCATTCAATAATTACCAAAGATCTATCATCTATTAACTTTTCTAAAATACTATTTAGGTCCTCAATTTTGTGTACTTATGTAATGTTCAGTAACCTATACACTTCTCTGCAAGGGACAGTCTATACTGATGAAATCTGGCAATGGAATTATTCTATTCCATTGGGTATAGGGAATGGACCTGGTCCTTAGGTATAGGTCTATGAGTCAAGGTGGGGCAAAGTTAGGAAAGAAAGAACTACCCCAGTTTCTTCTGAGAGTATAATCAGTTTCCCTATGCCCAGAATATAAAGCACTGCTTAAAAACTCGCCTGTGATTTTATCAATGTAGGAAGCTCCTGTGGAAAAGAAAATTCTCTATTAATGCAGAATTTTTTTATGGAAAAAAGGGAAAGGAAGAGAATGAAAATTTATATAGTATGCACTATGTGCCAGGTTCAGTGCTAAGTTTTCAGGTTTTTTTTTTTAACAAATATTATCTCATTTAATTCTCACAACACTGAGTAATAGGTGCTATTATTATCTTGTTTTATTGGTGAGGAAAATGAGGCAGACAGATTTAAATGATTTTCCCCAGAATCATACAACTAGCTTGAAGTCAGATTTGAATTAAACTCCAAGACTGGTGCTTTATTCATTGCCCTACAAACGTGTGGTATCTTTTCTACAATTTAGAGTCTTTAAAAGTTGCCTAGGAGGAAGGGGAGGTTAGGTAATTTGTTTAGTATCACATTGCCAGTTTATTTCAGAAGGTGCCTTTGAAGTTCTGTTTTCCTTACATTGAAGACAGTACTGTCTATTAGCTTACCTAAATCTTAGAATATTCATTATAAATTACAATATGTATTCAATTAGTTTGTGGGTGGGAGTAGAGAATGAGTCTCTTCTCACCTTTATTCCCAGATATATAGATATTCTAAGAAACAGAGGAGAAAGTCAAGCTGATTGAAAAGAAAATTGTATCTGTCCCTTTTAGTTACTCATAGTCTGTCAGAGACATGAGAACAATAAACAATCTGTTACACCAGAGGCTCTTTACATTCCTCCCTTCTGACAAAGAACATCAGCAACTGCTAGCACAGACAGGTTTGACAAAACAGTCACTAAAACTATTTGTCTTCTTAAGGGACTAAAACAATAGATTCTTCAGTAGGCACATATCTCTAGTCCACAGCATTGACCTTGGAGTTAGGAGAATCTAGTTATAATTTTAACTTCCATAATTTCTAGCCATATCACTTAGATCAAATTGAAATTGAAAGTATCTCTGCATCTTAATTTTATCATTTGTAAAATGGAGGTAATTATATCGCTTCTCTCAAATGATCATTGTGAGAATCAAATGCTATGACATGCAAAACTTAAAGTGTTATAAAGATGTAACCTGTGGCCCAGAAGACAAATACCTCCTACACACACACACACACACACACACACACACACACACACACACATTCTGGATTCACATGGATAAAGTCTGACTCTGCTAGGGGCCTGACTCCAAGGATGTAATTTTCTCTCTAGCTGGCTCATTTCTAGTTTTCTCCAAATGGGAAGCTCAAACATGGGATAAACTTTGCGATAGACTGCCATGTGCTTTCACTGGGACTCTTTTTGATGTCATGGATATTGTAGAATCTTGGGAATGGAAAGTTCATTCTCAGGAACACTAGTCCCAGAAAAACAATTCCAGAGTTCAGAAGAGGGAGCAGAAAGGGGAAAAAAGTAGCTAGGAACATAAGGCCAGGAACCTGAGGCCATCTGGGCAAATGCATACCATTTGCTATGTTCTTTTTTTTTTAAGTAATCATTTTCTGCTTCTGGCAAAAATACCTTCCTTTCCACTTGAAAGTCCAAGAAAGAAAATATGTAAAAAAAAGAGGGAGGGGGGATGAACTATTACAATCTGCTTTTATAGACCACGCAGAGAAGTAGCTCTTCTAAAAAGAGTTTAACCCCACCAACTCTTAGTTGCCAACCATTTTGGAAGCAAACCTGGTCACTGAGAACTATACAGATTTCTTTCTGTTCTATTGGTAAGGTGAAGGATGAATGACTGCCTCTATGAAAGATGTCATTCAGACAAAACTCTATGTCTGATAATATCATCAAGTTGATTAGGGATTTCATCTAATTGATTTGGGACTCCCTGATCAACGCCATATACAAGGATGTGCTGATAAAATTTTAACAACCTGCTCCCTGGAAAAAATATAACATTCACAAATTTAATCTGCATTACTAACATTTTCTTAAGACTAGCAATCAACAAAACAGTGTCAAGATATGATTTCTAATTTAGCTGATTTCTAAGTATAAATGTTCATAATGAAAATTTAACAACTAGCTTTCTTCAGCCAGTGAGAACTGACTCCAGCACAAACTTGGTAATTGTAAGTTATTGTTACCTACTATTTAGGGGTTTTGAATTGAAAAGTATAAGAGATCTTATTGATGGATGATCAGAACACTGAGTCTAGAGTTAGGAAGAACTGAATCCAGCCTTACACACTTACTAGTTGTGTGACCCTCAGCAAGTTATTCAATCTCTATCTGCCTCAGTTTCCTCAACTCCAAAATTAAGATAAATATTAGTAACTACCTCCCAGGTTATTGTATCGATCAAATGAGATATTTGTAGAATACTTAGAACAGTGCCCAGTATTGTATAAATGTGAAGTATTATATATATTTTTGTTATTACTTTACTCAAATATGTTCATTTTATAAAGCATTCAAAATAATCTGATTATCTCAATAGATGCAGAAAAGGCCTTTGGTTATAATGTACATTTATGCTTCTTATTTAAGATCACAAAAACATCTAACTAAACCAAAAGCAAGCATCATATGCAATGGGGATATGACAAAACCTTTCCTAATAAATGAAATTTATTCTTCCCACTATTATTTGAAGCACTCTATAAGGTTAGTGATAGTAAAAAAAAAAAAAAAAAAAAAAAACCTGAAAAAGAAATTGAAAGTGTAAAGACAAATAAAGAGGAGATAAAACTATTCATCACTATTTATTGATATGCTTTACTTAGAAAATCCTAGAGAATCAGCAAAGATGCCATTTGAGACAATTTATAACTTCCACAAAATTGTAGATCTTAATTTAGAAAGGTCAAGTTCATTGACTGAACTTTTTTGTTTTATCATTAGACTTTGATGGCTCTGAAGAAGAGAGTGAAGCTGTCTCATTTAAAATCAATTTATGTATAAATCGAGACATCATCCTTGTGCTTTCATTGATCCTCTTGAAGAAGGAAGAATGAATAACATCTTATAGGGAAGAAACCAAGATTCAGAGAAAGAAAACTATTGGTCCAAGTTCATTCAGCTACAAAGGAAATATAAGGACTGTTTTGTTTATATCTTTGTATCCTCAATACCAGCACAATTCCTAGCACATAGTAAGTGCTTAATAAATATTTATTAACCTGAATTGAAATAGCAAAGCGGTATTCATATCTAGATTTTCTCATTTCTAATCCATGCCTCAGTCACTGCCTCACAATCTGTCTCTTCCTTCTTTCTCATTCTTGCCTCTTGATAAATTTGTACATTTGCAGTTTCTCAACATTTTATTTTGCCAAATAAACAGAGAAGAAAGTGACTGTGTCTGCTTGTTCCTATTGAGAGTTCTTTGCAAGCTGCTCATAGAACATTTAATTATGGTTTTGAGGGATTTTTAAAAACTTGTTTTTGATCCATCTGCACTTTTCTTATTGCATCTTGAGGATTTTAAGTCAATAAAGTTCTTCCTCATATATTTCAGTAGCTTATGAAATGATCTTTCAAAACTATATTATTAAAACTGTTTAGTTAGCATCTTAGTCTCACTTAAGAATGACTGCATTTTGTTGCTTCTCAATGAAGGTAATACATGATAACTTTCTGATCACTTTGCAGATAGACAAATAAAACCATCCCAGAATGAAGATTTTCAGGTCTTGTCTAAGTTTAAAGTTGTTACCTAAGCAGGCTAATGATGCTTTTATAAGCAGGCAGCAGCATTTTTATTTTGAGGACTTTAAGGCTAAAACAAAACAAACATCTCTTTAATGATCTGACTGCCAGCATGTGGTATCACGATGATATGTGTGTCAGCATTTTCACCACAGCATAGAACCTTATTATAAGTAGGCTAATTATAACACAACAAAACAAAAAGCCACAATGGGAAAAACGACAAAAGCAAGGTTAGAAAGTTTATTCAATTGTCCCATACTGGGCTCCACTGGGGAGAATAATAGATTTCTGCTACTTGGTGGGAATTACTTGGTTCACTCCTGTATGTAGAGCAGCCCTCTGACCTTAAGAATGATGTCTTTCTGACTTACTCTTTCCCGAGAGGAAAAAAGATAAACAGCACTTCAACAGGGGCTTGATTAATTTTTCTCATACTTTCTGCAATTCATTCTACAATGTTGATTTATAAAAAGGATTCTCTGTAAGAAGCTATTATTCAATACTTCCCATTTAGACTAGTCTGTTAACCTTGAAAAGGATTTTTGTGTCTTTACTCTTTCTACTTCAATTCCCTATTGCTTATAGCATTAAGACATTCTTTGCTTGACCAAGCATGGTCAAGATATGGTCATGTCATCCTTCTCCATCTAAATCAAAAGTCTTCAATGGCTTCCTATTATTAATCAAATAAAAATTAAATTTCTTTCCCTGGTATTCTGAGGTTATCCTACCTTTCTATCTTTTTCTCCAATGATTTCTTTCTACATAATCTATGAGCCAGCCAAACTAGATTGTTGTCTGCCTCTCCCTTCCTAAAACATGAACTGTGCCTTTCACCTGTACCCTCCAGCTTGCACATTCTTTCCTTCCCCCTGTTCACCTGGTGAATTTTTAACTATTAAAGCCATAACTAAAATATTTCCTCCTCAAGGAAGCCTTCCTTAATTCTTCTCTCCCCTAATCAAATTAACAATGACCTTCTTACTCATTTCACTTGTAACATTTTGTTTGTCTCCTTTTTATAACATCACAATATACTGTCCAGGAATTGTAATAAGGAAAGGCATTAGATCTATGATTTTATTGGTATAGGAAACTCCTATATTGGAACATTTTCTCTGGCAATGCAGATTGGAACTTTCTTTATAATTTATAGTTTGACAGTGACTACCTTGGAGCACTGAGGGGCTAAATGGCTTTCCCAAAGTCACACAAATAGAATTGTTATAGGTAGGAGTTGAATCTGGATTTTCCTATCTTCTAGGCCAGTTCTCTCTTCTCTATACCACATCATCTTTTAGTCATGATTAATTATGGCAGCTGGGTGGCACAATGGATAGAGTGCTAGGGTTGGAATCAGGAAGATTCAGGAAACCGTGGGACCCTGGGAGAGTCACTTAATCCTATTTGCCTCATCTCCTCATCTGTAAAATGGAATGGAGAAGAAAATGACAAACTACTCCAGTATCTTTACCAAGAAAACCCCAAATGGGGTCATGAAGAATCAGACAGAATTGAAACAACACAAAACCAAAATGATAACATTAGATTGTAAATTGCTTGAGGCCAGACATTGTCTTTTGGCTCTTTTTGATGCCCCAGAACTTATCACAGTGCCTGGCACTTAGTAGGTGCTTAATAAATGTTTATTCATTGCTCAATAACAACCAACATATATAGCACTTTATAAAAGCTTGCAAAGTGTTTTCCATTTATTTGGTGTTCACAACAACCTTGGAAAATAAGTTTTATTTTGCTATTACTTTCTCCATAAGTGAGAAATAAAACAAAGTTTTATGATCATCCATCAGGTAAAGTGCCAGAGGTGGAATCCCAAATTAAGTCTTCCAAACTCCATGTATTTATTTCCCTTATGATTCCTGGACACACACACAAAAAAACCTGTCTTAACTAAATTTTGTATTTCCTGGAAGCCCCTAGTATAGTACCCTAAATCGTAAATGCTTAAATGTTTATGGAATGACTAAGGGCAGCCTTAGTCTGGCAGTCTCAGAAGAATAGTTCAACTGGTGAGGTTCAAGGTTAAGAACAGCTAGTGCTGGTGGTTTCTTGTTCTTCTTGTCTGTCACAAATCTTGAAAAAAACTGGTTTTTGTTGTTGTTCTTGTTTTTAGGGTTTTATAAAGAAAACAGAGAGAGGGTCCATTAATGCAGCATTATACACAGCACAGTCTGATTACAGGGCAGAGATAAATTCTGTGTTAGACATTACATTATTACAATCCACAAGCCATGATTAAAAGAATGAGGGAAGAATGTAGCAAGAATTGAATTTCCTACAACTGTCATTATTTGGTAGTTTCAATTTACATTATATATATGTGTATGTGTATGTATGAATATGTGTGGGAAGGTTGCTAGATCTCCTTTACCCAAATTGACTACTCAGAGGCATCTTCAGATACAAAGAGGAAGCATTTATTTAGTCCTTCAAGGAGAGGACCAAGGACACCAGCTGAGGATGCACAGACAGAGCCCTCAGCTTGAATCTCCCAGCATAGTGTCTGGCCCTAGTGAGCCAGAAACACTGAATTTGGTTAAATAGCAAAAGACTCAAGTCTTTTTGTAATGATGGAGAAACTGAGCAAGAAAGAGATTGGAGAAAAATTTAATAGTTTATTAAATGGAGAGATTTACTGGGACCAAATGATCCATGTTTGGTCCCAGAGCTGAACAAGACTATGGTCCCACAGAATCCAGCCCTGAAGGTCGGATAACAAAATTCTTTTATAAGGTAACAAGAACAATGACATAATGGGGGAGGTACCTGGATGGGAATAACCTAATAGGGGGGAGGCACCTAGGATGACATAATGGGAGGTACATAATGGTATTCTGATATTCTAATGATGTCTAAAATGGATAGACCTTTATCCTGTCAAACATTAAGAAGGAATGATTATAGTCTAAAGATATAAAACCTTTATCTCATCAAAGATTAAGAGGGAAAGGTTATAACCTGAGGCAGAATAACTAAATAGGATAATTAGAGAAACTGGGTCAGGACATTAAAAGGGAACTGTGGCACCACATTTTCATTGTATGGACTGAAAAACCATTGACCAATGGTCAGCAATGTTGCCTACTTCATCACTTCCTAAAGTTTAGACCTAGGGTCTGACCTTTCCTGCCCTACAGCCCTGTGGGAATTAGGTCTGATCTAATCCATCTCACAGACTTTTTGAGAAATCTTCACCTGGTCCCATTCAGTCCCTCCTCTTTATTTCATATCTTTTCCTCACACTAATCCTGATATATATATTTCTCCCACTAGGACATACTTGTTATCTAGGCCTCCAGGGTCTCTTCAGTATTAACTGTAACCTGTCCTCTACCATTTAAAACTAACACCCGCACATCAGTGGAAGCTTTCAGGAACCACTTTACCTAAGAAATCTTGAACTAGTCTAATGATTAAGAGCATAAACAAGCAGGTGACAGTATACAGCAACTTAAAGCAATGAGCAGGAATCAGAGATTCCACTTTTGTTCCTAATGAGTCTAGGTCTGGACGGGTTAGGGTGGGAATGATGTGACAATGGTCCAGAGACCCCCAGGCCTCCACAGTGCTGTAGTTCTATGACTGCGGGATGCCAGTCTGTTCTGTGATGACTGGATTTCCAAGACAGAGAGTGGGAGTTGGTGGAAGTGGGGTCTCTGATTCCTGCAGAGAGTGCAGGAATCAAAAGTTGGGGAATTAAAGGTGCCATGGTTAGGGGCAAACAGGCAGCAGCACGGGAAGCTGAATCTACAAGCCTGTTTCCCTTGGTCTGAAGTGAATTCCTCTTCTGGTGCTCTTTACAAGACATAATAGAAACCTCTCTAAGTTCATGAACAGCTTCTTGCAGTAATTGTTCTACTGCATACTTAATGGAGGAATATTTGGCTGTCAAAAATCTCCTTTCTTTCTATATAGCCCCATGATCATACAAAACAAACAAACAAACAAAAAAACATATTTGAAGTCAGTATAGATATTCATTCTCATTTCTTTCCCCAATTCTAAAGCTCTGATATAGGAGGAAAATATTCTGAAGCATTTGGGTGGGGGGAAAGGGGGTACAGAATCACCAACAATTGGCCTAGGATGAGTTTAGGAGCTGACTTAATTAGAAGGGCTGTGGTAGCTAGTTCAAAGGCAGGGAGGCACCTCAAAGACACCAAGTTTCTTTGAGAAGTAAGCAACGAGATCTAGGATAGGGTTCCAGAGACCTCTAGGACCTGGCCCTGCCTTCCATTAATGTACATAGGGCTAAGGCCCAAGTGAGAGATTAGTTTAGCTTTCAGGATTCAGAGTTCTATAAACTTTGGTCTGATCTGGGAATGATAAAACTCACTGCTTCCTCTTCTAATGAGCAAAAAGTGTTAGGCAAAAGTGAGAAAGCAAGAGAGTTAAAGGGTTTATGGCTTCAGGCAGAGAAGTCTCCAGGGCTGGGCTGCAGGTCAAGATATCATCTACATACTTGTATTGTTATGCCACAATTCTCTTTAACTGTCCTGACTCAGTTTCCCTGTACTAGTTTCCCTTGTCTCAGTTTTCTTAACTGTTCTGTCTCAATCCCCTAAATTGTAATCCCTCCCACCCCTGCCCATTAAGACTGAGGACTATTTGCTCTAATGTTATAAATTGTTAACAAGATAAACAAGAGAGTAGACTATTTGATTCTTTTCTGCCCTCAAAAATTTACAATATCCTCTAAAATATTCCAAGATATTATTCACTGACATTTTTATCTCTGTGTATTCAAACATCCTGTCTCTGGGTTTTTAGGATTTATGGCCCTCCCCATCCTGACAGAAGTTTTCCCCCCGCTTCTTACCCCTTCCTTTGTTTAGAGAAAAGGTATTTAAGAAGTTGGGGTTTTCCCATTCATTGCTGGAGGTTGGCTGGATGCTGGATGCTGGACACTGGATTCTTTGAGATAACAGTCTCCTCCAGCCCGGGGACCAACTTGGTCCCACTATTTTATCTCTATCTGACTGGATAATTTGAGACAAGAGTCCTGTCCAGTCAATTATGTTCTCCCATTAATAAAATATTAAAAACTCTCTAATCTGTCTCCTGCCTCAGTTTCTCCAGCATTACATTTCTTTGGCAATATCTCCAGATATTGTGCCTCATATATTCCACTGCTATAAGAGGAAAAAAGCAGGCACATAATAATAATAATAGCATTAAAACAGGTTCTTCAGGGGCAGCTAAGTGGTGCAGTGGATAGAGCACCAACCTGAAGTGAGGAGGACCTGAGTTCAAAAGTCACCTCAGACACTTAACACTGCCTAGCTGTGTGACCCTGGGCAAGTCACTTAACTCCAATTGCCTCAGCAAAAACAAACAAACAAACAACAACAAAACAGGTCCTACAGGTTGAGGTCTGAGAGCCCATATATGACAGGGTAAGATATTCTTAGATAAGACATTCTTAGATCTGTTTGATCAGATAGGAAACAAAGAAATAGAACTAGGAAACTGAGTCAGAAGAATCCCACCTTAAGCAGAAGCTAAAGTTGTCTTCCTAATTCCTTCCCAGATAAGACATCTACCTAGACATTTCAAGCAATCAGATTCAGAACTCAAAAGAATATCATTTACAATTCCAAGACACACACACATACCATTGTGAATAACCTATCAAATGTGCTTGCAAAACACAGTCAAAACTAGTGCAGGTATATCAGGTTAAAATTCTGATCTAGAAACTTTATAGATCATATTTGTTATCATAGTCATTAAACAAGGAGACTATTATGTACTTAAATAAATATTAAATAATTTGCTGAAGACAGATGGAGACCTTGGTAGAAATAATCATTTTCAGAGAAGTTTCTTGCATTGCTAAGCAGTGGAATCTTTGATACAGCATCAAAAATGACCTTTCTTTAAAGCAGCCATAGATTTGAAAAGTAGAAACAAACATTCAGTTATTAATCCCATGTAAATGTAAACTATTCTTTTAAACAATAAAAAAAAATAAACAACAACAACAAAAAAAGTTAAACTAATTTAATTTAACCTTGGGGGTAGAGGGAGAGGGAGTTCCTGTGAGTGCAATTTGTTCTCACTTCTAAAAAGCAGCCACACCCAGTGTGAGGGAGGGAGAGTTAAATATTCACCTTTCCAAGCCCCAAAATCTTCTCTTTCCTCTTCCCACCTTATTTATTTGTGAAAGGAAGAGGTGAACCTCAAGCAACCAGAGATTTTTTATAAACTATTTCCTCTGGATTTAGAGGAACTTCGCATTCACAATTTAGCTTCTGACACACCCAATCCTCAGAAGCCCGTATTTTGGCCAAATCTTTCCTCCTCCAATGTCTCCTAATGGCCTATAATTCTATCTGCCTATCTTTTATAATTTCCAATTTATATCTGGCCATGTCTTTGTAACAAAATGTTCCCTCAACATAGATTAAATAAATCCAATAAATAATTTAAACATATAGCATTTGTTTTGTGCTAAGTACTTTTGCAATCTTGAAATAACCAATTGCCAATCAGAGAAATGCAAATTAAGACAATTCTGAGATACCACTACACACCTGTCAGATTGGCTAGAATGACAGGAAAGATAGTGACAAATGTTGGAGGGGATGTGGGAAAACAGGGACACTGATACATTGTTGGTGGAATTGTGAACACATCCAGCCATTCTGGAGAGCAATTTGGAACTATGCTCAAAAAGTTATCAAACTGTGCATATTCTTTGATCCAGCAGTGTTTCTATTGGGCTTATATCCCAAAGAGATAACTAAAGAAGGGAAATGTGCCAAAATGTTTGTGGCAGCCCTGTTTGTAGTGGCTAGAAGCTGGAACATGAATGGATGCCCATCAATTGGAGAATGGTTGAGTAAATTGTGGTATATGAATGTTATGGAATATTATTGTTCTGTAAGGAATGACCAGCAGGATGAATACAGAGAGGACTGGCGAGACTTACATGAACTGATGCTAAGTGAAATGAGCAGAACCAGGAGATCATTATATACCTCAACAACGTTACTGTTTGAGGATGTATTCTGATGAAAGTGGATCTCTTCGAAAAAGAGAGCTAATTCAGTTTCAATTGATCAAGGATGGACAAAAGCAGCTACACCCAAAGAAAGAACACTGGGAAACGAATATAAACTGCTTGCATTTTTGTTTTTCTTCCCGGGTTATTTTTACCTTCTGAATCCAATTCTCCCTGTGTGACAAGAGAACTGTTCGGTTCTGCACACATATATTGTATCTAGGATATCCTGTAACCTATTTAACATGTATAGGACTGTTTGCCATCTGGGGGAGGGGGTGGAGGGAGGGAGGGGAAAAATCGGAACAGAAGTGAGTTCAAGGGATAATGCTGTAAAAAATTACCCTGGCATGGGTTCTGTTAATAAAAAGTTATAAAAATAAATAAATAAATAAATAACCAATTGCCAAACTCCCCAATCATTGCTATCAAAAATTAGCTAACTTTTCTGTAGCCTCAAGCATGGCCAGGCTAAAATATACAGGAAAAAGTCAGGCCTTTTTCTTTTTTTGCAACAAAATTTAGGTCACAAAACAGACATAACGCAGACATTCTGCACAGAGACACAAGCAAAGACAAAAATTATAAGAAGAGGACCATGTCTTCTCCATACCTAACAGATATATCTCATTAAGTGTCCTTTTGCTTTGAAGATTTGGTTTGGACTGCTCATTCCTCTCTCCCTTTAGGGAGAGCAACTCCCGCTTTATGGCTTGAGATCCTGTTATGCACAGAGTCAACCTCTCCACTCAGATCCTCACTAACTATGTCCTAGAAATATATTTAGCACAGGAGATACAAATATAAGCAAGGAAGACAGTTCCTGACCTCAAGAAGCTCATTGCTTAGCACAATGCCTGAAACATAATAGGCATTTAATGCTTTTTGACTTGACATTGCAATTGGGGAATATTACATATAATGATCCAATAACTCTGGTCTCCTGTATATTTATCTCCTGACTTTATTTCCTGACTTTCCTGGCTTCTTTCAAGTTCCAGCTAGAAACCCAACTTTTATTGGAAGTCTTCCCCAATCACTCTTAACCCTAGTCTCTTCCCTCAATTATTTTTTTTAAAATTTATTCTGCAAATAAATTTCTCTGTCTATGTTTACATTTGGGTCCCTCACTAAATTATAATCTTCTTGAGGGCAAGTATTGTCTTTTGCTTTTTTGCATCCCAGAACTTAGCATGATGCCTATAATATAGTAGATGCTTAATAAATAATTATTAATTAAATTATTGATAATGGAGACATAGAAAGGAACAGGGGTAAGATTTGAAAATGGGAAGTGTTCTTATTTAAGCCAAAATAAGGCAAAATTTACTTATTGGAGCCCAGAGAACAGATGGTAAAATTTTGATGTTTTCTCTAACATTTCCCTCTTCTTCATCACTTAGCTCTGACCAATAACTAAATCAAAGTTCTTAACTTGGAGTCAGTGAATTTGTGGGTTTTTTAAAATATATTTTTATAACAATTTTAATATTACTGGTTTCCTTTGTAATCCTATGGGTTATATTTTATTCATTTCAAAACATTACACTGAGGTGTCCTTTGCTTCACCAGGACTCCATGAACCCCCAAAACTAAGAAATCCCACTCTATAACTAGATCTTATTATCCTACCCCTATTACCAAGCAGGTTATACCAGAGTGAATTTAAGGCTATCAATGAGATAGAAAGCAAGAAAAGTCAGCATATTCATGTGCACATGTAGAAGTACAAATATTAGAGCTGAAAGGGATCTCAAGTGATCATTAAATCCAAATCTCTTATAATACAAATGAGGAAACTGAGGTACACTGAGGTAAAGTGACTTATGTAATGTCTACTAAGCTAGTAACAAAGAGAACTTGAATCTAGGTCTCCAGACTCTCACTTTAGGGATCTTTGCACTCAATTACCCTTAGAGATAGAGAAGAAGAACCCATAAATCTGAGTTTGAGAGGATACTACTTATAAGAACATTCTCAACCAACCTTAAGTTAGCACTGAAACAATTTTATAACAATTCTTAACAATCTAGCTTCTCCTTATACTCTACTGCTTCCATATACTCTATAAACTAGTTATATTAGCCCACCTGTCATTTTAAAATTTTATTTTATTTTTAATTTATGGAGTAAAACAAGCATTTCCATAACATTATACAATAAAAAGATGATTACAATGAAACTGCAAAAAAAATTTTAATAGCTTTTTATTGACAGAACATATGCATGGGTAATTTTTCAACATTGTCCCTTGCAATCCCTTCTGTTCCAACTTTTCCCCTCCTCTCCACTCCCTCCCCTAAATGGCAGGCAGTCTCATACATGTTAAACATGTTAAAGTATATCTTAAATACAATATATGTATACATATTCATACAGTTCTCTTGTTGCACAAGAAAAATCAGATTCAGAAAGGTTAAAAATAAATTGTGGAGAAAAACAAAAATGCAAGCAGTCCACATTCATTTCCCAGTATTCTTTCACTGGATGTAGCTAGTTCTGTTCATCACCGATCAATTGGAACTAAATTGGATCTTCTTATTGCCAAAGATATCCACTTCCATCAGAATTGATCCTCATATAGTATTGTTGATGAAGTGTATAATGATTTCCTGGTTCTGCTCATTTCACTTAGCATCAATTCATGTAAGCCTCTCCAAACCTCTCTGTATTCATCCTGCTGGTCATTTCTTATAGAACAATAATATTCCACAACATTCATATACCACAATTTATTCAGCCATTCTCCAATTAATGGGCATCCATTCATTTTCCAGTTTCTAGACACTATGAAAAGGGCTGCCACAAACATTTTTGCACATATAGGTCCCTTTCCCTTCTTTAACATCTCTTTGGGATATAAGTCCAGTAGTAACACTGCTAGATCAAAGGGTATGCACAGTTTGGTAACTTTTTGATCATAGTTCCAAATTGCTCTCAGAATGGTTGGATTCATTCACAATTCCACCAACAATACATCAGAGTCCCAGTTTTCCCACATCCCCTCCAACATTTGTCACTATCTTTTCCTGTCATCTTAGCCAATCTGACAGGTGTGTAGTGGTATCTCAGAGTTGTCTTAATTTGCATTTCTCTGATCAATAGTGATTTGAAGCACCCTTTCATATGAGTAGAAAGTTTTGATTTCATCATCTGTAAATTGTTCATATCCTTTGACCATTTATCAATTGGAGAATGGCTTGATTTCTTATAAATTAGAGTCAATTCTCTATATATTTTAGAAATAATGCCTTTATCAGAACCTTTAATTGTAAAATGTTTTCCCAATTTATTGCTTCCCCTCTAATCTTGTCTGCATTAGTACAAAAGCTTTTTAACTTAATATAATTAAAATTTTCTATTTTGTGATCAATAATGATCTCTAGTTCTTCTTTGGTCACAAATTCCTTCCTCCTCCACAAGTTTGAGAGGTAAACTATCCTATGTTCTTCTGATTTATTTATAATCTCATTCTTTACGCCTAAATCATGAATCCATTTTGATCTAATCTTGGTGTATGATGTTAAGTGTGGGTCCATGCTTGGTTTCTGCCATCCTAATTTCCAGTTTTCCCAGCAGTTTTTGTCAAATAGTGAATTCTTATCCCAAAAGTTGGGATCTTTGGGAAACTGCAAATTGTTATTTTCTTCTTTGTGAAGATACAACAAAATTATCATGTAAATTACTTTCTTCCCTTCCCCTAAAGATGGCTACCATTAAGCATTAAGCACAAATAAATATATATGTATATAAACACATATGTGTATTTATAAAATTATTGAATACATGATTCTATTTATTATTTCTTTCTATGGCTATAGATAACATTGTTCTATATATATGTCCTTCATAGTTAATTTGGGTATTTATAATAGTCAAAATAACTTGTTTACTCATTCATAAAATAATATTACAATTATTGTATAAAATAATCTCTTGCTTCTGTTCTTCATTATTTTGTTCTATTTACGACAGAACACACCATCTCCCCATTTCCAGATCTTTGTACAGGCTGTCTCCGTTGGAATGCTCTTTCCTTTGCCTATTAGAATTTTTGGCTTCTTTAAGGACTCAACTAAAAAAATCTGCCTTCTGTAAAAGGCTTCTTCTTTCATCCCCCAAATGCCTTTTTCTCTTATCATTGCCTTCCATCTACTTTGTTTGTATCTGACATTGACCTTTTGTTTATATGTGTTACCTCCTCCATTAGAATGCAACTTTCTTGAGGATAGGAACTATTTTTAAACTTATTTGTATATCCAGAATTTAAATAGTACCTGACATATAATAAGTATTTAATAGATTCGTGTTGATTGACATTGGTTGAAATGGTGACATTAGTGATTAAAGATAGGAAATTGATGCTTACTAAATTTCTATCTAAGGGAATGGTTACTTGGGAAATAATGTTTATCAAGAAAGAAATCTTTTATTATCTAAAAATGAGCACTGAAAAACTATGGTCTTATTATTTAATGATTTGGAAAAAACCCAATTCATTGATTAATAAGTCTTTTCCAGCATATTAGAAGAAGAAAATGGAGGAGGAGGAGGAGGAAGAGAGGGAAACAGAAGAGGAGAAAAAGGAACAGGAAGAGAAAAAAGAAGATATTATGTAATAATGGATAAAGAGTTAACCTCAGAATCAGGAAAACCAGCATTTTATTACCATTTCTAAAAAATATTGGTTGTATATCCAACATATAAAGGACTGCTTGCCATCTAGGGGAGGGGGTGGAGGGAGGGAGGGAAAAAAAATCGGAACAGAAACGAGTGTCAATATAAAGTAATTATTAAATAAAAATTTAAAAAAAAATATTGGTTGTGTGATTTTAGGTACTTATTTTCTTAGTGAACCAAACAATTCCCTAAGAAAACAATTTTTGGAACAAATATTGATATGCATTGATAAAGAGAGTTTCCTCACTAGAAGTTCCTTGTGCCAATGAATTGACAAGTATAGTGCCTTCCTAACAACCTTGGGAAGTAACATCATAATTATTATAAGTATTTACAAATGGTAAATAAGTACAAATTTGGAAAGCATTACAAATCTGAGGTGAATATTAGAGCTATGTAAGGCTCTATGCTATGATGAAGTGATGCTATATAGCTAAGACACAATACCTATTCTCATAAGGTTTAGAGTCTAGTCATAGGGATAAAGAACATAAATAGCCATAGTAAAGTGCAAGGAATATTAAGGGTCAAAAGCAATTCAATATATTATTATAGGAGCAAAAAGGAGGAAATTGTTAATTACAGTTCATATCTAAATCTCAGTTTCATTATCTATAAATCTATTGAAAAGATTGTAAAACTAGGAACCAGAAAAGAGTTGAGGAAATGTACCTTTCTTTTCATTGGAGATGCTATGGGTATAAAATAATGTAAAATATTATCAAATAAGGTTGATACATCAAATGGTATTGCTAAATTTTTTATCAATATTTATTACAAGGAAAGGTTCACTGTGTTATATGAATGTGTTTGGAAATGAATCCAGATAAAGAAGAAATAAACTCGACTTATGATCCATTGAGATAGTAAACTGCTGAATGAAAAGATTTTCTCTCCCAATGTAGCATTTATAGACTAGAGAGCTGTCTAGGGTACTGAAATATTAAGTGAGTTATCCAGGATTATACAGTTAGTATCTTAGTGTCAAGATGTGAACACAGGCCTTCTTATATAAAAATAAATTAATAAAACACAACAACAATAATAACAAAAAAAAACAATAAAACAAAAAATAAAGTGGAATTTTTGGAAAAGATGCTTGCAAAAGTATCTCCAATGTCTGGTTGCCTGGCCTCTTCTAGTAGAGATTTTTTTTTCTGTATGCAAATAGCATGGGAGAATGATATTATTGGAGCTATGATTACAAAAGATTAATGAGGTAATAATGTGTAGCATGAGGTAGTACAGTGGTATTGAAAGATAGAAGTCAGAAAATTCAGGTTCCAGTTGCAGCTTCAGCCCTTCTTAGTTGTGTGATTTTAGTCAGATCACTAATTTTCTGAGTCTCAATAACATAGAATTAATAGTATCCATACAATCTAAATCACAGCATTGGTGACAGCAAATGTTAAGTTCATTATGATCATAAAAATGTCATGACTCAGGATAATGGAGATATTCTAACATGGGGCCTCCTCAGCATGTGTCATATTATAATGTGCCTACAAACAATTCTGATTCTACCTTGTAAGTATGTACAAGCAAGCAGACATATGGGCATCCATTATTTTTTGTTATGTATCTTTTGGGAGGACTTAAGTTTCTTGTCCTCTCTGGCTGGATTTTCTTTTAAAAGTGCAAAGCTGTTACTATTAGGATCTGTTTGTGGAAAAAAGAAACAACTAGAAACCAGGCATGTGCCCACTGATTTAGGGAAGAGGAAAAAATGGAGGCATAAAATTATAATGGAATAATTTGACATCATTAATATGATAAATATGAAGAATTTAGAGAAACCTAAGATTTGTATGAAGTAATACAGAGGAAAGAAAACAGAGCTAAAATAATATTATCTGTGATTACAACAATCTAAATCAAGGTGACAGTGTAAGATAAAAAACTCAAGCCAATTGTAATGGGTTTCTAATTGTGAGACATCACATTTCTAATCCACCTCACTAACCCCAAACTACACACACCAGTCATCACTATCCCTTGCATTTGTAAGATCTTAAGTATTACTAGATCTTCCCCCATGTCTCTTCTACTCCATCTATGCACACACACACACACACACACACACACACACACACACATACACATACACACACACACACAGAGGAGAGAGAGAGAGAGAGAGAGAGAGAGAGAGAGAGAGAGAGAGAGAGACTTTCCACTTCTAGCTTTGAGAACATCAATCAAATCAACAAGTTCCTGAAGAAAATGTTAATCTGTTTCTTATTGTTCCATTCCTATATCATATCTGTTATACCACAGACCTAAATATCCCTCCCTAGCCACTATTTTCTTATATTTGTTCTCTTCTTTTATTATAATGTAAGATCCTTGAGAATTAGGACAATTCTGCATTTTGCATTCATATTCACATCACTTAACAATTTGCTAGCACTTAAAGTTTTATAAATGCTTTTTTTTTTCATTTATTCAATGGACAATGATGTTAGCAAACTACAAAAAAAATATAAGTACATATTCTTTTTTTCCTGTTAAAAATCAGCAATCTATTTACTCACCATCATAGATATAAAGTAATTTTGCTTAACAATTTTTTGGGGGTAATATACTCAAGGAAAGATTATTTGGATATTTTTTTAGGAAATAGATATATCAAAATGTCTTACTGAAATAAATTAAATTAAAAGCAGGGGTTGGATTGAATTATTTTTATAGTCCTTTTAAGCTGGAAAAACTATTTGATTCTTAGTCTTTCCAGTCTAAAGACTGTCAATTCATCTCAAAGTGAGACTGAATTTTCCTATAATCTTTTCTGACAGAAAACTCTTCCTAAAACTGACTCTTTTGTGATTCTCTCAAACTGATGTTTCTGGTTGTGATTTGTACTCATTTTCATAATTTTTGGGTAGGCAGAGCACTTCTGATCATTTTCTTGTTAAATTAAGCTCTTATAGATTTGAAATGAATTATCTAAACAGCAATATGTTATAGTGGACTGAGTGTTGGACTTAAAATCAGAAAAGTCATAGTTAGAATCCTGATCATATATTTATCAACTGAATGGTGCAACCCAAGAAATTTAACCTCTCCTTGACTCAGAAAATTTTCTTAAACTTACTTACACCATTAATATATACAAGCATCAGGAAGTCTGGTGTTGTGCCTATGTTAGGAGCCAGAAAAACAGGTCAAATCCCAAATCAGGCAAGTTATTTAAACCTTTCTGAGCCTCAGTTTCCTCATCTATAAAAATGAGCATATCAGACTCATGGCATCTTGGTCCCCCTTCCAAGTCTAAAGTTTTGATCTATTGATGCTAATCTCATCACAGCTTCCATTTCTTTAAGCCCAGTTACAGCTATTCTTTATCTCTTTTTTCCCCTTGTATCCCTCTGGAATTGTCTTAAAATGCACAACTTCAAAGTAGACCTGATCAGTCCTATCCTTTGCCTGTCTTGTGGTACCATGTGTACAATTAGTCACAAGATTACTATTCTTCTATTAGTATATTTCTCTTATTCATGACTTTTGCTGATAAAGTTTCTTCACAGTACAATAACTATTATAAAATGAAAATGCTGATTTCTTATTCTTAGAAGACAAGCTAGAGATGAGGACTATAGAGTTATGTCTTTGCCCACATATCAAAAGCATAACATTTTCATTTCCTTTAGAATTATCTATTTTCTATGTTTTAATTGATGGGATTATTAATTTTCTGTAAATAATTTATCTTTATAGCATAACTCCATTTTATTGATGATCACCATACATTCAATATTACTGTAGCCATTTTATTTTTTATAATTAAATCTTTTCATTGGAAACTCCACATTAAACACTGATATGAAAAACTCTACTCCCTTTGTATTTATATTTAAACTACTTTTAGAGAATAGAATACCATTATGTTTTATGTTTCTCCAAGTCCACATGAAGATTATTTCATCTCCTTGTTTCTGTTAGTTTTCCTTCATTTAAGAATAATGTGTACCTCCTTCTTCTGATTCTCCTTTTTTTGCTTTCTATCATTTCAAAAATGTCTTCTCAGATTCCTTTATATTCCTTATAATTGTCCATCTTAATTGCTTTGTCATATCCTATTACATTAATGTCCCATAGTTTATTTGCTAGCAGCATTTTAAATATTAATATCTTCTGTATTAAATTAGTGGCATCCATAATTTTATTGTGTGCACTCCATTTCACTCTTAAGTCACTGATAAATATATGAAAGACTACTGAGCAAATAATAGTCTCTTGAAAAATGATAAACAAATACTTTGGTGAAAGGAAAATAAACTTCCTGTTTAACTAGTTTTAAAACTTTCTAGATAGAGCATTTTATGTTTTATTTTATGGTAAGGACATGACTACAAGAATATTCACAATAAGGTTAGCTACTCATTTTCTTAATCCTTCAACATAAATGATACCACCAACAGAGATCAGATACAAAAAAGACACAGATCCTGTTAAATAAGCCCAGCAGTGTCCATAAAGAGGACTTTTAACTCTGTAATTCAAAGTTATAAAGAAGCACCAGGACAAATTAAAAAGATCACTTATCAACCAGATCAGAGTAGATTCTAAAAAACACTGTGGGGAGTATATGAGCCAGGAAATATTCATCTATTACTCATCTTGGGCTAGACATTCTTTAACATTCTGTCTGGGGCACAAGTCTGAACCTTAGCTATTAATCCCATTGTTGTAGCAGATATTGAAATGTGATTTCCTCAGCTCTGTGTTCAGTTGATGTCCTCAAGCGTCCTCATGCCAAAGAGTCATTCTCAGAGGCACTATATCAGGTGACATAGTGAAAAGATACTATAAATAAATCCATGATTAGAAAAAACTATAGGAAAGAAACTAATATCTACTTTAAAGGAGAGAATAACTAGGTGGTGATATAGAAAGACTCAAGTCAAGTCCAGAAGACATGAGTTCAAGTACTCTCTCTGACATATATTAACATTGCAACTGTGGACTACTTCTCTTCTCAGAGTCCTTGCTATTGATTCATTGATAGAGAGAAATTTCTTACTTGTATTTTCTTATGCCAATAAAATTTCCAGTATATTAAAAAAATTAAAGAGTCGTGTTTAATTCTCATTTTAAAAACTTGCTAATTATTTGATTCTGGACAAGTCATCTGAAAACTTCTGATAATAATAGCTCTAGTTTTTATTTGTCAGGGTTGTTTCAAATGAAAGAAATTACAACCAAAATAAAAGAATTAAGGATTTTGCAAACTTTAAAGCCACATGTAAAAGTTAATAATCATTATTTTTCAAGTGTTGGTATAAAATGGATGAATTGTATAAATCACTATTAATAAGAAAAAAGAAAATCAAAACAACACTTAAAGTTTACTTTATACTCAGTAAATTGGTAAAGTGACAAAAAGCAGGAGTAATCAATGCTGAAAGAGTTGTTGGAAGATAGGAACATTATTATGTTATTATTATTGTTAGAGTTATAAGTTGGCATAATCATTTTGGAAAGCTGTATAGAATTATGTGAATAAAATGGCTAAAATGTTTATATCTTTTAACCAAAGTTTTCACTTTTCTTTCTCCTCTATTTCCTCTCTTTCTCTCTTCCTCTGTTATTCCAATGCTGGACATATCTCAAGGGACTCATAACTAGAAAAAAGTCTCCATATACACTAGAATATTTATAACATCAATACTCTTTTTGGTAGCAAATATTGGAAGAAAAATAGATATACATTTACTGAGGAATAATTAAACTAATAGTACTAAATGTACATAATGGAATATTATTTGGATTCTATTCATAACCACATTTGTTTTTTGTTCTGGGTTTTTTTTTTTTTTTGTCAAAGACACTGGAGTGTTTTGCCATTTCCTTCCTCAATGGGTTAAGATAAACAGAAGTTAAGTGACTTGATCAGGCTAACACATCTAGTAACACATCTATTTTGATGTTAGCTTTGGGCTTGGGTCTTCCTTAGCAATTTATCTGCTGCTTCCTGGGGTTGGAAAACATTTAGAAACAATCACAATTAGAAAGACCTTCACCAGAACATAGTTTAAGGGTACTTTTCCAATCAGGCACTGAAGCTAATGGGAAACTCCTGAAATTCATCTATCATCATTTCTCCCAGATATTAAAATGAATATTTTGTAAAAGCTCCAATAAAGATCACTCTATTCTGATATCTGGTCAGTCTACAATCTCTTAAATAAATAGACAGGCATATTGTAAGTACCTTTTATATACCAGGCACTAGACTAAGCATTGGATGCTGTTTTCCAGCTATTTCTGTCACATCAACTCTTCATGACTCCATTGAGTGTTTTCTCTGCAAAGATACTGAAATGGTTTGCAGTGATACAAAGAGGAGGAGAAATTGGAGAGAACAGTATCCTAAAAACTCAAAGAAAAGAGAAAAACAGGAGAGAGGGTGATTAATTTTATCAAATGTAGTGGAAAGTTCAAGAAGGATGAAGACTAAAAAAAAAAGCCATTAGATTTGCCAGTTTAGAGAAAAAAGCCATTAGATTTGCCAGTTTAGAGATCAATGGTAACTTTTTGGAGAACAGTTTCAGTTGAGCAATGATTAAAGAGAAGATAATGAAAGGAGAGAAAATTAAAGCATAAAATGTAGAAAATTAGTTCATCAAGTTTGGCAGAGATTGAAAGGAGAGATATAGAATGTTGACTAGTGGGGTAGGTTGGCAGAATACATACATACATATAGATAGATAGATAGATAGATAGATAGATAGATAGATAGATATAGATATAGATGTATATTAACAGTTTTTAAGGACAAGTGAGATGTGGGAATATTTTAGGTATCATGGGAGGAACCAGTAGATAGGGAGGAACTGAAGAAGGGAGAGGTGATAATGGGGAAATATTTTCTGGAGAGAGTGGGTGGGAATAGAATCAAAAGTATATATAAAACATTTGACCTTGGTGATGAAGGGAGCAATTTCATCATTAGAGACTAGAATATAGGAGGGAATACTTAAAGGTGATGACAAGGGATTGTAAAGTGACAAAGTATGAGAAAGGGGAGAAAAGGTAAACTATGGTGAGTGACTAAGCCTTTGAATTTTGTTCTCTGACAGACTCTTAATGCATACTTCAGCTCTCTGAAAATCCTACAATATAAGTGGAACACTAAGCCAAGGCCTCATTAATCCTTACAGTTCATATAAGGGCTTTTTGGAAGTCAAGAGAAATGTTTGCAAAGGAAGAGAAACATCAACAATGTACCAACCTATGTAAGCCAATGTAAAATTACAGCCAAAAATAATTCTTTTATCCATTATTACCTCCTTTTTTTACTTTGATAATCTACCTTATGCTTTTTATATTTTTCTTAATGACTTCTTTCATTGGTATCTAGACTGGGAGCAGAATGTGAATTGATATGACAGGTGCCTATTTAGAACCTTTATAGAAGCAAATATATACAACTTATAAGCATATAAAGATATGTATGAAACAATTTAGTACAATAGAAAGAATGCTGGATTTAGAGTCAGAGAATCTGGGTTCACAACTGCTCCCTGACACTTGTGGCCTGAGTGATCTTATCCAAGTCACTTAATTTTTCTGAGACAGAATTTTCTTACTAGTATATGAGGCATACTCTAGATTTATGGAATCAAGAAGAATTGAACACACTGAACAACAACAACTAGATTCATTTTCTTTATCCCTAGTTGCACTGCCCTAGTTGTCCCTTCAGAATCCAAGGATAGCCTTAAAGTGTTGTAAAGTATTTTTTCTTGTGCTATACAGCTCAAAAGCCACCATCTCTGCCCTGCATGTGTGCTTGTGCACACACACACACATACACACACACACACAGAGATGTGCTTCTAGATATTATTTATTAGTTGATAGAATTAATCAGCTTGGTCCAACTAGCTTTTATAAAGAGATTTTTGAAGATGTTAGAGTGCAGGCAGCAAACCAATTATCTATCTTAAATATTGCTCTCCAAACAAACAATTGTGAAATAACACATGAACAAAATTTTGATTTTCTCACAATGATACAGTTTTCCAGTCTAATACAACTTAGTAAGTTGGCAAGAGAAGTCTGTGTTACTGAGGGCGAAGATTTGTCCAGAGCACATGATGTGGCAACAGGAGCAACAGCAGCAACTTCAGGAGTTTTCAGCCCAGAATCAGTAAGAGAGTTGAAAAACAGGCCAGAAATAACAGTGATCCTTTGCCAGCACTGGATGCAAGTGGTGGTGATGGGCAACTCTATGAAATGTGAGATACACAAAAGTAGAGAAACCACTCTACATAGATTCTTTGTGTCTGACCTGTGGCAGAGCATTCTGAACTTGTATTGTTATAATGAGCTACAGTCAGATACAATGTAACTTGACTCTAACATATCATTTTGGTCCTCTTTGAGAATAAAAGATAATAACCATACAGATTTTTCAGTTACAATTCCAGGGTGGAGAAGAGCACTAGTGCTCATAAAGGAATAGGGATCATGATCACAGATCCACAACAGAGAGGAGTGCTAGCACTTCTGCTGCAGGGGAACAACAGCCCTTTCTGAGTAAAGATCAGACAAAGAGAGCAGTGAAAAAGCATCAAAACTTGTAGACTCCCATAACTAGTTCTGAAAATAGCATCATGGAAAGCCTTGAAGTTTGGAACAGTGCCTTCTGACCCCAAAGTAAGCAGAGCCCAATTTGAACATAAAGTTTAAAGTCAAGAAATAGAATGGAAAATGAGCAAAGAATGAAAAAAAGAGTATTTCTGCAGAAAGCTACTATGGTGGCAGGAAGATCAAGACACAAACTTAAGACAACAATATGAAACATCAACACTTCAAAGCCTGAAAGAAAGATGTTAATTGGACCCGAGCCCAACCAGATTCCCTAGAATAATTTAAGAAAGAAAAGTGGGATAATGAGAGCAATGCAAGAAAATTCTGAAAAGAGAATTAGCAGCTTAGCAAGAGGCACAAAAATACTGAGGAAAATAACATCTTAAAAAACAGAATTGGCCTAATATAAAAGAGGCACAAAAATTCCCTGAAGAAAAGCAGTACTTAAAAAGCAGAATAGGCCAAATGGAGAAAAGAGGTACAAAAACTCACTTAATAAATGAATTCCTTAAAAATTAGTATTGGAAATTGAAAGCTAATGATTCTATGAGACATCAAGAAACAATAAAATATGATAAAAAAATGAGAAGAAAAAATGAATATGTCATTAGGAAAAAATCTGACCTGGAAAAGAGATCAAGGCAAGACAATTTAAGAATCATCAGTATGCCTGACAGCCATGATTTAAATAAAAAAGAGAGAAAGAGGCTAACCTTCTTTCTTCCCTCCTTTCTTGAGGCAATCAAGGTTAGATGACTTGCCCAGGTCACACAGTTTATGTCAAGTTCCTGGGGTTGGATTTGAATTTATGTCTTTCTTACTCTAGCACTAGTGCTCTATCCACTATTCTACCTAACTGCCCCATATTTCAATAAATTATCAAGAAAAACTGCTCTGATATCCTAGATACAGAGAGTAAAAGAGACATTGAAAAAAAAATACACTGATTATCTCCTGTAACTGGTCCCAATATGAAAACTCCAAGGAATATTATAGCCAAATTGCAGGGCTCTCAGGTCAAGGAAAGGCTATTGCAAGCTCCCAGAAAAAAACAATTCAAATATTGTTAGGATCACACAAGATTTAGCAGCTTCCATGTCAAAGGAGTAAATGGCTTGGAATATAATATTCCAGAAGTCTAAGAAGTTAGGATTAAAATCAGAAATAATCTATCCAGCAAAACTGGATATAATCCTTCAGGGAAAATAAAAAGAATATTTAATGAAGTAGAAAACTTCTAAGCATTCATAATGAAGAGCACAGAGATAAATAGAACAAATAATATTTAACAGAAGACTCAAAAGAAGTATACAATGGGAAATATGAAGTTATAAGGAACTCAAACAATCATATGTGGGAATATGATACCTGTAATTGCCAAGGATTTTATCATTATTAAGGCTTTATCATGATTAGTAGTAGAAGGAATCTGCATAGATGGGATGAGTTTGAGTCAATTAGCTTGGAATGATCTAAAAAGTGAGAAAGAGGGATGCACCAAAGAGGAAGGGAAAGAAGTAGAATGAAGAAATGTTCCTCACATAAAAGAAATATGCAAAGAAAAGCTTTTGCAAGGGAGGGAGAAGAGTGGTGGGCAAAGCTTGAACATCACTTGCATACCAATTGGTTCAAGGATGAAATATATACACACATATTAAGTTGGGTGTAATAATTTATCTGGCTTAATGGGGAAATAGAAAGAGAATGGGATAGAGATATGGGGAAGGAAAAATTATAAAGGGAAAGGCAGATTAAGGAAAGCAATGATGATAAATAAAACACTTTTAAAAATTTTAAATGTATCTTATTTTTTTTTATTTGTGGGATAAAACAAGCATTTATTTAACAAAATATAAGGAAAAAAAAGATGATTGCATCTGGAACTGCAAATCTATGTACAACTTGTTATTCTTTTTAAATATATAACACAGTTATCATGAATTTTTTTCTTCTCTTCTATTCACACTAGAGATGGTCAAATCTCTATTATCCACAAAGAGTGGACACACACACACACACACACACACACATGCATTTACATATATATGTAAAATTATTTTATACATACTTTTATTTATCAGTTCTTTTTCTGGATGGAGATAGTGTGTTACTTCATATGTTCTTTATAGTTAATTTGGATATTTATAATAGTCAAAAGGTCTTTTGAGGAAGGAGAAAAAAAGAAGGGCAAGGATAAATAGAAAAAATAAAATGGAAGGAAATACACCATTAGTAATCATAACTATGAATGTTAATGAGATGAGCTGATCCATGAAATAGAAGCAGAGAGCAGAATGGATTAGGAACCAAAATCCAACAATACCTTGTTTACAAGAGACACACACTTGAAACAAAGATTCACACAGAGATAAGATAAAAGGCTAGAGCAAACTCTATTATGCTTCAGCTAAAGTACAAAAGGCAGAGGTAATTAGTAATCATGATTTCAGACAAAGTAAAAAACAAAAATAAACCTAAATAAAGAAATTATCAGGGAAACCACATAGACAATGAAGTAATATAAAATCTTTATAGGAAGTTTCTCTGACAAAGGTCTCATTTCTTAAATATATAGGGAACTGAATCAAATTAGGGGTGTCACAGTGAATAGAATGATGCATCTGAAGTCAGGAAGATTCATCTTCGTGAATTCAAATCTCACCTCAATCATTAGTTGTATAAGCCTGGGCAAGTCACTTAACCCTGTTTGCCTCAGTTTTCTCGTCTGTTAAATCAATTGGAGAAGGAAATGGCAAACCACTCCAGTATCTTTGCTAAGAAAACCTCAAATGGAATCACAGAAAATCAGATACAATAAAAAATTACTAAGCAATAACTGAATCCAATTTATAAAAATAAGAGTCATTCTTCAGTTGAGTGGTCAAAGGATATGAATAGGCAGCTTTCAGAGGAAGTTATCAAAACTCTCTGAGCCATAAAAAAATCCCCATAATCACTATTAATTAGAGAAATATACCATTTCACATCTACCAGAAATGATAAATGCTACAAAAGTTGAGGAGAAATAGTTACACCAATAAACTCTTAGTAGAATTATGAGCCAGTCAATCATTCGGGAAAACAATTTGGAAGTATATCCAAATGGCTATAAGACTATGCATACCTTTTGTCTCAGTAATGCTACTATTAGGTCTCTACCCCAAAGAGATCAAAGAGAAAGGAATGGGACATTTATGTGCAAAAATATTTTTGTGGTCATAAAGAGTTAGAAATTGAGTGTGCTCATCAGTTGGGAAATAACTGAACAAGTTGTGGCGTGTTATTGTTATTGGAATACTATTGTATCATAAGAAAAAACAAGAGTTCAGTGTGGTTTCAAAAAAATAAAATAAAACATAGCAAGACCTATATGAACTAATGCAAAGTGAAAGGAGAAGAACCAGGAGAATACTATGCACTCAATCCCCTTTCTATTCCTTGACTCTCACACCTCCAATAGCGCACATCTTTCAACTTTTTAATACCCACAAGATCATAGTTTCTAACAAGAAAGACAAATACCAAAACTAAGAACCAAGGTCCATTTTGTGGACCTGATATTGACCTTGGATAAGGAGACTCTAAGGATTTTTTTTATCACAGCATTTTCTTTCAGTAGAGTGGTACAAGATTAGACAAAGTCTAATCAAGAAAAGGGATGAGGTTGATTATTGCCTTTTGAAAGTATCCTAGTTTCAAATATATAGCTACAAGCAAAGAGGTTCCTATTCACTATTTAATTAGCATACTGAAATGAGTTGCAAGACATATAAAAATGCTCCAAAGGCAATGTAGGAATTGCATCAACCTAGAAAGATAAGGATGTTGGTGAGTCAGGTGTATGATCATGTATATACAGACAGACAAATGCAGACACACGCATATATACCTGATTATAAAAGTTGGGGTATCAAAGTCAATTTTTTTTCTTTTTGAGAAAGATTATCCCTTACAAACTTTCAATCTTTTGTATCTATCCCAGCAGGTATGAGGAGAAAAAAGAGTTTTGAAAAAGACCTCTTTTTCTTTCCCAATGACCTGTTTGCTCCACATCTCACTATGTAAACCAAAAAATAACATTTTTTTTGGTCTAAATTTCTAATGGCCTGGTAAGTTTACTACAAAAACTGGGAAGTAATAGGTCTCTGATTTGAAATAAATGTTCTTACTTGAATAGAATCTGAGCTTGCTCCATGTTATGAAGAGGCATGATTGAATTCTACTTACAAATTATATTTAACGGCAACTAGTATAATTCACATGGGAAAAGATGTTATTACCAAGTGGAAAAGAGTAAATGTAAAGAAAACATTCAGAGTTCAAGTTATTGATAGTTCTCACTTGAATAATGTGCATGCTTAAATTTCTTCAGTTAACTGAATCAATAGGATCATGCTCAGGAAGATGGAATTTAAATTTGCCTTCATCTGAATAGGAAATCAAATTGGAAAACATAGCATTCAGGTGGCTATTAAGTGAACTTACTCTGAGAATTTTAGTTTCCCAACACCTATGTTTTTAATCTGGTATGATTTATTTGGAGGAGAGGTGAATAAGAAACAGTTCTGCTTTCATTTTTCCAGATTTGTTTCCCCAGTTTTGCTGTTTTTGTATTGATGGCATCACTGCAATTATTGGAGAAGGAGTTCTGAGACTTTTATCATTTATTATCTATGCTAGTGAAGCTAAAGCCTGGCTATAGTAATCTAATGCAAAGAACACTGGCTATAGCATCAGAGAATCAGGCTTCCAATCCTATTTGTGATGTTTACAACTTCCTAGGCCTCATAATTTTGCTTATAAAGTGAGTGAATTGACTAGAGTACTTGAGAGTTCAGTTTGGACTCTAAATTTGTAATTTTTGAAGTCCTTTTCAGCACTAATATAATGCAATAAGCATTGCTTTTAATAGGGAATTTAGAAGCTGAGAAATAAATCAGGGAATGAATAAAAGGTCAATAGGTGATTTATAAAACCAAGGTATATAGATAGATAATCAAAGGATAGAAGGTAATAATCTAGTCTATGAAACAAATCATGGGAAAATTAAATTTTCTATATCATTTAGGCATAATATAGTAATGTTGTAAAACAGGGCTCCAAGAAGAGTTTTCAAAAAGGATTTGTAACTTCGTAGGAAAAATTACAACTCTATTCAAAATAAATGACCTCTGTGGGCAAATAACTTAACCCCAACTCCCCGGCAAAAACAAAACGACAACAACAACAACAACAACCAAAAAAAAAAAAAAAAACACAATTCTAAGGACATTTACCAAAAGGGATCCATGACATAAAAAAGGTTGGGAACTTTATCTTAAAAAGCAATATTTTGGGAATTGGGTAAGCACCTAAAAACCTTTGTAGAAGTTAAAAATCTCAGGATAGAATTACTACACAGAACAATTCAATCTTATGTAATTTTTAATATTTGTATAGAAATATGTTTTATATGGTTGTTCATGAATATGTATCAGATTGCTTGCTGTCTTGTGGAGAGGGGAAGTAAGGGAGGGAAGGACAAAAAATTTGGAACTCAAAATTTTACAGAAAAAAATATTGAAAACTATATGTGTAATTGAAAAATAAAATACTATTGAGAATAAAATAAAATAACATTACTTTTCAGCTCTAAAATCCATAATCTTATTATCTATGTTACCAAAAAGTTGCTGACAAACCTTGGTGAATTTTCTATACTGGGAGTTCCTTAACCAATCCACCAATCAAAAATATTTATTTCAATCAAAAGTGACTAATTTATGTTATACAGATACAGATAATGATATAAAGGAGAACAAAACAAATCCTACTTTCAAGGGAATTACAGTTGCAGAAGTCCTCTTTTAATCCCCCTAAATGGAGGCTAAATAATCCTTGTTTGTTTAAGACACTGTAGTCAAGATATCAAAGACTTTCATCATCTTATCTGTCTAGAAGTAGAAATTCCAAAATAGTGAAAATGTCAGTGATTTCACTCTATGGGTAGCTTCATCTCTACAGATGCTTTTAAAAATGAATTTGACTGACCTGTAGCATTGACACTGTTTTTCTAGTTGTCTATTTGCAAACTCTTATTGTGACTTCCCAAAAGTTAGATACCAAATTTATGAATAGCATTTCTCTTTATATTATACTTACATAGAAATTAGATTCAATAATTGTGTTTTTTAAGAAAATATTCATTTTATTTTTAATTTTTAAAATAAAATAAGCATTTCCATAACAGAATAATAATATGAAAATGCATATGAAACTATCAATAACATACTTAATTTTTTTTGATTATCATAGTAGCTCTTGCATCCTCATCTATCAGCCAAAATTTCACTTGTTCCCAAAAGTCTGATTTGCTACTTTGTACAAATTCCATCTCTTTTATTTCAAGCTTTGAACATGTAGCATAGTATAAAAGAAGGGAAAGTGCTTTATTTGGAATTAGGGGAACACATTTAAATCTTTCTTCTGAAACTAGCTTTGGGGGATGGACAAATCTCTCAATTATCTAAGCTACTGTTTTCTCATCTATAAAATTAAGAGATAAATACCTGTGTTATCTTGTGTGTTTAAATGAGGCAATGTATATAAATAGTTCTGCAAGCCATATGTATCAGACTTTATAAATATCTTATTCCTAAATTAATATACAATTATGTATCAAATCTAATATCATTCACTGAAGCTTTGATTTTTTTAAAAATCCTATTCCTAATTACCAAATTACACATTTATTTCAGTATTCTAATTTTACTTTCACCAGGGTATCTCTGTTAATCCCACAACTTCCACTCTTACCTCTAGGTAAATGATATATCTATATCTTCAGCTTTAACTTCTCCTCTGAACTTGTCTGTGATTGCACCTGCTTAATGGACAGAACTTCTTGGATACCCCCATAACAACATAATCACCATGTTTAAAAAAAAAGGAACTTATTTTTGCCACAAAATTATTCTCTACTTTTATCTTATCAACACTTGACAATAGTATTCCAACTCAACTAGTCTCACAGTCTTAGTCATACTTTACTCTTCCCTTTTCTTCAACTTCAATATCAAATCAACCACCAATCACTTCTTGACAATTTATCATTCACAATGTCTTTCAGTGCATACATTTCTCTCTATATCAGCTGACACTAAGTTAATTCAAATAAATCAGTTATGCTAGAGGGAGACTCTAGGATCTTGTGATTTAAAGAAAGCTCACAGCTTGCAATTCCAGTGCAAGTCAATAAAAAGCATTCTTGAGTTAATAGATATAAACTATGGTATGAAAAAGAATTGGTTAAACATGGGAAATCTCTATACGGCAAGTGGGTTTCTTAATATCAGTCATTTTCTACAGTTTTAATAATGTAGGAAAGGCATTTAGTTCAGCTGGGTTTATACAACCCATGAACATGGGTTCCCTTTGGCCTTGGGGAAATGTTTGTTTTCAAGATATCTTAACCCAAAGGAGTTCAGCAAAGATGGCATGGGCCATGGGCAGATTTATAATGGAAATGGTATATTTCTCTTTCTTCTTTCCCCATGATTCATGGTATCTTTCCTCTCATTCCCCCACTGTTCCCCATGGTGTCTTTCCTTTTTTATAGCTAACTAACTCTTTTAGGGTGCTAAACTCCTCTATGGATTTAGCTTGTCAGTTAAGGGCATCCTCCTCTTTGTAAGTTCCACTAAGGAATGTGTCTTTTCCATTGTCAATTGTTATATGCTCTCCTAACTCTACTTAATAATTACCATTCCTGTTGCATATTATAGCTCTTCATTTTTGTCTGTAACTACTTCTCCTAAATTGACCTATCTTTTGGCAAACAGAATGGTCATGATGAATTCTTCATATGACTGAACCCCAACTTTTGGTGACAATTGCTCTCCTCAATTCATTATCTGGTGCCTCAAACCCAAACCCCATCATTTGTACTAGGAATCACTAGTTCCTGAACACATCACAATGAAAAGACACATTATAACACACAACCAACAGAGAAGTTCAAAGAGCAAGAATAGAAGACATTGAAGGATTATAAGATTGGGAAAGTAGATGGGACGATCACTTGATAATGAATAGGTGAATAAGGTCCATTAGTACTCTTGTGATATCAGAAAAAAATAAAGAAGGCCTCCAATCTATTGGGTGAAACACCTGTGGCAAAAATATTTAAGAACACAGGCAAGAATTGCCACGATAAGTTAGCATAGACTTTTTGAGATCAGTATAATAGTTAGAAACTTCCAAATTAATGAGATAATAGATCTATTTGAGGGTATCCTTACTACCATACTCAACTACAAGCTACTTGAGATTAGGAACCATATTTTATTCATCTTAATATTACATATACTTCATAAGACAGATGATCAATTAATATTTTTAAATTATATTTTCTGCAACTATATTCATTGGAGTTCTAATACTTTCTCTGTACTTGGAATAGCTGAAATAACTAAGTGCTACAGGGAAACACAATAACTTTTCATTCTGTTTCAAGTTGCAGAAGATATGTTATTTTCTTCCCAAAGAACTGTCCTTTAAATGTGCACAGAGAACAGAATAGTCATAGACATGCTATCCAAAATGGCTTATTAATTACTCTTAGGGAGTTCAGTATACCAGAGCAAGTGCAGGCTTATTCATCACTGGGATTTCCTGGATCAGAAGGATTTTTTCATTATCCACATGTTTTAATTTAAAAAAAAATCACATTGTTGGGTTGTAGGCAGTCACAGAAAATTGCCAATACCTAAGTGATAATCTAATTCTATGGTTTGGGGCACATCAGGAAAAAAAAAACAAACTAATGAGGATGCTATTGCTGATAGGAAGCAAGTAAATAACAAATGGGAAATGTCACCTGCTCATTACAGACCTTGGGAAGAATTTGCCAGCCACGATGATCCCATTTGTGTTAAGCTTCTTGATGGGATAATAGAGATTTGGAGGTTTACTCTCTCATAATCACCTTCAGATAATATCCTCATTAGACTCCCCAGTGTTGTCACACAGCCCACTGAGCCAATATATCAAGGGCAAAGAAGATGGAATCAGTCATAAAACTAGTCAGAAAAAATGATTGAACCTTGTAGCCCATCCCCATGAATGCAGAAGTAAAGAAAATTCTACAACCTGTTCCTGTTAAAATCATAAGTGTCTCAGCCAGTTTACCTAGTAATAGCTTGAAAGGGGGAAGGGAAGACAATGAGCATTTATCAAATTCTACTATGTGGCAGGAAATCACATTAATTGTTTTACAAAAATTGTGTTATTTGTTCCTCACAAAATCTCCCAAGAAGTAGTTTTTTATCCTTTTTTCCATTTTATCCTTATTTTACAATTGAAGAAAATCAGATAGACAGATTTTTAAATGGCTAGTTCAGGGTCACATAGCTAGGAAGTATCTGAAACAGGATTAGATTTCTGGTCTTTCTGATATGAAATCCAGTGCTCTATTCACTATGCAATTTAGTTGCCTTTAAAAAAAAAAGATTTTAGGATATGTGGGAGAGGAAAGAAGGCATAATATAACAACAAAAGAAATCTAATATAAAAAAGAAAGCAATAATAAATCTTCAGGAACTTTAATATTGATGTTCCTTCTGTTAATGTGTGGACTTGCAAATGATAATAATGCAAATTCACTTTAATACATATAAAATGTTTCCCCCAAAAAAATAGTGAAGTAATTAGTATTATATTATGTATTTTGTAGATTATAAATTATAAAACTGAGTTCTTAAGAGTTTAAGTATTTTCTTCAGAATCAAACAACTACTAAGTGTCTAGTAGGTGACATTCAAAGCCAAGACTACTATATTTCAGGCCTAACATCATGTCTACAGGGTCTCTTATGTAGTTTTTTTTTTTTATTTTCTTGGTATCATAGGTTCCTTTGTAAAACTAGTGGAGTCCTTCTTAGAACAATTTTTTTTTCTTTTAAATATAGAAATTTATTCTGTTTAATCCACAAGCTGTATATAGCTTTATTTTTTTTTAAAGAATAGACAAAAATGACAAAAAGAAATCACAAAATAAAATAAAACAATGAAAACATGACAATATTCAAAATTGAGATCTTTCAACTTTTCAAAAGCAAGAGCTCTGAAAGTTCAGTCTAAGAATGGAAAAAAAAACAATAACAAGACAAGAATGATGAATGAGTTAATGATGTCATTTCACAAACAGAAGTGTATGTAACTGAAGGAACCTCTCTGGGACATAATTGTTCTTACAAGCAAATGGGGGATAGGGCAGTGGGGGTCCAGATGGGAAAGAACAAGATAGGAAAAATTTCAATATTACAACAATTTTTAAAATTCATATTTGAAGGAATTGCTAAATTTCACTTCAGTAATAGCAAGAATAAAAGTGTATTTTGTTTCAACCCAAATTCACAGATCCCCTGATCTTGGGTTCAGAACCCTTTCTCTAGTACAGCATTTCATCCCATCAGGATAATTAGTGATATTGCAGATCCTTCCCATTCTAATTTGAGCCCATATATAATCGTTATATCAGAAAAACTCAGGATGTAAAGGGCCATGTTGTCTTTTAAGGTACAATAAGAGCAAGATTCTGACCCCTCTCCTCATGTGAGGCTAGAGTTCCTTTAAAAAGTATTTTTACCTTTTTAGACACTTAATTGAGACTTAATAATCTCAGAGAATTGTTGATAACACTTCTTCATCATGTGGAAGAGTCCCTGTTGTTTAGCTGATGAATTATGATGGACAATTCAGTTTGACTATTGTCAATTTGAAATGTCCTCAGTGATGTTCCTTGTTCATTAATTCAACAAGCATGACAAACATGGATTAAGGATCCACTATGTGACAGGTACAATGCTAAGTGCCATGGTTGTAAATCCCTGCCCCCAAGAAACTTTTATTTGGGTGGAGGAAGAAAATGTGGAGAGCAGGGACAGGGAATAACATGTATACAGAAAAAGATAAAATATATCCCCACAAAGTGGGGATTAGAAAAGATTTTTTACAGAAGACACTTGTCTAGGAATGGAATAGAATATGCAAAGATACAGAGATGAAAAGAAACAGTAAATATGAAAAGTCAGTTCAATGTAGAAATAAAAACTTTTAAGGCGGAGGTTCTGAACTTTATGGGGTATTTCATGTACTTCTTTTGCTAGACTGGTGAAGTCTCTGTACTGCTTCTCAGAATCATATTTTAAAGGCATAAAAAATGTGTTTAGAATGACAAAGAATGTCAATTATATTAAAATAAAGTTTATGTATATAATATATGTATATATATATATATAAACTCATTATATTATATACATACATAAACACATATATTTAATACCGATGAACTCCAGGTTAAGAATTCCTGTCATAGGGGAATATGGGTAGTCCCCTCATTCCAAAGGGATTACATTTATCATTTAAAAAAAAGAAAATTAGAAGGCTACAAAAAGAGGTCCAAAATCAATGAATCAATTGATGAGCATGTATTTAGTGCTTATTAAGTGGTGGCTCTTATGCTAAAAACTAGTGATACCAAAAAAGAAAAAGAAAAAAGAAAAAAAAATTCTAGTAGAGTCCTAGAAGCCCACATTCTAATTGGGGAGATAAAATATAGATATACACATAGATATACATAGATACACATAGAGATATACAACATATAGAGAGAGGAGATACCATCTTAGACTAGATTAAGTCAGAAACAATTACAGGACAATGACAGGACAATTCTTTCTATGGAGAAAGACTTTACATGGTTCTGAATGACTCCAGAAGTGAGAGTGAAGAACATTAAGTAGAAGTTACTGACAGATTTGATTTAGTGAGGAAAACATGTTAAACAAACAGATTGGTTTGAAAATAAAGTGGCAACTTTGTGAGATAGTGAGATGCTTGTCACTGAAGATATTCAAACATAAGCTGGTTGGCCATTTATGGAATGTTGAGTAAGGTATTCATTCCTTGGATAGGAATTACACAATATAGTCTAAGAACTCTAGAATTCAGGGATACAAAAATTTTATGATTTTAGATAGCTAAGCAACTGAACTGTACTTTTAGAATCCCCTTTAGCTGCAGCTGCTTTCTGTCTTTCTGTCTGAGCCATTGCCTCTATCCATTTTAGGTCTTGCCCTCCTGACTTTGACTACCATTCATTCTGGGGCAGCTATCATCAACCCTGATCTAAATTCTAACAGTTGCTATTCAGTAGTCTCTGTGTTCATGACCACATAGACCATACAATCCATGGAATTTTCTTACCAAGGATACTGAAAGGATGTTTCTTTTTCTGGTGGATTAAAACAAAGATTAAATGACTTGCTCAGGATCACACAGTAAGCACCAGAGGCCATATTTGAACTCATGTATTCCTGAGTCCAGGAGCAGTGCTCTGTCTACTGAGCCACCTAGCTGTCCCATGCTATGTGCAACTTAACTTGGACTACTACTGAAATTTGCTGATTACCTATCCTAATCATATACCATTAGCTGAGTTCAGCAGGTAGATTCCCATCACTTCCAGATTCATTTCTTAGTTTGGTCCCTTCCTGGAAGAACTAGAAATTCCTTCTGAGCTAAAACACAATTAGCAATTTCAGCAAAGCATTTTTCCCTTAAATCAACTTTACAAGACAAGGCATTCTTTTGAGGTCAAATTGATTCGGTCCTGAAATTTTTTCTAGGCCTGAGCAGTAGAGATAGTCAGAGCTTAGTATTCTTCTCCAGCTTACTGAAACTGCAACCTATTTATTGATGTTGCCAGAGAAAGTCAGTATTTCAACTTAAATCAATATTTAGTTTCTTTAAGGTCTTCTCCAAGTAGCAATGGTATCACTAGAGTTTTTTTTTTTTAAGCTCCCACTCCTCATGGGCTAACATCTCTTTGAGATAGGAAATGGCTTCGTACCAATATCATCTCTGAATTCTTTGAAATGTTCTCTCCTAGATTCAGTAATCATACTGTCCCAGCATTCTCCTTGTTATCTAATCAAAATCATGGATGATCAACATAAGTGCTATTATTGACTGGTTGGCTTTTTAAACAATCAAAATAAAAAATAAAAAACAAGAAAGAATAAAATAAAACAAGAAATAAAAAATTATATATATATATACATAGCATTTATATTATATTTTTTACAAAGTAATATTTTTCTGTATTCTCTTCTAATTCCTTTTCTGACTACACTTATGAGATTTTGTTGTTGATTTTAAAAAATATGATCCTAGGTAATATATAAATTGATGATATGATCCAGCTTTTCTTTGTTCCTCATTTTTCCATATTTCTTTTTATTCTCCATTAATATGTGAAATAGTAGCAAAAATTTTTTTGATATAACACATTATATTAAGCTGCAATCCAATCATTAGACAACCATAAATATCAAACTGATATTCATATAAGTTATTCATTGAAATTCCACATTTCTGCTTGCTTCAAAGTCAAAGATTTCTATTATAATTATTCTATTAATATAAAATTAATGCTCTAATAGTTTAGACATAGAAGGGGAAATACTCATTGAAAGAATCCATTGATCACCTTTGGAAAGAGATCCTACAAGGGAAACCCCAATGAAAATTGTTGCAAAACTACAAAACAATAATTTCAAAGAAAAAATACTGCAAGTTGCCAGACAAAAACAATTCAATTATCAAAGAACAACAGTCAGGATCTGACAGCTTCTGAAATAAAGGATTGGAAGGTTTGGAATACCATATTCTGGAAGGCAAAGGACCTAGGGTTACAATTAAGAATTAACTACCCAGCAAGACTCAGCATCATCTTTCAGGGAAGACAATGGATCTTCAATGAAGTGAGAGACTTTCAGTCATTTCTATTGAAAAAAACCACAACTAAACAGAAAATTTAATCTATAAACACAGGCTCAAGAGAGGAATATAAAGGTAAACAGGAAAATATATATTATTTAAAGATTAAACTGTTTATATCCCCAGATGGGAAAATGATATCTGTAACTTTTGAGTTACTGGGGCAGACAGAAAGGGACATCATATGGTTCTGAATGGACATTGATGTGATGATATCAAAGGAAAAAAAAAACATGAAGATATGGAAAAAAGATTGTACTGGGAGAAGAGGAAAGGGGAGGTATAATGGAACAAAATAGATCAGATGAAGAGGCACAAAAGACCTATTACAATCCAGGGAAAGAAGGGAGGGAGATAAGCATTGTCTGAAGCTTGATCTCATCAGTTTTGGCTCTCAGCGGGAATAACTTAATCATTCAGTTGGATATAGAAATTTATACTACCCCATGAAGAAGTAGGAAGAGAAATGAATTAGACATGCAACTAAAAAAGCTAGCAAAAGAACAAATTTTAAACCTCCAATTAAATACCAAATTAGAAATTCTGAAACTCAGAGATTAGCAAAATTGAAACTAAGAAAACTGTTGAGTGAATCAATAAAACTAAGAGTAGGTTTTATCAAAAAAAAAAAAAAACAATAAAATAGATAAATCGTTGGTTAATGTGATTAGAAAAAGAAAAGAAAAAAAAATCCCCAGCATCAAAAATGAAGAAAATGAGCTTATCACCAATGAAAAAGAAATTAAAGCAATAATTATAAGTTATTTTGCTCAAATGTATGGCAGCAAATCTGACAATTTAACCAAAATGGATGACTATTTACAAATATTTACAAAAATATAAATTGCCTAGATTAACAGAACTACCTAAATAGTATCATTTTAGAAAAAGAAATTGAACAAGCCTTAATGAACTCCCTAACAAAAAATATCCAGGGCCAGATGGATTTACAAGTGAATTCTACCATTTAAAGAACAATTAATTCCAATACTATTTAAACTTTGGAAAAATAGGTAAAGAAAGTGTCTTGCCAAGTTCCTTTCTATGAAACAAATATGGTACTGATACCTAAACCAGGAAGAACCAAAACAGAGAAAGAAATTACAGACCAATCTCCCTAATGAATATTGATGCAAAAAATTTAAATAAAATATTAGCAAAGAGATTACAGCAATTTACAGCATTACAGCAGGATAATACACTATGACTAAGTGCAATTTATGCCAGGAATGCAGAGCTAGTTCTATATCAGGAAAACTCTTACCATAATCAGCCATATCAATAACAAATTATAATCTCAATAGATGCAGAAAAAGCTTTTGACAAAATACAGCACCCATTTCTATTATAAAAAAACACTAAAGAGTATAGGGATAAAGAGAGCTTTCCTTACAATAACAAGCAATATCTATCTAAAACCAACAGCAAACATTCTTTGTAATGGAGAGAAGCTGGATGCATTCCCAATAAGATCAAGATGGAATAAGGAGCCCATTATCACCATTATTATTTAACATTGTGCTAGAAATGTTGGCTTTAGCAATGAGAAAAGAAAAGAAAAAGAAATTAAAGTAATTAGAATAGGCAATGAAGAAATAAAGTTATCACTCTTTGCAAATGATATTATGATATTCTTAGAAAATCCAAGAAAATCATCCAAGAACTTACTCTAAACAAGTAACAATTTTAGTAAAATTGCAGGATATAAAATAATCTCACACAAATTATCAGCATTTCTATGTATTACTGACAAAACTCAGCAGTAAGAAATAAAAAGTGAAATTCCATTTAAATAACTATAGATAAAATAAAATATTTGGGTGTCTACCTGCTAAGACAAATCCAGGAACTATATCAACCCAATTACAAAACACTTCTCACACAAATAAAATCAGATCTAAGTAAATGGAAAAATATCAATTGCTCATGGGCAAGTCAAGCTAATATAATAAAAATGACAGTTCTGCCTAAATTGGTCTATTTGTTCAGTGCCATACCAATCAAACTGCCAGTTTTCTAGTTATATTAAATTAAAAAGGTTTTATACAAATAAATCTAACAAAAGCAAAATTAAAAGGGAAGTGCAAACCTGGCAAAAAAATTTTACAGTCAATGTTTCTGATAAAGGTCTCATTTCTGAAATATATAAAGAACTGCACATCATTCCTCAATTGATAAATGGTCAAAGAATCTATTGATATGGATAAATAATTTTCAGATGGCAAAATTAAAGCCATGTATGGTCATATGAAAATTGTTCTAAATCACTATTAATTAGAGAATGCAAATTAAATATTTCTGTGGTATCCTCTCACAGCTCTCAGATTAGTTAAGATGATAGGAAAAGAAAATGTTGGAGGGGATGTGGGAAAACTGGGACACTAATGCATTGATGGTGAAGTTATGAAATGAGCCAATCATTCTAGAGAGCAATTTGGAACTATGTTCACAGGAATATAAAACCATGAATACCATTTGTTGGAATTTTTACAAATTGTTAAGTCATTAGAGTTGATAGAGACAATAATTATCTAATTTAGCATGATTCAGTATCACTGATCTGATCTTACAAGGAGATGTTTTGGGCCAGAACCTGAAACAAGGTACTAAGTAGAACTAATTGATACAATGCTTATGTTCACACCAGTACTCATTGGAGTTCACAAGTATGGGAGATTCACAAAGTAAACTTTGTAACTTTGTGATTTCACACCTCCCTTAGTTGTGCCTCCAGAAGGAGGAGTCAACCTTTGGGAAATCATATATGAAGAGGCTCTTAGCTTCGGGTTAGTTAGTTACTTCGGATGAGAGTGGAGCAGAATTTAGATTGAGAAGGGAGCGTCAAGTGAGTTCAGCCAGAAGCCCTCTCTGAATGAGGAGTTTTACTTCGGAATATTGATGGAGAGGAGCACTCTGGGAGATTGAGAGCCAGAAGCCCTCTCTCAGAGGCAAGATAGATTCAACTTGGTGCTGGCTCTGAGGCTGAAGAAAACAGAGGCAGAAGCAAAGGACAAAGCTGCAAGAGCTCTTAGAACCAAGGAGAGAGAGAGGTCTCTAAGAAAAGCTAACCAGGCTATATTGGAGATTGAGAGGCAGAAGCCCTCTCTCCGAGGCAAGAGAGATCCATTCCATTTTCCATTTGGCTGGCTGGGCTGAAGGACAAACCTTTGGATTTGGAGACATTCGGAGGGAGCTCTTGGAATCAAGCAGAGAGTCTAAGCTAACCGGGCTATATTGGAGACAATAAAAGATTTGAACTTTTATCACCTGGCTGCATTTGGGGTAATTATTGATCTGAACTGATACTAAGGCTGCCTCCAGAAAACCTCCCCGAGAAATCTGCTCTTTCCCAGAGAGAATCATCTATATATTATATTATTTCAAAGAAGAACAAGAACTCCAACAACCATTTGACCCAGCAGTTCCACTACTGGATTTATATCCCAAGAAAATCATAAAGGAGAGTTTAGGATCCACATGGGAAAATTGTTTATACAGCTCTTTTTGTGGTAGCAAAGAATTAGAAACTGAGTGGATGCTCATCATTTGGGGAATGGCTAAACAAGTTGTGGCATATGAAAATAATTGAATATTATTATTCTATAAAAAATGATAAACAAGCTTATTTTAAAGAGGCCTGGAAAGATTTCACACAAACTGATGCTGAAACAAGCAGAATCAGAAATACATTGCACACAAAAACACAAGAATGTGCAATGATCAGTGATGAAAGACTTGATTCTTCTCAGTGGTTCAGCGTTCCAAGGCAATCCCAAAAGACTTTGGATAAAAAATGCCATGTGCTTCAAGAAAAAGAACTATGGAAACTGAATGTAAAGCAACACATGCAATGTTCACTTCTTTTTTCTGCATTTTTCTCTCCATTGTTTTTTCCTTTATTCTGATTTTTTTTCTCCCAGGATGATTCATAAAGCAATGTGTATTAAAAATAACTAAATACATTTTTAAAAGAAAATAAAGACTCCTCCATTTTTTGCATTAAAAAAATAAAGTGAACAGACTAAAACTTTTTTATTTAAAGAAGAAATGATATGTGTGAAGACTCAGCATAAGAGCCAGAGTGAGGTTAATAAACAAGGAGGTAGGAGTTTCACTATAATTGTTGTTGGTAAAAAGGAACTACTGCTTCTTTTCTCATATTGGCATTATTTCTCTGAGAGGTTCAAGGTCCCCTTACATCAACAATTGCTGTATTTCTGTGACATAGCCCATTTTTTCATCTTTTATACACTCTAGTTTTTCCTCTTGATGCAGCATTGAACACTTCAGTCAGTAAATGACTCACTCTTACTGACATTTATTAAGTTCCTGATATGTGCCAGGTACTGTGTTAAATATTGGAATACAAATCCAAACAGAGACAGTCTTTGACCTTAAAAATCTTATGTTCTAATTAGAGAACACTTAAAAGGGGAAATTAAAGTCTTGAGAATAAAGCCACTCTTCTCTTCTGGCACCCTTCCCCAAAATGAAGGTTCCAAAAAGAATTCACCAATTAAAATAAGGTTGACAGCAGCACTGTCAAAATGACTGGGAGCCATGTAGTTAAACCTGAAGGATCTGGCACTTTTCCCCACAATAAAGATTCTTGGAAGAACTCACAAGTAATAAAAAGAAGCTTGCAGGAAATCAAGGAGTGGCCATTAAGCCTGGACTTAATTGTGTTTAAATTTAGTGGTCTGGGGGGGAGCCAATATGGCAGAGAAGAACACTGGGCATTCTAAGCTCCTCTCAAAATAGATCTAAGAGAGATAATCTGAGGATTATTGGACTTCCCAAAAATTATGAAGAAAAAAAGAGCCTAGATACTATTTTACAGGAAATCATCAAAGAGAACTGTCCAGATGTAATAGAATAAGAAGGTACCAAATTCAGTCTAATAGTGCTTGATTGGTAAAATCCACAAATATGGAAGTACAACAATTTACCAGACAAAGATAATCTGGAAGATTGTCAGAAAAGGTTTGTCCTGATTGGCAGGATCAGGCTAGCGCAGGCAAGGAGATAGAACCAGAGGCTAGCATACTGAGCAGACTGGGGTAGAGGCAATCTCCTCCTATTGGAGATTTTACAGGGAGGATTCTACCACAGATTGGCTGTTCTGCTTTGATTGCAAAGCAGTAAATCAGCAGAGAAGCTACAAAAAAAGCCAAAGATAGAGTGTACTCCAAAAAACACAAGAATCTAACAGGATCTGGCTACACCAAGACAGCACCAGAAGTGACTCAGCACAGACCACAGCAATGCCAGTGCAGCATCAGTCCACAACATGGGACTTTTGCCCAGGGCACTGACACTTTTGAACAGCAGTGGGGCTGTGGCCGGGGCAGCCTCTAATCTACACAGGGGGATGAGGCTTAGAGGTTGGGGTGGGAGGAGTCTGCCCAGGGCAGCCACTAATCTGCATAGCAAGAGGGCTCTGCCTAGGGCAATGAAACTTCCACAGTGCTGCTGTGCTTCTCAGAGAAGACACACTTCCAGTGTGGGGTTTTTCCCAGGGCAGCCCTGATCCACACACAGCAATTCTGCCCAGGGCAGTGGCACTTTTGCTACTCAACCACTAGCCCCAGGGCAGCCACTGATCTGCACAGTGATGTTTGGCCTGAGTAATGACTCTTTTGCTGCTCAGCTGGTACACCAGGGCAGCTGCTGATATGCACAGTGAGACTATTCCCAGCTCAGAGACACTTCTGCTATGTGGGGCTATTCCCAGAGTACTTCTGTAGCTCAGCTACTCTTAGCAGTCCATTTGCAGGACAGCTACTGTCTATATATATATATATATATATATATATATATACACACACACATACATATATTCCTGCTCTGCAGAGGAAGCTGGTAATCTCCTTACCCTGAAGGCAGACACCAAAGGCTTTTAAAAAATTAGTAAAAAAGCCAAGTGTACACTAAGGATTGATAGCTTCTATACAGAAAAAGAGCAAGTATTCAACCCCGAGGAGACTGTTAGCAGACAGTCTCCAGACAAAACTCCAAAGGGGGATGTAACCTGATCCCCATCACACAAGGCTCTCCTAGAAGAAATTATAAAAGATCTTAAAAGAGAGCTAGCAGAAAAATGGGGAAAGGAAAGAGAAACTTTGCAAATATATTTGCATATAATTTACTTAAAGAAAAAATTGATAAAGTGGAAAAAGAAAACAACTTCCTGAAATGTGAATTGAAAAAGGTAAAGAACTCCCAGGGAAACAGATTTTGTGAATTGGAAAAGATAAAGAACTCCAAGGAAAGTAGGATTTATGAATTGGAAAAAACAAAATAATTCAGTTAAAAAAATAGTGAAATGGAAAAAAATTCCATAGAGCAAAACAACTCATTTAAAAACTCAATTGGACATATACAAAAAGAAGTAAAAAAAAAAAAAAAAAAAAAAAACTAATGAAGAAAATAACTCATTAAGAATCAGAACTGACGGTTCTGCAAATATGTATTGTATCTAGGATATATTGCAACATATTTAACATATATAGGACTGCTTGCCATCTTGGGGGGGGGGTGGAGGGAGGGAGGGGAAAAAAACGAAACATAAGCGAGTGCAAGGGATAATGTTGTAAAAAAAATTATCCTGGCATGGATTCTGTCAATACAAAGTTATTATTAAATAAAATAAAATTAAAAAAAAAAAAGAATCAGAACTGAACAAATAGAAATAAATGATTCGTTGAGACATCAAGAATCAGTCAATCAAAACCAAAAAAAAAAAAAAAAAAGATGAAAAGTTAGGAAAAAATGTTAACTATCTTCTTGGAAAAATGACAGACCTGGAAAATAGATCTAAGAGAGATAATCTGAGGATTATTGGACTTCCCAAAAATTATGAGGAAAAAAAGAGTTTAGATACTATTTTACAGGAAATCATCAAGGATAACTGTCCAAATGTAATAGAATAAGAAGGTAAAATAGGCATTGAAAGAATTCATCGAACACCTTCTGAAAAAGACCCTAAAATAAAAACTCCAAGGAATATTGTGGCCAAATTTTAGAACTATCAGATGAAGGAAAAATATTACAAGCAGCCAGAAAAAAACAATTCAAATACCAAGGTGCCACAATAAGGATCACTCAAGATCTGGCTGCCTCCAAATTTAAGGATTGAAGGGCCTGGAATCTGATATTCCAAAAGGCAAAAGAATTTGGAATGCAGCCAAGAACAAACTATCCAGCTAAGCTGAGCATTTTCTTCCAGGGGAGATGATAGACATTTAATGAAACAGGTGAATTACACTTGTTTCTAATGAAAAAAACAGAACTAAAAAAAATTTGACCTCCTATAGTTCGAGGTCAAGAGAAGTAGAAAAAGGTAAAAAGAACTCCTGAGAACTGCATTTCTGTTATGGACATACATAAAGAGTGCATGTACAATTTGATTTTATTGATATAATATAAAAAGGGGGAAGTAGAAATGGAAAGGGGATAATATCAGAAAAAAGGGAAAAGAGGGAATAAAAAGAGGGAAACTACATCCCACAAAGAGGCAAAGGAAACCTATCATATCTGAGGGAATTTAAGGAGGGGGAGGAAAATTGTGAGAATCTTACTCTCATCATATTTGCCTCAAAGAGAAATAACTGACATATTTGATTTACAGAGAAACTTCTCTTACCTTATTAAAAAGTAGAAGAGAAAAAGGGAAAAGGAAAAGAGTAATAGGGGAAAGGTATAAGAAAGGGGAAAGGATTCAAAGGGAGCAGGAGGGACTATAAAGAGGAAGAGCTGCATGAGGCAAGTGGTGGCCATAATTTTAGTACTGGGGAGGTGGGTAAGAAGAGTAAGAAAAAGAAAATCATAATCTGGAGATAATAAGATGGCAGGAAATACAGAATTAGTAATTTTAACCACAAATGTGAATGGGATGAACTCTCCCATAAAGCGGAGGCGGATAGCAGATTGGATCAAAAGCCAGAACCCTACAATATGTTGTTTACAGGAAATACATTTAAAGCATGGTGATACATACATAGTAAAGGTAAAAGACTGGAGCAGAATTTATCATGCTTCAAGTGAAGTAAAAAAAAAAAAAAAAAAAAAAAGCAGGGGTAGCCATCCTTATCTCAGATCAAGCAAAAGCAAAAATTGATCTAATTAAAAGAGATAAAGAAGGAAATTATATCTTGCTAAAGGATAGCATAGATAATGAAGCAATATCAATATTAAACATATATGCACCAAGTGGTAAGTATCTAACTTCCTAAAGGAGAAATTAAGAATTGCAAGAAGAAATAGACAGCAAAACTATAATAGTGTGAGATCTCAACCTTGCATTCTTAGAATTGGATAAATCAAACCACAAAACAAATAAGAAAGAAGTTAAAGAGGTAAATAGAATATTAGAAAAGTTAAGTATGATAGATCTTTGGAGAAAATTGAATGGAGACAGAAAGGAGTACACTTTCTTCTCAGCAGTTCATGGAACCTATACAAAAATTGACCATACATTAGGACATACAGACCTCAAAATTAAATGCAGAAAGGCAAAAATAGTAAATGCATTCTTTTCAGATCATGATGCAATAAAAACTAAGTTCAACAAAAATCTAGGGGTAAATAGACCAAAAAGTAATTGGAAACTAAATAATCTCATCTTAAAGAATGATTGGGTGAAATAGCAAATTATGGATACAATTAATAATTTCATTCAAGATAATGATAACAATGAGACATCATACCAAAATTTGTAGGATGTAGCCAAAGTGGTATTACAGGGAAATTTTATATCTTTAGATGTTTACTTGAATAAAATAGAGAAAGAGATCAATGAATTGGGCTTGCAACTTAAAAAGCAAGAAAAAAACAAACAAAATTAAAACCTCCAATCAAATACTAAACTTGGAATTCTAAAATTAAAAGGAGAAATTGATAAAATTGAAAGTTAAAAAAAAAACTATTGAACTAATAAATAAAACTAAGAGTTGGTTTATGAAAAAAACAATAAAATAAACCTTTGGTAAATCTGATTAGAAAAAGGAAAGAAGAAAATCAAATTGTTAGGCTTAAAAATGAAAAGGGAGAACTTTCCACCAATGAAAAGAAAATTAGAGCAATAATTAGGAGTTACTTTGCTCAACTTTATGCCAATAAATTTGATAACCTAAGTGAAATGGATGTCTATGTTCAAAAATATAGGCTTCCTAGATTAACAGAGGAGGAAGTAAATTGCTTAAATAGTACCATTTCAGAAAAAGAAATAGAACAAGCTATTAATCAACTCCCTAAGAAAAAATCCCCAGGACCAGATGGTTTTACATATGAATTCTACCAAACATTTAAAGAACAATTAACTCCAATGTTATATAAACTATTTGAAAAAATAGGGAATGAAGGATTCCTACCAAATTCTTTTTATGACACAGATATGGTACTGATATCTAAACCAGGTAGATTGAAAACAGAGAAAATAATTATAGACCAATCTCCCTACTGAATATTGATGCAAAAATCTTAAATAAAATATTAGCAAAAAGATTATGGAAAATCATCCCTAGGATAATACACCATGACCAAATAGGATTTATACCAGGAATGCAGGGCTGGTTCAATATTAGGAAAACTATTAGAATAATTGACCATATCAATAATTAAATTAACAAAAACATATGATCATCTCAATAGATACAGAAAAAGCATTTGATAAAATCCAACATCCATTCCTATTAAAAACACTTGAGAGTACAGGAATAAATGGACTTTTCCTTAAAATAATCTGTGACATCTATTTAAAACCATCAGTAAGCATCAGATGTAATGGGGATAAACTGGAACCATTCCCAATAAGATCAGGAGTGAAACAAGGTTGCCCACTATCACCATTACTATTCAATATTATATTAGAAATTCTAGCTTCGGCAATAAGAGTTGAAAAAGAGATTAAATGAATTTGAATAGGTAATGAATGAGGAAACCAAATTATCATCTTTGCTGATGATATAATGGTATCCTTAGAGGACACCAGAGATTCTACTAAAAAGCTATTAGAAATAATCCACATCTTTAGCAAAGTTGTAGGATATAAAATAAATACACATAAGTCATCAGCATTTTTATATATCACTAACAAAATGCAACAGTTAGAGTTACAAAGAGAAATTCCATTGAAAGTAACTGCCAACATTATAAAATATTTGGGAATCTATTTGTCAAGGGAAAGTCAGGAACTATATGAGTGAAACTACAAAACACTTTCCACACAAATAAAGTTAGATCTAATCAATTGGAAAAATATTAAGTGCTCTTGAATAGGTTGAGCAAATATAATAAAGAAGACAATACTATCTAAATTAATCTATGTATTTAGTGCTACACCAATCAGACTTCCAAAAAACTATTTTAATAACCTAGAAAAAATAACAACAAAATTCATTTGGAAGAACAAAAAGTCATGACTTTCAAAGGAACCAGTGGGAAAAAAATCAAATGAAGGTGCCCTAGCTGTACCAGATCTAAAACTATCTTATAAAGCAGCGGTCATCAAAACCATTTGGTATTGGCTAAGAAATAGACTAGTTGATGAGTGGAATAGGTTAGGTTCCAAGGACAAAATAGTCAATAACTTTAATAATCTAGTGTTTGACAAACCTAAAGACCCCAGCTTTTGGGATAAGAATTCACTATTTGACAAAAAACTGCTGGGAAAATTGGAAATTAATATGGCAGAAACTATGCATGGACCCACACTTACCACCATACACCAAGATAAGGTCAAAATGGGTTCATGATGTAGGCATAATGAGATTATAAATAAATTAGAGGAACATAGGATAGTTTACCTCTCAGACTTGTGAAGAAGGAAGAAATTTGTGACCAAAGAAGAACTAGAGATCATTATTAATCACAATATAGAAAATTTTGATTACATCAAATTAAAAGGCTTTTGTACAAACAAAACTAAAGCAGACAAGATTAGAAAGGAAACAATAAACTGAGAAAACATTTTTACAGTCAAAGGTTCTGATAAAGGCCTTATTTCAAAAATATAGAGAGAATTGACTCTAATTTATAAGAAAACAAGACATTATCCAATTGATAAATGGTCAAAGGATGTGAACAGACAATTTTCAGATGAAGAAATTGAAACTATTTCTAGCCATATGAAAAGATGCTCCAAATCTTTATTAATAGAGAAATTAAAATTAAGACAACTCTGAGATACCACTACACACCTATCAAATTGGCTAGGACAACAGGAAAAGATAATGCTGAATGTTGGAGGGGATGTGGGAAAACTGGGACACTGATACATTGTTGGTGGAATTGTGAATACATCCAGCCATTCTGTAGAGCAATTTGGAGCTATGCTCAAAAAATTATCAAACTGTGCATATCCTTTGATCCAGCAGTGTTACTACTGGGCTTATATATCAAAGAGATCTTAAAGAATGGAAAGGGACCTGTATGTGCAAAAATGTTTGTGGCAGCCCATTTTGTAGTGGCCAGAAACTGGAAATAGAGTGGATGCCCATCAATTGGGAAATAGCTGAATAAATTGTGGTATATGAATGTTATGGAATATTATTTTTCTATAAGAAATAACCAGCAGGATAATTTCAGAAAGGCCTGGAGAGACTTACATGAACTAATGATGAGTGAAATGAGCAAGACCAGGACATCATTATATATTTCAACAACAATACTATATAATGATCAATTCTGATAGACATGGCTCTTTTCAACAATAAAATGAACGAAATCAGTTCCATTGGCTCAATAATTACTAGAACCAGCTATACCTAGTGAATGAACTCTGGGAAATGAGTATGAACCACTACATAGCACTTCCAATCCCTATGTTTTTGTCTGCTAATATAAGAGGACAAGAAATACATCTGATTTCCTTCACAGGTTAATTGTACATTATTTCAAAGTCCAATTCTTCCTGTGCAGCAAAATAACTGTATAGATATGTATACATATATTGTATTTAACATGTATTGGTCTATCTGCCATCTGGGGAAGGGGGTGGTGGGAAGGAGGGAAAAAATTGGAACTAAAGGTTTTGCAATTGTTAATGCTGAAAAATTACCCATGCATATATCTTGTAAATAAAAAGCTATAATAATAATAATAATAATAATATATGTATATATATAATAAAAAAATAAAATAAATTTAGTGGTCTGAGTCTTCTTCCAAGAGATTTGCTTACCATTTATTTCTCATGAGATTTTTTTGTTTTCCAATTTCTTTGGCTTGAAAAGAATAGAATAATGTCTTTTTCATGTGAAATAAGTTATTTTCCTTACAGAATTTTTATTTCTTTATTTAGGATACCTTTCCTGTAGGTCAGTTAATCAGTCTTTGAAGGACAGGACTGATTGATAAAATTACTCTGAATCCTTAAGGAAACATGTTCTTCATTCTTGGATTGGACTTAACCCAATCAGAATAGGAAGAAGTATTTGAGTGAGTTTTTGCTCCAAGGAGAATAGTTCTTGAAAACCTTAATGAAAATGTAAGGTGACCCAATTCATGAAGGAGAAAACTTCTCCTTGAACTTCAACTTTATTACATTTATAAGGAGGTGAATTCCCTTGTCCAGATTACTGGAAGTGGCTGAATCTCAAGATCAAGTCACATTCTGAGTAGGAAGAGTTAGATTCTTAACCCACCTCTTCATTAAATGTTCACCGATAAAGCTTGATTTTTTACCTGTCAGGTCAGTCTTTTCCAAAAGTATATTAAAGCTTTCTTTCAGTCTCTTTCAATCTTTGGTTACCACTGATCATCAGTTTATTGATTATTAGTCAGCTTAATTAATAGTTTATTAATTACCCAGAATCTCTGTCTCTCAGGATTTTCATTCATCACACAGACACAGACATAGCCCCCTTTGGTCCTTACATCAAAATACATGATGATTTCTATCCCATACTATAGGTATCATTTTCAGCTGTATTCAACTCCTTAGGTAAAGAGAAGCCTTGTATAAAATGAAACCTTCTTTTTTTGGGACTAGATCAGTAGTTTCATTGGTATAGTGCATTCTCATCACAGACCTAGAAAGGTAATTGTTCTGAAGATTATAATTTTAATGAGCTGCTTTAGGCATTGAGAGGTTTAATTGATGTAGTACATTCATTGTCAGGAATGAAGTGAACTTTAACTGAGTTTGTCCTGTTCCCATCATTAACCTTATCACACAAAAAAGAAGCCCAACTCCTAAGACTATCTTGTCATAATGACTAAGTCATACTCACCTCACCAAGTCAGAAAAAGGATCCCTCTTCCCTAAGCAGGTGCACTAGATACATTCTCACCCTACAAATAAATCTTTGGGACCAAAGCAGTTTCATTATCCTGTATTAGAATGCCATATTTCCTCCTCTACCATCATGAAGTTGCTGACATAGACATAATGAATATGCAAGTTTGCTCCCAACCAGGACCCTCCCCTAACTCTTTTCTAACTCTCTAGACCCTACCCTTACTTCCCACTCACCCTCTTCCCTCTGACCTCTAAGTAGCGTTCTTCACTCACAGCCATTGCTTAATCATTTGATAGACAACATGAGCTTTTTCACAGCATTAAAATGACTCTTATAATGCCTTTATGTGAATTTTTCACATTCTCAACCACTCATCCAAAAGCTGGTACTTCATCATAATGATGTACCTTGGATCATCCAGACTTTGAATCAAAGGTATGTCTTTCAGATTTTGATGTTATCTTGCTATCCAATATCTCATGCTTCTTCTCCTAGCATATTATAAGTACTTAATAATGTTCAATGAATTAATGTTGAATGAATGAAAGGATTTAATCAAAATCAAGAAACTAGCCCTTAGTCCTCTTGACCAGCTATCATGAGATTTCTAACATTATTGATCAAAATAGCAGATAAATAGAAGAACTTATTCACCAGTGTGACAAGAGGGAAACCAATGAAGTCTAAGAGGGATATTAGCAAACTTTATTTGTTGTTCACACCCCATCACCCCACCCTACCTTGCCCATCCAGTATACCCATACAGAGGCTTGAGATCAACCATAAAACCATACTATACTTTAGAAATTATTTAGGTTCATTCCCCTTTTTTTTCTTTTCAGCAAACCGAAGTCCAATAAGATTAAGGGGACTTACCTAAGATTGCTCAGAGAATAGTAAATATTTAAAAATTTATATATTTATATTTAAAATTTTAGGTAGGTTTTCTGATTTCAAATCTAGTGCTCTTTCTTCTAAACCATGTTGTCTCCAAGTCTGAAGCACTATGGAAAAGGAAAAAAAGAAGATCTGTCATTGAAGCTAATGCTTCTCTTTAGTAATTCAGATTGACAATAACTAGGGGTGAAATACAATATTAAATGCATATTTTGTGTACAAAAGTTACATACATATTGTCTAAATGGACCAATTCTTAAGTCAGGATAATGGACAAGTAGGATTCCAGTTGTGGTATTAATCCTTGATCTCTGCATGAGCAGAAATTCTCAGGGAATTAAGATAAGAGAATCATGAGAAGATAGTACAATGGCTTATGTGAAAATTCTTTTGTGATATACCAAAAACTCAAATGGGAGATGTGTGATTTTATGCTAGTTCTTTTGCTAAGGTAAAGATTCTTTTTAGAGATAGAAAATTCCTGACATTGACTACTTGTCTAAGAAAGAGGTAATTCATAAGATTTCTAGCAAATGGTGTGAAGCACAATTTTAGTTTAATTATTCTTTGCACTTCACAATCCAATTGAGCTAACAGCTGGTCTACTAAACAAGAATACTCGCTCCATTTAAAATCAGCTTTATTGTTCACCACACCTCAAAAATTTATAGTACCTGAACAAGAGTGATCTGCTAAGTGGAGAACTGAGTGGTTAATTATCTTTGATGCTAATTTTTCCCATTTTATGCTTTCAGGAAGGAACAAAGAAAGAAAGAAGAATTGGAGAGAAGTGAAGAAACAAAGGAAGAAGAGAAAGAAGAGAAAGAAAGTATGAGAGGAAAGAAGAGAGAAGAAAAAAGTAGAGATGAGAGGAAGGAGGGAAAGCAGGGAAAAGGAAAAGAAGGAAGAGAGCAGAGAGGGACAAAAGAGAAGAGAGAGGGAAGAAAGGGAAAGAAGGGAGATAGGAGGGAAAGGGGGAAGAGAGGGAGGAGAAATCTATGAGCAGTAGTATTTGCATTTCTAGAATTCAATGTATTGTAGAATAACTGTACTTTTTAAAAGACTTTAGTTTTTTCTTTGTCGACTCTTTCTTAGTTTTCTTGTCTCTATAGGAAAATATTTGTTCTTTCTCTTGGAAAGAGAAACAGCAATTCTCCTTCCCCACCAACTCTTTCCACCATCACCTCTACCTCTTTAGCATCTAACAATTTTCACTGAAGTCTCAAACCAAGTTCCACACTCCATCACATTCAATAATATGATTTAAAAGTTTTGTGGAATTTAAAAAACAAAGAGACTTAGAACAAAGCATTTTCCCTGGAGAAGGGAAAAACGTATTTTCCCACATTTTTGTTTTCAAAAATTGGTCAGTTCAGGTCACTTAACACTCCAAGGTAGAGACACAGAAATAAAGTCTGAGAAATTTTATGTAAGCGTGAATTACTGCAGCTGAGAAATTATGAAGTACTTAATAGATTTGTGCTCCTAGGTAGCGAGAGACCAGCATGCTGGGTCCAAGTGGTCTAGATTAGTGGCTATAAGAGAGTTGTTAAGGATCCCCTTTAAATCGGCCACATGTTTTAGTAGTGAAAGAATTCACTCATTCCCAAATTATTAGTTGCAAAATGAAAGTTTATTGTTAGATAGGAATCTAACTGTTCTCAGAGACTGACTTCTATAGTGGCAGATCTATGGAAAATGGAGTTTTGCACTGAGAATGCAGTTCTCAGTGGACAGAAGGTCCTGGCAGCAAAGGGAGCTACCAAGGTCCATCTGCAAAAGACCTTCGTTGAAGGAAGCCATTATATTGGGTATCTTGGGGGGTCTGGGACAGCCCAAGCAGGTCAGATCCAGTGGGGACTAGTGGGTGGAGTCCCAAGTAGGCTCATCTACAAGCTAGATTTCAGCTTGAGCTATTATTTGAATAGAATAGAAGATCTTTAATTGAATAGGGTTGGGAATTCTTTTGCTAAGGATTACCCCACCTAGATAACAGAATGAAACTGTCTGTCTTGTTTCCCTAGGCTGGGGTCCCTCACTGAGGCAGAGTTGAAGAAGATTTTCTCCTTCTGGGGTCCCTTCTTCATTCCTACATTTTGTGAATTCTCTATTTTATTTTGTCAGCAAACTCCAAGCTTCTTCTAACTTTTCACTCAAACCTTTGACCTCTTGCTGGTTCTTCTCCCTAAAAGTAGAATAAAAGCCTCCTTTTAAAATATGTTTTAAAGAGTTTTAATATTGAGTCCTATTGGGGACCATATAATGAATTAAAATAAACCACAAGAGGTCTTTAATTATAATGTTGTGCCACAGTTCCCTTTTAATGACTGACCCAGTTTCCCTAATTGTCCTATTAAGTTATTCTGCCTCAGGTTATAACCATTCCCTTTTAATGTTTGATAGGATAAAGGTCTTATATCTTAGACCTCAAGCTATGATTATTCCCTCTTAATGTTTGATGGGATAAAAGTCGTTATCCATTTTAGACATCATTAGAATATCAGGAGCCTCTTCAGTACCTCCCATTATGTCATCCTAGGTGTCTTCCTCCATTAGGTCATCCCCATCTCAGGTACCTCCCCCATTATGCCATTGTTATTGTTACTCTATGAAAGAATCTTGTATCTGACATTTACTGCTGAATTCTTTGAGATGATAGTCTCATTCAGCCCTGGGACCAAACCGTGGATCCATTTGGTCCCAGTATATCTTTCCATTTAATAAATTATTAAATACTTTCTAATCTCTATCTTGCTCAGTTTCTCCAGCATTACAATACAAAAGCAGGTAGTATCTTGCATAGAGCCCTATCCCTGGAGGAACTGAGTTCAAATATAGCCTCAAACACTTACTAGTTGTTTGACCTTAAGCAAGTCACTTAATCCAACAGTGTCTTCATCTGTAAAATGAACTGGAGAAGGAAATGACCAACCCTCCCATATCTTTGCCAATAAAACCCTCAAAACTAGGTCACAGAGAGACAGAAATGATTAAATTATTTCAACAACAGTCAGTTAATAATATATGCAAACAAGGACAGGGCTAGCTCTCATTCTTCCTTCCTTTCTCCTTTCTTCCTAAATTCACTTTCCCAACCTCCTCCTAGACACTAATATATATATATATATATATATATATACATTTTTTTTTTCTGAACATTCTTTCTAGTCAGAGAGCCTAATTCTCTCTAGGCTGAATCAAACTCTATTTTTTAAAAAGTTCTTTTATTTATCAAAAACATTTTCTCTCCCTTCCACCCACCCATCAGGAAGAAAAAAAAAGATAAGAAAAAGAAAACCTTTATAACAAATGCACATAATAAAAACAAATCCCTGCTTTGGTGAAATTTAACCTCAGGGGTTTGATGTCATAACTTCACTTTCTATTGAATACAATTAATTAAGTTGGGGTTAGTAAGGACTTCTATAAAGGGTAGGACTTTAAGATTGAGCTGATCCCTATCAATGCCTTTCCCTGATTGCCCCAGGGAGTGAATAATATCCATACTTCAGGCGTTTTGCCAACCCCTTCTAGTTGACCTAGGAACTCTCTTACTATGAGCTCTCTTCCCATGAATCTAAGAGATAATTTTCTTAGTCCCCACATCATAGATTTCAGAGTTGAATGGGACCTCAATGACTATCTAATTGAAACTTTTCATTTTTTGCAGATGAGGAAACTGAAGCTCAAAAAAATTAACTCATGTTTACATAGTAAGTGGTATTGCTGGGATCTCTATGTAGGATTTCTCACTCCAAATCCAGTAGTTCCCACTGCATCATATTGCCTTTTCCTAGATGAATAAAATGCACAAAGTCTTTCATCACTTAGATTCTTCTCTGATGGATATAAGCTTTCCTGTACTGATCAGGACAGTGTACCACTGCACACTGAAAGGAATTTCAATGATTACAGTTTTGGAAGCTCAATCTTCAATATGAGCAGTTTTCTCTGCCTGATAGATTTCTCTAATGCTGCCCAGACACAATACCTAATCCTTGACAAGCAGCTTATTGTTATAAAAAAAAAAAAAAAGCATTAATCTTAGAGAAAAAAAAATTGGATTCAAATGTTGGCAGCTTACTTCTACTACATATCTCAAAGGGTTCAATTCCATCCAACAAGTTTGTATTAAGCACCTACTATGTTCAAAATGATGTAGTATGATTTCGTGGTCCACTGATTTTAGGTGGGTTTCTGTTCTAAAATAAGTCAGTAAATCCTAAATCTTCTGATTTTGGAGTCTGCCTCAGGGACTTCCCATACTACCAATCTAAGAACAACAATGTGTCTGATTCTGAATAGACCACTCCTCAATTCATTGTTGACTGATGATCTGCTCTGTGATAACCAAATTCCAGAGACCATTCCTCTGAGCCATAGAATTAGCATATCACTGATAGAAAGCTGGATAAAGGGGTCTCCTCTCTCTTAGAAGTGTGCTAATTTCTTTTGGAACTTAATCCATTTGTAATGGTGTTACAATTACAAATAAACTTTGCCCCTTGACTAGGAAATGGATTCAAGCCTGCAAATTCTTTTGAGATACCTCATGACACTGGTCTTGTCCCCAAACTTTTGGGGTCCCCTTTCCCAACCTCAACAAAAGCATTGAATATAGCTGCTGAGATAGAAAATAAAAGTTCCTGCTCTCAAGTACATTGTATTCTATTGGGGGATGAACGTGGGAAAACAGCATGCACACAAAAGATTGAACATAACATGGTTTAAGGAAGAAGAGAAAACTTACTGAACAAAATTGAACCTTATTAGAATCTTGAAGAAGAACCTAGTAGGAGAATTCTGAAAGGCAAAGTGTATTCTAAGGAAGAGTGACTATTTAAACAATTGCCTAGTACCAAAAGGTTGATTGTTTAGCTCAGAAACAAACATTAGGTAGTAATCCCACATAGTTGCAATGGAGAATGCAAGAAGGGGAAGGTATATAAATCTCTATAAAAATTGATTGGAACCTAATTGTGGACTTTTTTTTTTGCCATTTTTACTTTGTCTGTCCAATGTTTAGCCAATGTCCACCACATAGTAAGTGCCTAATAAATGTTAGTTGACTAAAGATTTACTGACACATAAATTCCACCAATTTTATGTTGTTGATTTTGTATTTTTCATTTTATTTACTAAACACCTATCTTGCTATATGTCAGACATTGCAATTGGTATACAAAGACAAATATTAAATCAGTCCTGTCCTTCAAGGAATTTGCATTTTATTGAGGAAAACACCATAAACACAGATAAAGACATTTTGGAGATATTGCATCATAAAATAGCTAGAATGCTAGATCAGGAGTTAGGAAGATGTGGGCTTGAATTAGACTTCAGAAACTTACTAGCTGAGTGACTCTGAGCAAGTCAATTCTCAATTTATTTCTCCTCAAAGGGTCTTTATGAGAGTCAAAGCAATCATGGAGTAGATTGTTTTATAAATCTTAAAGTGTCATATAGTATTTGTTATCATTGTTATAAGTAAATATACATTTTATGTAAGGCAAATACAAGGTGAGATTTTTAGATAGATGGAGGACCATGAACAATTGAGGAAAATCAGGAAAGATTTCAAGTAGGAAGCAGGAATTGTTAGACCATGACAGAAACTAGTGATTTCAAGAGATGCTGAGGTGGACTGCCTTTTAAGCATGAAATTAGGAGGCAGAATACTGGTAATGGTGAACAGTAAACAGGTCAATTTTTCTCCAGGTTTGGAGAGAATTGGTGAACTCTGAGTGCAGATTAAAAGATTTTTTTACTTTATTTTTCTTGCTAGAAATATATATATATGTGTGTGTGTGTGTGTGTGTGCGTATGTATATACACATATGTGTATATATGATACATAATATCATGTATGCTTGTATACATATATACACATGTATATGTGTATAAATAGATACAAACATATGTGTACACGCATAAGGTATCGTATTTCCTGCCTTCTCAATAGGAAGGGAAGGTATGAAGAGAGAGAGAAAATTTAGAACTGAAAATTAATTTTTTTTCTATAAATTAATTTTAAAAATTAAAAAAAAATTCTGATTTCCATTGGTTAAAATGTGTGTGTGTGTGTGTGTGTGTGTGTGTAAAACAGCTAGTAGTAAGTTTGCAATGGCATAGTTAAATTTCTCAGATTTACTAGTAAACATCTTAGATCTGAAAGAGATGAATTATAGGACAAATAAGTATCAAGAAGAACTAGAGGGAGCATAGGCAGTGATGGTCTGGTGATCTGAAACTATTAACATACTTGTATACAATCTATTTTTTATCTTATTCATGAGAATATCATGAGAGATATTATTAGATGTTATTGCATATCCTTGAATTCTAAGCATATGGCATTCCCCAGAATTCTCTCTCTAGAAATCCTATCAAAAATAGAATTTGGGTTAATCTGGCATGGATGGTTTTTAACTTGCTAGCCTATAGTGAAATCCACTTCCCTTTCTAAACATTCACAAATGATCATTTGTTTTTTGATAATTTTGATAATATGTTACAGAATATTTCCAGGAATTGAATTCATTTGAACAGATTCTATGCCAGAGTGAATAGAGAACCAGATTCAGAACCAAGAAATCTGGCTTAAGTCTTGTTTCTGGCACATATTAGCGATGTTATCCTGATCAAATCACTTACCTTCTCAGTGTTTTGGACAATTCTAAGTTTACAGAGAACCTGTTATCTATAGAGAAAGTTTTCTCATCAGGAGTTCCACATATATCAGTGAAATAAGAAGTTTAGATCTTCTCTCCAGATTGGCATACATACATATATTTACATATGTACATTCATGCATGCATATATAAATGTTTGTACACAATAAACATATAAATATTTTATATACATAGATGTATTTTACAGATTTTATCCTTTTTTTAAAAAATAAATAGGGATGATGTAGCATTTCTTCCATTCTCTGGGATTTTCCATGGCTCATCAACAGTGGTTATATCTGTAAGTACCCCAATGCATTTTTTTGTTCAAGCTTACCATCATTAAGACCAGCAAAATTCTCCCTTATCTTCTGCCCACTTAAATTTATTTTCAATTCACCATTAGTTGTTTTTATTCTGTTTTTAAAGATGATGATTATTCAACTTGACAGGGATATCAGCAGGAAAATATCAGTGTATGTCTGATATACTTAAACATTGAGATCTTCTGGTTACTTCTTCCTAAGGTTCCCATCTCTTCTGCTTTGGTAACCAATTCTTCCTTATTGATCAGAATAGAAGCTTTTCCTTATTATTACTATTTTTTACCTTCTGGAGACTGAAATTATCAATAAAGCAAGTCAAGAATTCCCATTCAGCTCTGTTTGTAGAAACAAGAGACCTCAGGCAAAAATCTATGTAATTGAAAGATCTCCATTACTGTTACACCAGTCTCACATGACAGTTTTTTATTCTGCCTACAAAACTGGTCATATATATCCATTTTCTGGTTAGGCAAGCTGAACAAAATCCCATAATAATATTTATTTAATTTTTCTTCATCTTCTAATGTGACTCTTCCTTCACGTTCATGGATTTTTTTCACAAAAGAATATCTCTTTTAAATATATATTGCTATTCCAAAGCTCCAGTAATATAATTTGTTGTTGTTGAGGTTTTTTTGGAAAAGTATTATCCTTTCATTACCATTATTATAATTACTTTACTTTTAATGTTATAATACTGTAATATTCTCTTCTCTAAAATATAATTGTTCTCTGGGAGCAGGTTTCTTGGGGAAGGCTTCTGGAGGCAGCCTTAGTCTCAGTTCAATGATCACCCCAAATGCAGCCAGGAGTTAAAGTCCAAATCCTTTATTGTCTCCTTCAAATTCTTATCTCCTTCACTTGGGGCTTGGCTAGTTTTTCTTAGAGGCCTGTAGTCTTGGTTTCAAGAGCCTAAGCTGCGTTCTCTAGCTTGTGAATCTCCTGGACTGAATCCTGGCTGAGGCTCAGAGCTTCTAGTGGGCTTCTGTCTTCTAGTGGGCTTGTCCTCCTTGGCCCTGACAACTCCTCCTTATCTATGCTGTCTTAAAGGTGTGAATCTTGTGAAATTATACTAAGTACTAAGTACAAATTAGAGAATCATTTCCTCATCAATTCCACTGATTTAGAACCTTGTAAGAATCCTAACATAATAGTATCTAAATATGATTTTCCTTCATAACAAATATATATTGAATGTGACATTTAAAGGTACAATTAACAATTATTATAAATATTCTATAACTACTGTGATCTTAATATTTAAATATTTGATTTGATTAATGGGAGAATACTACCCAAGTTATTTTACTGTTTTTTTTTTTCATTGACCAGCACCTACAATTCATTTAGCTGACTGACCAGTGTTGCTTTAATAAGAATAGTCTGTGAGCACGGTATGAATTGTGTCGACACATGCATAAAACATAATGTTTTTAAAATACCAACTTGCTATTGCCAAAATTTGCTTAATAACTACAAGAATTCAGTACCCTGATAGTTTAACTGTTTATTCTAGTTGTTCTTATCTGATCTTGAAATTCTAATAATTTCAAATCTGTGTTTTTAGAGATATTGGAACTTGTTTCAAATATATGAACTAGATTGGCTAAATAGGAATTTTCAGCTATGAACTGTGATCTAGATGACATAGAGAGATACAGAGAGAAACTCAGAGATAGACATAGAGGTGGATAAAAAGAAAGAGATGGAAAGGCACTGAGAAAAACAGAGCATATTGGACCAGATATGGAAGCAATCATTTTACACTACAGCATGAGTGTTATCTTTGGAGTCCCACATGACAGCATAATGCTGTAAGCCACAACCCTGGTCTCTCACAGAAATTTGTCCTGGGACCAATAGCATCATTGTGTGTGAATTAATTTGGTTAAGGCAGAAGGGAATGATTCATTCTACTCCCTATTTCCTTGCTATGATTGTGTTTATGCCCTAGAGATAAATGCCACATCAGCCTGGAGGTCATTTAGGCCACTGTCAAAATAGTTATATAATTTGGAGTTTCATATATCTATATTCTTCTCTCTTAAACTTCGTTTTTCTGAGTGTATCTATTTAAATTCTTATCCATCACAGTTAGGTACTTCAATATTCTAGATGTATACAAAAAAATTAAGCTATAGTAGACTTTGGAGTAAAGATTGGGGGAGCCGGGAGTAGGTTCCTAGCTAGAACCCTGACATCCCTGAAATTTTTATCCTTTACTTCTAAATGTATTTTATGGATCCATATAGGATGCTAAATCCCTCTTTTACACATTAACCTTTCAAAAGCTTGAAGAAGGTTTTTTATTCTTCTGCCAAGTTTCATCATTATCATGCAAAATGCTGTTTAGATAATTAGGGCTCTCTACTATAGCATGCCTCTAGAAAAGGCTTGGGATCTATTTACTGAAATATTATCCATTTCCTCTTCCTACTGAAGAGATCCATAGGATTACTCCTACGATAATTTCATTTCTCTTTCTAACTTAAACATTCGCCAGATGCTCTCTTTTTATTTCTGTATTTCCTTGAATAAAGAATATATATTCTTAATATAAGTCAAGAACAAATATGGTAAACAGGGATAATAAAGAATGATAGAGGAACTAGAGATAATACTGAAAATAAAGAATAGGTTTTGGTGAAGTAGAGTGGAGCAGAGGAAGAAAAGGTAGGACAGGAAATGGTGAACAGAAAGAAAGAAATAGCCACATTTGAGCTGGTGGCAATCAAATTATTTGGAGTAATCCTGAGGCTTAAAGTATGATCATCATTGCGAATGACTATTAAATGTCAGTAGAACTAGTATGAGGGGCAGCTAGGTAGAGTAGAGGATAGAGAACCAGCCCTGAAATCAAGAGAACCTGAGTTCTAATTTGACCTCAGACACTTAAGATTTTCTAGCTATGTAACCCTGGGCAAGTCACTTAACCCCAATTACCTCAGGAGAAAAAAAAAAAAAGAACTCGGATGTTGGTGAACTGGAAGGTCATTGCTCTAAGTAATAATAGCATTAGTATTAAAATCATGAAGGAGAATAATGTGAGACCAAACTCCTTGAAAAATAAGGGGGAGTGAACTGACTACTATCCAAGAATTACTAGCAGTGAGAATCATGAAAGAACAATATAAATAAATAAATAGAACTTCAAAGTTGGGGAGGATATTTAATGATATTAAATTGAAGGTGAAGAGGCTGGGAAGTCACAGTGAGTGAGCAAGATTTTGTTGACTCCTCCTCCAATCCTGAAAGTGTGAAAGCAGTGGTTAAGGTTGAAGTGTAATCAGGATTATGGTATCTTTAAATAGGTTTATGTTCACTTCCTATGCAAAAATTGAAAACAGAAGGGAAGTGTAATATACTTGGCTTACTTGTGTACTCAGCCCCTCATGTTCTCTCCCAATTTTAAAATAGAGCCATAATAGACGTTTGAAAATTGCTCTAAGATACTGTACTGAAAGGCACTAAGAGTATGATTATAGAGCAACAGAGAAGAAATTGCTTAAGATAGGACTATTTCTCCCTTGGTGTTAAACATTTGCAGTTAGAAAAGGCTTTTGTACGTCTTCCTAATCAATTATGCCTTCAGAGCTGGGAACCAACCCTTAGAAAGTGACCTGTTCCTCAGTCACCATGGGTGGAGAGAGATTGTTTTTGCATATAATTGCCATTTGCAAAATCAATACAATAATGTAAAAACAAAATACAATTTAAAGTTGCAGGCAATTTATAATGAAGGGCCAATCTGCATTGTTTTTTTTTTTTTTTTTGGTACTATATTAGTACTGACCATGAATGAATCTGATGCAGTGCTTAGTTTCTTTGCTTTGAAGTTATATCAAGGTAATTCCAAAGAGAAGTTTATGTAGATAAATTTATCTCAGTGGCTAAACATTTTATCCAGGTATCTTAAAATAGCCACTCATTAAGGGAATATTTATGAATTCTTTATTATATACAAAGGCATATAGTATGCACTATGTTAGATGTTAGGGGAATACATAGGTGACTAAAACATGATATCAGCCCTCAGGGAGTTTGTAGTCTAGCTAGAAAAATAAAATAAACATACACAAAAAAAAAAGTTCAATAAAAATCTATTATGTAAGGGTTACAGGAATTTCAATTTCATGGTGGCTGGAATGCCCTGTAAAAATCACAAGCTTGCTCCCTTAAGCCCTCTAGCATTACCTCCTTGAAGTTCATGGAAGATAATTCAAGGCAATTTGCATGGCCTGACTTGAAATATATAAAGTATAACAGGAGTTGAAAGACCAAATGAAGTATATGCATTTAACTTTAGCCTCAAAAATCTCAACATGAGTATGGACTGTGGGTAAGAACAGTTCATGTTCTCTGAAAAAGAAAGAAACCAATGAAATGTATTAACTGTGAATGTGCTCAGAGTGAAGACTGAGGACCTTTCTTTCCCAAGGAGAAAGAAGGAAGCAAGTGATCCTTTAGTGTGGTTGCTTAGTATTATGGCATAATCAACAGCAAGCTGATGTAAATAAAATAACTTGTGGTGTATCTTATGTGAGTAATTTGTTTTTCAGTGATTCAGGTAATTTTCTAAGATTTATTGCCAAAAAAAAAAATAATAACAAACAAACCTGTTGATCTGCCTTGACAACATTTGTTCCTCACCAGGCACTTCTTAACCAATAAACTTTTCAATTAAATGATTTGCCATTGTTATTTCTTGTCTTTTCCTGGTTTGTTGTTTGAGAATGTACTGGATGGAGTGTGAGATATATTTACCCATTGTAATTATCTTTCAACTACATAGACTAATGAGTTGCAGAGTTAAGGGTTACTTACACTACATTTATAAGAATACAAGAAATGTCACAGGGCTGTATATGATAAATACCATATAAGTACTATAGTAAAAGGATCTTTAAAAGTTCAAAAAATGTTAGCTTTCTATGGGCTGAGAAGTCATGAAAAGAATATTAAATTTAATTTCAGCCTTTAATGATGGATATGCCATTTCAGATAGTTACAAGCAAAGATTTAGAGGCAAACATGAAGTCAAGCAATGTCAACTAAGGAAAAGGCACAGGATTTTGAATCAGAGAATATAGGATCCCATCATAACTTTGCTACATGGTTGCCTATTCCTTCTTGTCCTGGGCAAGTTACTTCCTATCTCTGGTCGATTTTCCCAATCTGTAAAGTGATGTTAAATTATATGATCTTTACATCCAAAGAAAATATTATGTGCACATTGAATAAAGCAGAAAATAGAGGTTCATGGCTTTACTGGGCTATAAACTAATGAGTTGATAAGATATGGCAGTCACACACAAAAAAGCATTAACATGATCTTGGGTTGCATTGCAGTATCCAGAAGAAGCTGTTAATCCTACTGGATTTCATCCTTTTGAAAGTCCTAACATATTCTGTCCTGCTCAGCCCACATCTGGAGTGTTGTGTTTAGTTCAGAGCACATTTTTCATAACATATTTACAAACTGGAAAGTGTCCAGAGGAGGACAACTAAGATGATGAATACTGATATTGTGCCAAAGAAGGTCAATTAAGGAAACCAAGAAGTTCCTTTAGGAACTTGTAAGTGAGAAGAGTGAGTGAAATGGGAAGATCACCATTTTAAAAGTACTTAAAAGCCCATACATAAAAATAGAGTTCATTTTAATTCAGTCATAGATACATTAAATATCTACTATATGAATAGCACTCTCCTAGGTATTAGAGGTACAATACAAAGTGGAAAACAATCCCTAACCTCGAAGAACTTACATTGTTCTAGGCTGGTAAAACACTACACAGATAATAAGCAAATGCAAGGCAATTTGAAAAGAAGATTTGAAAATATTTCATGTCAGAGATGGCATCTAATTTGAATCTTAAAGAAAATTAAAAGTTCTAATAAAAGGTGGAAATGAGAGGAAAGATGTATTCCAAGCACTGGGACACCCTGATCAAAAACAAAAAGATGAGAGATTAATTCCTTACTTTGGGTAACAGAGAGTAAACCAATTTGGATAGAAAATAGAATATATGTAGGAAACATGAAAAAAATCCAGAAAGATGTGCTAGACTCAGATTATAAAGGGCTTTACATTGAATAGTTTGTAATTGTATTTTATTGATAGGCAAAAAGAAATCCCTGAAGCTTCTTAAGTATTCCTGTCTTTTATGAAAGTTTATTATTAACAATGCATTTAGGACATAATTAGAGTCATTTAATTTGACTCCAGAAATTTGAATGTTAAGGGGCAGGTTAATTCTCTGAGAGCCTCCACAGCTGTGGATCATAGCATCTGAAGGAGTTCCAAGGTAGCCTTTGCTGACACAGGTGTTGCAGACTGGGAATGAGATAAATTGGAGGCAGAGGGAAGAGGAGAGAGGTCAGATAATGCAACAGCCTCTTAGTCAGAGAGGTCAGAGAACAGCAACTGCCCCTCAGTTTCCTTGCATCATGCTCTCACAAGAAGAGATCTATTCTGGGTTGGATCTCCAGCAGCTGCTGTCAAATGGCTCCCATGTATTCCAACATTTGAACTACAAGCAAAATGTGGAAATTGGACAGTGGCAGATTTAGATCTGACTTTAAGGGGAAACAAAAGTTTCCTAAAAATTAGAATAATTCATAAATGGAATGAGATTTCTAGAGAAAGTCAGTTCCTCTGTTCTTGATTTTTTAAATTAACTTTCACTAGGCACAATATCAGTATTCATCATCTTATTTATCCTTCTCTGGACTCTTTTCAGCTTATCAGTATCTTTTGAAAAATGTTGTGCTCAGAACTAAATGCAATACTCCAGATGTGGCCTGAGCATGTCAGCATATGTTAGGACTGTCACTAGGACAAGATCTAGTGGGATTATAGGTCTCTAAATGAATGCTAGATGAATTGCTTAGTTGGGTTGTAGATAGAATTTTTGTTCAGGTACAGATTGATCTACATGGCATCTGAACCTTCCTTTGAGGCTAAGTACTATGTTCAATTCTTGGAACCATATTTTGGAAGGGATCTTGTAATGAATAATCATATCTTTAAACTGTATATCTTACACTCCAAAGAAGCTAGAGATTAAGAGGTGTCCCATACCAAAATATTCATAGTATCATTCTTTCTGATATGACAAAAACTACTGGAAACAAAGTCAGTACCTATTGATTAAAGAATAACTGAATAAATTATGATTTATAATCATAATGGAATAATATTGCACTGTAAATAGTGATAAATATGAGAAATTCAGATAAAAACAGGATGAAGTGTGTAGAATAATATTCACAATGATGACAATTATGTAAATGAATACAATGCTAAAAAAAACAAAAAAAAAAACTACAGTTGATTGAAATAACCAATCGATCCAGTAGAAGAGACAAAAAAAAAAAATGCATTTCCTTCCTTGAGTTATAATGTTGCATATGTATACATAGATACAGTTGTTTACTTTTGTTTAACTTAGCTGTTGTGCTGTGGGTGTGACTCCAGGAAAAATTCATTGAGTGGAGCAGCAAGTGACATATTCAGAAATGATTGAGATGTATGAAAAAAAACAATAAAATGTTAATTATGAAATATTACCTTTTAAAATCTATATTATTTCACCCTCTACAAGAATTGTTAAAAAAGACAATTCTATTGCCTGGGGATGTTTTTGGCAGTGGTCAATCGCATACTTGACAAGCTGAAATCCATTGAATGTACAGGCAACAATAAAAATAAAAAGGGTATTTAATGAGGAGTGGCAGGCATATGAACTGTGAGAGAAATTTCATAAAATTCCACTACAAATAAGTTCAATAAAGGAGAAGGCAATTCTTAACATTAGCCACAAAGATACAAAGCACATAATCATTCCTACAAAGAGTATCAGAAAAGAAAGCCTTCTCAAAGGTATGCTAAGGAAAGAAGCTATGAAAATCAAAACTTTAATATATGTCATGTAATTAAAAGAATGGTCTTCTAGATTGACATAGTGATATTAGTCAATAACAGAGAGAATGCTAAATATCAAACATAATCTGATAGTTTTTATACTTTCTAAAGGGTAATTTAGATAATACTCTCGCTTAGTACTTAAATGTAAAATGTTAACGATCAGCAGAGAATTATTTATCATAAGAACATGAGTTCACAGACCCTACTCTAATAAAAATAAAACAGATCATTAACATATAATATCAATGACATTTAAATATGAGTCCCTAACAGCACAAAATCTCTGTGTAATCATTTTCACTATCTTGTTACATTCTGAGAACAAACAACTTTTAGTTTATGGCAGCAAAGAAAGATAAGCCATATATTTCCCTCTCTTGAAATGAGTAATACCTTTTTTTTTCTCTTCTTTAAAGAAAATTTTTTCTTATTCTTTCTTCTTAAGTTTTTAAAAATTAGGTTCAATCCCAATGGGTTGATTGTGCTGATTGTGCACCATTAGCTAGCTTTCCATATTAATGCCAAGTATTTTCCCCAAAAAATATAATCAATTTTTTTCTTTAGAATGTAGTTTGGTATTTCAACATACCTAGTGACTATCAAGGATTTTCTTGATAATAACATTAATATTATAAAGGGATGAAGCTTCTGCTTAATCTCCAAGTCTTTAAGTTTCTTCATTGGTTCTTCTTGAAATATGCTTTCTTGCATGTTGTTCTCCACTCTCAACTTTTCTTACCTTTGTGTAGAAGTAACCAAGAATCAGAGTATCAATTTACCCTAGATAGCTCTATTAAGTTCTTTATATAATTTCTCTAATTCTTCATCTTCATCAACTGACATTGGTTGATAAATTTTAATTATTTTCATGGTGGTCATCTTGCAAATACTTATTGTTATTAGCTCTGCAAAATGTGATGATCAATATGCCGAGGAAAAATGTTTCTTGCATTGCAAAAAAATGCAAAATGCATTCTATCCACTCCTTTATTTGCTTTTCCCAAGACATCTTTCCATTTAACTGCAACTTTCTTATTTATTTTCATTTGCAGCTAAAATTATCAATATTTATATGACTCAAGTCTCTATCATTATGCCCATTTGTTGGTCATTGAATAAAATTCTTACATTTAGAATTCTAATAATCAAATTAAAATTTATTGATGTTCTAACAAGTGAGATTCTTTTTCCTTCTGGCCCCTTTCGCAGCACTGGTGGCACAGTGCCACCTTCACTGCAGAAGTATAAGAAGGCCTGAATAAGACTTAGGGCCATAGTTTATCATTCTTTGCTTTGAGACTTCTCTTGATGAATGTTGAGTGGATCTTCTAAAGTTAATTTTGTTCATGTGAAGAAATGAATAACAGTTACACAGGATGGAAAGGCATGGAAGAGTTGTCATCTATAGTGTCAGAATGAATTCCCAAAGTGATGAGATTACAAATTCATCTGAGATAGGAGTAACTCCATTTTAGAATTTATCTCCTTTTCAGTGAAGAATAAATAAAGATAAGTATAGCCAAGTTGGCAGACTCAAGGCAGGGACTGTCCAAGCTATCTCCCAAACTGCTCCAAATTCCTTTAAATAATGACTCCAAACTAAATTTAGAACTTCAGAATCATACTAAAATATGGAATGGAATTGTTGGAATCTTTACAAACTGCTAACTCATTAGAGTTGATAGATTATTGATCTGCTCTTACAAGAAGATGTTTTGGGCCAGAACCTGAAACACAGTACTAAGTAGAACTAATTGATATAATGCTTGTGTTTGCACCATTACTCATTGGAATTCACACATTTGGGAAATTTCAGGGTTTAGTATGAGATATCTGAATTCACACTTCCCTTGAAGCTCTTAGGGCCAGAGAGCACTATGGGAGAAAACCCATAATCCCATTCTCTCAGAAGTCATATATAAGCCAGTGAAGAGTGATTCATTCCAATATTTTCCTCTTGACTGTCTGGTAGCGGAAGAAGAGTTTTCAGAGGAAGAAGCTATGAGTCGAGAGTTGAGCGGAAGATTGAGAAGGCTCTCTCAGAGGCACAATTAGATTTACTTCATCTCACATCACTGTGGTGGCTGGGCTCCTGCACTTCTCCCACTGAGACCAAGCTGGTCTAAAAGACTCACCAGAAAGCTAGCCTAGCCCCAAGTGAAGGAGACAAGAGATTCATTCCATCTTTGTGCTGGCTGGAGGCTGAAGAAAGCAGAGGCAGAGGCTGAAGGACAAAACCTTTGGATTTGGAGACATTCAGAGGGAGCTCTTGGAACCAAGCAGAGAGATAGGCCCAAGGAAAGAGACAAGACTTGGAAGGAGAAATAAATGTTTGTATTTTTACCAGCTGGCTGCATTTGGGGTAATTATTGATCTGAACTGATACTAAGGCTGCCTCCAGGAAAATCTCCTCGAGAAACCTTCTCCCCCAAAGAAAATCATCTTATCTTATATATTTTAAAGAAGTAAAAGATTACCACATGGAACAACTTTCTAGAAAAGACAACTTAGAAGGCCAGCAGGAAAGGTCTGTAACACCAGGATGAAAGTCCAGTGCTCAGTCTCTGAGCATACCTCTCCACTGCAGCCCCAGCCCAGGTGGCAAAAAAGTAGGAACGGGTCTCTGAATCAGTTGCTATACTGGTGGTTTCCAGATTTCTCAGCACAGAAACAACAAAGATGACTTAAAATGTCAACAGAGAAGATTTGTCTCAATTAGGATCAAACAGTCTTGGGAAACCACCAAACTATGAGTGAGTGAGTGGGGCAGCTTCTGGAGGCCTCAACCCACAGGAGTTCTCTTTTCTAGCACTGAGGAGAAACTTTGTTAGCACACTAGAACTTACAGCCAGGAGTGGACCCTCCTCACAATTCCAGGGTTAAAAGGAGGGCTTATAATCATATCTCTATAAGGATCTTTGAAAATAACTGCACAAAACCCCTGAAGCTTGGGACATTATGACTTCCAGTCTAGAAACAGAGGTGTATTTTAACTAAGAGTTAAAAGCCAAGTAATAGACTAGGAAAATGGGCAAAAACAGAAAAAGATTCTGACCATAGAAGGTTACTATGGTGACAAGGAAAATCAAAACACACACCTGGGGGAAAATAAAGTCAAAGCTCTTACGCCTAGAAAAATAAGAATTGGTCACAGCCCAAAGAAGATCTCAAAAGGGATTTTAAAAATTAAGTAAGAGACAAAGAAAAATTAGGAAGCAAAATGAGAGTAATGCAAAAGGAAATATAAAAAACTAATGAGGAAAAGAATGTCTTAAAAAGCAAAATTGGCCAAATGGGAAAGGAGATACAAAAGCTAAGAAAAATAATTCTTTGAAAAACAGAAGTGAGCAAATCGAAGTTAATAACCATGAGAAATCAAGATACAATAAAACAAAACCAAAAGAATGAAAAAATAGAAAACAACATGAAATATCTCTTTGGAAAACAACTAACCTGGAAAGTAGATCCAGGAGAGGCAAGGAAAAACTTTTAAGGTGGAGGGGAAGAGAAAAGAACAGGGATAGAATTTTAATCTCATCAGAATAGGCTCATATAGGAAAAAAGCTACTAAATTATGCATACAATTTGACACAAATTGGATCTATACCCTAAGCAAGATCAAAGGAAGATGAAAAGAAACCATATGTATGAAAATATATATACAGTTCTTTTTGTGGTAGTAATGAACTGGAAACATTCTCATTAGGGAATGGCTGAACAAGTTATGGTATATGAGTAATGTGATAGAGTAATATTATGCTATAGGACTAATGAAAAGAGGGGCAGCTAGAAGACACAATAGATAGTGCACCAGCACTGGAGTCTGGAAGATCTGAGTTCAAAATATGACCTCAGACATTTTACACTTCCTAGCTCTATGACTCTGAGCAAAACACATTACATGGACTGTCTTGAGATGTTTTCAGAAAACTTAGGAAGATTTGCAAAGTGAAGTAGAACCAGGAGAACTATTTATACAAGGAATACAATGATATCAATATTGGAAAGATAATCAACTTTTCATTTCCATGTTATCCACTACCAGAGAAGAGAGAACTGATAGACTCAGAGTACAGATTGAAGCATATTTTCTCTTTTTCTTCTTTCTCCTTTTTTCCCTTCCTTTTTTCCCTTTCTTCTTGTTTGACCTAAATATTGTAAAAATGGTTTTGAATGACTACAGATAACTGCAATGAGTTTTGTTTTTCTTGCTATTTCACTGGATAGAAGAGGGAAAGGGGAGAATTAGGATATGAAAATAAAATAAAATTGGATTTCTTTAAAAATAGAAAAAGGCCAATTTTTAGAAATGTGTTTGAAAGGGGAAAGATTTTTCTGATTCATTAGGGAGTAAAGAATACTGTTTTCCTGAATTTATGTCTTTTTACTATAATGTGTTTGAATTCAAGTAACATTTTCTTAATAAAATTTAGAATAGTTTTCAAAATGTTGTTTTGGTATCTTATTCATTCTTAACCCATCCCCTCTTTGTGTCCCTTTCTAGCATCATCATCATCATCATCATGATCCCCTCCCCTCCCAAATATACAGATACACACACACACACACACACACACACACACACACACACACACACACACACCCCTTCTTCAGCTTTTATTCCAATGCTGTTCTAAATCCTGAGTTTTGGTACTACCTTTTCTCCTCCACTCTATGTCTTCTGAGACTCCCTAAGTTGATTGATATTTAGCCTCAAACTCTTACTTCCCAGCACTCCACTCATATCATATGCCCATCTTATATATTTGTCACCACTGTATTTACCAGATGTGACCCCGAGCAAAATCTCATTGAATCTCATTTTCATCATCTGAGAGGGGTGTATTTCTAAGGTAATTTGCCAATTCTGAATTTATAATCACCCGATTCTTCCCTTTTGATACAACCATGTACCATACTGAGACCAGGTACTTTCTCCCACAAAACAATACAATGGAATCTGAGAAAGAAATTCGATTATAGCCACAAGCCATTGGATCAACAATCTCCCAGTTCCTTCCCATCTCCCTATCCCCTAAAAAAAGTTTTGTAATTTAAAATATGCCAAGATAATATTTTAAAAGGCTTGCCAGTTTACCAAGAACATCCAATACCATATTGAAATGCAGTGATTATGTATAATTACTGAACCAAAAGAACAACATCTTCATTTTAATAACAAGGCTGATGAAAGGACAAGGACTGGAAAATGCTTCTTACAGATAAAATTTTCTTGTTAACAGAATACACTGTAATGTAACTGAGTCATGCTAGCATGGGCTGTCAGCCAGAAGTGAAAGAGCCACATGGTGGCAAGCTGGATGTTATCATTTTATTTGTTGAAATGGGATTTTTACCTACAGTGTTTATCAAGCAAGGGAACTGACACTTTTCCCTAATTTTTTTACCCTTTTCATTCTGGAAACGTCTCATCCCTTTCATCATTAAACTGGTAGCAAACAGACTGCCAAAATTATAGTTTATAATATATATGTCATTAAAATTGTGTTTATAGATTTTTTTTCTTCCCCCACCCACGAGGATTTAAAATAATACCAGAGAACAAAGTTAAAATTGATTTACATTATCCTCAACTCATAATAATCACTGGATCTTTATTGTTCTTTCTCCAGGTCTCTGGATGCATTTCTGCTTGAAGGAGATAATGAAAGGAAGATAAAAGAATAGACCAAAGGAATACAAATTTGCCATGCAGATCATTATTTATGAGAATAATAGGATTTTCACATATACCAACTCTATTCAGTCACTCACTCACAAGTATTTCACAGTCAAAATCAATTTGGCTCATATCACTAATCCATCATTTTTAGCCTACAATTTAAGTTTAGAAAAAGTCTTGAAACTAAAGAGGTACTATGATAGAGCTCTTCTGGAATGTCACTATCCAGGGGAAGGAAAACAAAACAACAACAACAACAACAAGAACAAACAGTAACTGATTTGTTAAAACAATTATTTGCAAATCTTTTATTTCTTACAAAAATTCAACAATTTACATTAAATTGGCATCATCATTTAAGGGATGTGAGAATTAGGATGACACTGTTTAATTAGATACATTGAACCAATGTGCTTTTGTGATTATTTGCATCTACCTAAAATTAATTAAAAGGTATCAGTTTCTGAAATTTTTTATTTCATTTTGCTTCAAGGATTATTTTGGTTTAAATTTATTTTCCAAATAAAAAGAAAATTATGCTTAACATAAAAACTAGACATATTAAATATGACCATAGACCATCATTAGAAGCTAAATTTCATTTTGTAGTAGACAGTTTTATTTCCCACTTTCCAAGAATAAAAGAGAATTGATACAGGGTATGATTTTTTTTCTGAAGCAATTGGGTTTAGCTTGCCTATGGTCACACAGCTAGAAAATGTTAAGTATCTGAGGTCATATTTGAACTCAGGTCCTCCTAACTTCAGGGCTATTGCTCTATCAACTGAACCAACCAACTTCCCCCAGGGTATGATTTTAAAAGAAATCCTCTCTATAATCTTTTCTTAAACTAGCTCGGAACAAAAAATTTAATTAGGTAAAATTTTCCTTCAAAGTTCCTGTAGGACCATAGCTTGAGGTCAGGAAGAGGGGACACATGGTTAGCTTCTCAAAGGAACAAGACTTCATACCACTTCACTTTGACACAAAGAAGATAAAACCCAAGTCAAAAATGGAAAGTTTTTACCTCTTACCTCTTCTCTTTGTTTTCTGCGAGCTCCTTCTGAGAAGGAAGGTGACCAAAGTGCTCTTTCCTTGTGTTCCTGGATAGCAGAACACCATCCTCTTATGTATTCATATGAAAATACACTAAAAAAGCATTAAGGGAAATGCAGATAATGAAGATGGGAGAGTAATGAAAAATCCAAAGATGAAAAAAAAAGTACAAGTTATGGAAGTTCTTATGTTTTAATCATGATCCTCATTTTCTAAGACATTGACTGTTCTTCTTAGCTTCCTCTTTCTTCATTTCCCATCTGTCCTTGGCCTTAATAATAATTTAGAATTATTTCTCTCACTGTAATGTCTGATTACACCCCTAATGCTGCATTTCAATTGTCTGAAATTTGCTTCTTCTGCCATCAATCGAAGTGTTTTTGATTGCTGGTCTTAGGCAGGTCTTGTCCTTAAATAGCAATCCAACTCACACATTCTCATCATACCCCACTCTGACCTACTGACCATGGTTTACACAAATGTTTCCCTTTTTCTACTCCATAGTAATCCACCAAATTCTCAATTACAACAACAATAACAAACTATATCTTATCTGAGCTATCTCCCATATCTCTAACCTAGAGGTTTCCATGCAAATTCTATAAAACAAGTATTCTTTTTTATATATTAAAGCCTTTTATATATGCATGGATAATTTTTCAGTATTGACCCATGTGTTTCAATCTTGTGTTCCAAAATTTCCATCCCCTTCCTTCCATCCCCTCCCCTAGCTGGCAATTAATCCAATATATGTTAAACATGTTAAAAATATGTTTAATCCAATATATACACACATATTTATACAATTATCTTGCTGCACAAGAAAAATCAGATCAAAAAGAAAAAAAATGAGAAAGAAAACAAAATGCAAGCAAACCAGCAAAAAGAGTGAGAATGCTATGTTGTGATCCACATTCAGTTCCACGGTTCTCTCTCTGGATGTAGATAGCTCTCTTCATCACAAGATCATTGGAACTGGCCTGAATCATCTCATTGTTGAAAAAAGTCACATCCATCAGAAGTGATCATTGTATAATTTTGTTATTGCTGTGTATCTCCTGGATATACTTCACTTAACATTAGTTCATGTAAGTTTTTCCATGCGTCTCTGAAATCATCCTGCTGTTTGTAAAACAAGTATTCTTATTCTTATAAGATAGTCTTGATAATCAAGTTGTCTATTATATTTATCCTGTATGGAGTATGTGTCACATGTCCAGGACACATTTTTTTATCCCATGGCTGTTCCCTTAGCCTCTAAGAAATATTAGGTTTAAATGGATACTATCAGCCTTAGCTAAATGAGCTAAAAAGGGGAATACCTTAGAACCAAGAGACTTATCTTTTATTTTAGCTAGGGATTCAATTACTTCTTTATCTTAGGACAAGTAGCCACTGGTCCCACTTTGAAAACTAGACAGCTAAGTGGAATACTAGATAAAATTCATGAAATATTTGAGATTAAAATTGGTTTCAGATACCTATTAGCTAGTTGTTTGATCCTTAGAAAGTCATTGAATCCCATCTATCAATGTCTTCATCAATAAAATGGGAATTATGATAGCATTCACTTCACCACATTGTTGTAAAGAATCAAATGAGATAATATGTGTAAAGATCTTTGTAAACTTTAAATAAATGTTTTGTTTCAATAAATAAACTTTATATAAATGTTAGTAATTATCCTTATCTTAATTACTAATATATAAATGATGTTTTCATTTGCTTGTTTATTACCAGACCTGGGATTTCCCTTCAAAAATTCAAATTGACACCTGTCATGCATGTCCTAGGTGCCTAGGGCACTGAGAAGTTAAGAGACTTGCCCATTGTCTAACAATGAGCATGTAACAGAAAGGGATTAGAATCTTTATTCTTCTGACCCTTAGGCTTTCTATTCTTTGTGTTTCATACTTCTACTACTAAATTCAAATCAAAAGGAGCCAATGTTCTAAGTATCTGAGATTGTCAGCTTGAAAGTTGCAAAGAGAAAAGAAAAATTATCTCATAATGACTTCTTCCTGTTTTCTTCAACTAGAACACTTGTAGAACATGTTACAATTTCACATTTAAGTGATTAGATTAGATAAATTATGTCTAACACAATGTAATATATTAGATAATTTCAATCTAATTTGTCCCATGCTAGATAAATTTGAAGGAAGTTGTTTCATGAAATATCATCTTAGAAAATTACTTTGAGAATGTGTTTGACATTTGGGACCTTGAGATAAATGGAGGTAATTATTGTTTAAGGGAGATTTGACTTAAGACTCCATTCCATAAGGCTGTAGCCAATAGATTGCTAGGTTTAGAGTCAGGAAGAACTAGGTGAAATCACACTATTTGTGTGACCCTGGACAACTCACCTAATGACTAACTGCCACAGGAAATTTCTAAGAAAATAATAATAATAAGCTCTCATATATATAATGGGCTATATGGCAGAGTAAATAGATGTTTTACAATTATTAGGTCATTTGATCCTTACAACAACTCTTGGAAGTAGGTGATATGATTATCCCCATGTCAAAATTGAGGAAACTGAAGCAGATAGAAGTTAAGTGTCTTGCTTAAGGTTCCTTAGCTAATCTAAGGTCAGATTTAAATTAAAATCTTCCTGATTTCAGGACTAGTGTTCTATTCCTAGTACATCCAGCTGTCTCAGCCACTAAATCACAGTGGTTTAGTAAACTGGGGCTATCTATGATAATGGAGTCACAGATCCTTCCTGTATTCACACACACACACACACACACACACACACACACACACACACACACACACTCCATTTAAATAACTATCCATTTGAATTATTACAATGTCCTCAGTATTCATTTCAATAAAACTAGAACAAGGTTTCACTCACAAAGTTTGATTGAGCTTTAGTTCACTGAGAGTACAGAAGTCTCTGAATATCCATTCTTCAGGCAGTAATGTGTTCTAGTATGCACACAGAATAATGAATTTACATATAAAGGTGACATTATTGACCCATCTTCACTACAACTTAGTTTATGAATTATTTTCCCCAAAGTGGTAGTGAAACATTTCCATTGATTCTTCTATACTTTTATTTTTTTGTCCTGTGAATCAAAGGTACACATTTGTAAAATAATTACTCAGTGCCTAAGGAAATAGCTATAAAATCATACAATCTCAGATAGTAAAAGTCCTTACAGTCATTGGCTAGATGGCACATTGGGCAAAGCACTCGGCTTAGCATCAAGAATATTTGAATTCAAATGTGACCTCAGACTCTATTTGTATGACACTAAACAAGTAATTTAATCTTTGCCTTTCTTCAACTATCAAATGAGGACAATAATAACTTTTATCCCCAGTGTTGTTATGAAGAAATAATATGAAGAAATATTTCTAAAATGCTTAACCAATGCCTGTAACATAATAAATGCTTGTTTCCTTGTTTCTTTTTCTTTTTAATAGGATCATAGGAACATATACAAGAACTGAGAGGGGTCTTCAAAATCATCTAGACCAGAGATTATAAAAATAACATCTATAAACTTGCTTTCATATATATATATAGACAGGCAGACAGATAAATTACTCAAGTCAACAAACATTTATTACCTCCTATGTATCAGGCAATGTGCTAAGCACTGGAGATATAAGTACAAAGAAAAGGAAAGACAGTCCCTGCCTTTCAAAGAGTTTACATTTTAATAATAGAAAACAATGCTCAAAACAGAGGTCAAAAGTGCAGAAGGGAAAATAATTGCATGGGGAGAATTAGTGAGTAGTCCAAAGAGTCAAAAGCAGAACTGAAAGAGAAATTAATGTTGGCTGGCCTGGATCCTTCCTCAGGATATATAATTCATTTCCTCTCTTATCTTAGATATTTTATTTTATTCACCTAAAAATATTATTCTGAGATGCACTCTATAGACTTCACCAGATTGCCAAGGGTTAAGAGCCCTTTATCTCGTCCAATTCTATTACAGGACAAGATAAAACTAAGGGATAAATATTAAGTGACTTGACCAAGATTTGTTGTCTTTGTTGTTTAAGTCATCCAACTCTTCATGATCCCATTTAGGATTTTGTTGGCAAAAATACTGGAGCAATCTGTCATTTCCTTTTCCAGCTCATTTTACGGATGAAGAAACTAAGGAAAATAGAGTAAGTGGCTTGCCCAGCTAACATCTTATATTTGAGGTGTCTCCATTTCCTCTACTATCACTCCTTTTTTTAACTCCCAAGAATTTGCTTCTAATTTCATCATTCAACCAAAATTGCTCTCTCCAAAGTTACCCATAGTCTCCTAATTGGCACATTCAATGACTTTTCCCTCAGTCCTCATTTTTCTTGACATCTCTGTAGCCTTTGTCACTAACGACCACCTACTTCTCCTTGATAATCTCTTCACTCTAGATTTGCAGGACATAACTCTCTACTGGATTTTCTTTCTCCTGATCATTCCTTCTCAATCCTCTTTGTTGGGTCTCATCCATAAATAGTGAGTTTTCCACAGGGTTCTGTTCTGCACCTTCTTCTCTCCTTCTGTTCTACTTCATTTGGTGATCTTATTAGTGATCATGGATTATCTTATCTATGTTGATGATTCTCAAATCTATCTATTCAATCATAATCTCTCTATTGACCTATGGTCTTCCACATATCTTGAACATGCTCTTTTCTTTCCCCTGATAGTGCCACTAACATTATTTAAAATCTGGACTAATACAACACCCTGCTGGTAGATCTGTTTGTCACAAATCTCTTTCAACTCTCCTCCATCCTTCATTCATCTGCCAAAGTGATTTTGCTAAAGTGAAGATCCAACCATATCACTTCCTAACTCAATAATTCATAGTCTTTTAAAGTACCTGTTTAATAAATATTTATTATTAGAAATGTATTCACAATGGATTACTGGAGAAATAATAGTGTGGCTGACAGAAATTGAGAAGAATAAGATTTAAGGAAAGATCATAGCTTTATAACATAATGGCTATGTAATAAGAAGGGACCTTCAAAAACAGCTTATCTGAACCCCTCCTCTCAGAGGTTAGAATTAAAAATCTCTTCTTGTATTCAGGCTTATGTCAGAGTTGTCAAATTTGAAAGCTATTTCTTCTTCAAAGATATTGTACCACAAAGACACCTGTCATTCTTGATATAGAATTTACTTAGAAGCACATTCCTTCTTAAAGAAAGGAGTTTTAGTGATGCTTCCCCAATCTTCATCAGTACTCTGAGAAGGGTAGTTGTACTTGAGAGAGATAGTACAAGGGCTTGCAGTTTTCTAGAATGTTTTTCATATAAAACTATTGTAGGAGAAAGAAAAGGGGGAAGTATTATTAAAAGTCCATTACCAATTATCTAGGAAATTCTCCAATATCTTGTTAATCATTTAAAATGTTATCAGTTAAAGGCCTCATTTCCAAAATATATAATTGACTCAAATTTATAAGAAATCAAGCCATTTTCCAATTGATAAATGGTCAAAGGCTATGAATAATTTTCAGATGATGAAATTGAAACTATTTCTAGTCATATGAAAAAGTGCTCCAAATCACTATTGATCAGAAAAATGCAAATTAAGACAACTCTGAGATATCACTACACATCTCTCAGATTGGCTAAAATGATAGAAAAAGATAATGATGAATGTTGGAGGGGATGTGGGAAAACTAGGACACTGATACATTTTTGGTGAAACTGTGAATGAATCTAACCATTCTGGAGAACATTTTGGAGTTATGATTGAAAAGTTATCAAATTATGCATACTCTTTGGCCTGGCAGTTCACTACTGGGCTTAAAAAGATCTCAAAGGAGGGAAAGAGACCCACATATGCAAAAATGTTTGTGGCAGTCCTTTTTGTAGTGGCTAGAAACTGGAAAGTTAATGGATGCTCATCAATTGGAGAATGGCTAAATAAATTATGGTATATGAATGTTATATAATATTATTGTTCTGTAAGAAATGACCAACAGGATGATTTCCAGGGGCCTGGAAAGACTTACATGAATTGATGTTAAGTGAAATGATCAGAACCAGGAGATCATTGTACCCGGCAACCAAGAAAACTATACAAAGATCAGAATTGATCTTTGTATAGTTTTCTTGGTTGCCAGGGACAATGATCAGAATTGATCTTCGTATAGTTTTCTTGGTTGCCAGGGACAATGACCAATTCTGATAGACGTGGCTCTCTTCAACAATGAGATGATTCAAATCAGTTCCAATTATTCAGTAATGAAGAGAGCCATCTACACCCAGAAAGAGGAACTGAGTGTGGACCACAACATAGCATTTTCACTCTTTCTGTTATTCCTTGCTTGTATTTTTGTTTTTCTTCTCAGGTTTTTTCCTTTCTTTCTAGATATGATTTTTTTTGTGCATCAATATAAATGTATAAATATGTATACATATATTGCATTTAACTCATGTTTTAACATATTAAGTATGTATTGGATTACCTACCATCTGGTAGAGGGAGTGGGGGAAAGGAGGGGAAAATTTGGAACAGAAGATTTTGCAAGAGTCAATGTTGAAAAAATTACCCATGCATGTTTTGTAAATAAAAGCTATGTTTGAAAAAAAAGTAATATAACCTACTAAAAAATAATTGATGTTTCTATATATTATCAACAAAGCTGAACCGCAAGAAAAATAAATAAATAAAATAAAATTGTATTATATTGTATTATAATAAAATAAAAATGTGGAAAAAAAAGTTCTTTTCTCAAAGGAACCCCAAACGATCAAGCTGTGTGTCAGTCAAGGTCTTCGGTGAATGTACATCTTCCTTTGGAAATAGAAAAACTGGGTTTATCTTTCTGTTTATTTATTCCTGGTAGTATAATTTTTACTTACATTTTGAAATGAGAAAACTCTTATCCATATTCTAGATTGGTGATTTAAAAAGAAAGAAAAAACAGAAGTGACTCGTTAATGTTAAGTAGAACTGAGTTATAATTTAGACCAATATATCCTGTGCCCTTTATGTGAGACATTCTCATTTAAGTTGTGACGTGGTTTTCTATACTTAGAATTTGGATGTCATGTTAAAATGCCTAGAGTTAAAAAGAAAAGAAAAGAAAAGAAAATTCTTGCAATTAAGAAACTTTTAAAAAGTCTGGAAGCCTTTTGTGCTCTTATGGGCTCTTACTTAATTAAGTTTAGTTCAGGAAATATTCCTTATTGAAATGTATAACCAAAGGAAGCAAGGTGGCTCTATGGATAGAAAACTGGAGTTGGAATCAGAATGATTTAACTTCAAATCCTTCTTCCCTCTTATTAGCTGTGTGACTCAGGATAAGTCATTCAACAATTCTGGGCCTCAGTTTCTTTATCTGTAAAATAAGAAAAGTTGAACTCAATAATTTAGAAAATTTCTTTCACTCCTCACTCTTTGATCCTATTATTCACTTTCTAGAAGAATGACATTGCAAGTGTTTTAAAGGAATTCTGATTGCAAATCAAGCTGATTAACCTATTCATTGCTTAATTTTATATATTTATTGAAAGAAATGTTTTGCTAAAGGAAAATGTAATAACTAGAAATGATGAAGGCATTTTTATAATACTATGAGTTCTATTCTAGGCCATTACTTACTTTAGTCATTTATCCAGTAAATACTCTAGAAACGCATTTTAGGCAAAGAAAGGAGAAATATATATTATAAATATACTATATCCACATTATGCTCAAAAATGTTCAATGGTTCTCTATTGCTTATGAGATAAAGTTTTTTTTAGACCATCCACAGTCTAACTCCAAATAAATGTTCCAGCTACCTTTCTACCATTCCAGCCCAATTGATTTCCATGTCCCTGAAAGGTCATAGAAATTCAAACTTCTGTATCTTTTTTCAGAAAATATACTCTATTTCCTTCTTCTCCATTTCCTTAGTTCAGGGCTCAGTTTCAATCCTACTTCTTCTATTGAGTTTTCCTCAATCATTTCAGTCTAAAATCCCACTCTTGTCTTTTATTGATTGTACCACAGATTTTACAAATATATTGTCTGTCCTACTGATTTTATATTGATAGATAAATATAGATATAAATATATAGGTAGAGTGTGTAGATGTATATACATACATATATATTACATGCTTTCATACTATTATTTACCCTCCTTGTATCTGTATCATAATACTAATTAGATGGTAAGCAGGAACCATAATTTTTTTGTTTAATTTCTGAAACAGACTTACAGAATTGACTTACAGGATTTTCAAGAAGTATGTGCAAGAAGAGATCTACTTCTTGAAATGAGATGAGAAGATAGGAGAATGTATGGAGGAAAAAAAACCTAACAAACAAATGAACAAATGGTTGTTTTAAACTATATGAAACATATAGAAGACTTGTTCATCATCAAAGTCCCAATAGAACTACATGTTCTGAGGGGTAATTTTCAGAGAGACATTGAAATAATGATAGTGACACAGTAGAGAAAAAAGACACGGACCTTTAGATCAGAGGGAAGAGGATGGGACAGGACAGATCGATAAATAATAATCTGGATTTATCCCACATTTGAGGCCATTAAGTACTGTGAATAATGTAGATCCAGGGGTGAACAGTAGATTCAATTTACCTTGGTATAATATGAAGAATTGCATTGGTCCCCATGGCAAAGGAGAAATAGATTTCCTAATAGTCCAAGAGCTTAGGTTTTAAACTGTTTTGTTTTGTTTTGTTTTTCTTAGTTAGAAAAATACAACCTGTCCCATAGCTAATGTTAGGCTGAATGTTTATTGAAGAGCAAAGAGCAGAGTCTTTTAAAAGATAGCAAAATGACCCAGATAGTGATATTTGCAGCTTTACTTTGAGTTGAGAAGTGACTCAGAAACTTTTTATGAGACCTGAGATAGAGACTAATAGTTCTATGATCCCCTGAGAAGAAACTTGTGGAGTAAAAATATTCTGGATTTGGAATTGGAAGAGATCTGGTTTAATCCTACCTTCAGTTGTATGATCAGGGATAGATCATGTAATCTCTATTTTGTTCAATTACTTTATCTAGGAAACGAGGTTGCTCCTAGTGTAATTGTGAAACTTAGATAAAATAATGTAGGTAAAGTGTTTTACAAATCTTATTAATACTATTTGAATGTTGTTATTTCCCTAGATGAGATCAAGAAAAAAAAAGACTTTATAAGAGATTCTTCCCACTAAAATTTGTACTTAAATCAATCATCTCTAGATTGGGGACACAAGTTTCACATGAACTACATTTCTTACATGTCTACCACTCCGACAGATACCAACTGCTACTGTGTGGCAGAAGATGTGGAGTAGATACTTAAATATGTTTAATGATGTATCAGTTGAGTCTCTGATTTTTTCTGCAACTTTATGTGAGCATCTTTTTTAGAATTTGGGAGATAGTTTAAATACGTATTCATTACTTATTCATTAGAAAGATATATACATATTATTCATGGAAAATATGCTGCTCTTTTATTGGAGCATACAGGTTCAAAACCTGACTTGAAGTCTTCCTAGGTCAATGTAACTTGAGAAATGTCATTCATTGCCTCTGTCAATTCGTTAGGTATTAATTATCAAGCACCTACTATGTGCCAAATGTTATTAAGCCCTGGTGTTAGAGAAAACCAAATGTAGTCCCTGTCCTCAAGGAGCTCACAATCAAATGACAGGAAACAAAATGCAAAAAACAACATACGAACAAGATATGTACATGGTAAAATTGAGATAATCTCAGAGGGAAGGTACTGAGATGACTGGGTAAGACTTCTTGCAAAAACTTTCTCTGTGGTTCAGTTTCCTCATCTATAAAATGCAGGTGAAGGTGTTTTGGGGGAATATTTTATATAAGCCATCACACGATATCTAGATGGAACAAAAGTTAGTGCACTGGGCTTTGAATCAGGAAGACTTTTCTTCATAAATTCAAATCTGACCTCAAACACATATGACTTGTGTGATGCTGAGCAAGTCACTTAATCCCATTTATCTTAGTTTCTCCTCTACAAAGTGAGTCAGAGAAGGAAATGGCAAACCACTTCAGTATCTTTTCTAAGAAAGCCCTAAATGGAATCACAAAGAATCTGACATGATTGAAATAGTACAACAATAACATGAGGCAATAGGGTATAGTATTAAATCTGCTGGATTGAGAATGAGAGAATGTGAGTTCAAATACTGCTTCTTATACTTACTACAAGCATGACTGTGAGCAAGTCACTACCCAAAACTCAATTTCCTCATTTGTAAAATGAGGGAATTATATAAATTTCTTCTAAAATCCCTTCAAACTCTAGCTGTATGATCTATGGCCTTCAGTCTACCATTTATTACCTGTGTATTTTTGTGAAAACTCTCTGGGCCTCAGTTTCCCCATCTGGAAAATGAAGGGATCTCTAATGTCTCTTCCAACTCTAAACCAGTACTATAAAAAATACATGCTGATATGCTAAATGAATAAATTTTACTGGTGAAATGCAGCTCACAGGGCTTTTGTGGGGTTTAGCTAATTAGGATTCTGGCTACTCAATTCTGTCACTAAAACAAATAATAGAAAAACAAGCATCTGAGTTCTGTGAAACTGTTTTCCTCCAATTTGACATACTATTATCCATGTATCTAGTGAGCTCCTGATAATGTTTCTCTCAAGCATCTGTTTCTATGGTAATTCAAATTTTACGCAAAACTAGTTCTACCATAGTTTATGAGGATTCTTATATTTGTGAATATCACATTCAGTTGTTCAACATTTAATTGATTTATTTAGCTAAGTTACAGTACTGATTAGAACTGGAAAGTATTTGAGAAGTCATCTACCTCAACCCCACTCCCATTCCCCATTTTACAGATAAGGAAACTGAAGCTCAAAGAGCTAGAATCACACATATACTTTTATATGAAATGAAAGAGAAAAGGGGATGTGATTATTTCCTTGACCAATACCATACATATACCATCATTGCCCCATATAATTAGGCAATTAGGACTTAAATTTCAGCTGGTTTGTCATATGCACTGTATCCAGTGATGTGATATTGTACTTGAGTTGCTTCCTCATAGCTTTCATATAGATAGGATCAAATATTCTTTCTAAGCAGCATAAATTACATTATGTAATGAAAAAAACCACATTAAAACTTGATATTAGAAAATGTGTGGTTTTATCTCAACTCTGAGATAAACTGTTATTGTGTTATTGTGGGCAAGCCAATTAATTTCTCTAAATCAGAGTTTTTTATCTATTAAAAATGAGGATGATAATTTCTTTGTGCTACCTATTTCATCCTTCACTAAACTACTACACATGTATTGAATTTGGAGACATCAGATCTGGGTTTAATCTTTGTTCTGTCTTTTTACACCTTAATCCCCAACACATACTCTTCCATCCAATAAAATTGGCCTCCTAGTAGTTCCACAAAAACAGATAGATACTCCATCTCATAGTTCTGGACATTTTCTCCAGTTGTATCTCTATTTCAATCCTTCGCTCTTCCAGCATTCTGTCAATTGTATCACTTAAGTGCCCAACATGTGCTTTAGAAATATCAATTGACAGGTGTGTGGAAGACAAATTGAAAAAGAGAAAGACCTGGAAACCAAGAGACCAGTGATAGTACTGTGGAAAACATCCAAGAGAGAGGTGTTGAGGATCTGAGCAAAGTCAGTGGTAATGTGAATGGATATGTGACATAAGTAGACTCAGTAAGAGTTAGCAAGCAATTGATAAACTGAGTATCAGAGTAAAGGAGAAATGCTCTCCTTTCTCCACTCTGATTACTGACTTCCCTGGCTTCCTTTCAATTTCAACTAAAATTCTACTTTCTTAGCCTTCCCTAGCCTCTCTTAATTCCAATGCTTTCCCGCTTTTATTTTCTATTTATCTTACATATAGCTTGTTTTAAATATATATGTTTTCATGCTTTTTCTTTAATTAGAGTGAAAGCTCTTTAAGGGTAGTCACTGTCTTGATTATTTTTGTATCCACAGCACTTAACACAGTGCCTGACACATTTAAGTGATTAATAAATGTTGATTGATTGATTATTGCTGTGTGATATTGAGTAAGCCATCTGTCTTGTTCTCAGTTTCCTCCTCTATAAATTAACGGTCTCTAAAGTTACTTCTACTTCTTCACTTAGAGTCTTATGATCTTACTCTGATACTCAGTTTATCAATTGCTTGCTAACTCTTACTGAGTCTACTTATGTCACATATCCATTCACATTACCACTGACTTTGCTCAGATCCTCAACACCTCTCTCTTGGATGTTTTCCACAGTACTATCATTGGTCTCTTGGTTTCCAGGTCTTTCTCTTTTTCAATTTGTCTTCCACACACCTGTCAATTGATATTTCTAAAGCACATGTTGGGCACTTAAGTGATACAATTGACAGAATGCTGGAAGAGCGAAGGATTGAAATAGACTCTGAGGATGTAAACTAGAGTGACTAAAAGGATGTTGTTACTTTTAAAAGATATAGAAAAAGTTTGAAACAAGAATTGGTTTAGGAGAAAAATAATGAATTCCATTTTGGACAAGTTGAGTTTGAGATAATAATGTGATACCTTCTAGTCCAACTAGAAGATAAAGTAAGAGTGGAGCATAGGAGAAATTGGGTTTAGATATAAAGAAATTGGGTTTTGTCATCCTCTGCATAGGGATGAAATTTTGGACTTGTGAAAGGTGATCTGCAAGAGAGAGGATATAGATAGAGAAGATAAGAGGACCCAGGACTGAACCTTGCAAAGAAACCATGGTTAGGGCGGCATGACATAGATAACAATCCAGGAAGGAAACAAAAATTTCAGAAAAATAATCAATCAACAAGCATCTTTCCAGTAGTTACTACATGCTAAGTCCTATTTTTGTTGTTATTTATCCTTTATTCATGAAGAGAACCATGACATCAGGGAGATGATATCATGACATGGAAGTGAACTGGATTTGAGTCGGGGAGAAGGGAAGCTATGCAAAATCTTCAGTCTCCCTTTCTCCTTCAGAGCCGTCTAGGTCTAGTAGCAAGATATACATCATGAAAATTTGAAATGGCCCTTGATGCAATGGGAACAAGTACTGTGGTAAGCACAATGGAAGACAGAAGGAAAAGTAAGAGAAGAAATTTCAAAAAAACTTAGGGAGAAAAGAGTACCTAGAAGGAGAGGAAGTCAATAGAAACAAATGATGCCAAAAAGTCAAGAAGTTTGAGGATAGGAAAAAGAGCTCATATTTAATAATTTTTAAATGGCTAGTAACCTCAGAGAACGTGGTTTCAGTTATGTAGGAGAAGGTTTAAGCAAAAAAAAATTGCAACTAGTTGAAAAGGGAGTGGGAAAAGATACAGTAACAATGTGCACAGATAGAATTTACTAGGAGTTTAGTTGTGAAAGTGAGAAGAGATATAAAATGTCTAAGATGAGATCTTCTGAGAATGAGAAAAGAGGTAGAATACATTTGAAAAGAAAAGAGGTTTGGAATTATCTTTGTCAGCAAAGCCACACAGAGCAGTTGACAGAATATTATTATTTCTCATCCCCGTGAATGGAGGAAAAGAACAAATGCCAATAGGGAAAAATTTGGTATAAAGAATCAAAGGATTGTCCTGCAAAATGGAGGAACGAGTTTAGAATGTATTTAATAAATGCATAGTAGACCCAATTAGTAGTTACACAGCTTCCTTTTGTGGTATTTGACAGCAATTGATTAAAAATAGAAAAGGCAGATGATGATATGGGTAGTCCAAGGTTAAAGTACAACATGACAGGAATGGCAACAAGACAAGAGAACAAAGGATTTAAAACAAGAAGATAGTGTGAAGTTGAATTCATTAACCTTAGGATCAACATTGCAAAGGGAAGAGAAGCCAAAACAGAGATGTGAGACTGGTGAACTTATCAGGTAATTGAAATAAATTCATAACCAGTTGCTAATATGGAGGATTTAGGGATTTACCCTCCTGAGAATTTTCTCATTTAAAGCTAAGTCATTGTGAATAGATTGCTGATAGATAAATTTGGGCTAACATTCTCCTCAATTTGGGGTGAGACCTCCTCCAACTAGGCCATAAATGGCTCGAATGGAGGTAGATTCCTTTCTTTAGGTGAGGGTGATCTGTTTAGAGATAAGTCACAGCTAGAGTGATATAATCAAAATTAAGTCCCCTAGCCCTTCATTAAATAAGCCCCATTTCTCATCATAATACTCATTCTCCCATTGTTAACCAATCAAAATTGATTTCCACCTAATCTGCCAAGGATATTTAAACTCTCAATGTCCCCCAAGTTCATCTTTGGTTTCTGAGAATGCCACTGATCTCTATTATTAATTATTTATTAGCTATAAATAATAAACATGCTTGTTAATTACTAGAAATTATGTCTCTCAAACTTTCCATTCTTGACAGGATAATAAGTAATCATAGTAAGTATGAGAAACAGCTTTAGAAAGAATGAGGCACAGAGGGAGATGAAAGAAAGAAAGGTGAAATCTCAACCTTGTGAATCATTGCTGAAGCAGAGTCAAGATATAAATCAAAGGAAGTGAGAAGATGATGAACTGGCCGGCTAATGTGCTTGAGAATGCATTGACATCCATAATGAAATTTCTAAATTCAGAGGCAGGGAATGGGAAAGAGAAGAAGCAATTCTAAAACAGATATCTTTAGAATATCTAGACATTTGTTGTCATGCAAATAAAACATTCAGATCAATGATGGAAACTTTTATTCCTTACCCAAATATTCTATTCTGGAATTGTTTAAATAGAGAAAGGTTTTGCCCTTTATAATGGCTTAATTTATATCACACTTTACAGTTGGAGATAGTAATACCTATCTATTATTGTGAAATCATATTTTTAAAGTATATAAAGCACTATGTAAATGCTAGTTCTGTTATGACAATTCCGAAGTGATTTCACATCATTTTATTAATGAGTTTTCACAATAACCGCATAGGGTAGGCAGTGCAGGTATTTTCACCTCCATTTTAAAATGAGGAAACTGAGGTTCAAAAACATTTTTTTAAATTGCCTATAGACAGAAATACAGTTAAAGAGACTTCAAGAACTCAAATCCATACCCCATAATTCTTTCTATTAAGATATTAATAAGAAGAAACCATAGCAAGCGGGTAGAATTGAATTGTGATGACACAATCTTAATATCAAAATGAAGACTATTTAATTGCCCAAGTGCTGAATATTTTGCAGTCATTACAAGTATTTATGTTATTTTATAAAGAGGAAAAACAATATGCTTTTCTCTACATTCCCAATTTTTCTCCTGCTTTCTCCATTTGAATTTCCTTGATACTGGTTTTATTTGCTTACTCCTCAATCTCTTTCTCTCCTCACTTCCCAAAAACCCTCCTCTATGCTCTCCACCTCTTTAATGTTGTATTTCTTCTCTTTATTTCCTTTCTATTTCTATTTCTGTATTTTGTTTTTCTGTTAGTAAGAATGCAAAATCTTGTGAGGACAAGCAGTTCCTTCAAAATCTAATTGAAAAACTGCAAGTGGCTGATTTCCTGGCAGGCTGCTTAGAAAAACCTTCCTGTTTCACCTGTGCATTTCCCAAATTAAAAAAAAAAATACCTTAATGAAGAGACCTAGGAAAAACATCAAGTTGTCAGTAATCTAAATGTGAGATCTGTTTCAATCTTACTTCAGATGCCTGGTCGGAGGTGAGGGGGAGAAAGGAGAGGACTCCAATAATGGTTGTTTATTTCTGTTTTGTCATGTCATTTATCTAGATCACAGTATGTAGTGTGAATTATTCATTCATTCACTTATTAAATAAGTATTTGTTGAGCATCTGTTAATGTGAAGAAAAGTTGTAATAGAAGGGGTTTTAACTATTTGAAATCATTCTTATATTGTGACTGTGCCTTAGTGATAAGATAGTAAAGTCTGCCCAAGAGCTAAATGTTACAATGAGTCCAAAAGCACAGAAGGAATAAGATAAAAGCAAATCATGTAAAGCTAAAAGTATAGGCTAGGATGAGCCACTGGTGAGAATAACCAAGGTTCTAGAAATAAATGAACATTTTACATTAGGGGCATCTAAAGGAATTGAAAATTGATTAGTTGTCCATCAATTGAGGAATGGCTGAATAATTTATGGAATATTATTGTTCTATAAGAAATGATGAAGCAGGCTGATTTCAGAAAGACTTATAATGGACAGAACCAGCAGAATATTGTACACAGTAACAGCAATATTATGTGATGATCAACTATGACAGATATAACTCTACTCAGCAATATATTGATCTAAGACAATTCCAACAGAGTTAGGATGGAAAATGCTATCTGCATCCAGAGAAAAAAGTAAGGAGACTGAATGCAGATCAAAGCATAGTATTTTCACCCTTTTTTTTGTTGTTTGCTTTTTCTTTCTTATGGTTTTCCCCTTTTGTTCTGAGTTTTCTTTCACTATATGACTAATATGCAGATATGTTTAAAATGATTGTACATATATACCTATGTTGCTTGCTGTCTTGGGTAGAGGGAAGAGAAGGGAAGGAGGAAGAAAAGAAAATTTGGAACTCAAAATTTTTAAAAAATGAATGTTGAATGATATCTCTACATATAATTGGAGAAACAAAATACTATTAATTAAAAAAAAAGCTCATGTGCTGACCCACCAAAATGAGGTTAAATCTGAAAAAAAAAGTAGAGACATTTATATATCAAATATCAAACATGCTCTGGGTCAGTTATAGTTTTAAGTTCAGGGTAAGTCTCAGAAATTGGTGTAATAGGTTCAGAATCCAGAGAACAGACAATTTGATCATAGAATGTAGCACTATACCATCATCAGGACCAATGGGAAATGTAATTTTCTAGTTAGAATGAATGACTGAAGGATCCTGAGAAGGAGCCATACAGGATAGGGACAAAGACAGAAAAAGAATAATGGGTATATACTAATAGTGGAAACTGATTTCTAGTGAAAGGGGCTGCTACCACCCTGAATTGGCTATAATCATCAGAAATTGAAACCTTGTGTAGACTGCTGATATACTTATGGCATGATCTGCTTGAAAAGAACTTTTTATTTATCTGAATGTACCTACTTCCACATACTGCTGGGATCTCTTGGAATTGTTCTTCTCCATTATCCCTCTCTTCAATCACTACCTGATGAAGCAATGTCACTCTTGAAGTTTGCTATTCTTTGTTTTTCTTACAGAAAATACCTTGTTTATTTGATATCTACCCTGTTTTGAGTTTTGCCTTTAAATAAGAATGGGATGACTACAATTACTTTCTGTGCTAATGTTTTTTCTACAGAAGTGGGTAAGAAGGTAGATTCAAGAGAGAACAGACAGGTATCAACCTGTCAGACAAATTTCCCTGGATTTTAAAAGTTTCAGTCCATATTAAGCTCTTTCAAAATTCAAAAGGATAAAGAGGGAGCACTTCAGAGGGATCATGTTATATAAATATATATATATATATACAAATAATATATGTATAAATTCTTATTTTATTCCAAAAATTAAAAAAATAAAATAAATTTAAAAATTGTTTTAAAAGAATCCACTTGGGTAATATGCAACAAGGATCAGAAGTCAAGCAAAAAATCTAGACCACAGGTGTGGGGTCACCTAGAGTAAGTCATGTCTTGCTGACCAACTCTTTTCCTGAATGATACCTGATGTTCTTTCTGTTTAGAACAGGAGCAAATCTAAAAATGTGAGTAAATCAGGAAATAGAGCTAAGATAGGATCATTTGATTGGATTACAGAAGACTGAAAGAATGGAGAGAAGGGCATCCAGATAATATTAATTAACCCTATTGTAGTCACTTTTGAGAATTAATTTTTGTTTTAAACAAAAAGTGGCAACTAGATGAACAAGTTATAGATAAAAAAGTTTATTTGTGGTCATTAAATTAGAGCAAAGGAAGATTCCTTTAGATAGCCTAATCAAATATTCTTTTCTAAGAAAGAGTTCTATAATAAGAACCTAGGAAATCAAGGAGGGTGCACTAAAATCAGGAAATCTCTTTCCCTGGACCAGTCATAGAAATACTAACAAATGTTTAATCTATGTATTCTCCCATTTTTGTCCTTTATGAATATAACATGGGGGAAAACCCTTAATATAGCAGAATTCCATTTTCTATTTTCTAACTAACACCAAGTCACTTTTCCTACCCACTTGTCTAGCTTTTTTATATCTCCACTCGCTTTGAAGTCAGGATCACATCAAAAAAAAAAAAAAAAGTGCTCTGAGTAGTCTACATTCAGGCAAATTCTTAGAGTTTGCTGCTCATAGGCAGCTCTGTAACCAGCTGTCTCAGTATCTAAGTCCTTTTGGACAATCAAAACAAAACAGTCAGCAATGCAAGAATTGTAACTAAGTAGAAAAAACTGGCTATAGGTATGGACTAACTACAACAAAGGTGAGCATAGGAAAACTGGCGCTACAGAGACATTCATCCATGTATTCTATCACTACAACACTACTCATTCTAGGACAAGTTACTATCTTTAAATTTACAAATAATTTCATAGCACTTTTTTCAGCCAGATTACTCTTTCTTATGCATAAATCTTTTCATTTCTTCATCCAAAAAGAAATATCTCTTACAAAACCAGGACAACTCTCTTGCAACAGAGAGTCTTAGAGACTGTCTAAAATCACTCAGTTAGGATGAATCAGTGGAAAGACCTAAAACTAAATTGTATTGATGGTAAGGTCAGTCATCTATTCACTGTCATGTTCCTATTCATAGTAATAGTGCATATTTTCTATTGGCTGTTCCATTATCAGACTATACTCTATTAAGACAGGAACCAGATTATATGTCTCCTGATAACTAGCAGAGTGCTCTTCAATACCATAAGTGAAGTGCTAGTATGACAATCAAATCATATGCATTCTCATCTCAAATGTGGCACTGAATTGACTTTGACCTTAAACAAGTTGCCCAAATTTTCTTTGTATCATGGAGAGGAGTGTAGAATGGACAGTTTCTTCCAACCATCAGGATTTAAGCCATATTTTTAAAAATGTCTTAAAAGACATTTCTGAATGTCTTAAGTATTTGCCAGATAAACTGGTGCCGAACATGTGATTAACAAAACCAAGAGAGACTGAGATCAAAGAGGCGAAGATTTTAACAGCCACTATATCCTCAAAATGAATCATCTGGAGGAGGAAAAGATGTAGGTTAGAAGGTTTTTTGTTGTTACTACTGCTGATGTGTGATTTTGTTGGTATGGAAAACTCTAAATGACAAAGTTTCTTCTACCAAGTGTCCTAACCCATATATAGTCTCATTTACCCAGGTCAGAGACAGTATGTTTCAGAGGTAGAATTTGAACTCAACTCTTTCTGTCTTCCTGATTCCGAGTCTGGCTTTCATCTTATTACTATATCATTATCATTTTGCACAGTGAGCTGACTTAAAAGCAAATATAGAGTGGAAAATTGAAATAACTGCTAAGTAAATCATTCGATAATTAGGGAGGAAAAAGAGACATTAAAAAGTAGGTGTCCTTGATAAAGTTGTTGAAAGATATGTCAAGCAAGAAAATCTTGATCATAAATGAAGGAGGTTTGCAAACTAGATGAAAAAAGAATATAAAAAAATTTATATTCACATACATATTACTAAAGTACAATGACAATTCTTTGGATCAAAACAACGTTTTACACTAAATAATGAGCATGTGATGTTCAAACCCTACAGCAACATTCATCAATCTGAGACATATATAAATATATGTATGTGTGTGTACATGTGTGTATATATGCATGTGTGTATGTATGTGTATATGTACATATGTATATAAAATTATAAATTAACATTTGTGAATAGATATGTATATATGTGAGTATATATGTACACTTCAAAAGAATTATATACTAAGAACTTCTAGCAACATTCATTTATGTTATATTACTAGATGTGTGTATACATGTATACATATGTAAATATTAATATAAACATACAAGTATGTGTATGTGTAGGTATATTTCAAAACAAGTGTATCTCAAGAACTTAGAACACCATTGAATAACAACAACAAAAATAAAGGTACCAGGAGTATAAAAACTGCCCATTGATTTTCTAAACAATATTCTAAAGGCATTTTGTATGTATGTATGCATATATACATATATATATATGCATGCATATATTGAATATAAAAACACATTGTATATATAATATGTTTGCATATATAATTCATTAGAAGTCCGTATGAAATTTGATTGAGCAACATTGTGGAAAGTTGCTAATGGACTGAAGCTAGAATTAGGAAGACCTAATTTTTCATCCTGCCTGTAGTGCATGCAGTCAGTGTTTCATGGAATGATCAAGTCCCTTAACCAATTCTCATCCAAACACTGTAGGTGATAATACTTGTAGTACTTATCACCTAGAGTTGTTCTGAGGCTCAAAGGAATAAGTATAAACACTATATACATGTCAGCTGAGCAGCTAGGTGGTACAGTGGATAGAGTGCCGGGCTGGTAGTCAGGAAGATATCTTCCTGAATTAAATTCTGGCCTCAGACACTTATTAGCTGAAAAAGGAAAAGTTAAACTACTTTACCACCTTTGTCAAGAAACCCTCAATGCGTTCATGAAGTGAGTGAGACATAAGTGAAAAGAACTGGACACCAAAAAGATGTTAGCTGTTATTTCCTAAAAAATAATAATAATAATAATAATTCTCATAGTTAATTGATGTGCTCAACTGATTTCATTCAACTTCAGCAATGTACTCATAAGTTTCATGAATTAATTTATCAACAAGCATTTGTTAAGTATTAAGTCTTGTTTTTCAATCCTTTCAATGGCTTCTAATTCTTTGGTCCTATTTGGGTCTTGGTTCTATTACTTGTGCAATAAGAAAATAACTATTTCTTTGTTGTATTAATGACATTTGTATTGGGGAGATCAGGATATTTTCCCTTCCTATTTTCTCATTCTTTATCAGAGCAAATCAGTCCCTGAAGAATAGGGCTGATAATGAGATTGATTTTAACATTCTCCTCAATCTTATTTAGAGCCCACTCAACTGGGAGAGGTGAAATCTAGGTTCCTTGTGCTTGAATCAGGCAGATCTGGGTGGAGATACATCCTTTTTCTCTATATTGTCATCATGAGCAGGACAGTTTGAATGAACAGAGCCATGTCCTTCAGTCCCTCATTAAAAAAGTTCAAACCTTCAATATAATAGTCATTCTTAATTGTTAACCAGAGTTAATTGCCATCTAATCTTCCTAGGACATATAAGTAATTAAGAGACATCCTCCAAATCTGGTTCCATAAACTCATGGTTTATAGAGACATTGTGCCAACCTCATTACTGTACACTTGTGAAACCTGGAAAGTCTACCAACACCATGCCAGGAAATTGAATTGTCTTAAGAAAAGAGATCACCTGGCAAGATAAGGTACGAGACACAGAGGTCCCTTCTTGAACTGAATTGTAAAGCATTCCAACTTCATTACAGAGAGCATAGCTCTGTGGGGCTGGTCACATTGTTTGAATGCCAAATGTACACTTGCCAAAAAGACTATTTTATGGAAAACTCACACAGGGCAACTCACAAGGTGGTCAGAAAAAACAATACAAGGACACTCTTAAGGTCTCTCTTAAATTTTTTATAATTGATTGTATGACATGGAAGACACTGACACAGGATTTCTCAGCCTGATATACCCTCATCAGAAAAGATGGGCAAAACAGAATTGAATTAGCTCAGAAGAAATATGAGATGTGCAAAGCTGGAGAAGCCATCCCAAATGTTCATGTGGACTATTTGTGTCTGACGTGGGGCAGAGCATTCTGAACTCATATTGGTTTGATCAACCATAGTCAAACACACTGTAATTAAATTCTAACATAGTGATATCATTTTGGTCCTCTTCAAGAATGAAGGACAACCACCAATTCACTAATCATAATTAATAAAAAAGCCCAGAAATTATGACTCAAACTTTTATATGTCATAATTATCTAGGTGCACTGACTATATCAAATAATGTTCCAGGCAATGGGGATACATGGACAAAATGAAGCATCTTCTGCCTTCAAAAAATTTATTTATGGCTCTAAATTATTTGCTAAATAATTAAAGATCAGAGATTTTTAAGACCTTTTTTAGAGAACCTCAAATTCACAAACTGAGATATAAACATTATCCAATTGTGTCTGGCTTCCTGCGAAATTTGCCAAACTGTATAAAGCTTTCCAATAAAGAAATTGTTAGCATAGTATGTTGTGAAATTGAAATTTCAATAAGACCTATGGGACCTAGGGCTTCCAAATCAATATGTTTCCATGAAAGCTCACTTGGGCTCAGTGAGCTCAAAATCAAAGAGAGCTCACAGTGAGAAAAGGATTGTTCTAAGGATCATAGAAACTATAGAAATCACTGAGTTGAAAACTTCCCCTATTTTATCACTGAAGAAAAAGATCAGAAGAGGTGACTGACTTGAGGTCATCTAGTTCACTAGAAGTCATATTCGACTTCAACTCTGGAACTGTTTGCTGTGGGGATTAAAATTATCTCACAATAAAAAAGACTGAAGCAGAACTGAGCCAATGGCACTTTATTAAGGGGTCCATGGTCCCCTCAGTTTTTCCTCATGATCTGAGATGCTACCTCCTCTTAGTGCTATACCTTTATAGAGTTTCATATATGCTAAATAAAAGACAGCAGTTTATTTGGTTAACATATAATAGATAGGCTAAAAGATGGATATCAGCAGGGTCACAAGTTGGGTGAAGCTATCACAGTCAGTGACCTAAGTGGTCATAAGATAGTTACCTACTCCTATTAGACAAGTGATCAGTGTGAAGGTACGAAAGTATTTTGGGTGACTTTCCATATAGTTGTCTGACCTCTGCCATATTGGACTTGATCACCATGACGAGGCAAAAAAGAGTGGAGGGCCTTTTGTTAAATTTCTATATAGTTAAGCAAGTAAATTTAGAATCTAGAGCTCATAGGTCTGGGGTCTTATAAATAGAACTTGGATTTGATTATGATTAATACTGATTGTAATAGAGTAGGGGTCCAAATGAATTATTTCTCTCATTGCATTACTTTCACATTTTAATTTTTACTTTGTGTAAATCAGCAATTCAGCAGCATTTGAAGGTTAATGACAGATTACCTATGCTGACTAAACTTAGAGCCATCCCAAGGATATGGCTAATGCCAGAGATGAAACAAAGGCAGGAGAGAACATTGTGGAACTGATTCTTTTTTTTTCTCTTAAAATTTTTTTTAATTATAGATTTTTATTTTCAAAATACATGCATAGATAATTTTCAACATTCACCTTTGCAAAATCTTGTTTCTTCCCTTCCCCCAAATCAGATAGCAAGTAATCCAATATGCTAAACATAAGCAATTCTTCTATACATATTTCCACAATTATCATGGTGCACAAGAAAAATTAGGTTAAAAGGGGAAAGTGAGATAGAAAACACAATGCAAGCAAACAACAATGAAAAAGGTGAAAATATTATGTTGTGATCCACCCTCAGTCCCCACAGTTCTCTCTCTGGATGCAGATGGCTCTTTTCATGAAACCTGGCATGAATTACCTTATTGGAAAGAGCCATGTCCATCAGAATTGATCTTTGTATAATATTGCTGTTGCCGTGTATAATGACCTGTTGGTTCTGCTCATTTCACTTAGCATCAGTTCATGTAAGTCTCTCCAGGCCTTTCTGAAATCATTCTGTTGGTTGTTTCTTACAGAACAATAATAGTTCATAACATTCATATACCATAACTTATTCAGCCGTTCTCCAACTGATGGGCATCCACTCAGTTTCTAGTTCCCTGCTACTACAAAAAGGGCTGCCACAAACATTTTTGCACATGTGGGTCCTTTTCCCTTTTTTATGATCTCTTTGGGCTACAAATCCAGTAGAGACACTGTTAAATCAAAGAGTGTACACTTTGGACATAGTTTGTGGAATTGATTCTAAATATGATCAAAGTACATTAATACAAAAATGCATATATACCCACAATTAGGTGTGGACAGCTAAGGCATTTTGGCTTCTATTCTCCTTTCCAAATTTTTAAAGGACCATTGTTTGGTGAGTCCTGCACATGAAAGTCTTCATACTCTAAGTATGATTTAAGAATTTTGCATTAATTTCCAGAATCCAATTAGTCTTCTTAAAAATTATGAAATATAGCATTTATATATTGCTTTAAGATTTGTAAAACACCTTACCAATATTGTGTCATTTTATCCCCAAAAACAACCCTGAGAAATTGGTGCTATTTTACAGATGAGGAAACTAAGGCAGGCAGAAATAAATAATTTGTCCAAATCCCACAGCTAATTAAGATCGAAGGCTGGATTTAATCATCTTCTTAATCCCAGGTCTAGCACTCTTATCCATTCTATTTCCTGAGCTAATTAGCTGAAGGGAGCCCTGTTATGATACTTCCTGTTATGATATATGGATTGATCCACATTGATCCATAACTATAACCAGGGGGAAATGATAAAGGCTTTGGCTTAAGGTAGGACAGGAAATTATGGATTCTGACAGTATCTATACTTCTTCAAAGAAGAAAGCAATAACTACAGTGGTAGCTGATTGTTTTGAGCATCCAGACCCTGCACAAAAGAATGAGAAGAGCAATAAGACTTTCTCCAATGCTCATCAATTGGAGAATAGCTGAATAAGTAATTGAATATGAATGCAGTGAAATATTATTGTTCTACAATGAATGATGAACAGACTGATTTCAGAAAAGAAATGACCTGTACCAAGAGAACATTGTACACAGTAACAACAAAATTATGTGTTGATCACTGTGATGGATTTGGCTTTTCTCAACAATGATTCAGTCAATTCTTGAGATAGAAAACACCAACTGCACTCTGACTTTTCTTGCACAACATGACAAATATGGGTGGGGGGAGAAATATTTCCAAGATCTTGGAAAAATAATTACCCTCATAAGGATCCCTCAAGTTCCTTCTATTATAATATTGGGAAAGGGGTGTATTTCCCCATATTTCCCCTTTCAGTACATTAAGCTCTCTTTCAATCACTTTTTCATTTGCTATTAAGACTACAACTCCACCTCTATACTGGCATAATTTTACATATCAACTGTGAAGAAACAGTTGATCTTAGTACCTAGCAAATAGCATTAACAAGAAGAATTATTCAAAGGTTTGTACTCCATAACACAGCCCTGATATCTCTTCCCCCAACAGACTCATACAATCACAAAATTTGATAAGTAAAAGGAACATCAGTAGTCATATATTTCAGTCTATAAATACAAGGAATCACCATTCTAGTAGACCTGACAAATGTGTTCAGCCTTTGTTTGGAGGCCCTCAAGGAGGGAGTGGCAAAGCCTATTTAATTTTTGCAAATCTTCATTGATAAGTTTTTCCCAATATCAAACCTAAATTGACCTCTTTACAAATACCACTGATTGATCCTGATTCTACTCAAAACAAACCTATTCAATCTCTCCTCCATGTGACAGCTTTTCACATTTGTAAGCTGCTCTCTTGCCTTTCATGAATTTTCTCTTCTCTTGGTTTAATACTCTCAGTTCCTTCAAATGATCCTCATGAGACATGGACTCAACTTAGTTGCTCTTCTACATACTCCTATTTATCAATGGTCTTCTTACATATACAGAACTGGATACAATACTCCAGATAAGGACTCTGTCAGAGACTGATGAGAGCAGTAAAACTATAATCTTCTTATACCTGGAAGCTATACTCCTTTTAAATGTATCCCAAAAGTGCATTAGCTTTTTAGCCACCACATTATGGTGCAGATTCCTTTTTAACTTGAATCCACACTTTTTGTGGATTACCATCTATGCTTCCCCTGTATTTTATCTTTACATATATATGTGTGTGTGTGTGTGTGTGTGTGTGTATATGTGTGTGTGTATGTATATATATATATATATATATATATATATATATATATGTTGGCTAACTTTTGTAAATCTGTGCATTTATCCAAATCATTGATAGAATGAATGTTTAAACAGCTGAGGTAAGCACAGGTTCCTGGGGTACTCTACAGCAAAGCTTCTTAAACTGTGGGTCATGAGTCCCATAACTAAATGTGGGGATTGTGAGATTCTGATTATCAATAAATGTTTATTTTGTATACCTACTTTATATACCCATATACCAGGGGTCTTACAAAAATTTCTTGGGCAAAAAGAAATGGTGAGTGAAAGAAGTTTAAGGATCCCTGCTCTACAGGTTTATTAATATTCAGTCATTGCTAACTTACTCTTTGAATCTCGTTTCCAACCAGATCTAAATACATTTTCAATGTATTATCATCTGGTCTACATCTTTCCTGCAGCTCCTCATCAAGAGTATGATATACTTTTATTGAAAACTTGGAATTATTAAGAATTCTAGGTAGGAACTTTTATTGTGTAAAAACTTTGTTATTTTTGTTCTCTCATTTCTAGTACAAATGTCATTTTTCTTGGCAGAGAACATAGAAGAAAAAACAACATGTTAGCAGCTCTGCCTTCTCCCTGTCATTGTTCCTTCACATCAAGCAAGTCAAATCTACAGCTTATTCCTTCTCTACTAGTTTAGTAATTCTTTCAAAAACGGAATAAAATTAGTCTGACATGACCTGCACTTAATGAAGCTGTTATGGTTCTTGGTAATCATAGCTTCCTTTGCCTTTTCTTGTTTTGCTCGCCAACCATCTCTTTAAAGATCTATTGTTAAATTTTCTAAAGAATAAAAATTAAGCTCACTGACCCTATAGACTATTTTCTTCCTTTTTCCCTTTAAATTGAAAATGTGCACTTCTCCAATTTAGTGAGCTCTCTCTTTTTTCCCTATGATCTTTCAAATATTGATAGTGGCTCAGCAGTATATTTGTGGTCATTTCAGTAACCAAAGATATAATACATTGGTATTAGATAACTTAAATTGATCAAAGACAATAGGTACTTTCTTACTATTTCTCATATCATGAGTAAAAATTATTAGTTATTTTTGTTCTTTCATTTTTTTGTTCAAATTTCATTTGTTTTTGAAGAGGAAATAGAAGAAAAATAATATTTGCTGCCTTCTCCCTGTCATTGATTCTTCACATCAAGCAAGTGTTTATCTCTTCTTCACTGCTCCCCTCCAATCATTTTTCTTATAGAAAATACACACTAGTTGCTCTTAATTTTCTTCACAAGACTTCCTTTATTCTATTTAACATCATAACATTTTTATATTACATGCTCATATTATTTATGTATTTATTAGGTTTACATAACATATTCTAATATTCATTCTATATTATCTGGACTTTCTTCTATCTTCTATAGATTACTTTTTAAAATCTGGAGAGGAAAATGAGACAGGTAATCTTACATAGCCCTCCCTCACTTAAATCCAATTTACTTGCAATTCACTTCCTTCCTTCCTGCCTTCCCTTCTTTCCCTTCTCCCTTCTTTGTTGCCTTCTTTCTCCCTCCTTCTCTTCCTTTCTCTATTTTTTCTCTTTCTTTATTCTTTTCTTCCCTGCTTCCTTCCTCCTTTCCTCCTGTCCCTCTCTCCTTTCTTCCTTCCCTCCTTTATTTCCTCCCTCCCTTTCTCCTCCTGTCCATATATAGTACCATACTCTGAACCCTCTCAAGATATCTTAAGTTTTATTGGCTGAAATTTCTTTCTTAAGGACCAGGCTGTTATATCCTGCTTTCTAGAGCCCCCAAAATTGGGATGACAAAACATACATGCTTTCTAGAGCCCCTAAGCCGGAGTGAAAAAAGCATACTGTCTTAGTAGAGGAGTGATGAGGTGAGACTCTTAAGGATGGTGGAAATATGGAGTCCATTGATTCCAAGGTCTTCCCCCTTTATATACCCTAATACACATGCAGTAAGTATATACTGCACATGTGGGATCACATGAACAACTTGTTATTGTATGTAGTTTGCCACCTGGTATCACTCTGCTTCAATCACTGCACAGGTTGTCACTGCCCTCTGGCTTCTCAAGAAGGCCGAGAACCCTTAGGGGAGATGGAGAGCCAAACCAGACATTGTTATCAGGTTTCCTTTGGGCTGAAGGGTCTTATACCTCACCCAGAGTTTCCCCACTGTCTGTGGCCTTCTACATCTCTCCCTTTCTTTTTGTTTTAATTGAAACAGGTATACATCAGTAGTTAAATCCATCACCATGGGAGGAATCACACAGGCAAGTTGTGATATCATACAAGCAAGTAATAATACAACAAACAATATGAATAAACAAGATACTATAAAAGATTTCCATAAGTCCCAGAAGGAAGGTGTAAAAAATAACTATCAATTCACAACCACATACACCTCTTTCAACAGCCAAGAGATAGTCCAAAGCCACTCTATTTTCCATCGTTTCATATGTCAGGGAATCCAATGATTCCTGCAGGTTTTGAAGTCCTCCAGCCTCATTGACTATTATTTTTGATGTTCATGAGTTAATTGTCATACACATAGGATTAGCTGCCAGGCTCTTTCAGTGGTGGGCACAATCAGCAATGGAACCACCTGATATTTCTTGGGTCTTCTCCTTCATTTCAAGGGCTTTCTCAGTCTCTCTCCAATGGACAAGGCAAATATGTCTTGCTGGCACCCATCAAGTTCCTTCTCCATCTGTAGAGAGACAAGTAAACCCTCTTCCCCAAGCAGTTAACCTATCTGGTCTCTTCCATTCACCACTTTCTGGATCTCTCCACATCACCTGGCAATTATCTAAAGATACTGGAGCAGCTCACACAGGACACTGCTCTTCCAATGGGTTATGAAACCTGTTTGCCAGAACCAGTGCATTTCCATCAAAAATCATAAAATTTATAGTATATCAAGTTAAATTTAGAAATTCTCTAGGGTTACCTATGGCTCCCCCTCTCTTTTGTTTTTGAAGGAGCATCTTAATGTCTCTGTTTCTCCTCTCTACTATTGCCTGTCCTTGAGAATTAAAAGGTATGCCAATGGTGTGTAAAATCTTATACTGTGCACAAAAGTGTGCAAAATGTTTAGAAGTATATGCAGGTCCATTATCTGTTTTTATTGCTTGTGGCGCATCCATAATTGCAAATGCTTGTATGAGGAATTCAGTGACTACTCGGGCTGTCTCTTTTGCTGCTGATATTGCAAAAGTAAATCAATCCTGAAAAAGTGTCCACTACAACATGGATTTTCCAGATTTCTTTTTTACGCAAATACAGGGAAATTCCAAGGACTTGGAGGAGGTTGTAAATGTCCTTGGTCAAATTGCTCCTGTACTATATCTAATAAGGCTTGAGTTTTTTCACTTGCTAAGGGCCACTGTTCTATTCACATTGGTGTATCAGTTTTCCATTGAATAGGAACAGGCAAAAGTGTTGGCAGACCTTCAACAGCAGTCCTGCCTAAAAAACCAAAGTATCATTTGTAATTCTAATTGTTGTAAAATGTCTCTTCCCCACAGATTGATGGAGATTTTTTTTTTTACTACAAAAGGAGTAAAAACTGTTTCATCTTCAAAAATCCATCTCAAAGGGGCAGCACCAACTTCAGCTGCTATTGATCCTCCTATGCCAGACATGTAGGTGTCTGCCTCAATCTTTGGCCAGTGACTAGGCCAGTTGGCACCTCTAATGACTGTATGATCTGCACCTGTATCTACCAATCCTTCTAAGGGTATGCCATTTATATAGATAGTGAGCATAGGTCGGTCTGCTGTCATAGCTGCTGTCCAGTATATTCCTGGATTTTGTTTCTTAGAGTCAGAATCTGGGTAACTATCACCAAATTGCTTATTAGGAATCTGTATCAGTAAACCTGATGCTACTACTTCTCCTGGATGAAAAGTCACACATTGTCTACCTGTGTTAGTGACTGGGGATAATACATTATGATCAAGTACGATTTATACCAGGAATGCAGGGCTAGTTCAATATTAGGAAAACTATCAGTATAATTGGCTATATTAATAAACAAATTAACAAAAACCATATGATCATCTCAATAGAAGCAGAAAAAGCATTTGATAAAATCCAAATCCATTCCTATTAAAAACACTTGAGAGAATAGGAATAAATGGATTTTTCCTCAAAATAATCAGTAGCATCTATTTAAAACCATCAGTAAGCATCATATGTAATGGGGACCAATTGCAACCATTCCCAATACTATCAGGAGTGAAACAATGTTGCCCACTATCACTGTTACTATTCAATATTGTATTAGAAATGCTAACTTTGGCAATAAGAGTTGAGAAAGAGATTAAAGGAATTAAAGTAGGCAATGAGGAAACCAAATTATCACTCTTTGCTGATTATATGATGGCATACTTAGAGACCCCCGGAGATTTTACTAAAAAGTTATTAGAAATAATCCATACCTTTAGCAAAGTCACAGGATACAAAATAAACCCACATAAGTCATCAGCGTTCTTATATATCACTAACAAAATCCAACAGTCAGAGTTACAAAGAGAAATTCCATTTAAAGTAACTACTGATAGTATAAAATATTTAGGAATCTATCTGCCAAAGGAAAATCAGAAACTTAATAAGCAAAACTACAAAACACTTTCCACACAAATTAAGTCTGATCTAGCCAACTGGAAAAATATTAAATGCTCTTGGATTGGGTGAGCAAACATAATAAAGATAACAATACTACCTAAATTAATCTATTTATTTAGCGCTATACCAATCAGACTCCAAAAGCTATTTTAATGAACTAGAAAAAAAAAATAACAACAAAATGTTAGTGACTGGGATATTATCTACACATTCTCCAATTTCCCACATCAGTGTATGAATGAACACTGTTTTAAGTACTCTCAGGAGGTGAAATGGTCAAGCCTACTGTGCCTGGAAGCAAAGGGTCCATAGTCCAGACAGGGACAGGTTTCACCTCTCCAGGTCATATCTCAGTAGTCCCAGTGGCATACAGCTCTATTCTCCCTAATTGCAATCCTCTTCCCCCACCAGTTTACTTAAAGACTCTCTGGATATAACAGCATCTGGGTATAACAGTTTTGCTCCCTGCTTTGCAAGATCCCATGTTTCTGGGACCCCATGTTTCTAGGGCTCCACATTTAGGTGCCAAATGTTGTGTCCTGCTTTCTAGAGCCCCCAAGTTGGAGTGCAAAAATGTACCATTGCTTTCTAAAGCCCCCATGCCATCTTAGTGGAGGAATGATGAGGCAAGACTGCTAATGATGATTAAAATATGGAGTCTGTTTATTCCAAGTTCTCACTCTTATATACCCTCATACCCTTATATAACTAAAGTAACACTGCACATGTGCCAAGTATATACTGCACATATACACCACAACAACTTGCTATTGTGTGTAAATGACTCTGTCACATAATATCCCTCTGCTTCAATCACAACACAGGTTGTCACTGCCCCCTGACTTCTCAGAAAGGCTGAGAGCCCTTAGGAGAGATGGGGAGCCGAGCCAGACCTTGTCAGCAGGTTCCCTCTGGGCTATAGGGTCTTATACCTCACCCACAATTCCCCCACTATCTGTGGCCCTCTACACCAGGCCTTAAACCAAAACTAATATGATTCTATTTGGCCACCAATAAGTCTGAGATCAAGTTTCATTTGCTCTTTGTTTAATCTGATTGACTCAAATTAAATACAAATAGCAGTCATTTCTTTTTTGTCCAGAAACCCTGAAAGTCTTCCCCTCTCAGAGCCATTTATTCATTTATTTTGATATTTTTGAGGGATGGGGGCTAGGTTAAAGAGGAAATTATTTGCCTCAATTGCTACCTAGCCTTAATCCCTAAATAGGTGAAGCCTCAGTAAAACTGAGACATGTTGAAAATCTTAGCTTAAAAAGGCCAAGGTCTCCCATTCCATATGGGTCATGTTCAGTCATCCTGATCTATATCTTGCTAATAGACCCAGATGGCTCCCCAGATAGACTTGGGGAAAGTGAGCCAGGTGACTTTGACAGCCCTCTCTCACTTAAATTCAATTTACTTGAATATTATGGCATCACTTCGCTGACATCATGATCTTCTTTGAGAATGAAGGATAAATAATAATCTGTATATACACATATCTCCTTAAGATATGTTCTATTTTTCTTCTTCAATGGAATTTGTCCCCCTTGTGTATTCAGAATTTCATCCTTGAGCATCTCCCATCCCTCTTGAGTTGGCTTCCCCTGTATCATTTTGGTCCATGGAATACTTTCTCTCTTTCTTCTGAAGCCCTGAAGCTCTCTTTCTTCTAAATCAGGGCTTCTTAAATCTTTTCCACTTGTGATCCTTTTTCACCCAAGAAATCGTTGTGCAACCCTGGACATATAAGTATATAAAAGAGGCATAAAAATTAAACATTTGCTGATAATAAATGTTTATTTTGCTACCCCCACATTCAGTTACAGGATATCACATGGGGGTCATAAAATACCATTTCAGAAGTTGGGTTCTAAACCCCTTGAAATTCTCTCACAGCTCATAGACTGGGTTTAATCCTGGAAGAATCTGATCTCAGAAGAATTAAACTCTCTCCAAGTGGTATTGCTTCAACCCTGAAATAAAACACTAGATAAATCCCTAAAATTCAGCTTAGGTACAATGCTTAGCTAGGCCTCCTTAAATATGGGTTACAGGTTCCCTAGTTCCTTGAAGACACTCCTCAATACAGATGTGAGGTATGGGACAATCTTTGAAAAAGATTCCTCCAGCACAGAAATTGAATAAAGTCAAAGGACTAGAGTTGTATATTTAAAAATAGAGGAAACATAAAATGTTCAAGTAGTCCATTACTTGCTATGAAAGGCAAAGACTTTTTCACTGAACTAATACTTTCCTTTGTCTTAGACTTGCATCTGAGCAGCTCAAAGCAAAATCATAGAAGGTTTGCATCTGGGTCCAGATCTCCAAACCAGCTATGACATAACTCTATACCTTTGGCTTCATGATCCATTGTTGACAGTCTTCTTCTGTTTTGAAACACATGGTTATAATCTTTTTTTAACCTTTAAACAATATTTTATTTTTTCCAATTACACATCAAAATAATTTTTAGCATTTATTTTTGCAAGATTTGAGGTCTACGATGCTCAAAAGGTGACAAAACTGTGCATACCTTTTGATCCAGCAAAAGGTATCATAAAAGATCTTTTATATCATAAAAGAGGGAAAAGGACCCACATATGCAAAACTGTTTGTAGAAGCCCTTTTTGTAGTGACAAGAAATTGGAAATCATCTTATCAACAGGATTATGTGATATTAACTGTGATGAACTTGGCTCTTTCCAACAAAGAAGTCATTCAAAGCAATTTCAATAGATTTTGATGGAAAGTGCTATCCACATCAAGAACTATGGAGACTGAAAATAGATCAAAGCATGGTATTTTCACTTTTTCTTGGTTGTTTGTTTATTTGCTTGTTTTTTCTTTTCTTGTGTTTTTTTTTCTCCTTTAGATCTATTTTTTTTGTGAGCAATATGATGAATATAGAACTATATTTAGAAGAATTGCACACATTTAACCTATATCAGATTGCTTACTGTCTTGGGGAGGGAGAAGAAAGGAGGAGAGAGAGGAAAAAAATTGAGATTTTGCAGAGGTGAATGTTGAAAACAATTTTTTAATGTATTTAAAAAAATAAAATAGTATTAAAAATTTACAAAAAAGATTCTAAATTTGATATATTATACACATAAAAGATATTTTCTTGTTATTCATAGTTGTGAAAGAAGAAACAGATTAAAAGGGAAACAAAACAAAACAAACAAAAAATATGCTTCAATCTGAATTCAGAGGCCATCTGTTCTTTGGATGTGGATAGAATATTTCTTTATTAGCCCTTTTTACTTGTCTTGGATCATTGAGTTGCTAAGAGATAATTCATTCATAGTTAATCATCATCAATGATGCTGATACTAGTAGATATTCTAATCAATATTTCAAAAGTTATTTAAAGATGCCCAGAGGTTGGAGAGTTAGAAAATGGAGGGTGGCTAGTTGGAGACTTCCGGCCAAGATGGCAGAGAGGACACACGCATCTATCTAAGCTTTTTCTTGCCCTCAGAATACTTTTTTCTTGAAAAGGCCTCGGAATTAGTGATTGACTGAAAACCATGAATATATTTCCAACAGAAGATATCCTTGAAATTTGCCGGAAAAGATGTTTTTGCTTGTGAGAAAGGATGGTTAGTTCAGGTGCAGATTGCAGGCAGGCAGTGAGAGCATGGAATGCAGCTCACATTGAGCTGACTGGAAGGGGATGGGGTGTAGTCTCAGCCATCACAAAGTTTGTGGGGAGAACTTTACCCAGTGTGAACGTCTTTGTCCTGGCAGCAAGCCAGTAGATCAGCAGAGAAGCTACAAAAACAGGGGGTAAAGACTTCAATCCTGACCTGACCCCCCCCCCCAATACCCAGAGTGACTCAGCATAGTCTCAGAGTCTCAGAGAGTGGTCACTGTGCAGGCAGCACAGCCATTGCTATTCCACTGCTGCTTCATTGCTACTAGTCTGTAGAGGAAGCTTGGTAACACCACACTGCCCCAAAAAGCAGACCACATTTTCTTTTTTCTTTGTTTGTTTGCTTTCTTTGATTCTTTTTTTATCAAGATGAGCAAAAAATTAAAGCCTGCTCTAAATATTGATAACTTCTATATGAATAGAGAGCAGACCCTGAGGAGACTAAAAACAGATTGTCTTTAGATGAATCCTCAAAAGGGGATATTATCTAGTACTCAACACACAAGGCTCTCATAGAAGAAATTAAAAAGTTTCTCACTAGAGAGAAGAAAAATGGGAAAAGAAAAGGGAAGCTTGACAAGAGGGTCTGGATAAGTCATCCCACTCATTTAAAGATAGAGTAGATAAAGAAATCAAGTCCTTGAAAAACAGAATTAGTGAACTGGAAAAAGAAAATAGCTCTCTAAAAAATAAAATTGGCAAAATGGAAAAAAAATTCCATAGAACAAAACAACTCACTTAAAAGTTCAATTGGACAATTACAAGAAATTAAAAAAGTAAATGAAGAAAATAATTGATTGAAAATCAAAAAATCAGAGGTAGCCATCCTGATCTCAGATAAGCAAAAGCAAAAATTGATCTAATTAAAAGATATAAGGAAGGAAATTATATCTTGCTAAAGGGTAGCATAGATAATGAAGCAATATCAATATTAAACATATATGCACCAAGTAGTGTAGCATCTAAATTCTTAAAAGAGAAATTAAGAGAGCTGCAAGAAGAAATAGGCAACAAAACTATAATAGTGGGAGATCTCAACCTTGCACTCTCAGAATTAAATAAATCAAACCACAAAATAAATAAGAAAGAAGTCAAAGAGGTAAATAGAATTCTAGAAAAGTTAGGCATGATAAATCTTTGGAGAAAATTAAATGGAGACAGAAAGGAGTACACATTCTTCTCAGTAGTTCATGGAACCTATACAAAAATTGACCATATATTAGGACATAAAAACCTCAAATTCAAATGCAAAAAGGCAGAAATAGTAAATGCATAGTAAATGCATTTCAGATCATGATACAATGAAAATTACATTCAATAAAAAGCCCAGGGAAAATAGACTAAAAGATAATTGGGAACTAAATAATCTTATCCTAAAGAATGATTGGGCAAAACAGCAAATCATATACATAATTAATAATTTCACCCAAGAAAATAACAATAATGAGATGTCATATCAAAATGTGTGGGATGCAGCCAAAGTGGTAATAAGGGGAAATTTTATATTTCCAGAAATTTATTTGCATAAAATAGAGAAAGAGAAGGTCAATGAATTGGGATTGCAACTAAAAAAACTAGAAAAGGAACAATTTTAAAAAACCCAGTCAAACACTAAACTTGAAATTCTAAAAATAAAAGGAGAGATGAATAAAATTGAAAGTAAAAAAAAAAAACTATTGAATTAATAAATAAAACTAAGAGTTGGTTTTATGAAAAAACCAACAAAATAGATAAACCCTTAGTAAATTTGATTAAAATAAGGAAAGAGGAAAATCAAATTATTGGTCTTAAAAATGAAAAGGGAGAACTCGCCACTAATGAAGAAGAAATTAGAGCAATAATTAGGAGTTACTCTGCCCAACTTTATGCCAATAAATTTGATAAATGAAATGGAAGAATACCTTCAAAAATATAGCTTGCCCAGATTAACAAAGGAAGAAGTAAAGTAGTTAAACAGTCCCATTTTAGAAAAAGAAATAGAACAAGCTATTAATCAATTCCCTAAGAAAAAATCCCCAGCTCCAGATGGATTTACATGTGAATTCTACCAAACCTTAAAGAACAATTAACTCCAATGCTGTATAAACTATTTGGGGGGAAAGGAGGGGTGGGGATTGAAGGAGTCCTACCAAATTCCTTTTATGACACAGACATGGTACTGATACATAAACCAGGTAGGTTGAAAACAGAGAAAGAAAATTACAGACCAATGTCCCTAATGAATATTGATGCAAAAATTTTAAATAAAATATTAGCAAAAAGATAATGAGAAATCATCTCTAAGATAATACACCATGACCAAATAGGATTTATACTGGGAATACAGAGCTGGTTCAATATTAGGAAAACTATTAGTATAATTGACTATATCATTAATCAAATTAACAAAAACCATATGATCATTTTAATAGATACAGTAAAGGCATTTGATAAAATCCAACATCCATTCCTAATAAAAACACTTGAGATTTATTCCTATAATCTTTTCCTTAAAATAGTCAGAACCATGCATTTAGTCAGGAGCATCTATTTAAAACCACCAGTAAGTGTGGTGTTTTTCTTCTTTAAAATAATAATAGTTCTCTCTGGGAGCAGGTTTCTTGGGGAGGTTTTCTGGAGACAGTCTTAGTATCAGTTAAAAGTAAATAATCACCCAAATGCAGCCAGCTGGTAAAAATACAAACATTTATTTTCTCCTTCCAAAATAGCCTGATTAGTTGAGGCCTATCTCTCTGCTTGGTTCTAAGAGCTCTTGCAGCTTTGTCCTTTGCTTCTGCCTCTGCTTTCTTCAGTCTCCAGCCAGTACAAAGATGGAATGAATCTCTTGTCTCCTTCACTTGGGGTTCAGCTACCTTTCTAGAGAGCCTTTCAGACCAGCTTGGTTTCATTGGGGGAAGTGCAAGAGCCCAGCCACCACAATGATGTGAGATGAAGATGAATCTGGTTGCGCCTTTGAGAGAGTGCTTCTCCTCAACTGAACTGATATTCCCTTCTCAATCTTCAGCTGAAGTCCCTGACTGGGCTCACTGAAGCTCTATTTATGCTCCTTTGAGAGAGAGGGATTGTGGGATTTCTCCCAGAATGCTCTCTGTCCCTAAGAGCTTCAGGGGAGGTATGAATTCACAAAGTTACAAAGTTTATTTGTGAAGCTCCCATACTTGTGAACTCCAATAAGTACTTAAATACTTCTTGCTTATATGAGCTCTCTAAAGGTATGAACACAAGCATTGTTTCTATTAGTTCTACTTAGTACCTTGTTTCAGGTTCTGGCCCAAAACATCTCCTTGTAAGATCAGATCAATGATACTGAACAATGATAAATTAGATAATTATTGTCTCTATTAACTCTAATGACTTAACAGTTTGTAAAGATTCCAACAAGTAAGCATCATATGTAATGGAGAAAAACTGGAACCATTCCCAATAAGATCAGGAGTGAAACAAGGCTGTCCACTATCACCATTACTATTCGATATTGTATTAGAAATACAATAAGAGTATAGAGACATTAAAGGAATTAGAGTAGGTAATGAAGCAACCAAATTATCACTCTTTGCAGAGGATATGATGATATACTTAGAGAATCCCAGAGATTCTAGTAAAAAGCTATTAGAAATAATCCACAACTTTAGCAAAGTTAGCAAAGAGCACATTAATCTTCAGCATTTTTATACATCACCAACAAAATCCAACAGCAAGAGATACAAAAAGAAATTCCATTCACAATAACTGTTGATAGCATAAAATATCTGGAAATCTATCTGCCAAAGGAAAGTCAGGAATTATATGAGCAAAACTATAAAACATTTTCCATATAAATAAAGTCAGATTTAAATAATTGGAAAAATATTAAATGCTCTTGGATAGGCCGAGCAAATATAATAAAGATGACAATACTACCTAAACTAACCTATTTATTTAGTGCTATACCAATCAGACTCCCAAGAAACTATTTTAATGACCTAGAAAAAAATAACAACAAAATTCATATGGAAGAATAAAAAGTCAAGAATTTCAAGGGAACTAATGAAAAAAAAAATCAAATGAAGGTGGCCTAACTGTACCTGATCTAAAACTATATTATAAAGCAGCAGTCACCAAAACCATTTGGTATTGGCTAAGAAATAGACTAGTTGGTCAGTGGAATAGGTTAGGTTCACAGGACAAAATAGTCAATAACTATAACAATCTAGTGTTTGACAAACCCAAAGCTCCCAACTTTTAGGAAAAGAATTCATTATTTGACAAACACTGCTGGGAAAACTGGAAATTAATATGGCAGAAACTAGGCATGGACCCACACTTAACACCATACACCAAGATAAGGTCAAAAGGGGTTCATGATGTAAGCACAAAGAATGAGATTATAAATAAATTAGAGGAACATAAGATAGTTTACCTCTCAGACTTGTGGAGGAGGAAGGAATTTGTGACCAAAGAACTAGAGATCATTATTGAACACAATATAAAAAATTTTAATTACATCAAATTAAAAAGCTTTTGTACAAATAAAACTAATGCAAACAAGATTAGAAGGGAAGTAATAAACTGGGAAAACATTTTTACAGGTAAAGGTTCTGATAAAGGCCTCATTTCCAAAATATAGAAAATTGACTCTAATTTATAAGAAATCAAGCCATTCTCCAATTAACAAATGGTCAAAGGATATGAACAGACAATTTTCAGATGAAGAAATTGAAACTATTTCTACTCATATGAAAAGGTGTTCCAAATCACTATTGATCAGAGAAATGCAAATTAAAACAACTCTGAGATACCACTATACACCTGTCAGATTGGCTAAGATGACAGGAAAAGATAGTGACGAATGTTGGAGGGGATGTGAGAATACTGGGACACTGATGCATTGTTGGTGGAGTTGTGAATGGAGCCAGCCATTCTGGAGAGCAATTTGGAACTATGCTCAAAAAGTTATCAAACTGTGCATATCCTTTGATCCAATAGTGGTACTACTACTGTGCTTATATCCCAAAGAAATCTTAAAGAAGGGAAAGGGACCTGTATGTGCCAAAATGTTTGTGGCAACCCTTTTTTAGTGGCTAGAAACTGGAAATTGAATGGTTGCCCATCAATTGGAGAATGGTGGGTAAATTGTGGTATATGAATGTTATGGAATATTATTGTTCTGTAAGAAATGACCAGCAGGATGAATACAGAGAGGCTTGGAGAGGCTTACATGAACTGATATTAAGTGAAATGAGCAGAACTAGGAGATCATTATCCACTTCAACAACAATACTGTATGAGGATGTATTCTGATGGAAGTGGATATCTTCGACGAAGAAAAGATCCAATTCAGTTCCAATTGATCAAGGATGGACAGAATCAGCTACACCCAGAGAAGGAACATTGGGAAATGAATGTGGACTACTTGCATTTTTGTTTTTCTTCCCAGGTTATTTTTACCTTCTGAATCCAATTTTTCTTGTGCAACAAGAGAACTGTACATATTTGCACACATATATTGTATCTAAGATATACTTTAACATGTTTAACTTATATGAGATTGCCTGCCATTTAGGGGAGGGGGTGGAAGGAGGGAAGGGAAAAGTTGGAACAGAAGTGATTGCAAGGGACAATGTTATAAAAATTACCCATGCATATGTTCTGTCAATAAAAAGCTATAATAAAAAAAAAAAGGTGATAAAGAGTTCTATCTTTACAATCACTCTATATAAATAGAATTGTCTGGAACTCAGTTAAGCCTAATAATAGCCAGTTGGGCTTCTTCCTGACAAGGGAAGAGAGAATTCAAAGTCCACATCATTTCAATATAATTGGTTTTCTTCATGCCTTTTATTTCATGCATTTAAAAGTATTATCATGAGAAAGGGGTCATAGTTTCACCAAAAAGTCAAAAGGGTCCATAACACACACACACACACACACACACACACACACACACACACACATTCACATAAATAAGAAAAATGTTCTGCTGCATTATCACAACCATTGTCAGGCTTTTCTTTAAGGAAGTGGCGAAAATAATGAGAGGACTGAAGTTTCAGCTATAACTTCAAATAATCAATCTAACATGAAGCAAAACTCTGCTTAAAGAACCTTCACCCTAGGGGGAACATTTTTTCAAATTCTGTGGGATACAGTTCCAGACTATAGCATATAAGTATTACAAAGCTACCTGGGAAGCCTTTTCTTAGACAATGTTCAATGACAGTTATTTTACCTTAGTATTTTCAGGAAATAGTAAAGTGGAAATTGATTATCTTTGAAAAGTACCTAAAATATTCAAGGAGACTAAGAACAATAACAACAAAAACTAAAATAAGGGTTGTTTTTTTTTTAAATCTCCTATCTGCTGATTTAAGAATCTTCAGTTGACTCACTTCTTTCATATTTTTAGATTGGGTTCAGGACACTTTAGGAAAAATAAAGAGGTAAAAGATGAAAGGAAACATATTCAAAAATTGATCGTTAGATAAATAGCTCTGTGTGGTTTTTTCCAGGTAAAATTTAATTATAATAAATGTCAAGTAAATGTCTTTTGACTAAATGGAATTTCACTATAATAGAAGTTATAGACGACAAATGATTAAATCACTTGTTATTTCATTAAAGTAAAGCTATTATTCTAAGAGATTTTGAGAATGGGACTCTAAGATGAGAAATTCAATAAACATCTACTAAGCATCCATCTTATCTAGGCACTGAGGCTATAAAAATAAAAATGAAATAATACTAAGCTCCAACAATTTACATTCTACTAAGTTCCAAAAAAGATATTTTAAGAATCAGAGATGGGACATTGTACAAATATGAATAAAGTTGTTCTCATAACAAATCATATTTCCAAGGTACATTAAGACATGTCCAGGAAGTTAAAAAATGAGAAAAAGGCAATGAATTTGGCAATTAAGTATAAGCTCATAAAATTAGCTTGGTTGTAAAATAGATAAAAAAGATACAGGTTTATCTCCTATCTGTAATTTCATCCTACTTATTCATCATGCCCAGAATTCTCTTCCTTTTAACTTCCCCATTTTATAGAATTCCTATTTAAATGTTTAAATGTTGTATTCAACAAGAGGCTTTTGTCAGGCACTGTAATAATATTCCTTCTAGGATTACTTTGTATATGTCATCTTTTTGTCATTTTTTTCAGCAGAATATCAAATTTTGGGGGGATAGAGAGTTTAAAAATCTTTCTTTGTTTTCTCAGAACATAGTACAAGGCTTACAACATAGGATGCACTTAATAAATTTGTTAATTGATTAACTATAGATTGAATAGCTTCCATGCAAGGGATTCCAGGTGTCTGAAAACAACTGATGGATATAACCTTTAAATCTCAACAAGAAAAGAAGGTGCGAGACCATAGGGTCTATTCTTTCTGACTGAACTCTGAAAGTACAACAGGCCAGAGGGAAAAATTGGAGTGCTCATTAGCAGTAATGACACTTTAAAGAGAAGGCCATAAACTCAGGGATATGGTAAGAAAATGCTTGCAAAGGGAGTACTGAAATATGTAGAGAGGGACTGTAGTTATGTGGAATACTAGAAATATCTATTACAAACAATTGTGACAACATTGGCAACCACATGGAACAGCATAAATACAGAATCTCTGTACTCTTGCCTATGTGAGCCAAATCTTCCTGATTATATGAAAAGAGGCCAAATTATATACCCTTTCCCAGAAAGGGGAAAGGGGACAAAAGAAAAATAAGTTTGTTTCCTATATTATTTTTAAGACCAGTCAATACTATGGCTAGGAATAACAACTTAGGACAAAGGATTTTCTCCCCAGAGCTGGAATGGGGAAAAAAACAAAAAACACAAACAAAAAACTAGATTGTGACAATAAATGGGGAGAAATTCCATGGTATAGATAACCAGCCTAGGAATTCTGGGTTCAAGTGTTACCATGAAGGCACTAAATGATTTTATAATATTTTATAATTTTTATAACTTTATAACAAGTCTCAATACACCCTAAAAACTATAAATTGCAGAGTAGGCACTATCTTCACCAACAGAAGGAGTTTTCTCATTGTTCTTATTGTTGTTTAATTGTTTTCAGTCATATCCAATTCTTCATCATCCCTTTTGGAATTTTCTTGGCAAAGGTACTAGTCATATCCTTCTCCAGATCATTTTTTGCAGATGAGGAAACTGAGGCAAACAGAATCAAATGATTTGTCTAGGGTCACACAGCTAGTAAGTCAGATTTGTCTGACTTCAGATTTGAACTTAGGAAGAGGAGTCTTCCTAACTGCAGACCAGATACTCTATCCACTGCAGTACCTAGCTGCCCCATTTTCTCCTTTGGAGCTAGTCAATAAATATTAGTTAGGTGCCAATAATATTCTAGACTAAACACCAGGGATACAAAAAGAGGCAAAAGCCAGGCCCTGCCTTCAAAGAGTTCACAATCTAATGGAATTCACATATCAATGAACAGCAGGTTAAGTTACATTCCATTTACAAAGATATTTAAGGAAGAAGGAGGACTACTTTTATTCATGGAAGAATTAATTAGGCTGACCAATCTGTGTGCTCAGTTGTTTATATAGTTCACTAAGTGGGAATAATGCCTAATGAGCTCATCCTGGAACTATGTTCAACATCTTAGAACATCTCCCATGGCCCATTCACCATGTAATATTTCCCTATAAGGTCCACCACTCCACCTTCTCCAAGGGGTGAGTGCTTCCTAGAAGCCTCCATTTTGTGAAGGGTCTCACATAGAATACTCTCATTTAACCCCTGGATCTAGTTTTATCTTTCTCTCAGAACTTTAAGACCCATTCCTTTCCTTTCTTGTTGAAATACTCAAATACAATTCCTATCTGTTCAGGTATTTCATTTTTTCTGGTGTTATTGATGATGATAAACCTTTTGTAAAGATGAATGTGACTACCTTTCTGACATAGATTTGTCTTGAGATTCTGGCCTATAATCTTGAAGACAGTTTGAAAACTCATATTTTAAGGGCTATTTCAAACTGACATCCATAAAATAGTCTTCTAATGAAGCTATAATTGCTTTGGCATGTCCCAGGATTGTGCAGCCTACTTAACAGTCACCAGCAAGGGTGAATGTCCGACAAGTTTCATTTTGTAATTACCCTCTGTAAGTATAATTAGTGACACCTCAAATATTGGTGATATGCATGCTCCTATGCGGTCATTAACAAAGCCATCTTCCTAGCTAATATAAAGATGTGCTCAAATTTAGGTTCAACACAGTTTCATTTATTTGTGTTTTAGAGAATAAAATCTTTTTTTTTTTTTTGGAGGGCAAAGTGTGTGGGGAATTTTGTAGAATATCCTTGATTCTTTTTTTATAGAGAAGTGTCTATCACATTTATATTTAGCATTTTTATTAAAAGGCTTATTTAATCACTGGTCATTCAAATTATTTTTTAAGATTTATTTTTTTTCCTCATATGAACTATGAGGTTTTTTTTTCATGCTGTAATGAGAAAATGATGGAACTTTTAAATTTTATTTACACTACAACTACTTCTAAATGTAACATCTAAATTAAGTTGCATACCATCATCTCATTGATATTCTCTTCCCTAGGTTAATTCATTCAATTCTGCAACTGCCACCTTAAAATTACCTCTGTCCTGATTGGTGAACTCTTTCAGGAGACTTCAGATATGATCCACTTTGCTCAATACTCTCTGAACATATTCTTAGCAACTTTAGTTGCTTTGAAATCTCAAATGTACCTTTGCTAATTCTCTTTTCCTGTCAGTTCTGGAATGATGATAAAATCAACTCTGCCACTGTCCCTAGTAGTGGCTTGTCAATCTACTATGGTGGTTATTCTCAAAGTATTATCTTTGGATTCATAGGGGCCCCTGAGAGCCTTTTGGAAGTCCATAAGCTAAAAACTATTTTCATTAGATTACTATAATTTTATTTGCCTATTAAAATGTTCCTCTCTTTCCCAACTTTGTTCCTATTCCAATTACATGTCTTCATGAAGGCAGATTTTCTTCACATATTTTAGTTGAAAATTTTTACCATGGATTTAATGCAGAAGCAAATAAGAAAATCTGGCTGATTTCTATTGTCAGATATTACACAGGTTTGCAAAAAACATTCAAAACAATGTCATTCTTCAAATATTTTTGTTTTGGAAAAAATATAGTTATTGTTCAGAAAACAATGTTATATTAACATGTAATGGGTTCATTGTTATTCTTAAATGAATTAAATATATTAAAATTTGCCCACTTTAATTTCTAATATGGTAAATATTAAATAGATATCACCTACATAAATAAAACTTTTTCAGAGACATATTTTGTTTATTATTATTATTATTATTATTTTGCTGAGGCAATTGGGGTTAAGTGACTTGCCCAGGGTCACACAGCTAGGAAGTGTTAAGTGTCTGAGACTAGATTTGAACTCAGGTCTTCCTGACTTCAGGATTGGTGCTCTATCCTAGCACCTAGCTGACCCAGAAACATATTTTAAAGAGCATTATTCAATCTTTCTTCTATGGAAATCCCAGTCATGTCCTTGAGATTAAATTTTCACTATAAAACCTACTTATGGGCTGTTACCTAACTATAGCTGTTACCTTCTTTTGGGTCAGCCCATCACAGGATTCTGCTTTGTGGTCTTTTCCTTCCTCTCATGCCATGTGATATTTCTTCTTTCCATTGTTAATTGTTAAAAAGCCTTTCCTTGCTAACTATATGCTCTCTCAAATCTATTTATTTTGACCAGGGTCTGGAGTTCAATCAGCATTTAAATTGGGATTATATACTGCCAGCTCCCATCTGGGGCCATTTATCACCCCAACCATTTGTGTTCCCAGTAATAAGAGTACATAACCTTTCACAAATATAAATGCCTATCACAAAAGTCAGCCAACAAAAATGCTAAAAGTGTAATGCCAGAGAAACTGATCAAGACAGAAATCAGAGAACAATTTAATAGTTTATTAAATGCAGAGATTTTCTGGGACTAAATGATCCATGTTTGGTCCCAGGACTGAATGAGACTATCTTCTCAAAGAATCCAGCCCTGAGTATCAGACAGCAAGAATTTTTATAGGATAACAAGAACAATGACATAATGGGGGAAGTACCTGGATGGGGATTACCTAATGGGAGGAGGCACCTAGGATGACATAATGGGAGGTACTGGAGAGGTTACTGATATTCTAATGATGTCTAAAATGGATAGACCTTTATCCTGTCAAACATTAAGAAAGAATGATTATAGCCTAAAGATATAAAACCTTTATCTCATCAAACATTAAGAGGCAGAGTAACTGAATAGGACAATTAGGGAAACTGGGTCAGGACATTAAAAGGGAATTGTGGCACAACAAAAGAAACAGACAAATATATGCATCTAGCTACAGATAGATGACTAGGCCAAATACTCACTTATTTATTTAAGATATACCATGTTTCCCCGATAATAAGACCTATCCCGAAAATAAGCCCTCCCCTTACTATGTAAGATTCCTCTAAAATAAGCCCTCCCCCGAAAATAAGCCTTATTGAGATTGCTACTGTAGTGAAGGTGATCCCCTGCGCTACACGCTACATTACGGTACCCTCTGTATACACCGTCCCCCTTCCCTCCCACCCCCCGGGTGAAACGCACGCCGCGCTCCGAGCTGCATCCAATCAGAGCTGCAGCAGTGAGCGCGTCATCCTGTTCTTCCCCAGTGATTTGCTTGCTGGCGCCATTGAGAGCAGTGCCACAGAAGAGAGCTGAGGCAGGACAACATAAAAACCCGGTATGTAAGCGGGAGTGAGGGGGCATGATGGAGGATAAAAGGGGCATGATGGAGGATAAAAGAAGAACTCAGGGGGTATGATGGAGGATAAAAGAAGAATTCAGCCAGCACTCACCATGCTAAAGAAATGCAGAACTTCCTTGCAGAGAGAAGAATAGATCAAGTAATGATTCCTGCAGGAATGACTGCCTATCTCCAGACCCTTGATGTTGCAATAAACAAGCCATTCAAGTACCATTTGCGCATGGAAGTCAATGACTACATTGAAAATAGAATGGAAAGAAATCAGTGTGGAAACTTTGTGAAGCCCTGTCTGCAAGAAGTCGTGACTTGGGTGAAGAAGTCATGGGATAAAATTACTGACAGCTATGTCGCCAAGGCACTATGAGCAGGTTATCTGGACAAGACATGTTCATTTAAAGAGAGTTATATTGCTGGACATGACAGATTGGGCCCACTTCTTCTGAAGGAAATAGAGGCGCAAGACATCCAGGATGGAATTCAGGGTGTGGACACTTATGACGATGTTGTTGAAGAAGATGACATGATCATTATTGAATAAAGGTACTTTTTTTTGTTTACATTTACCTGTTTATTAAAATTGCTGTCAATGTTCATTAAAATAAGCCCTCCCCTGAAAATAAGCCCTCTGGTGTTTTTCTATCCAAAAAATTTAATAAAACAGTATCTTATTATCGGGGAAACATGGTAATGATCACATATAATGATCACTGCATGATCTTTCATCTATGAACACTTTCCCTGGTTATAGAAATCTGCTATGAGGAAAAAAGCAGAAACATGATTAACATACATATATATATATATATATATATATATATATCGATAGATAGATAAATAGCTGTATATATATTAAAAACAGGCTTCTGCCTGAGAGCACATACATGGCAGAATAAAGCATCTTTACCTAAGTTTAACAATTCTACCTTATAACCAGATTCAGAAATAATCAAGTGGATTAAAATCATTGGGAAATTGAGTCAGAAGCATTCCACCTTAAGCAGAGGCCAAGGCTGTTCTCCCCACTCTTGCCCAGATACTAACCTCCATCTATAACAATTCAGGATCATATTCCTCTCAGTAGCTTGTGGCATATTTCTTTCAGATGATAGATTACTAGCTTGATGATCTATCAGACAATCATATCTAAATTCAAAACTCCAAATAATATCAGCCATATTTCCAAGAGATTTTATCTCAAATAGCAAGTCTCATTAATCAATACTCCAGATTAATCTAGCTCTCAAGGATCACATATCCTAAATAAGTATTGACTATACCTAATTATAGTCAATACTTATTATACCTAATTATACTGAAAACAGTAAGAGATTCATTCTAGAAATTTTCTTATAAAATTTTAGAAGTAAAGTGTTTCATTATCAGAATCAATAGTTTCTACTTCACCATATTTAAGTATTTATTCCAAAGTTATTCCATTAACCCCTATTAAAGCAGCAGAACCCAGGGGAAAGCTTCCACTCATCCCCTATATCTCAATATGACTGGTGTCATTTTATTCTAACATAAATATTTTGCAGCTCCAGTCCTCCAGAGGGACACTTTCTCAATACTTTCTTGTTTATCTTTAGACATATTACACACCTTTCAGACACAACTTGTTCTGCAATATGCAAACACTTATTTCTATACACCAAATTTTCTTGCTTTTACATCTTTATTAAAAGGAGAAAGCAAGACAAACCTTAAGATTAATATTCTAAATATTACAAATATCTACAATTTAGCAAGCAACATAGTAGCTTAAATATATTTCATCTAATTAGGAGATATAAGCATGTGACCTCTTTAGGTAAGTTACCAAAGAACAAAAAAAAAAAAAAATTTAACTTCAAATCAAATACAGATTTAAATTTCTAGTAGCAATACTTCAATATCAATGCACATATATTTCTAAAATCTTATGCCAGAATAACAAGTTCACAATTTTAGCTTGCATTACTTAATAGTAACCATCTCCTACAATTTCAGAATCAGAATTCCAATTTAAACACACACAGTCCCAAAATTTAAGGTGGCAGAAAACTGATCTTTCTCAAGTCCATCCACAGAGGTTTAAGAAATTGATAGATGAGGACAGCTAGGTGGTACAGTGGATAGAGCACCAGCTCTGAAGTTCAACAACCTGAGTTCAAATCTGGTCTCAAACACTTAATACTTCCTAGCTGTGTGACCCTGGGGAAGTCACTTAACCCTAATTGCCTCAGCAAAAAAAAAAAAAAAAATTAAATTAAATAAACAAACAAACAAATACATGAATGAATGAATGAATGCATAAATAAATAAGAAAAAGAAAGAAAGAAAGAAAGAGAACTTGGTGGACTGTAAGACCCTGGGGAAAAGGGTCAAAGAAATTTGGAACCCAGGTGTTGGGCTACCAGTCTGGGGCCCAATGACTAGCCTACCCTCCAAACCAGGGCACCAACACAAACCCCAGAAGAATCCAGACAGCCAGGGACACCAGCCTAAGAAGCTTGGAAAATCCCAAAAATGGTGAGTTTTTTTTTTCTTCTGTAAGCTTCAAGTTTTGGTCCTCAGAAGGCTTTTAATCATATAAATTAGGCCTACTTAAAAATACAATAGACCAACTCAACTTAACTGATAATGCCAAGCAACTTAATGATTAGACTCAAAAACCCCAGAATTTGCCAAAAAGTTACAATTCTGTAACTTTAACTATTTTGGCAGACCCAAATTGGCCAGTTCTAGGTCCACAGAAATGTCAAGGGTTTTGTTTTGTTGTGTTTTTTCCATCTCAGAACTAGTTCTTCCTCTCTCTAGCTAGTCCAATTATATACAAAACAAGTATTTTTAAAATTCAAAATAGCCATATTTTTCCTTTCCTTTAATTCAGCTGACTGAAAGAAACACAGAAGACAAACACAGGCTCACACACACATAAACACAACATTTTTCTAAATCAATCAAGCTCCCATTCTTGGGCCCCCCTTAGGGTGGAAACTCTGTAACTGAAATCTTAGGAGAAGAGTTGGCCAGCCAGGTATTGAAAGCTCCTTTGAACTTATATCAAATCCTCAGGAGTCCAATCAGCAGGCATCTGCCCAAACAAAATAACAGTATTTCCCTATACATTTTGGTATTTCATACCAATTCTTCCTAAAGAGTTAAAGAGTTATCTTCTGGAATACTAGATAGGTTTAGAGCCAGCTACCTTTTCCTTTTCCAAGCTTCAGGGTTTCTTATCGTTTGGAAGACTTACCCAATCTTACCAAAGGAAAACAGGAGAATCCTTACAGACTCAAACCACTTAGGTTTTTCCCAATATTAAAGGGAAATAGAAGTCTTTTGTGGACTTTAACTGCCTAAATTCTCCCAGTCCCAATCCCAGTCCCCAATCACCCAGGCAGTTTGCCAGTTCTTGGCAAAGGAAATTCCTCTTATGGATCTACCTACTTAAGATTCTCTTCCCCCACTCCCCACCAGTTCTTGCTCACTGGAATTGTGCTGCACAACTTACCTGACTTAGTTCAAACTTTTCTCAGCTGGCTTATCTCCTGGCTGAAATAATCCTCTATCTTTGCTAGCCTACTTCCATTTTTGTTTTCTCTGAATGTCTTTCTTTGGAGTTCACCCAATCAGAGCAGGAGTTTCCAAGCTTCCAAATGTTCTCCTCTCTCAATCTCTCTCTCTCTCTCTCTCTCTCTCTCTCTCTCTCTCTCTCTCTCTCTCTTTCTCTATTTCTCTCTCTCTTTCTCTCTCTCTCTCTTCCCCCCTTCCCCTCTCCCCCTCTCTTTTTCTCTGTCTCTGTCTCTTTGTATGTCTCTCTGTCTCTGTCTCTCTCCCTTTCTCTCTCTTCCTCCCTCCTCTCCCTTTCTTTCTCTCTCCCCCTTTCTCTTTCTCTCTCTCTCTCTTCCTCTTTTCCCCTATTCCCCTCTCCCCTTCTCTCTTTCTCTGTCTCTGTCTCACTCCCTTTCTCTCTCTCTTCCTCCCTCTCTCTCTCTGTCTCTGTCTCTCTCATGCTGTCTCCTTTTCTCTCCAACAACCAACAACCAATAATCCTTAACAACAATAATTCTAAATAACTTTAATTAGCAATTTCACAATTTTCATAAGTGATAGCCAAATAAACATAACATAGCCTGTCACAAAAATAGATGGGAATCTTATGTAATTTACAGTCAAGTTTCAATTTTAACATATACACCAATTGAAAAATAAAAAAAGTTATTTTAAAAATCAATACTTTAGGTTGTGATATTCTAACTGATATTCCATTCAAACTATCAATTACTTTTGTAAATCAATCTTTCTTGTCCTTGTTTTTAAAGCTACCTTTTTTTTTAAACTTTAAGATTAATATCTAAATAGCTTTGGACCAAATTTCATAAAACTTATACAAACGTCCAGCAGAGCTGAAAATTTTTTTAAAGCATAGCTCATAATTTTACTCATTGCTCAATATACAATTTAGAAAGCAACATATTTCATCTAATTAGGAGATACAAACATGTGATCTCTTTAGGTAAGTTACCAGAGAACTTTGTTTTAATAATCTATTTTTTAAACTTAAAAATCAAATCAAATACAGATTTAAACTTCTAGTAACAATACAATATCAATGCATACACATTTCCAAAATCTTATTCCCAAATGCATTAATTGAAAGTAATTCTATCATGTACCATTTAAAATTAAATACAGTATTTTAGGAAACATATTTGAGAGAAAACTCCTCTTTCCCCCTCAAAACCGCCATTCTCCTGGACTGCCCAAATTTCTGAAATGGCAGTAAATTATCTGAGACCTGAGATGAAGTCACAGGCACCTGGGAGCAAAATAGCTATGGCTCCTATCTGCCCCCTAAATTTTGTACTCTTCTGTAAGTGAACTAGAAAGATTTTAAAGTATGAAATGGATTTCCCTAGATTTCCCCAAGCCACATGGAAATAGACCACATACTTTTACAGTATCCAAAGTCCCCTGAGAAGAGTTTTGACTCTGGGGTTTGGGAACAGAGGGACCTATCTAGAGAGAAACTGAGACTGACTCCACAGCATGGGATTTTGGGAGAGCCCACCATTCTTTGGAAAGGCTGGACTGGACATAAAACCACACACAACAGCCCTTTTCATTTTCAGTACCCTTTAGGGAGAAAAGCTTGAAAGTTTAAGAAAAATTCAGGTTACTTTGCATCAAGATGCACAAAACAAGAGCTTTTAAATCCCAAAATGGCCATTTCTTTTACTTTGTAAGCCAGCTGACTGAGAAAAACACAGAAGATGGAACACAAACTCACATTCACACACAAATGCAAACTGCTTTTAAATTCCTTTTCTTTTTGTATACTACAGAGTTGTTCTTTCCCAGATTTCTGGAGAAGAACCTCTTCTCTTCCAGGGCCCCACTTCTTTACTTTTCCCCTAGAGTTTATTGTAAATTTCCTTTGCGCAGATCCTTCTTGCACCCCAGCATGGAAATCTCCACATTCTAGTGATCTCAGATCACTAATATTTACTCAATTCTAGATTTCCTGACATTTCCTCTCTTTCAGAACTATAGGACAAGTATATTTCAGGAGTTCCCACTCCTTGATGCCATTAAATTACCCATCTTACTAACAACCTGTCTGACACCTCAGACTTCATATGACAGCCCCAGACACCAAAGGCGATATTAGGTAGTTCACATTCTTACCTTGAGTCTATGCATAGAGTTTGTGTGGCTGCTGCAGAACCTATAATAGCACCCTTTCTCTTTCCCAGATTCATCAGTGACCTTACTTCGTGATCCTAAGATCTTTGGGGGGAAAGCCTGAGCCAAGCCATAAGGCTATTGAAATAGAACACATCTCCTCATGCTTCAACAGGGCCACCCCAAACTCATATTATCTAGATCTCAGACAGAGCCTCCATTTGAAAGAAACAAAATAACTTACTAAGAACTTCACAGACTCGTTGATAAATGTAGGAAAGATTTATTTTACATTCTTGCAAGAATGGGTACCTAAGTGAGTAGACACATCTTTGAAAGTCCAAAGGCAGTATTTTATTCCCTATCCTGAAGCACAAGTCCTTCCCCTGATTCCTCATTGGATGTTACAGAAGTTGCATAATAGAAATCTCCACCCCTCATTACAGTCAGTCCCAGCTCCCAAAGAGCTTTCATTCCAAAAGGGGAGGGAAGGTAACAGAAAAGGATGAAGGGCAAAGAACAAAAGATTCTTTTCAACTCTCACTCTACTACCCCAATCACAAAGGTGGCTCCCTGTTCTTTATCTTGTTTTGTCCCTTTTGTATGATTTTGCAAGTTTCATATTTCTCTCAGTGAAACATTACCCAATTTACCTGGTGCCTTCAATTATTAATCCTTCAATTATTTTTTCAGTACCTTCCTTATTAGTCATGTACAATGAAAATTATGTTGTTTTTGGTTTTTTTAATGTTTGGGGTAAAGGTAGAACCAATACCTCATTCTACCCTATTTTAATCCTGATACTTTAAATAGGCGAGAATATAGTTTAAGAAATGTCATAGATTTTGGATTTTGTCTAAAAGGTTCTTTGTATTAAAGTTGTATTCCCAGTAGAAGCTAGAAAATAAATGGATGACCATCAATTGGAGAATGGTTGAGTAAATTGTGGTATATGAACATTATGGAATATTATTGGAACATTATGGAAATGACCAGCAGGATGAATACAGACTTACATGAACTGATGCTAAGTGAAATGAGCAGAACCAGGAGATCATTATATACCTCAACAACAATACTGTATGAGGATGTATTCTGATGAAAGTGGATCTCTTCGATAAAGAGATCTAATTCAGTTTCAATTGATCAAGGATGGACAGAAGCAGCTACACCCAAAGAAAGAACACTGGGAAATGAATATAAACTGTTTGCATTTTTGTTTTTCTTCCCGGGTTATTTATACCTTCTGAATCCAACTCTTCCTGTGCAACAAGAAAACTATTCGGCTCTGCACACATATATTGTATCTAGTATATACTGTAACCTATTTAACATGTATATACTTGCCATCTGGGGGAGGGGATGGAGGGAGGGAGGGGAAAAATCGGAACAGAAGTGAGTGCAAGGGATAATGTTGTAAAAAATTACCCTGGCATGGGTTCTGTCAATAAAAAGTTATTTTAAAAAGTTGTATTGCCAGGTATCCTGATCCTCTGCCAAGCCAACAACCATGTTCCAGGTTGGCAGAGATAAATGCCTTGCCCTAAATGTGGAGCAGGATTGAGTTGACAAGATCAAGAGAGCTTCAATCTTTTCAGTCTTCACAGAGCATTCTTCAAGTTTCAAGTCACTGTTGGTCCTGCAGTGACCATAGGCCTTGCAGTTAGTTTGGATATTCTGGCTTTGAGAAGAAAGAAGAAAGAAGAAACTCCCACTTCAGGTTGTTGAAGGAAGAAAATTCTGGGAAGACCCTAGGAAGCTGACAGTTTTTATCATGTCCCTCCCCTCAGCTTGCTACTCTAAAAGCTTAAAGGACCTTCCCTTTGGGTGACATCTAGGATCCTTTCTGATTTCTATCATTTTATGATTTGGACAAATGAATTTCTTTGATAATTGCTCTATGTGATTTTATTGTAAAACCGGAATTTGGTAGAAAGGTGGTCAAGTTTTGGCTGTAAAGCTTAGGGACCTCTTTCCCAAAAGGGAAATGAAATAAGGAGCAGAAGTTAGATTGAACTTGATCAAGTCTCCTAGACTAACAATATTTAAAGAAGAAAGTAGATAAAATTCCTTTTTATAATTATTTATTTGATTCTGAACTTAAGAAATAAAATAAAGATTTCCACAATATAATAGAATACTGTCATGGGCCAGAACTCTGTACTTGAAACAAGGATTTTTACAAGGTGCTAATTCAGTGTAATAGATGAGACAATGGTTATCTAGTTTAACATGGTGATTAATAGTTCTCTAAATTCAGTATGATTGATTTAATCTTACAACAAATAATGGTTTCCTAGTGATATAATGATGGGCTTATACTCAGTATAGAGCACATAAGCTGGGAACCTCAGTCAGAGTCAGGGCAGAGAAGACAAAGGACTGCAGGTGGAAAGTCAAGCTCTCAGAGCCAAGGAGAGAGAGATTCATTCCATCTTCAATTAGGCTCCTGGTTGTTCTCCTAGGGGACTGAGAGACAAGATTCATTCATCCCATCTCACACCCTGTTGTGGCAGGTTTGTCCTCCTGCATATTCTCCACTGAAACGAAGGCTGCTCCCAAGACCTCAAGAAAACCAAATGAGAACACTACAGAATAAGAAAAAAAAAGATGATTGTACCAAAACCTGCAAATCTATTATGTACAACTTACTATTTCTTTTAAATAGAAAATGAAGTTATCATGTCACTTTTTTCTTCTCTCTCCCATACCTGCCCCTAGAAATGGCTACCATTAGACACAGAATTATATATATAATTTTTTAATATAAAACTATTCTATGTATACTTCAATGAAATCCAGCATTCCCTGTCTATGAGGAGAATAGATTAGCCTTCAGCCTCAATTCTGCTTTCTCCTCTAGAAGGAATTAAAGTCTCTCTCTTGGAGAAGGGTGTGAGTAGAAAAAACTAATGATTATGTATTCTGCCTCCCTTCCAATCATATAATGATACCTCTTGCCACATTTTACATATATGTTACCAAGCTAGTTAAAAACAAGTTGTTGCAGAAACTGGACCCAGTGGAGTGTGCCATCTAGAAACCATTTACAAGGGAAGAAGAAGGTTTCCTCCCATCTTCTCCTTTGGTCAGAGGAAAATTTTGTGATTTTTGAAGGACCTAGAGAATTTTGAACTCCTCATCTTCCCATCAGCAGATGTTCTCTTGGAATAACTGAGGTTAGAAAAAGTATTTGTATTGGTAACCATGGACAGATTAGACAAAAATTCACCATAGTCAAGGGTAAGAAAGGAAGTAGAAGACTTCCAGGAACCAAAAGTTGTGAATTGCTCTATTTACTCTATATGAGCCCACTTTTCCTCTTAAGTACTTGGGGGAAAGTGTTTTCAAAGATTTTGAGGAGGTATTTTGTCCTAGTTGTTCTTTTTTACACCTTAGTGATACCTCTTGCTCAAAACTACTTTGCTGATTAAATGAATCTCAACTAATAATCTTCGAGGGAAGCAGACTAGTAGGGACTCAAGTCAAAGGTGTTACAGAATCACCTCTGATCCCTCAAGAGGATCCCTAAATACTATTGGGGAGATGTAGCCAAAGTATGGGAACTCACCTCATCAGTGGAGGAGCAACTGGGATAAGAATCCCCAGAACTTACATGGACTTTAGGAAATAAGATTTGATAGATGCGTATCAAATCTATTTTCCTAAAACATAGTTTCAACATGCCATTCCCATTGAATAAACTATAATGGTCCCCTATTACCTTCAGGATCAAATATAAAATTTTCTGTTTTTTTTAAAATCTTTCGCTATCTGGTCTTATACCAATCCAGTCTTCTTATACTTTATTCTCCTCTCATGCACTCTGTTATCCAGTAACAATAATTTCTTTGTTATTCCTCAAACAAGTCATTCTAACTATTGACTGCATACTTTCATTGCCCTCATGTCTGGAATTTTCTTCTTCCTCATCTCTGCCTCTTGTATTCTTTCAAGCCCCAAGTAAAATCCTATCTGCTAGAAGAATTCTTTCCCAATCCTCCTTAATTCTAGTGACTTTCCTCTAATGGTCATCTCCAATTTGCCATATATATATATATATATATATATATATATATATATATATATATATTATATATATATATATATATATATTGTTTGTACATAATTGTTTCCATGTTGTTTCCTCCAATAGAGGGTGAGCTTCTTGAGAACAGGGACTTTTTTTTTTGCTTTTTTTTTTTCCTATCTTCATCATTTAGTACAATGTTATATATACATATGGAGAGTATGGCAGATATGTGTATATGCATATACATACACATGCATACACATGTTTATACATATCTGTATTATATAGAGTACAGAGAGAGAGAAGGAAGGGAGAGAGGGAGCAAGAAAAGAGGAAAACAGAGGAGCAGGAAAAAGAGAAAGAAGAGAAGGGGAAAGAAAAGAGGGGGAAGAAGAGGAAAAGGAGAAAAGAGTATGAGTAGGAAAAAAAAGGACTCTGGAAAACCTCAGCTCCAATCTCTTCTACCGAACCCCAGCAGAATTTATTCTCACTCTTCATTCCCATTAAGACTCAGCTTAAACATAGTGATTATCTAATAAACGTTTGTTGAATTTAATTGATTTGGAGTTGAATGACAGAGCTTTAAGCAGAAGTTTTTCACCTGGAGCTCAATATTTTTTAAAAAAAATAATTTGAGAAATGTATTTCAATATTCTCTTTGCAATGTTCCCTTTGTAATCACATTTTTTTCCTAGTTTGTTTTTTGGTTTTTTTGGGGGGTTGGGTTTTTTTTCCTAGCAATTGGGGTTAAATTACTTTCATAGGGTCACACGGCTTGAACTCATTTAGTGTCTGAGATTACTTTTGAACTCAGGTCCTCCTGACTTCAGGGCTAATGCTCTATTCACTGCACCATCTAGCTGTCCTGATCCCAGATTTTTAAAATATATTTAAGGACATTATTCTGAGGAATCCCTAGGCTTCACCAGACTGCCAAAGGGGTCTCTAGCACAAAATAAAGTTAAAAACTCCTAGCTAATATGTTCCTCCAAAAAACAATCATAGGCCAATGCTGAAACAATAAAACTGTAAAAGTGGAAGTTTAGGCATCAGCTACCTTATTGGGGAAGATCTGGAAGGATATAGGGCTTTCTACTGTCCATGTGAAATTGCATCACACGCGTGTCTTTCAATTCTTTATAGGGGCAGTTGTGCCTTTCCCTACCAGAATGAGGCTTAAGGAATTAAATTATGACCTGTCTCTATGACTTAAGATTTATAGTTCTTTATAGTTCTATATTCTGGTTGAACTTCATCTTTAAGGATCACTCTCATCTATTTTTCTAGTCCACCCACCTCCAACTGTTAGAATCTTTTCATTTCCTATTTACTCTTCCCTTCCACTGTGGGAGGATATTGTCCTCCAGTGACCCATGAGGATGAATAAATGTGCATAATATCAAACACTCTTCCCATTCATAATTTTGAAATCACCTTGTTGTTTTTCTGTGACTTTAAACACTTAAAGAATAGCTTACCAATTGAGCAAAACCCTGCATTGCACTGATTAAATGATAATGCAGCTAATTAGCATATGTGTGTTCTCTGAATTTATGAATTTTAATTCCTGCCCCCAAAACAACACTCCCTCAAAATGGACCCTGACAATTGATTCACACAAGAGAGTTCATCGGAACACTTTTGGAGGGAATTGGTTTTTCACTCAATTAACAGAGTTCAAAGCTTTATTTGAAATAATTAATTATGCTCCAACAGATATAAAACAGAAAGGAACCAAACTTTAGGAAAGCAAGGGAAATGTCTGATTAAAATGTGAATGCTTTATTGTTCCCACCTTATATTTTGGGTAGCATTAGTGATAAGATCCCAGATGCTACCATATATTGAGCTGCAAGACAATTTTCCCCTTCTCTCAACAATTCAGCATTTGGCTAACAGTCCCTGCCTCTATTCCAATCCCTGCTATCATCCTTGATGAATGACATCAATACTTATTTTGAATGAACAGCCCCACACCTTAGACCTTCTCAGCTGCTGCCACCTCCACTATTCAGGGAAAATGTAACTTTTTAGACCTCACTATTTTCAGGACTGCTTATCTCCAAAACACTAAAATGCTTCTCTCTGATTATACTCCCACTCTTACCATCCCCTTGCTCCTCCTACATCTAGTTTTACTTACAAAATAATTCCCAGTCCTGAGGTCTCCTAAATCTCTTTTGTTCTCCCTGCCTTGCATCAATTTGCACCAGGGCTGTGTTCTGGGAGTTCACTTGCTTTTTTTCTACATTTGGTATGGCAGTGGTCATACCAAATCTCATGGATCCAAATATCATTTCTAGCAGATGGCTTCCAAATATATATATAACTAAGTCTCATCTCTTCTCTAACTTCCAATTCCACATCCCCAATTATCTTTTGGATGAATCTTTCAGAAGGTTCCATAGATACTTCATTCAGCAACATAATATTTTTAAACCTAATTATTTATTCATCAGCTTTCTAAATCTTTTTTTCTATTGTGAATACTATCATTCTTCCAGTTATCCAGAGTTATATATTAGGAATCATCTTTCATGTTTCTATTCTAACTACTCTCCACCCCATATTCATGAGTTACCAAGCCCTGTTTCTACCTCCATTATCTTTTACACTTTTCCCATTCTCCACTCATTTGGCCCCCTGTCCTTTCATTAGTATTTAGGTCTCCTAATTAGTCTTCCTGCTTCCATTTTCCACACAATTGTCAAATTAATATGCCTAAAGAACAGACTTGATTTAATGCCTCTTTATCAACTCTTAGAAAAATTACCAATTTTGTTGGCCATTTAAAGCCCTTCACAATCTGACTGTAATCTGTTATTGCTAATCTGAGTACCCATTTCTCTTCTAATGAACTCTATATTCTAACCAAACTATCATATTTATTGGGGCAGTGAGGTAGTGCAGTTAGAATGCCAGGCCTGGAGTCAGGAATACCTGTATTCAAATCTGGCTTCAGTCAGGTATTAGCTGTGTGATCCAAGGCAAATCACTTAACCTTATTTGCCTCTACTTACTCATCTATAAAATTACCTGAAGAAGGCAATAGTGAGCCACTCCAATATCTTTTCTAAGACAACCCAAAAAGAGTCACGGAGAGTTAAATACAACTGAACACATATTTATTTTTTCTCATAAACAATGCTCCTTATCTTATCTTGGTGCCCTTAAAAAGTCTCTTCCCAATGCCATCTTCATTTATGCTGAATAAAACCACTAGTTTCCTTCAAAGTAAAGATCAACTGCCTGTAGGAGGTCTTTCCTGACTCCCATCTACTCTCATTTTTATTAGCTCTCATACTGTCATAGTACTTTCTGAAAATTACATTGCATTTACTTTCTACATATTTTGTATTGATTTATCAGTTATTTTCCCTCTCTATTGAAACATAATATCCTTCAGGACAGCAACTGTCTTATTTGCTCCCTACCACAGAATAGGAGCTCAATAAATGTTAGCTGAGTTAAATTCATTTGAATCAAATGAGAGTTCAAGAGTTTGCTAATGATCATTCCCTCTCATGTAGATCAGTTTTAGTCAATCAATGAACATTTATGCTCAGCTCTGGAAAATAACTACACACACAACAAACAACCCCAAAGTAAAAAAAATAAATAAATAAATAAAAATAAAAAAGCCCCTATCTCACGAAGCTTAAATTCTCACACAGCAAGATAACAGGCAAATAACTAGGGATATACAAGATATATAGAAAGTGGATAGAAGGATATCTCAGAGGGGAAGGCATTAGCAGCTGAGGGATTGGGAAAGGCTTCCCTGTAGAAGACAGCATTTGTGCTGAATCTTAAGAAACAGGCAGAGATAAGGGAACAGAGTATTTTGGTCACAGGGATCTGTTCAGAGAATTTCAAGAAGGCCAGCACAAAAAAGTAGTTTAGATATTTGTTGAAGTGTGTACATTGATCATCAACAAATGAATAGATTTTTCATGTAATTGATCTATAATAAACCTGAGTTTATTTAACTCAAGCATGTTTTGATACTTTTAAAGAATTTGTAACTGGTTACAAATAATGCAGATGGAAGTTGAGCAGAACTGGAGAACACTCTATATTATAACAAGGACAAACAGCTTTAATAATCACTATTGCTTATCATTTATAGTTACCAAATAACAGTAACTCCCATATCCCCAAGATGTAGTATGGATAGAAACTCAGCTTTGGGAGCATGAAGATTTGGGTTCATTTTTATATCTCTGGTAAATATTGATTGTTTGATTCCATGGAAGTCACTTAACCACTTATTATCTCTAAGATAGAATAGGTTGCCTCTATTTGTTAGAAGAATGAGTTTTCATTACCTACATTCTCTCTACTGATGAACTCACGATTCCAGTCCCCAACCCATTCCCCAAAAAGAAACAAACAAAAAATTCAGTCTATGGTGAAGAAAGGAATCATCAGTTAATACTCAAAGTAGAGATATAGATATACTCTTATCAATTGCCTAATTCTAAGGACATTAGAAAATTCATTTATACTTAGTCATAGCACATAATGAGTAAGTGGGAAAGAGAGAGAGAGAGAGAGAGAGAGAGAGAGAGAGAGAGCTAGAGAGAGAGAGAGAGAAAGAGAGAGAGAGAGAAATGCATGAATGTATGATTTCATCCATTTAGAGAACTTCCCCTATGAACATTTCTTCCACTTATGAGCTGAATTTTACTTACTGTACTCTTCCTCTTTCTCTCTCTTTCTATATATTCTCCACTGATGCCCCAGGCAGAATCAAAATGGCTGAAAGTGAGCAATACTGCAAAGAGATGTAATATCTACAAGCTAGACCATCTTGAAGGTTTCATCTAAACTTAGAAACAAACATAAAGGATTTATCAGAGCACAAGAAGTTGTCTATGATCATACAGTACCTATGTTTGTTTAAATACATGTCTGTATATTTATACACGTATTTCTATGTATATATAACATATTCCCTCTGCTTCCATTCTTCTAATCATAATCATGACTGATTACACAAACATAATTGCAACTATCACTTTATTTAATGTTTGTTATTGCATGATATCACATAATAAACATTGCCTTCAATAACAAACTTCTTGAAGAGGGCTATTTTTCTTGGCCTCTAGCTCCTAGCTCAATCTCTTTGATTCTAACAAAGCTGAGCAATATAGTTTTATTGAAGGATCCCACAATACACAAAGATATCCACTAATTGGTCCCTCCCCCAAAAAAATTTTTTCCCACATTCCCCAATAGTTTTTTACCCAAGAAAGAAACCAGCTTATTCTTATTCCTTCAAAGCCTTCCATCATACCATTCCATTTTCTTAGGAAATCAGGGAAGCTAAATCTCATCTCCAACTCATTAAAAGAACTTATTCTCCTCTTAATTTTACACTGCATTTGGGACTCAATCATTTTCATGTTAACCAGGTACCAAAAAAAATTTCTTCTTCTCTAAAATGGTTTCCCTTCAAAAACACATTAATTTTCCTACCCCATATATAAAGATAATAAGATCAAGAAACAGCAATAAATTCTAACTACATCTAACTTCCAGTGGCTTTCAGTCTGATGATCCAGCTTATAAATGTTGAAGGCTCTTTGTAATTTCTCTTGCTGTCTTTTGGCCATTCTGATGCTCATTAGGGCCTCCAATGGAGGGTGGGCAGGAACAGGGTGAAGGGGTGAAACACAAAATCACTCTGTCTTGTAGCTTCCCTAGCAAATGATGTAGGTGACATTAATGGCTAAATTTGGCTGTGGGTGATATTTTCCCATGTTATCATGGATGAATCCTTTCTGCCATAGAAAACTGAAATACGGCTTTACTAGAGAGCTTTTTAATATTATGTGTTGATACAGTTTTCCATGTTCTGATTCCTCTGAAATTTCCTGCTTTTATATGAAGGAAATGCCTACTGTGCAGTCATGTTTTCTCGATGCTACTCCTAAGTGGATTCTTCACATACTAAAAATTATTTCTGAAGCGTGAAGATAAAGGAAAATGAATTTTCTGATAACAGTAGGTAGAAACCTAATCAAACTCACAATAGATTAAATAGCTTTCAGCTTTGGGAAGACATAATTTTTGAATAAGGTGTCCATACAATCAAAGAGATGACATTGGGTGACCTTTCTCCATCAGACATTAATCATGACTGTCTTGAGTGATCAGACCTCCAGCTCTCAGATGAAATTACTGGATCTCTGCTCTTTACCTTTTCAACTGAAGCTGAGAGAAAAAGACAAGTTCTAAATGCTGCATGCTGCTACTTGTCAGCAGGATATAGCAGAACCATTAAGCAAAGGGAAATTATTTGTACCACTAAAAATGGTTTACAGATTCTCTTTAATTGAAAAAATTATTATACATAATACATCTATAATGAACAATGAATGCTTGTATAGGACATTACAGGCTTTTCTTTAAAAAAAACAAATATACTTATTTATTTTTACATTCTTTTATAATCTTTCACTCTAACAAGTCTATATTTCTATCTGCATTTTAGGTCACTGACATATTTCATCTTCAGTCCTGTGGAATTGTGGTTTATCATTGCACCAAAAAGAATAAAAGACAGAAATTTTTTTTACCTATTTTCTTTCAATACAAAACGAAGTGCAGGATTTGCAACAACTCTAGAAAATACAACATTCTCCACATAAGAATGGGTCATAGATCCAGAGAATGAAGGGACCTCATTGACCATCTGATCTAACCTCCTTTTATAAATGCAGAAACTTAGGACTAAGAATGTTTTGACAGGTTCAAGGTTATACTAGGAGTAAGTGTCAGAGGTAGGATTTGAAATGAGTCTTCTGACTCAAAATTAGCAATTTCTTTCAAGGTACTATGCTACTGAGCCATGTTGGAACATTCCTGAATACACCTGCTTTTGAAAAATAATCACTATCTCATGGATTTGGAAATGAAAAGGAATTTAGAAGTTACCTTACCTCCTGATTTTTACAAATGAAGAAATCACTGCTCAGAAATATTAAGCAATTTGGCCCAAATCCAGAGGAGTTCTGGAACCAGCTCAAACCCAGCTTCTGAACAAATTGTTAAATTTTCAGCGTGAGCATTTACGTCTCAGAAACCATGGATTGCTACAAATCAGGGCTTTATTTGTTTTGTGTAGACTGTGATGGAGAAAATATTAATAATGCAGATTAAATTTAAAAGTGAATCATATTTTAAAAACATTCCCATTCCTCCCCCTACTGGAGAGCCAGGTGTTAAACTTTTACCAGCAGATCCCTGCACCAGATCATACAGGTAGTAAATAACCAAACCAGGATATGAAATGCTATAATCTGACTTTTGATTAGTGCTCTTCTATATATAGATGTCTGTGTTGTAAATGTTGTTTAGCCTGTGTTTACACAAATAATATGTTTATAATAATACATATGTAGAACTTATATCAGATTGCTTATCTTAGGAGGGAGGGGACGAAGGAGGAATAGAATTTGGAAATCAAAACTTTTTAAAATGTTAAAAAAAATTGGAAGAGGGTTTGAGCTTAATTGGGGGGAAATTATTATTTTTTTTAAAAAAAGAAAAAAATTTTAAATAGCATGTTTGCTTCATATTACCACTTGTGCAAGGGATAGTTTTATGGTTTTATTTACAAATACAGATAAAGCAAAAAATCAAGATGCATATAAAATAAATCACCTATTAGCTGACAACTATCACTCTTTTTTCTGAACATCACAGCTAACTGTGGCACTGTAACATGTAGGAAGCTATTTTGGGGAAAATGTAATAGAAATAAAAAAGATTAATTTCCAGAGAATTGCTAGTTAAAATTAATTAAATTCTGAATTGCCTAAATAGTTTTTGGTTTTACTTAGAAAGGTTATCTAGTAATCTTGAATTAGTTTAGAGAATAAATCATAAATCATTTTTTATAATTTCTGACTATTGTTTAATTCATATAGTGCTTTTTACTCACAAAATATATCAGCACAATTTATTATATTTATAGTATAAATATATATAGAGAGAAATATATAATTATATATACAGAAATATATATAAAGCATATATAAAGACATACACAGAAATAAATATACTTATAAGTATACATGAATATATATTTGAGATAGATGGCATAGTTAATAGAACATTAGGTCTAGAATCAGGAAGACTCATCTATCTCAGTTCAAATTTCAGACTCTTACTGGCAATATAACCCTAGGCAAGTCACTTAACCTGTAAAATGAGGTGAAGTAGAAAATGACAAACTACTCTGGTATCTTTGCAGAGAAAACCCCACATGGGATGAAAGCTTCAGACATGGCTGAAACAACTAAATAATAACAATAAAGAAGATTCTGCCAGCAGAAATTATTTATCAGCTTGTGTTCCTCTCCTTCAGGATTTCTAAGGTTTTCTTTTGGTTTATTAAAGTTTTGAACAATTTGCAAGCCAGTAACTGGTTGGTCTTAGGGTGAAGGATGAGGAAAGTGGCATGATGATAATTTGCAGGGCAGATGAAAAGAAATAAGTCTTCAGAAAGATTCAGCAGGAGGTATTGACCATGTGGAATAGGTACACTATCCCCTAAGGCATAAAAGAGATGAAAGGAATTCACTCACCTTTACCCAGCTAGGACTAAATTGAGGAATGATTGAAAAGAACATGTAAAAAAAAGTTGAAGTATAGCTACAAGGCTGACTAACAACAGAGCTGAAAATATGTTGTTTAGTTCTTTTGGTCTGGATGGCTTCTGTGTAAAAAAATGTGATGGTCTTTCTCCCAAAGAATAACAAAGGGAGCAGAGGCAATAGCCAGGATTAGCCGTAGGGTAGAATCAGCCATAGGGTAGAAACAGCAGCCATGGCAGTACCAAAAAGTGCTTGAGAAGCAGTGCTCTATCATGTCATTGGTTCAGGATTTATTCCCCCCAAAATGGCTCTGGCACTGGCAGGTTGGGTCCGCAGAAGGGTAGTTGTTGCTATGACTTTCAGAGTTTTAGGGCAAACTTGGCATGTGGCTATCCTAACACACAAGATCCAATCCATATACTTTCTCTTTACAATCAGCCATTAGACACAAAGGTATCCCCCAGAGATGAACAGAGAATCTGGGGAGCTAAGAAGTGGGCACAAAATTAAAACACAATGATAGTGACACAAATGAAAAGACATGTCACTAAGGTAACTTAAAGCCCTAGAAACTGCATAAAGTTTTCGTCCTCTGTAAACTTCTCTCAAAATTAGCTAGAGCTAAATCAAGCAAGTTGTCCAACCACTAGGGAGCTATCAGACAGAACTAAAAGCAGGTCACTCTACCTACTAGGATCTAGGCATGTCATTGTGTTATTACCCTTTCATTGTTAATTATATGTTTCATTGTTAAATGAATGAATAATTGATGTTGTTAAATCATTTTTCAGTTGTGTGACTTTCTATGACTCCAGCTAAAATTTTCTTGGCAAAGATCCTGCAATGATTTTCCATTTTCTTTTCCAGCTCATTTTACAGATAAGGAAACTGAGGCAAACAGGATTAAGTAAGTGCCCAGGATCACGTAGCTAGTGTCTGAGGCCAGATCCTCTGTATCATTTTGCTGCCTTCTTCACAATGTGACATCTTTATTGGATAGACTGATCCACTGAACTCTTTAGACTCATTTATTATTGCATAGTTGAATTCTTCCATCATCTTCATTCAGAGGTTCAACACAGTAGCACTTCTATTTATCTTGAGTGTTACAGTGCTATTTATGAGCCAGATAAGCTCTTTCAATGAGGGAAATGACTCTTACCCAAGACTGGCAGGAGCCTCATCTCTGAAGTCTGTGATCTAACCAAGAGTTAGGAGAAAACCAGACTCCCCCATTTTCATAGTTTTTCTCTATTCAGAACTAATTCCCTCATCCAGAGATTCTTCTTTGGCTTTGGTAACCAGTTCATGTTTCCCAGAATTCTATTGGAATCTTATACAAATGAATACTTAAGGACAAAGGTAGGGATGTTCTCAGGAAACAAGTTCAATGTCTTTGCAGGCTTCTTGCTAAACAATTGAGGCTTGAAGTATTCATTTTTTATCTGAAGGCCTTTCCCTTTCCATTTCAATGTCTGTCTTTTTTTTTTCTGTCCCAGCTGTTTTAGCTTTAATGAAATCTCACCCAGAGCACACTATTACAAAAAGTTTCAGAGACAGAATGGAGCATGACAGCTTCAAAGGCAAAGGGCAGGGGCAGCAGCAAGGAAACTCAGTTACTATCCTATCATTCATTTCTTAGCTCTTTGCAGTCTGGCTTCTGACCTTATCATTCAACTGAAACTGCTCTTCCTCAAAGTTACTAGTCACCTTTTCATTGCCCAGTCTGATTGTCTTTTCCTAGTCCTCATCATATCTACTTCTTTTTTAGCATTTAATGTCATCAACAACACTCTCTTCAATAATTTTTTCTCTCTCAGCATTTCATAAAACTATCCTCTTTTCATTTTCTTTTCTTCAGGTCTAATCACTTTTCCGAGTCATTTTCATATCATGTTTTCTTACTGTATGTAGGTGTATGTCCCAATAGTCCTTATCTTAAGCTCTCCATTTCCCCCTATTTTATTATTTCTATTTCTACATTTCTTTCTATTTTAACCTTTCCCTACATACTTTTACTTGATAATATCATCATTTATCATGCATTTAATTATCATCTTTTGGAGCAACTGGTTAAATTAAATTCCTTCTTTTAAAAATTCAATTATCCATAGGCAGCTTTGATTCTAAGACCTAAGATCACAATAACAATATCAACTCACCCTCTTATGATATATTTGATGGTGTGATTAGATCAGAATGAATATGTAACCACTGGGAGAAATACCTCAAACTTCACATCTATTATTAATTTTTTTTGTATATAATGATTATGGTCAGGATATCTGAAATTCTCAATCAGTATCACAAGGTACCAAGAAACTTTTTGGCATCATATATAAATTTAAGGGAAAAGAATCTATTTCAATGAAAATACTAAGAGTACTCATTTAATCAGAGCTGACTTTTTAAGAAGGTCTCAGGGAAAGTCTTCAATTAACCTTGAACACTGCTCCTTTTTCATTTCTTTCCTTAATTTCCTCCTAAGGAATTGACTAATTACTCTAGGGAGCAGACTCTCCCTACTGACTTAAAGCTAAGGATATCTTTTTCCTCTTCATGTACCTTGTTCATAAGAAAAGTTGAAGACAGGACTCAACTTAGAAAAACCATGAGGTTTTTTCTATTTTGTTTTACATTTCCCCTCTAAAATGGGAGGGGGGAAGCTGATGGGGAAAGCTACCAAAGCTTTCCTCTCTTTAGTATAAAAAGGAGATTATGGTGATGAATGAGAAGGATGGGAGAGATTGAAGAAACCAATCTGTGTGTGTAGATATTGGGGTGAGTAGACACTGACATCAATAAAGTAAAAGACAGGCAGTGGATATAATATCAGCCCTGGAGTCAGGAGAATTTGAATTCAAATATGACCTCAGGTATTTAACACTTCCTAACTGTGTGACCATGGGCAAGTCATCCAAGGAAGATGCCATTGATGAGTTTTTGAAGTTATATGAAGAAAAAACTGGTAACTGGCAACTAACAATTCCAGCAACTTTATTTAATATTCCAAGAAGTTCTGCTTCATGGAGATTACTATGAGCAGGATGAAGAAACTATCAAAAACCTGATTGTCAGTGTCAGCACCAAGTTGAAAATCTCCAAATCAGTTGAGAACTTTATCAAGATGATTCCTATGTGGAAACATGAAAAAGACCAATGGGGAATTCAAGACTGACCTTTTAAAAACACCATTGGGAAAATTGAGCAAGAGGCAGATCCAGAATGCATATTTAATTCTAGCGAGATGGTGTTCCAAGGTGGCAGTGACTCTCAGATTCTGGACTTCTCCAATCACTTCTATATCTTGATCCACCATGACTTTGGAATGAAGAACCTTCCACTCCTGAACAACATTGATTCTCTGCGGGCCAAAGAAGAGATCCTGAACAATCTTCTAGACACTGAAGTAGCCTAAAATCTACTGGTGGGTCTGAAGATGGCAGCAAACATCACATTGATATCAACTATGAGAAGCTTAAAACTGTTATCAAGGTGGTTGACCAGAATTCAGAAGAAGTTAACATCAGCAGGTACTATATTAAGAATACACATGCTATGACTGACAACTTGGAAATTATTGATATCTTCAAGATTGATCATTAAGTGGAAAGCCAACACTACAAGTCCTTAAATCAAGCTTCCTAACCTGTAGCTACTGTGATATGGATCCAGGTCCACCATCTTTGCTGGGAAACTCTCTCAAGGTTTTCAAATTGCCCCCACCTAAAGCCCCTGTGATGGTCTACATATTTAGCAAAGGAATCTATTTTCCTGACCTGTATTCAAGTGTGCCAATTACTGCCACACATCTCAGGAAGATCCAGTAGGATTAATCCTCCTAGGAGAAGTTGCTTTTGGAAACATGTATGATCTGAAATACATGTTCTATATCAACAAGGTATCCAAGAGCAATCACAGTGTCAAAGGCCTGGACAACCATGCCTGATCTGAAAGTCAGTATGACACTTCATGATGTGAAAATTCCCTTGGGGCCTGGAATTTCTTTAGGTGTTAGTGACACCTGCTTACTATATAATAAGTACATTGTCTATGATATTGCTCAGATCAATCTGAAGTGTATACTGAAATTGAAGTTCAACTTTAAGACCTCTTTGTGATGAACATATAGCATTTGTCTAGTGCTTAGAATTGACTAGACCCCTCAAATTAACCACCTGCAGAACTGAGCAGCTTGATAGGTTTAAATATCAATGACCCTTTCAGAAATATCAAAAGAGCTGAGCTGCAGCTATCTGTAAACTTTATTAAATCTTCTCCATAAGAATTTTATATAAACAAATGGTGATATGTTGAAAAGGTTTTTTTTTCCCCCAAGCCCAAGTTTCTGGGTTTTGTTTATCTCTGGGGATTTTATTCCTAAGATAAACTTACTTACTGCTTACTCAAGTTCCAGCACCCTTAGGGAAAAGCAAAAATAGTGAGGAAAAGTTGGGAGAAAAATGGTTCGCACAGAAAATAAGCAGGTGGTGGGGTTACAAAGAGGGAAATTGCAGTGTAATGCTTACATTATTAGATTTCAAAGAAAATAAATCGCTTCTGATCCTTTCTAAATGTTCTTCAGTTTGGATTTTGAGGGAAAATGTTAAACAAGTTTATTTTAAGGTAAAAATAAAAATTTCATGTTTTAAAAAGAGAAGGGGTTGTTACTTAAAGAAAGCACCAAGGAAGGAGGTATTAAGAAGCAATGGACTCTGGCTTGCAAACAGACAAGATGACTGGGTCTAATGAATTCAAGTTGAACCAGTCTTTAGAAGATAGAATATCTTTAGTGAAGTTCCTGCTGATTTCTCCCTGGTACATTTGGTTCAACTCTATGATGCATCTGCTAACATCATGCACTCCAAATACCAATATACTGGTGACATTATCAACTGTACTTTCTATGATCCAACATATGCTTACAGTAGGGAACTGGATCATTAATTGAAAATGCATAATTTGAATTATACTCATGAATTATACTCATGATGCACCTATTAGATCTGTTGAATGTTGTCCTGTTGTCCAGAAGTGAATGTTATAATTACTGGAAGTTGGGATCAAGCAATTAAATTGTGGGATCCCAGAGTCCCTTATAATTCAGGAAACTTTTCCCAGCCAGAAAAACTTTTACATGCTCTTTGTGTTTAATTGTTGAGACAACTGGTGGGAGAGTGTTAGTGTGGACTTGAGGAACATGGGCTATAAGAAGACAGTCTAGTCTGACATATCAGTCTCATTGCATATGAGCATTTCCAAACAAACAGGATTATGTATTAAGCTCTACTTGGACCCAAATGAGCAGATTTATCAATGCCATTTCCTTTCATAACATTCACAACACATTTGCTACAGGTGGATCTGGTGAACTTGTTAATATTAGGACCCCATTCAAAAAGAAATGATTGTGCAAATTCCATTGTCATCCCACTAAAATAGCATCACTTGCCTACAGTAATCCTGGGACCACCATTTAAATCATCATAAATGGATGAAATGGATGACACAACATCCTGAAGATGATGTCTTCATTCACCAAGTGACAGATGTGGAAACAAAACCTAAGTCCTTTAAGTTTTATAGTAAAATTTAATTTATAGGAAAAATAAGGATGAAGCCTTTGTTATTGAATTTCTTTCTTTTCCTTTGTCTTAAAAGAAACTTGTATATGTACCACATAGGGCTTTTAAAACTTCTTTTAGAATCAGGACTATGTGTCCTTGTGTTACAACCTGAAAAAAATTTATATTTGAAAAATGTTATCCTTGTTTTTTTTTTCTTCCCCTCCATTCTAGCACCTTGACTACTTGTAACACAAACTGTGCCATCTACTTCTTATTTTATAAATATGTTTCAGAATCTGTTTTTAAACACAAAACCAAACCAAAAGCTTGTGACAAGGTCTGACTCTCAATACATGACAGTGTTGTGTCCCGACTAGCTTTCTGGAGGATCTTGGTACCAGCCCAAGAAGAGAAGTGAAGAGGCAGGACTCACGTGGATGGTCAAACACAGAGTCCATTTATTCCAAATTCTCTCAGCCTTATATACCCTAATACTCTTATATAACCAAAGCACATTGCTCATGGACCCCATAAACAACTTGCTATTGTATGTAGATGATTTTTTGCCACTTAGTATCACTCTGCTTCAATTACAACACAAGTAGTCCCTGCCTTCTAACTTTTCAGGAAGTTCTGAAAGCCTTAGGGGAGACTGGAACAAACCAGACATTGTCAGCAGGTTCCCTCTGAGCTGAAGGGTCTTATACCTCACTCAGAATTTCCCTACGATCTGTGGCCCTCTACATCATAATGAAGGAGCTGGTGTGCTATGAAAACAGGTCATCTGCTAATAATGATTTAGCATCAAGTACCCCAAGAACACAACATGAACTGTATTCCAGGTTCAATGGAAGAATTTTTCTTCTCCTCCTCTTTCTTCTTCTTCTCTTCCTTCTCTCTGTCTCTCTCTCTCTCTCTCTCTCTCTTTCTCTCTCTCTCTCTCTCTGTCTCTCTCTCTCTCTCTCTCTCTCTCTCTCTCTCTCTCTCTCTCGCTCTTCCTTTTCAAAAGGCTTGGGGGATGGCATGGTGAGGTTAGCAATAGACAGGGTTATCCAATCCAAATGGGAGGAAAACTGCATCCTCTCCATAGTCTCTATCTCTTTATATAAGGGATTTGGGTAATTTGGGTCCTAGAGAAAAACTAACATAGAGACCCAGGTTCTCACCTTTCCCTGGGAATGTCTAGGATGGATTAAGCAATTAGCTAAATTTAGTTGAACCTAAAACCATGAGTTGGGGGCGGGGGATGGGATCTTCCCCTTGACAGAGAACAATAAAGAGACAAATGCTAGTGATTTCCATTTCCTGATACCTTATTTTATGAGATCTGTCTGCAGTGTAACTTCTAGGAAAGAGGAAAGCCAGATCTTCAGTTCTTAGGAATGAGATCCACCCTCTAAGTTTCAGAGGTTAACAGCAAAACTTACCCAATATCAGGACCTTGGCCCATTGTCCTCCCTGAAGTATCCTTTGCAATAGTAGAAACTCCTTATCCTCCTCTTCATTTGTCAGAGGTGGCAGAAACAAGGAATACTGGGGAGTCTTGGAATCAGGGCCCATATCTTTTAACACAGAACTCTAAAAAGAGTTCCAATGGGTACTCTTTAACTATCTGCTGGAGGCCCATTCCTTGAATGAAATTGTATCTCTTGGGTGACGTTTTGAGGAAACAACTTCAGCTAAGAAGGAGGTAGACTTCCACCACTATTATCTCCTCAGCAATCTTCTCTAACCAACTGCTTCTTCTCAGGTCCAGGAACCTGATAAGTAAGAACCATTGGGGACCTTGCTCACCTAGGATTAACTATGAAAGTTTGTCTGTTTTGAATGGGTCCAGATTTTACCCATAGAGCAGGTGACTCACTATGGAGACCCTAAGGGGATAAGCAGTTAGTGGAAAAGAGATAGAGGAGATATTAAAGGTTGCAGTGTAGGTTAAGATTCTACTATTTCCTTTTTCTAAGACTTTTTGGCTCTCTCTTCTCAGCTTCTCTGGGCTGGAAAAGAATTGCCTTCATTTTAGTTCTATGCAGTTTATTATTTTTAATAGATGATCACATGACTTCTATTTATCAAGTTTTAAGATTGTTTTGGATTTAGAAAAACATGTTCTTAGTCATTAAACATTCTTCATTAAATAGATATTAGTCTGTTTATTCCAGAATGGACTCCATTTTTTAAAATATTATTATCTACTTTGATTTCATCCATAAATCGGGTGACTAGAAAGCTGATTTAAAATATAATGATGATGCATATGGGCCAAGGATGATGTATACCTATCAAAATCTATAAAAATATATTTACCTAAAGTTTTAAAAATTTTATCTGAAGGATTTTATTCTTCCCATCAATTTTTTTCTCACCCTTGCCTTTCTTTTTTTCCCTCTTTATTCCTTACCTTTCTTTAATTTCAACCAAAATTTTTTATTGATAGCCACTTAATTTTAGTCTTAAACCTACTAGCTCTATGAGATCAATTTTAACATCTGATAAGCATTCAGAAAGAACTTACACAGTTTGCCTTCCTGTTCAGTTCCTTTTGAAAGTGGGACTGAAAGGTTTCCAATGTCCAGATGTTTAGCTTCTGTTTAGATTTTAATTACTGATGAATTCTGATTCCATCTGCTATCTATTCTCCTTGAAAGAGTACCAGACCCTTGCTATCTAGTATCAGGGTTATAAATAGGTAGTTGAGGTTACAGGAACCTTGCCCCAGAATGCCAAAACTTAGAGGTAGGATTTCTCTCCTTCAATGGCTTCCTAGCAGGTCTAACATCTTAATGCCTCTGAATCCCCTGGTGTACCTGTGTCAGACAGCTTAACTACCATTACCCTTTCTCCTACCTCCATAACATTTCTTCCAGTCACTGGAAGTCCTATTCTAATGGCAGCTTATTCACCAGGATATACTTTATTTTCACTTTGAAGTTTGGGGATTAATAAAGTAAAATGAACTGTGGTAAGAGATGTTCAGTCAAAGTCAAATTTATGTGATTTCCTTACAAATTAATAGCATCATTAGGAAAAATTTGTATTTTTTTCTAGTGAAGACCTACTTTAAATTGATGTTGGTATATTCACATTGTTTATAATTATTGGTAGAGCAAACAAAGGATCATCAGATTTGAAAGTCTTTTCATGTTTAAATAAACACACGTACCATAAATAAATAAATAACCCGATTAGGGCAAAACACATAAGAGGCACAAAAATCTTAACTCATACTCTCCCAGAAAAGTAAAGATATCATTATGTATGTATGTTTAATCATTATGTATACTAGATAAGCTCATCTAAGTAGTGTCACTGAGCACAAAACTGGCTTTCTCTAATGTGTGGTATCTAAAGAGCCTAATTTACCTGCCATTCCTAGTAAAAAAAATCATATGATACTATGTATCATATATTGAGGGAACTGACTCCAGAAACTATCTAGTTGGACACTGTGATAGATGGACCCCAGGATGGGGTAACAAAATAGTTTGTTTTCCACAGACAACTTGAATTCTGAAAATAATTAACAAAGTTGCTTAACAGGTAGGTTCAATCAAGCAGAATTGGGTCCACGTATCCATTTCAACAAGTCTTACCACAGATCCCTATCCAGTTTGAACAAGATGCAGTTTATAAACTGGCAAAGATAAATGGGGAATGAGCGTGCTTAATAGACTAATTGCATATTACTCAACATATCCCTTAAAAGGAAATTTCTGCTATCTTTGAAGATAGGATGTATGACAAGGGAGGGGGAACATATATATAGGAGGGTATAAAGAAAGCAGAGAGGGAGGTGCTGTTAGTCAGCTGAATATTAATTAATCTGGAGGCCAATTCTACTAACTATTCATTTAGCTCTTGTCCCACTGTCTCATTTGATCTCTCATTCCTAGAAAAAGATTATCTTGCTTGTGCTCTTTAGAGTCTGTCCTAGCAGTGTGGTACAATTTGAGTAATGATCATGAGGATCATAAAGTAATCTAAGGTGAATAGTGTCATTGAACACAAAACTGGTCTCTAGTGTAGTTTGTCTAAAGACCCTAATTTACCTGTTATTCCTAGTTTAAAAAAAGTAATCAAGAAAGAAAGAAAAAGAAAAAAATAGGAAGGAAGGAAGGAAGGAAGGAAGGAAGGAGGGAAGGAAGGAAGGAAGAAGGAAGGAAGGAAGGAAGAAGGAAGGAAGGAAGGAAGGAAGGAAGGAAGGAAGGAAGGAAGGAAGGAAGGAAGGAAGGAAGGAAGGAAGGAAGGAAGGAAGGAAGAAAATTAGGACTTAGCTTCCCCCTCTTGTAAATTTCTCCTGTTAGTGTTTTATATGCCAAAAGAGCAGAATTTGGTAAAATGGTGTAATGTATTTGAAAGGAAGTATGTAAAATATGTTCGTTTCACTAGCCAACATGAAGGAAAGAAAAAGAAATAAAGCATCAGGTCCTAGAGAAGCAAATTATTCTTTGTTCAAGGCCTTACAACACTGCAGTGATACTACGAGCAGCCTTTCATCATAACATTTTTATTTAATTCTTTCTAACATACAAAGGATAAGTGTTCTGGACCTTTGAACCTTTTATTTTTTCATTGTCTATTTTTTACAGTTACATGCTTGTCCAACCTTGGATTTATCTTGATGGGTTTTTTTTTTTAAATAAAAGCTTTCACATTCTATTTGCTAGCTCCAAAGAGCTCTGAGAATTCATACAATTTTTTCCCTCTGCTTTTTTTTTTTTGTTATGGCAGATCCAGAGCCTCTTCCACTGCCAGGGCCCTACAGAAAAGCAGGATTATTGGATTACAGATTTGGAACTGAAAATGGCCTTAGAGGCCAAGTCCAAAACCCTTATTTTACAGAAGCCAAGTGACTCATCAAAGGTCATGAAGCTAATAGGTGGTTGAGGGATAATTTGGAGACCTGTTGTCTTCCTGACTCCAAGTACAGTGCCTTATTCACTATATCCTGCTGGCAAGAGTCAACTTCAAACAATCAATAAATATTTATTAAGCACATAATTTGTACCAGACATCATGCTACACACCAAGAATGAAGAATGGAGAATGAAACAGTCCCCATTTGCTATGAGCTTCTATCATAGGAGAAAAAGAATTCCAAAACAAATAATGCTCCTTTTTTTAAAAAATAACTTTTTATTGACAGAATCCATGCCAGAGTAATTTTTTACAGTATTATCTCTTGCACTCACTTCTGTTCCGATTTTTCCCCTCCCTCTCCTCACCCCCTCCCTCAGATGGCAAGCAATCCTTTACATGTTGAATAGGTTATAGTATATCCTAGATACAATATATGTGTGCAGAACTGAACAGTTCTCTTGTTGCACAGGGAGAATTGGATTCAGAAGGTAAAAATAACCCGGGAAGAAAAACAAAAATGCAAGCAGTTTAAATTCAACAAATAATGTTTCAAGAGAAAATTCAAAAAAGGAAACAATAATGAAAATAATTGATGCCAACAGTGGACTATTCTAATTCTGGAGAAATCAGATCTCCCTTTTTTGGGGAGGAGGGAGGGAGAAAAAGAAAGAGAGAGATGGTAGGAAGGAAGCAGAGACAGAGACACACAGAGACACACAGAGATATAGAGATAGAACTAGAAACAGAAAGACATGCAGAGAGACACTCACATACTAAAGGAAAAGAGAGACAGAGAGGGAGGGAAAAGGGGGAAGAGAGAGACAGAGACAATAGAGACAGAGAGAGGGACAGAGAGAGAACCATTCATACCACAAAATACAAAACTTCTTGCTTTGATTTAAGATCCAGTATTGTCCGCTGTTCGCTTCAGCAAATAAAGAAGTCAAAAGGAAATATTTTCTCTGTCGTTTATCTCAAAATCCAAGTGTAATTCAAAACTGTTCAGCTTCAAAGTGTGTATCCCAGTATTCAATAGAAGAGCATTCTTTATTGTCTCTGTGGAGGTTTCTTTTTCAATCTCCAAATTTTCCTTGCACATATCTATAATAGATGATGTGTGTTTGATTCCACTAGGGAATCTCAGAGTTATATGGGTTTCAGAAATATATGTTTATTTTCTTTAGGATAGTAATCTGGATTCTTCTCAGGCATTAACCATCTCCTGGTAGTCCCACACATTTGAAAGCATCATTTACTGTTCTGGAAAGCAATTTGGAACTATGCCCAAAGGGCTATAAAACTGTACATACTCTTGAACCAGCAGTGCCACTTCTGGGTCTGTATCCCAAGGATCATAAAGGAGGGAAAAGGAGGCACATGTAAAAATGTGTAACAGCTCTTTTTGTGGTGGAAAAGAATTAGAAAATGAGTGGACAACCATCAATTGGAAATGGTTGAATATGTTATGATATATGGAAGTAATGAATAAGCTAATTTTCCAAAGGCCTAGAAGGATTATGTGAAACTGATGATGAGCATAACAAGCAGAACCAGGAATATATTGTACATAGTAATAGCAAGATTGTGTATTGGTCAAGTAAGATTTGATTCTTTTTAGCAGTTCAGTGATTCAAGGCAATTCCAATAAACTTTGAATGGAAAATGTCATCTGCATCCAGAGAGAGAAATATGGAGACTGAATGTAAATCAGCATATGCTATGTTCACTTTTTTCTTTTTCTTCTGTTTTTTTTTCCCTCTCATAGTTTTTCTTTTTTGTTCTTTTTTTTTCTCTGTCAACATGTAAATGTGTTTTTTTAAATGAATGTACATGTAGAACTAGGAAAAAATTAAATTAAAAAAAGAAAGTATCATTTACTCTCTTTGGGCATCAAGGACAAAACAATTTTTATTTATTTGTTTGTTTTTTGTTCATTCATTTATTTATTTTATTAAAGCTTTTTATTTTTTAGAACATATGCTTGGATAATTTTTCAACATTGATCCCTGCAAAACCTTGTCTTCCAAATTTTTCCTTCCTTCCCTTCACCCTCTCCCCTACATAGCAAGTAATACAATATATATTAAACATGTTAAAATATATATTAAATCCAATATATATACACATATTTGTCCAATTATTTTGCTGCACAAGAAAAATCAGATCAAAAAGGAAAAAAAATGAGAAAGAAAACGAAATGCAAGCAAACAACCACAAGAGTGAAAATGCTAGTTGTGATCCCCACTCAGTCCCCACAGTCCTCTCTCTGGATATAAATGCCTCTTTTCATCACAAGATCATTGGAACTGGCCTCAATCATCTCATTGTTGGAAAGTCACGTCCATCAGAATTGATCATCATATAATCTTGTTGCCATGTATAAAGATCTCCTGGTTCTGCTCATTTCACTTAGCATCACATGTAAGTCTCTTCAGGCCTCTCTAAAATCATCCTGCTGGGATCTCAAAATGATTTTTCTTTTCTTGAAAAAGCTGTGTTCCTATAAATCTACATTACATTTTTTCTAAATTGAATATTTACTTATCCTATAATTTCACAAGTACCACAACTTCTTTTCTGTGATTTCTTTAGGCTCATTATGGTTTCATAGATTTGGAGCCAGATGTGACCTTGAAATCCTTCAGACAAATCTCCTCTCCACTCACTTCTTTTACAGATGAGAAAGCTGAAGTTTAGAAAGGTAAGATTAAAGATGTAGTAGCAGATTTGGAATATGAACCCAGGTCATTTTGCAATCCTTTTCCCACCCCACTCCATTTTTTTCTCTTTAAAATATTCCTTCTAAAATAGTACATGTTTAACATATAACTTTCTGTCTAGGGGAGAGGGTTGAGGAGAAGGGAGGGAGAAAATATCTGGAACACAAGGTTTTGCAAGGATGAATGTTGAAAATTATCTTTGCATGTATTTTGAAAATTAAAAAGCTGTTATTTAAAGTATTAAAATCAAATAAAATATCCTTTCTAGCAAAGAATTCTGGGAAGATGGTGGGATAGGTTCACTATTGGCTTTCCAGATTTCCTTTTGGCTATCCATATTTCCTTCACACACACACACACACACACACACACACACATACACACACACACACAACATTGCCTCAGAGCAGTAGAATAGAGTAAAGCAGGTATCTTCCTAAGAGAATTTGGGAAGATGCCAAGAAAGTTGGGCCTGAGGGAAATGCAAACACCTTCAGGCTGATTCTGCAGAATCAACAAACAAGCCTGAGGGCAGCTAAGTTAGAGGCAGCCTCAGCCTTAGAAACTTTCTTCTCACAGACAACATTGAGGTCTGAAGTCTGAGTAAGAAAAGATTGCAGGCTCTTTCATTGTGGAAGTATGCCAAGTATAGCTATGCCGACCAGACATGTCCCAAGCTCTGGCTGCAAGAAGGAACTAGCACACAGCAAAGTGAGTGCTGTAATGAAGAACAAGTACTTGTTGGCTGTGAGCACTTTCAGGAGAGCTGGGTCCCTGATTTCACTTTTAGGGCAGAGAGGACAACTGTAGTTTGCAGTCACCAGAGAGTGGGACCACAGGGGGCAAAATCAGTTATGGGACAGTAAGGATGAGGGCCCCACCAGTGGCTTAGTGATGGAGAGAAGAGCCCAGGTTGGACCCCAAGACAGATCTCAAAAAATAACAGTAAAAAGGATTTGAGACTTGAAGTATCATTTTTCATACCTCCAGACTACATCTTGATTATACCAATAGCAGCTAAAAACAAAACAAAACAAACAAATAAAAATGAGCAAGTAAAGGAGAAACAATCCAAACATAGATAGTTACTATGGGGCTAGAGAAGATCTGGTTTTACATTCAGAGGAAGATAATAGAGCTAAAAAAGCCACTCTTTTTTTTCCCCTGAGGCAATTGGAGTTAAGTGACTTGCCCAGGGTCTCACAGCTAGAAAGTGTTAAGTGTCTGAGACCAGATTTGAACTGAGGGCCTCCTGACTTAAGTGTTGATGATCTATCCACTGTACTACATAGCTGTCCCAAGCCATTCCTTTTTCAATAAGAAACGTCAAATAGTCCCAACCTCCAAAAGAAAATCCTTTTCAGTTCTTTCTCATGACATCACAAACTAGGAAATTGAGGGGATGCCCATCAAATGGGAAGGGACAGAACAAGATATGATATATGGTTGTAATGGAATATTATTGTGCCATAAAAATTGAGGAGCAGAATAATTTCAGAAAAACCTGGAAAGTTTTACATAAAGTGATGCAGAGTAAAGTGAACAGAATAAGGAGAACATAGCTATTGTCAGCAATCCAAGACAATTCCAAAAGGATTCATAATAAAATATGTTATATTAAAAAAAAAAGGAATACAGACCAAAGCATACTATTTTTCACTTTTTTCTTTTTTTTTCCCTTGGTTCAAGTTTTGTTTCACAAAATGACTAGTATGAAAATGTTTTTTATATACATATCTATAACCTATATCAGATTGCTTATTGTCTCAGGTAGAGGCAAGGGGAAGGAAAGAGGGTTAGAATTTAGAATTCAAAATCAAAAATGAATATTAAAATTTTTTTAATGTAATTAGGGAAAATATTGTTTTTTAAAATTCATTTCACAAATCTGTTGACAAGATTTTCAACTATACTGTGTCACTTAAAAAACATTCATGTAACATTTATAAAGTATGCAGAGTACTATCAGGTACTAGATCTATTAAGACAAAACCAAAATAATCCTTGCCCTCAAAGAACTTACATTCTATACTCCTACTGTACTTTGTTACACTCTACTACTATATATCTGTTATAAGTGACATCATATATGAAATACTAAGGTTAGCTCCAAATATAAGATTTTAAGGATGACACTGATAAATCCAAAGGAGAGCAATCATGGTAGTAAAGGAAGAAACCAGGTAAATTAAATCTGAAGATGAAGCTTTTGGACTGCTTCAAGTAGAAGGTGGTACTTGCACTGAATCTAGAAAGAAATTAGATATTATTCTGTTGTGGATTGTTAGGGTCAATTCTTTTGAGTGTGATAGTTTTTTTTTTCCCAAGAGTTGATATAATATTTTAGGGCTTAATGCTTTCAATATTGCAAAGAGAAGTATATGAAAGACCTCATTATACATAGGACATTTCTCTTTAACTTGGACTCTTAAACATATTCTCCTCCATAATAATGGAGAATATGTTTGACAAATATACCTCACCATGTTTTTTGCCTTCTCTGATGTTATTGATCCAAGGATCTTTAAACAATCTTTTTAACTGGTATTTTATCTTTCAAAAATTACTACAATCTTATGTCCATATGACAAATTTTAATCTTTCTTGGTTTAAAGGGAAAACAATTGTCTTGCCATGGAAAAATCATAACAAAAGGCAGAAATTTGCTGGTAATTATTTCTAAGTGAAAGTCAAGTGTTCTTTTAGTAAATATTTTCAGAAAGGATGCAATATCTTTTTTTTTATTCTATATGAAAAAACTGGGCTATTGTAGAGGGCCACAAATACTGGGGGAATTCTAGGTAAGGTAAAAGACCCAGCAGCCCAGAAGGAGCCTGCTGACAATATCTGGTTCAGCTTCCCATTTCCCTTTGGTACTTCTCACCCTTTGTGAGAAGTCAAAAAGGACATGACCACCTGTGTTTTATATGAAGCAAGGGATACTCACAATAAAGAGGAATTTACATATCAATAGCAGGGAGCTTATAGTTAGCACTTGCGCAATGTGCTGTGGTGATAGGGTGATGTGGTGATTCTACAGTTGGCACATGCTCAGTGTGCTATAGTGATGTAATCATACTAAGGTATTTAAAGGCTGAGAGCACTTGAAATAAATAGACTCCATCTTTGACATCCTCATGAGTCTCCTGTCTTCATCACTCCTCCACTAAGACCAAGGACTCAGGCTGGTCCCAAGATCCTCCAGAGAGCTACTCCAGATGGTATATATTGGCACCCCAGCATGGGGGCTTTAGAAAGCATAGTATATTTTGGCACCCCAAATTGGGAGCTCTAGAAAGCACATTACAGGCTATGATGTTTGAAAGACTTACTACTAACACAAGAGCTGAGGTCTACTTTGGAAGACTTCTTACTTATCTGGCTCATAGTCCTTATTCAGATAATCTGGAAGTTTCAGTATATGATAAACCCACCTTCAGACCAAGGCATAATCACCAATTCCTCTTTTAAGCAAGAGTTTACAAGGTTTTGACTTTAGCTGACATCTTCAGTAATTGCCATTAAATTGCAATTTCCTATTATCTTCATCCTACCTATAACCAATATTTCCTGCCATTTCTCTTAGCTCCCCAAAATGCCAGTTATTCCCTTTCTCAGGGGACAAACTTTTCTCTGAACTCACTAGTTTTTATATCATAGCTCAAAGATACAGCTCTATTTGTTAAACTTTCTTTTTCACTTCAGTTTCCAAGGTATCAGGGTTCATATTTAAGATAATGGAGGAAAAAAAAAAAACTACCCATTGGAGTTTACAGGGGAAATATCTCACTCCAGTTTCATGTTAGTTCTGAGTAATATTACAATGTGATATTATGTTACTCTCATCCAAAATTCCCTCTTACATGAGCAATTTCCATAAAACTAAACATTAGGACAGGGGTCCTCAAACTATGGCCCGCGGGCCAGATGCGGCCTGCTGAGGACATTTATGAGGCCCACCAGGTTATGGCAAAATCAGACCAGAAATGATGTTTAATCTAAACTCGGGTTAGCAATGCACACTTCCGGCACTGGGCTGAGGCAGGGGAGACAGAGTGTGAGGCGATACCAAGGTGAGGCGAGTTCCCAGGTAGGGGTGTGTGATGATGAAGGGAGAGAGAGGCAGAAGATGGAGAACTGACGGCCCATGGCCTGGTACAGTAATGGCAGCCACCACAGCAGGCAGGCGCAAGGGATGTACAGTGCATGCTGCGCATGTCACGTCCGTGGAACAAATGATTATTTTGAAGTCATAGAAGAACTTGCTGCACTGCAAAGCATCAAAGGAAAAACTACAGGAGAGGATATCTATGAAAAGGTTTTCCAAACTATGAATGGTTTGGAGCTGGACTGAGCTAAACTAGCCAGCGTGACAACTGATGGTGCTCCTAGCACAGTGAGGTCTAAGAAAGCAGTAATTGCTCACATTAACCAAGAGATGGACAAACATAACCATTCTCATCCAATAGCCATACACTGCCTCATCCACCAACAAGCGCTGTGTAGTAAATCACTGAAGTGGGACTCTGTTACGAAAATTGTGGTATCTTGTGTTAACTTCATCAGAGCTAATGCACTAAATCACGGACAATTTCAGGAATTTCTGTCTGAGTTAAATGTTGATTATGAAGAACACATAATGTTAAGTATGAAGATGTTCTATATCACACAGAAGTCCATTGGCTGAGTTGAGGGAGAGTTTTGAAATGTTTTTATGACTTACTTCCACAGATTACAACTTTTCTGCTTTCAAAAAACAAAGAAGTACCAGAGCTCAATGATGCAGAATGGAAATGGCACCTTGCCTTTCTGACAGACGTAACAAAGCTACTCAACAATTTCAATATGCAACTTCAAGGAAAGGGGAAGCTCATCTGTGATACTCAATCACATGTCAAAGCATTTGAAGTAAAATTAGGCCTCTTCATCAAACAAGTGAAGGAGGAAAACTTTTGCCATCTCCCCACAACTCAAAATCTGTTAGCGGAAAAACCGCTGATTGCATTCCCAAACAAAATATGTGTGGATTCACTGGAAAATTTGCAAAAGGAGATCCAATTTAGATTTAAAGAGCTTCATCTCCATGAACAGGACATATAGCTTTTCTGTAACCCATTTTCTATTGACACTGAAAATGTGGATACAATTTACCAAATGGAACTGGCTGAACTGCAGAATTGTGACTCTCTGAAAGACGCATTCAAGTCAAGCAGCCTTCATAATTTCTATGTATCTCACCCCTCTGAGACATATCCTCATCTCAGGAACCATGCACTCAAAATGGCAACCATCTTTGGCAGCACTTATGTCTGTGAACAGACTTTTTCTAGAATGAAACATTTGAAATCTCCAACCAGATCAAGACTAACAGATGCACGCTTGCATCACTTGTTATGACTAGCAGCGACAAATATGGAACCAGACACTGACCCTCTCATTAGCCAAAAGCAAGCCCATAGTTCCCATTGAAATACTGATAAGTTTGTTGATTTAACTTTACTTCATTGTAAATATTGTATTTGTTTCTGTTTTGTTTCTTCACTTCAAAATAAGATATATGCAGCGTGCATAGGAATTTGTTCATAATTTTTGTTTTTACTATAGTCTGGCCCTCCAACAGTCTGAGGGACAGTGAACTGGCCCCCTATTTAAAAAGTTTGAGGACCCCTGATGTGAGAGATAACAATAAGTAGCTTTGAAGTGGGTAGGTGTTCCAAAAGGTATCAGTGAAGAGTAAATATATTCTAGGCATGAGCAACAACCTTGCAAAGTGAAGGAGATGGAGAGATGGAGTGTCATATAAATGGAACAGCAAATAAGTCGGTTTAGGAATAATATTCAATCAGCCTAGAATGATAAGAAGGAGATAGGCTGTGAAGAACTCTAAAAGCCACATAGAGGAGTTTGTATTTTATCCTAAAGTCCATGGGAATCTATTAAAAGTTCTTTAGCTAAGGAATGACATGGTAAGAACTATACTTTAAGAATATCATTTTTTTAACACAATGATTTCCACATATCACTCTGAAGTGGGAGTGAAACATTGCAATTGATTTTTGTTTTATACTCGAGAAAAAAGTGACTGAAAACTAAAACAAGGAACAATTCTGTGGCTATAAATTGTTGATCAAGTGATAAAAATAAGGATATTTATTCTAAGATTCTGAAAGATTTCCACTTATAAACCAATTAGTCTGTATTTAATCATTCATTTGAAATAGGTGGGAACAGAGTTATAAGAGGCAGAGCACATATTACAAACAGGAAAAATTTATTCACTGAAAAATTAGGTGACTAGATAGGTCACACAACATATTAGGGACTAGACTGTACTGGCAAAAGATTATTGTACTGCATAGAAATGAGTAAACTCTACTATACTCAGTTTAGAATAAGGATGATCAATCCCCTCATTGCCACTACCTTTGGAATTTTATGTAAGAAAAACACAATGTTCTCTTTTTATTTTAGAACTAAACAACATAATCTGTGTCCTTGATTCTACTTGCAGTATCTACAAAGCTGTATCACTGATGATCTATGCCCCCTATGCTTAGCACTCAGTCAGGACACAGTATTTTCTCCTACCAATTATCTTTTCCCTTGTACCCATCTCCACACTACTATCATTGATACATGCCTTTACATTCTCAAGGATCATGCTTTGTCTAGGCTTCTGCAACCCCATGTTGACACAAAGCATGGACATTTATGGAGAAATACAATGTACACTATGCCTCAGACCTGTGCTTTTATACTTGGCGAACTGCACTTTCAAGAATCCCATATTTGATTTCTCACACTAGAATCCAGTATTTTAATTCATGAGTAGATAGGGTGCTATCTTTTATTGTTGGAATCTTTACAAACTGCTAACTAATTAGAGTTGATCTGATCTTACAAGAAGATGTTTTGGGCAGAACCTGAAACAAGGTACTAAGTAGAACTAATTAGTACAATGCTTGTGTTTGCACCTTTACTCATTGGAGTTCACAAGTATGCCAGCTTCACAAAGTAAACTTTGTAACTTTGTGAGTTCACACCTCCCTTGAAGCTCCTGGGGCCAGAGAGCACCATGGGAGAAAACCCATAATCCCATTCTCTCAGAAGAGTCAGATATAAGGCCAGTGAAGAGAGAGTTATTCCAGAATATATTCCACTTGGCTGGCTGGTCGCAGAAGAGAGTTCAGCTGCATTGGAGAGGAGCACTCTGGTGCAGACACAGAACACTTTGGGAGATTTCAGCAGAATTACGCCAGAAGCCCTCTCTCCGAGGCAAGGAGAATATTTTCCACTTGGCTGGCTGGTGGCAGAAGAAGAGTTTTCAGAGGAAAAAGCTACGAGTCGAGAGTTCAGCGGACAACCAGATTCATCTTCATCTGACACCACTGTAGTTGGTGGCTGGGCTCCTGCACTTCCCCCACTGAGACCAAGTGGGGGAAACTGATGCTAAATGCTAAATATATAAGAACCAGATATTTGGGGGAAACTGATAATATGCATTTGGGACATACTTTTAAGTGTAATTTGTATTATTAAAACTTTCTCCGCCACTTTCTTAAATTTATACAATCAACTAAATAGCAAATGAAATCTTTATTAATAATATTTACCATTTTCTGAAGGGTCAATGCACACTGGAATTTTAATAATCATCTTTCTCCCTCCACTTCAATCAGGTCTCAACCTGGTTGCAAGGTTAACAAGGAGGAAAGTACCTAACTGGTAACTAATCTTAAAAGATTATCATGTACAACACATCCAGGTCCCCTTACTTAAATTTTAATTCATCTTAGATGATCAATTAATTATACCAATAATTCTATTGAGTGTAAAGACTAATACAGACTTCTTTCTTTTTTATTATTATATATTGTTTTATTTACAAAATATGCATGGGTAATTTTTCAACATTGACCCTTGCAAAATCTTCTATTCCAACTTTTCCCCTCCTTCCCCCTACCTCCTCTCCTAGATGGCAGGTAGACCCATCATGTTAAATATGTTAAAGTATATGTTAAATACAATATATATATATATATACATATTTATACAATTATCTTGTTGCACAAGAAAAATTGGATTTAGAAAAAAGGTAAAAAATAACCTGAGAAGGAAAACAAAAATGCAAGCAGACAATAACAGAGAGTGGAAATGCTACATTGTGATTCACACTAATTTCCCATAGTTCTCTCTCTGGGTGTTGCTGATTCTCTTCATTACTGAACAATTGGAAGTGATTTGGATCATCCCATTGTTGAAGAGAGCCATGTCCATCAGAATTGTTTATCATATAGTATTCTTGTTGAAATGTATAATGATCTCCTGGTTCTCCTCATTTCACTTAGCATCAGTTTATAAGTCTCTCAGGCCTCTCTGAAATCATCCTGCTACATACAGAATAATATTCTATAACATTCAAATACCAAAATTTACTCAACCATTCTCAATTGATGGGCATCCATTCAGTTTCCAGTTTCTAGCCACTACAAAAAGAGCTGCCACAAACATTTTTGCACATTCGGGTCCCTTTCCCTTCTTTAATATCTCTTTGGGATATAAGCCCAATAGAAACACTGCTGGATCAAAGGGTATACACAGTTTGATAACTTTTTGAGCATAGTTCTAAATTTCTCTCCAGAATGGTTGGATTTGTTCACAGTTCCACCAACAATGCATCAGTGTCCCAGTTTTCTCACATTCCCTCCAACATTCATCATCTTTTCCTGTCATCTTAGCCAATCTGAGAAATGTGTATATTTATGTATATGTTGTTGTCTTCATGCCTAAAGACCAAAATAACATTACTATGTTGGCATTAAGATGCAGTATGGTGACTGATCAGACTAAATAACTCTCAGAAAACTCTTTCACAAGTTGGGCACTAATAGTCCATTTGAACATTTGGAGTTCATGTGTCTCTGAATTTGTGCATAACATGTTTCCTTTGAACTACTGCAATTCTGCTTTGCTCCTGAAGCAAAGCACCCTTATTTAGTGCAGGCATACCATGCTGAATGGTCTTGTGCCTGTGGCTCCCTTGTCTCACAATTTATTCCAAGTTATTCAGCGACACCTTGAGAGTGTTCTTGTACCACTTCTTCTGACCTCCCTGTGAGCATTGGCTTTGTGTGAGTTCTTCATAAAATAATCTTTTAGGAAAACATGTTTGGCATTTGGATAATGTGGCCAATCTATAAGAGATGTGTTCTCTGCAATAGAGTTTGAATGCTTGGCAGTTCAGCTCAAGAAAGGACCTCAATGTTCAGTACCTTATCTTGCCAGATGATCTTCAATATTTTCCTAAGACAATTCAAATGAAAGTGATTCTATTTTCTAGCATATGCTGGTAGACCGTCCAATTTTCACAGACATAGAACAATAAGGTCAACACAACAGCTTGGTAGACCTTTAGTTTAGTAAGCAGTCTAATAGCTCTTCTCTTCCACACTTTCCCTGGGAGCCTCCCAAACAATGAGTCTAGCAATGTGTACATCAATTTCATCACCTATGGTGTACATCCTCAGAATGTATGCTCCCAAGGTAAGTGAATTTACCTACAACATTCCAAACCTCTGTTTACCATAAAAGTTGGTTCTGTGATGGATGGTGCAGTGTTGACTCATGAAGAGCCTTTGCTTTCTTAATTATCAGGATAAGTTAATACAAGCATAGAAAATCAATCTATGTTCTTTTGCGTCTCAGCATAGTATTGAATGAATAATCATCTGCAAATAGAAAGTCATTCACCAACTCTCTCTCCACTTTAGTCTTGGCTTGTAGCCTTTTCAAGTTAAATAATTTACCATCAGTGCAGTAGCTGATGCTGATGCAGATGCCATTTTTGTCCTTGTTAAAGGTATGGAACATTGCTGAAAATACCATGCTAAAAAGCATCAAAGCAAGCAAACTGCCCTGCCTTACTTCACTGGTGACTGAGAAAGTGCCAGAGTATCATCCATTATTCAGAACCTGTGCAAGCATGCTGTTAGGAACTGGCATACAGTAATAATGAACTTCTCCAGGCAACCAAATTTTCCAGTAAACTTTACTTCAGCTTTCTGTTGAAAAAGAAAGAAAGAAATGGAAATAAGGAAAAGTAATGTGGGGGGGGGAATAAAAACAAAACATTGTTCTAGAAATGAGGCAACCATGCTATAGGGCCAGCTCTTCATTTGTTATGTAATTTTGTGCAAATAATTTTATAGAACCTTAAAATGATAGACTCAAAAAGTTTAAATGAATCATCTAGTCCAATCCATATCAAACAAGAATTCCCTCTAGAATATCATTACAAGGTGTTCATCCATCCTCTTTTGGAAGACCACCAATGAAGGAAAAAACTATTTATTCTCAATTTAGCCCATTACATTTTTGAACAGCTTTAATTGTTAGGGATGTTTCTCCTTCACATTAAATCTAAATCTACCTTTCTATAATTTTTTTTCCTGCTCAACCTCTCTGAGACCCATTTTTTCTATTGGCACTATAAAAATTTATGATAAGGTGATATTTAAACTCTTTTCCACACTAAGTATCTAAAAAGCAAATCAAAATTTCAGCACATTCTCTGAGTGAAATCCACATATTTAAGATTTATACATATTTATATTAATGTATACATGTATGTATGCATATATGTATATTTATTTGTACATGTATTATGGTTTATTTATATGTGTGCATGAATATATTGTGTATGTATCAATATCTTCTCTTATGACCCGGAAATTCCTGTAAGTATGTCTTCTGTCAAAAGCAAAATGAAACCCCTGGGAAACAAAACCATATGTGGAAGACTAATCAGACAATTCATTCATCTATCTTCTGGATCAAATCTCCCCCCAAAAGTGTTTTGGCTCATTTTCCAAAGATCAGTATACTTCTCTTACTTTCTCAGTCTCTGAGATACTGAATTCCACATTACTAAAAAGCAAGCCTCCTTCCCAGACTCTTGCTCCCAGATCTTTAAATCCCAAACATTTACAACAAAACCATATTACCAGTCATTCAACCTTTCTTACAGATGTTCAATGAGGAGTAATCCATGAGCTCCTGTGGCATCTCATTCCATTTCTGTATAATATTAATTATTAGCATAGTTTATACTCTGTTCTAGAAAAAGACCAGCTATATATAATTTTTAAAGTTTTAGGAGTATGACTGAGTGGTTGAGATGTCCCTTCTATAATACTCTTGGACAGAGCTTCAACACCAATGTGGTCCCTTTAATATTAGTGACCAATGATTAATACCAACAATTGTATTTAGCAAATTAATATAAATTAGCTGTTATAAAAAGGATATTTACTTCAAAGATATAGCAAGAACTGAATTAAAACACTTCCAAGATTAAATTCTTTTCTATATCACCTTGGTCTGCAGACTCAGACTTAATTCATTTTCTACAAAGCATTTATCTCACCAAATTTATTTCCAAATGTACCATCACTGCTGGATGAGCCTTTCTCAACTACTATTGAGCTGAGTTCCAAAGGTCTTTCCTTGTTCCTTTGAGCCTCAAAGCTGTAGAGTCTGGATGCAAAATCCATCACAGACAAGTGACTTACTCTCCTGACTATTTGAAATGCACAAGGTTATTGACTTTAATTTCTTTCACCTGAAAAGAAATAAGAAATGCCAATGTAAAGAACTAAATTCATAGATCACAAGTTGACTTCAGATAGAGAGGGTGCAAGACCTCTTCCCTTAAAACTTTGTCTCTTTTCTTTTACCAGAGTCAGTCGGGAAGAAGTCCTGTTACTCAAACTAGCTCTAAATGACTAATGGTCTTTGAATGTACCCCTACATCTTTCTCTACATCCTATTATTCCTCTTTACCACGTGGTTAGGAGACTGGAAACAGTTATAGAGTGTCTATATATGTGAAAGTCAATGTGGGGATCTCATCAATCAAATATTCTGCACATTGTCATAAGAACCGGGTCACTGTTATATATTTTACTTGTTATATATTTGGTTGTGTGCTGGTTAAGCGTGTAAGCAGACCAATCCTCGATTACATTGAGAAGATTTTATTTCCACTGATCATAAATATGTCTTTTTGAAATTTTCCCCTTGGGCTCCTAGATTTTCCCTCTATTCAAAGTGAACAAATCTCATCTCTGTTCCAAAAGGCCAAGACATTTGGCCAAAATGCACTGCTCTAGTGGAGAGACACACATGCAAGTTAACTGTCAATTAGATTAATGTGAAACTAGTATCCAAATAGCTGAGCAACTGGATGTCAACATTACCTATGATATAAAAGAGAAGGATTTATTTTTCTTTCATTTTTTGTGAGATAGTTGAGGTTAAATCACTTGCCCAGCATCAAACAGCAGTTAAGTGTTAAATGTCTGAGGCTGTATTTGAATTCAGGTCTCCCTAATTTAGGGCCAGTGTTCTATCCAATGTACCACCTCCTGCTCCAGGATTTATTTTGGACTCAGTAGAAGCACACTGATGAACCACATGCAAGCAAATTGAATTAGGACTCTGTTGTTTCTTATGAATTTATGATTTATTCTTTATGATCTATAAAGCAAATGTATTCAATAAAAATAAAGTTGGTCTTGTATTTTCTTTCGGCTTTGAGACTCAGCTAAGCTGATTGCAAAGGTAAATACAAACAAACAAAAAACAGGCACTTTAAAATGTCAACAAATAAACCAAAACCACCTTTGATAAATGTCAGCTTACTATAACACTATACTCCCGGCATATCATTTAGCAGAAGAATCTATAAATTTCATGGGTGATTCTATGTCCTTTGTAGAATACCATTAGAATCAATCTCCATCACATAAACATCAGTATCAATCTCATGGCATAAAAATTGCCCCCAAGCACCTTGACAGCCTCCTAATAACACTCACATGCTCAGAGGTTGATTACAGTTCCAGCAACCACTACAGATTTATATCCACAAACAATTTAAAACTGCTGAAGTTGAACAAGTATAAGATAAGAAAACTTTATTAAATGATCAATGTGAAGAAGTAACTCCCCAAAATTTGGACTAACAGGTATAATGCAGAAAATAGTAAATAGAACCAAAAGAACAATTTACAGCATGGCCAGAGTGATCGAAGGGAAAAAAACACTAAAAAATAACAATAGACAGATTATTTATGACTTTATAGGATTGCTAGAGAAATATATTCCCCCCTTCAACGAGAGGTAGCCAACAATAGCTATGAAATTAGGCATACATTAACAAAAATGATCAATATGTTGGCTTGTTTTGCTTAGATATACTTATTTGTTAAAAAGGGAAAGTTCTTTAAGGAGAGAATCATGAGTAAGTGACAGTAATATAAGAAAGAAAAAGAACCAATAAAGCATAAGTTTAATTAGTTGACCATGTTATTAAGAAGATAGTGGACTAAATAATTTCTCCCATTCCCACTAACTTTTTAACTTGAAAAATTCTTTTAAATGGATCTATGTATCAAAGTTACAATTACAGCTGAATTCACAAAAGAAGAAAGAAGCTCAACAAGCCTTTTAATTAACTCCAGAGATCATTAATCCTTAAGACATTCATTCAATACCTCTCTTCCAGGAGTTTCCATGCTCTGACTTGGTGCACAAGCTAATCCACAAGTTTGTACCTAGGATTCATATAGATATTCTCTTTCTGCTGCAGAAATTCCATCAGCATACTCCTTCCCATCTTCCTTTTTTTTGCCCCTCCCAACCCTCTTTCCCAGTTTTAAATTTATGTGCCCCACTTGTATCACGCAGCTCACCCTCTTTAGGATCTCTCCCTCCCCCTCTTTGAATCTCTTCCCCTTTCTTGTACCCTTTCCTTATTACTCTTTTTCTTTTCCCCTTTCCTCTCACCCTTTTTAATGAGGTGAGAGAAGATTTTCTGTAAAATAAGTATGTCAATTATTTTCTCTTTGAGGCAAATATGATGAGAGTAAGATTCACACAAAGTTCCTCCCCTCTGAGTACCCTCAGATATGATAAGTTTCCTTTGCCTCTTCGTGGGATGTAGTTTCCCTCTTTTTCTGACATTATCCCTATTCCATTTCTACTTCCCTTTTTTATGTTATATCAGTAAAATTAAATTATATATATAGTCTTTTTATATATCCAAAAAAAAAAAATACAATTCTCAAGAGTTCCTTTTACCTTTTCTGCTTCTCTTGAGTCCTATGGTTGAAGATCAAATTTTTTGGTTAGTCCTGATTTTTTCCTTAGAAACAGATGGAATTCATCTGTTTCATTAAATGTCCATCTTTTTCTCTGGAAGAAAATTCTCAGCTTGGCTGGGTAGTTTATTCTTGGCTGCATTCCAAGTTCTTTTGCCTTTTGGAATATCAGATTCCAGGCCCTTCGATACTTTAATGTGGAGGCAGCCAGATCTTGGGTGATCCTTATTGTGGCACCTCGGTATTTAAATTGTTTTTTTCGCATACTTGTAATATTTTTTCCTTAGTCTGATAGTTTTGAAATTTGGCCACAATATTCCTTGGAGTTTTTATTTTAGGGTCTTTTTCAGAAGGTGTTCCATGAATTCTTTCAATGCCTATTTTACCTTCTGGTTCTATTAACTCTGGACAGTTCTCTTTGATGATTTCTTGTAAAATAGTTATCTAGGCTCTTTTTTTCATAATTTTTGGGAAGTCCAATAATCCTCAGATTATCTCTCCTAGATCTATTTTCCAGATCTATCATTTTTCCAGGGCCTTCCATTGCCTTCAGGACAAGGGGGTTACCAGCTTCCTCAGCAGAGCAGGGAAAGCTGTAAACAGGCTTCAGGCAGTGAGGTTTGGGAGTTCTCTGGTTTTTTCTAATTTATCATTTTTTTTTGTTTTGCTTGACTGATTCTTGCTGTCTCAATGAATCATTAGTTTCTATTTGTTCAGTTCTGATTTTTAATGAATTATTTTCTTCATTAGCTTTTTTTACTTCTTTTTGTATATGTCCAATTGAGTTTTTAAATGAATTGTTTTGCTCTATGGAATTTTTTTCCATTTCACTAATTGTTTTTTAGTGAATTATTTTCTTTTTCCAATTCACAGATTCTACTTTCTTGCGAGTTCTTTATTTTTTCCAATTCACAAATTTTACTTTCCAGAAATTTTTTTACTTTTTCCAATTCACAAATTCTGTTTCCCTGCACTTCATGGGAATATTTTACCCTTTCCAATTCATATTTCAAAGCTTCTCTTTCCTTTCCCCATTTTTCTTCTAACTCTCTCCTGAGACTTTTAATGGTCTCTTCTATGAGAGCATTATGTAAAGGGGGGCAGGTAACATTCCCCTTTGGGTAGTGTCTGGAGACTGTTTGCTATTAATCTCTTTGGGGTTGCAGACCTGCTCTTTTTCTATATAGAAGCTCTCATCATCCTTTTAATTTTTTTACTCATTTTTAAAGCCTTTAGCCTCTGCCTTCAGGTCAAGGGGTTACCAGCTTCCTCTGCAGACCAAGGAAAGATATAAACAGGTTTCAGGCAGTGAGGTGTGGGAGTGCTCTGGGCAAAAGTTCCCTCTCTCCAACCAGAAGTGATTCAGCCCAGCTAAGCTATGGAAGTGCCCAGTGAAGAACCCCCACTGTGTGGTTTAGTGATTGCCTTAAAGTTAGAGACTAAGCAGTGAAAGTGTCACTGCCCCAGGCCAGAGCCCCTTGTGGGGCTATAGGTATTAGCAGCTGACCAACGAAATAGCCTGTCTCTGCCTGGAAGCAAATCGCCCTGAGAAAGTTCTATTGCCCCAAGCCAAGCCCGGCACTGTGCAGATTAGAGGCTGCCCTGGGCTGTGCCCCCCTGCCCTGCAGGTTCTCAACTGCCCCAAGGAAAAGCCCATTACTGTGGGGTGGGGCTGCGAGCTTGTGCTGTGATCTGTGCTCTCACTTCCGCTTTGGGATGCTGGTCTGCACAATATGCTCGCCTCTAGTTCTCTCCCTGCCTGAGCTGATCTTCTCCCGGCCCCTCAGGACTAACTTTTTCTGGCAAAATTCCAGATTATCTTCCACTGGTGAGTTGTTGTACTTCGAACCTTCATGAATTTTAGCAGTCAAGCTATATTTTTGAGGCTAAATATAATGTTGGTTGTGAGGGTAAGAGAGGAGCTTAGAAAGTCACGTGTGCCTTCTCCGCCACCTTGGCTCTGCCCCCTCCTTCCCATCTTCCACCTTATTTCAACAACAGACATTAACTCTATCCAGCAACAATGAGGAATGATAACTCAATTAAGGAAAGTGGATTGGGTCTCTTTCAACTCAGGGCAAACCCTAGGTTAAGGGGTTATAAGGCTACAAATAGTATGTCCAGTGTCATCAGATCATTCTCCTCCAACTCTACAAAAAAGGGGTAAAAGCTGATTCAACTCTGCCAGAGAAGTAAAGAAGAAAAGATCAGGGTTAGAACTACAAAAAAGCCAGTATGTATAGTCTCACCAGTCCAGAAGGAAAAGGGACTGAAATTTAACTGGGACCAATCTTATTCCCCCCAAATCTACTACATTTAGCAGGTTTCTGAATTTGCTAAAAGGTAAATTCTCCCATCATGATTGGGGATTGAGGTAACTTTGCAGGTTATATCTGGAGGATATAACTATCAAAGGTGGAGATATCAGAAGAATATAAGGAGAAAAAGGCTTAAAACTACAAAATATTTTAAGAGGAAGAAAATACATTTTTAAAACATAAGCAATTAAATTAATAGGACACTATAATTAAAAGGCAGGATGAGTACTAAAACATCACTAAAATTTAAAAGCTTCTAAACAAGAGATAGAAAGAATTACAAAATATAAAAATAATTTTATTGTAATAAATTAGAAAGCTTTCACACAAACAAAACTAATGCAACCAATATCAGAGGGAATCAATCTTTATAACAAGTGTCTCTGATAATAGCCTCATTGCTTAAATACATAGAGAACTGAGTCAAATTTATAACAATACAGGCCATTACTCAATTGATAAAATGTCAAAGGATATGTACAGGAAGTTTTCAGATGAAGAAATCAAAACTATCTATAGACATATGAAGAATACTCTAAGCCACTTTAAATTGGAAAAATGTAAATTAAAAAAAAAAAAACTTTGAGGTACTACTTAGTACCTATCAGATAGGCTAATATGAAGAGGGGAAAAGGAAAATGAGATGTGGGAAAATTGGAATGCCAATGTAGTGTTGGTATAGTGTTGGTACAGTTGTGAATTGATTCAGCCATCCTGGAGAGCAATTTGGAACTATGCCCAAAGGGCAATCAAACTGTGTATATCCTTTCATCCAGCATTATCCCTGGTACATTACTATTCTTGTGCAAAAGTACAGCAGCGCTCATGCATAAAAATTATTTCATTTTAGACATTTTACCTTTCTTTCTCTCTGTTACAGAGGCTTGGTCAATAAAGATGTATCTTCAGGTCCTGTCCAAAGTATTCTTAGAGTGACTGGGGACTCTGCTTTGGGATAGGTATGATGATGTATGAAGACCCTGCTCCCTGATTCAGAGCATATACAACTAGACTGATTTAACATTTCTCTTAATTGAAGATAGCCAAGAAAGAAAGAGGCAACACAGTGGCCCTTGAGACCCTATGACTGTTCTCAGTTCTGAGTCAGAAGCCAGTCAAATGCCTTAATTTGTTTAGAGAATAGTTGTGGCTGATCTGTGGACAGGACTCCATTTGACAGATTCCCATTGGTGTGTATCTTTTCTTTCTTTAAAATCATAAGTTTTAAAACCAACAACAATTTTAGAAATCATTCATTCCAATCCAGTCTAGTTTCCAAATGAAAAAAATGAATTTTAGTAAAATAAAATTGCTTGTTCAATAAATTCCTTGAAGACAGGAGCTGTTTCATCTCTGTTGTTGTATCCTCAGGACTTAGCACAATTCCTGCCATGTTTTTCTTGTTGTTCTGTTGTTTTGATTGTGTCCCACTCTTCATGATGCCATTTGGAGTTTTCTTGACAAATATAGTTTGCTGTTTTCTGCTCCAACTCATTTTATAGATGAGGAAACTGAGGCAAACAGGGTTAGATGACTTGCTCAAGGCATAACTAGAAAGTGTCTAAGGACAGATATGAACTTTGAATTTGAATGTGAAACCAGGTCCAGTATTCTATTCATTGTACTATCTAACTGCAAATACTAGGTGTTTAATAAAAATGATTACTGATTGATTATTGATATTAGTTAGTAGTAGAGCTTGAACTAAAATCTAGATGCCCTTCTACTTTAGGTTTTCTACCTTCCTCCCACCCTCATTAGAAACTTTTTTTATTTTTCTTAATGACAATAAATTTTTCTTAATGACAAATGTATGCTTATACTTGTGCCAGGGTGTTTTGTCAGGACAGCGAAAAAAACCCAACATGCATTTAAATATGCCTGGATAAAATCCCTGCATTTAAATCTCATGGATCCTTATACAATCAATCAAATTGTGGCATATCAATATAATGGAATTACTGGTCTGCAAGAAAATGATGAATATAAAGAATTTGAAGAACAGTAATAGCTATCATTTATATAATGCTTTAAAGTTTTATAATGCACTTTATAAATATTCTTTCATTTTGTTCTCAGAAAATTCCTGGGAGACATATTATTATCCCCACATATGAAGAAATGGAGGCAGAATCTAGATGCCCTTCTACTCTAGGTTTCTACTTTCCTTCTACCCTCATTAGAAACTTTTTTATTTCTCTTAATGACTAGAAATAGAATTTTGAATGCCTGTACTTGTACCAGGGGGATTTGTCAGGAAAGAAAAAAAAACTGACAAGAAAAATCCCTGGATTTAAATCCCATGGATCCTCATACAACTAGCCAAATTGTGGCATATCAACATAATGGAATATTGCTGGTCTACAAGAAAAAGATGAATTAAAAGAATTCAAAGAACAATAATGGCTATCATTTATAGAGTGCTTTAAAGTTTTATAATGTACTTTATAAATATTCTTTCATTTTGTTCTCAGAAAATTCCTGGGATTTGCTATTATTAAACCCACATATGAAGAAATGGAGGCAGACAGAGGTTAAGTAACTTGGCAGTTAATAAATATTTGAAACTGGATTTAAACTAACAGCTTCATGACTCCAGATCTAGCACTCTATCCACTGTGTCACCTCTTAGGGCATTTATGAATTGAAATATAGTGTAATTAGCATTACCAGAAAAATATACAAAATAGGAAATGGAAAGAGCTAAAAAACAAAATTGAACAAAGTGTTATCATCAATCAACAAGTATTTATGAAGTGCCTGCTATGTGCCAGGCACTGATGATCCAAAGGGACAGCTGGGTGATGGCAATGAGTAGGAGGGCTGAATTTGAACCCAGTAAAACATGAACCTTGGATACCAATTAGCTATCGAATGCTGGAAAAGTCATTTAAAATCTGTTTCAATGTCCTCATTTATACTCATATAGCTTCTCCCTCTCAGAGTTGTTTTGAGGATCAAGTGAGATAATTCAAATGATAAATGAAAGAAATAAAGATAAATTAAATGAGATATAAAGCATACAAAGATCTATATATTTTGAAAGCTACATAAATAACTATCTACCCTTTTATTAATGTCATCTGTTGTGGTGCATAAAAGATGAAATGACTGAAGAAGCAAAAGCTGGAGCTTCTGAGCATTTTAGTTTATTAAGTAAAACATGCCAATTGCCTAACAAATTGAAATTGGATCCCTTCCTCATCTTTTTTTTATTAAAGCTTATTTATAAAACATATGTATGAATCATTTTTCAGCACTGACCTTTGCAAAGCCTTTTGTTCCGGATTATCCCTTCCTTCCCCCCACCTCCTCCCCAAGATGACAAATAGTCCAATACATGTTGAATATGTTAAAAAAATATGTTAAATCCAATATATGTATACATATTTATACAGTTATCTTGCTAAACACACACAAAAAAATCAGATCTAGAAAGAAAAAAAACTGGGAAAGAAAACAAAATTTAAACAAACAACAACAGAGAAAATGAGAATGTTATGTTGTGGTCCACACTCAATTTCCATGGTCCTCTCTCTGGGTGTAGATGGCTTCATCCCTGAACAAGTGGAATTGGTTTGAATCATCTCATTGTTGAAGAGAGCCATTTCCATCAGTATTAATCATTGTATAGTCTTGTTGTTGCCATGTATGATGATCTCCTGATTCTGCTCATTTCACTTAACATCAGTCCATGTATGTCTCTCCAGGCCTCTCTGAAATCATTCTGTTGGTCATTTCTTACAGAACAGTATTCCATAACATGTAACATTTATCCCATAATTTATTCAGCCATTCTCCAAGTGATGGCATCCATTCAGTTTCCCATTTCTTGCCACTACAAAAAGGACTGCCACAAACATATTTGCACATGTGGGTCCCTTGTCCTCATTTAAGATATTTTTGGGATATAATCCCAGTAGAAATACTGCTGGGTCAAAGAGTATATACAGTTTGATAACTTTTTGAGCATCATTCCAAACTGCTCTCCAGAATGGTTGGATCCATTCACAACTCCACCAACAATGTATCAGTGTCCCAGTTTTTCCACATCCCCTCCAACATTGGTCATTATCTTTTCCTGTCATCTTAGCCAATGTGACTAGATTGTAGAAGTATCTCAGAGGTGTCTTAATTTGCATTTCTCTGATCAGTGGTGATTTGGAGCACATTTTCATGGGACTACAAATAGTTTCAATTTCTTCATCTGAAAATTGTCTGTTCATATCCTTTACCCATTTATCAATTGGAGAATGGCTTGATTTCTTATATTAGAGTCAATTCTCTATATAGCTAGCCCCATTAATTTTCTTTCTTTGAGACAAATCTGAAGAGAGTAAGTTTCACACAATGTTTATCCCCCTCCCTTCTTTCCCTCAATTATAATGGGTTTTCTTTGACTCTTCATGAGATGTAACTTCCCTCATTTTACCTCCACTTTCCCCTTTTTCTGGTATAATCCCCTTTTCCACCTGATTATAATGCACTATCTATGTATACCTATAACAGAAATACAGTTCTCAAGAGTTCTTTTCTTTTTACCTTTTTATGTTTTTCTTGAATTCTATATTGGAAATCAAATGTATTGTTTAGCTCTGGTCTTTTCATCAGATATAAATGGAATTCACCTGTATCATTGAAAGAAAATGCTCAGTTTAGCAGGGTAATTTATTCTTGACTCCTTCACCTTTTGAAATATCAAATTCGATCCTTTAAGATGGAAGCTGCTAGGTCTTGAGTGATCCTTATTGTGGCTCCTCAGTATTTGAATTGATTCTTTCTGGCTGCTTGTAATATTTTTTCCTTGGTCTGATAGTTCTAGCCACGGTATTCCTTGGAGTTTTAATTTGGGGGCCTCTTTCAGGAGGAGTTCAGTGAATTCTTTCAATGACTATTTTACCTTCTGATTCTATGACATCTGGGCAGTTCTCTTTGATGATTTCCTGAAAAATAGTGTCTAGACTCTTTTTATGTCATGGTTTTTAGGGAGTCTCATATTCTTTAGATTGTCTCTCCTACATCTATTTTCCAGGTCAGTTTTTTTTTTCCAATTAGGTATTTTACATTTTTTTCTATTTTTTCATTTTTTTGGTTTTGTTTGACTGATTCTTGCTGTCTTATTGAGGCATTCATTTCCATTTGTTCAGTTCTGAACTTTAATGAATTATTTTCATTTTTTAAAAATTCTTTTTGTATTTGTCCAATTGAATTTTTTAGTTGTTTTGTTCTATGGAATTGTTTTTCCATTTCATATATATTTTCATTTCCTTTTTTAAGGAGTTCTTTTCTTTTCCCATTTCACAAATTCTGTTTTTCTGAGAGTTGTTTTCTTTTTCCATTTTATCAAATCTATCTTTTAATAAGTTATATGCCTTTTTCAAACCCTCTTGCAAAGTTTTCATTCCCTTTCCACATTTTTCTTCTGGCTCTCTTTTAAGATACTTTTTTTAAAATTCTTCTAGGAGAGCCTTGTATGATGGGAACCAGATTATATCACCCTTTGGTGGTTCATCTGGAGACAATCTGCTTTTAGTCTCCTCTTGTCTTTCACCATAAAAACTGTTTATGTCAGAGTTCTCTTTGCTTTTTTACTCATTTTTTAAAAAAAAGTTAAGATTTGCTTTTAGGGCAAGAAAGGTTTTCCAAGCATCCTCTACAAACAGCAGCAGCTGCATTGAATCTGTGCTGACTCACTCCTGGTATTGGGTGGGTGTGGTCAGGCCTATGAGATTCTGTCTTTTCAGGGTTCACTATTTGCCTTTTGTGTTTGTGTTGTATGTTTATAAGTTCTCTGCAGATCTACTAGCTTGCAACCAGGGCAGAGCAGCCAAAACTGCTGTAGATTCCTCCCCAAAGATTCTCCATCACATGGAGTCCACCCCCACCCTGGATCTGTGTTGCCTGTGCTCGGCATCTATGCTCACTCACTTGAGCTTGGCTGCCTCCCTCTGTGCCCAGTTGAAACAGCGATCTTTTCTTGTGATCTTCAAAATTATCTTCTGCTGGTAATTTGTTCCACTTCCAATATTCATGAATTCTGCCAGTCCAGAACTAATTCAGAGACTGGATTTGCTAATTAATCTGAGAGTTATAGGAGAAGGTCAGAAAGAAATGTGTGTCCTCTGTGCCATCTTGGCTCTGTCCCCCTCTTCCTCATCTTGAGGCAGGATTCTGAATATAGAGACAGACAAATTTTTATATTTTAAAAACAATCAAATAATTTACTTAATTAAAAGGAAATGGATATAACACTTTTCAAAGAGCTTATGAAGGAAATTCTAATGAAGGAAAGCACATGCATATTAAAAAGTATATCTAAAATATAAAACCTTTGGAGGAGGAACAGAGAGATAAATGTCAGCAACTTTGGAGAGCAGGAAAATCTTATACAGAAGGTGGTTCTTGAGTTGAGTTTTGGAAGAAAAAAGGGTTCCTAGAGTTGGAAGTAATGAGGGAGTGCACAAATGAAAGACTAGCACAAAGGTAAAGACAAGAGATGTAGCATTGTGGTGAGCAATAGCAAGAAAGACAGTTTAACTGGACTAAAATTTGGCTGGGAAGGGTCACGTTGAATATTGTATGACAAGGCTGGAAAGTGGGGGGTGGGCTTAGATTGAAAAGACTGAATGCCAACCAGAGATTTAAACTGGATCTTAGAGGCAGTCTGGAGCCTCTATATATTAAATAGTACAAAAGTAGACCAACCCTTTCAGCAAATTACTTTGATGAATGAGGAGAGAATGGATTAAACTGGGGAAAGACTTGAACTAAAGAGACCAATTAGAAGTTATTACAATAGTCCATTGAGAGATAATGAGGAATTTAACAATAGTAATATGATGGCCCTACACTACAGTAGTATATGAGAGGAGAGAAGGGGATGTACATGAAAGTTATGACAGAGGTAAAAACTTTGGCCTAGATAAGAATGAAAAACAATAAATGTTCCTCCCTTCTTTATAGAGGTGAAGAACTTTGGATGTGAAATTTTGCCACATATTCCCTGGTACAGTAGTTGAGAGGGTTACTTTTATTGAACTTATGTTTTTTTCTGTTTCTTTTTCATATAGGAGATGACTTACTGAGGAGAGTGGGAGAGAGACATATATTCAGAATTGAAGGTGATATAAAAACAAAAGATGTTAATAAAAATATATAAAAAAAAAAACAATTTCCCATACTGGAGCTAAGTTCTGGCTGCTTTGCCTTAAAATAAAAAACAATAAAGGGGGAAAAAAATAGATCACTCAAATCACCTTCTCCTCATCCAAATCCTTCAAATTCTAAACAAGAGGAGAAGCAATTAACATTTTTTTTTCCTGTTTAGATAGGACCTGTGATTTAATTGGCATAGGGCATTTCTAATATGGAAACTCCATCTTCCATTCTTGTTTTTCATTCTTTGTGACACTATTTAGAATTTTCTTGCAAATGTATTGCCATTTTCTTTTCTAGATAGAGTTAAGTGATTTACCTAGTATCCAACAGCTAATTAATATCTGAGGCCAGATTTGAATTCATGAAGATGAATCTTCCTGACTCCAGGGCCAATTGGATATTTTTTCCTTTTTGTAAAAGTTTGGTCACCAGGCCAATCCTGAGTTCTTTATTTTTAACTCCATCTATCTTTTCTGCATGATGTTGCAACTCATTCCTAAATGCTAGAATGAAATCTTAGTAATCCCTAAAGTGATAAAGAATACCTTTTGTACCTTAACACCCTAAATTCAAGGGCATTATAATGTCACTATACTACTTTGAGCAAATTGAGGTAAGTTCCAGTTCATTTCTACACATGTCTGCTAGGAACTGTACTTCATCCTTCAGGACTTGGTCACCAGGGATGAGATAACACAGGTCTAGAAACATCAGGTATAGATCCAATAGAATGCTAAGACATCTTAAATCAGCATTCAGACTACATCTGGTTTACAAGGAATAGATAAGCTTAAACAAGTAAATAAATATCAAATAAAGTTAAATTAATTATATTATTGAATCAATAAAACTTAGCCATTAGAGCAAAGAAACAACTAATTAAGAAGCAGCTCTCAAAGGACTCTTATGGCTCTGAAATGTTATGATTTTCTAACTATTAAATAATATATTCATTTGTTTAATCAAGCCACTTGGCACCAATTTCTGATGGGATTAATCAGGCTTCTTTATATACAACTCAATACAGTTTTATATCTGACTAATTTTTCACAGAAAGTGGTGTTTGATTAACTATTCTCACTAACTCAGTTTTATTTCACTTCAAAGCCTTTTTATAAAGATGCCCTTGCTGACTAAGCTAGTCTGGTCAGCATAAAGGAGGTGTCTTGCCGGGCTCCAGCTTTGACCTTGTCATTTGTCACACTGATCTAGCAAGATGACCTCCCTACCTTCCCAATTTAATCAAAGTACATTCTAAATTTCAAACTCTCAGTCTGAGATTTGCTTCAGGGCTGCAGCTCCCAGGCCCAAGTCATATAATGCAGTTCTCTGTCCCTTTGTTTGTCTGAATGTGCCTATAGATTAGAAAACCTTTGAGAAAAGCAAAGACTCAGCAAAGACAAGAGAATGAGAAGAATAAACTTAAGACATTTAATCTGATTTTGAGACCACCATTCTGAACCATCAACATTTTTAAAGGACATATCCTATGGTTTTCCATTCTATAACCTATATAACACCAAATCCTATCATGTAGCTTCTCATTTAAGTAAAATGCAAAGAAATTTAACAGAATTGAATTGTATTCCAAGGCTTCTAGACTAAATGATCAAAAACAAGATTCCCACAGAGAATCAACCCCACTATTCTTTATCCCTTTCAATTTGAGGCAACAGGACAATAAATATGGAGGTAAGGAAACAACCACTTACTAAACGCCTACTCTGTGTGCCAGGTAACATGCTAAGTGCTTTACAAAAATCCCATTTTATTTTCATAGCAACCCTATGAAGGTCAGTGCTATAACTGTCCCTGTTTTACAGTTGTGGAAACTGAGGCAGAGTAACTTTCCCAGGGCACACAGCTGGTAAATATATAAGGATGGATTTGAATTCAGATCTGTCTACTTGACTTCAAGTCTATCATTCTATCCGCTGTAGCACCAACTTGCTTGCTACAATGGAGTATATTATCATTTCTGTGCTTTAGCCTTCTTATCTATAAAATGGGAATAATAATACATGACTTGCTCTTAGGATTCTTGGATAAAAGAACTCTGTAAACTTTAAGTTATTGTTATTTATTCATTCATTCATCCATAACATGCCAGGACCTTTTATCTTCCACTATCTCCTAAAGTCTGTTCCTGCTTCTAAAACACTTTATCTCATCCTCTGCCATCCTCTTTTTCTTTTGCCCCCAGTCTTTCCCAACATTAGAGTCTTTTCCAATGAATCTTGTCTTCTCCTTATGTGATCAAAGTATTTAAGCTTCTAAGGGATTCTATAAATATAAGCAATTAGATTTTATAGTTGTTAGATTCTCTTATTGGGTTTTTTAAGCAACAGTCACAGCCAAAATAACACCAGTTCACATTTATTTAGTACTCTTAGATATATGGGGCTTTTGCTTATAAGATTAGTAGCATTATCATTATTGATAACATTATCATTATCATTAGTACCATAATTCCTATTTCACAGGTGAGGAGATTTATTTAAGGCCAAAAGGAGCCCAGGATTATTTAGATAATTATTGTTAGAGGCAGGATTCAATCTGAGATTCCTGACTTTAAATCCAGCACTCTTCCTACCACAATAGAAATTTATTGTCCATGTTGATAAGGTGTTACTTCCCTGTGTGCCTTTCTGCTTCTGTCCTCCACTAAGTTTCTGATAGTCAGAATCTTTTTATCCTCCCTATATGTTCTTCATGTTGGATTCCATTGCCACAAGTCTTTTTCAGGGCAGAATTCATTAACTCCCTTCCCCCAAATTCTATCTTCTTCCAAACTTTCCTATCTTCAAAGAAGACTCCATTATTCTTCCATTCACCAAGTACCTGTCATCCTCAATTCTTCTTTCTCCAGAACCCCATCACATCTAACATCTAATCAGTGATAGTGTGGAAAAGAATTTGGAAGCAAATGACATGGATTCCAATCTCAGTTCATCCATCTTCTACATATAAGAACTTGGGTGAATGACATCTCTCTGGAACTCACATTAAAAAAAGACTATTAGGTTAAGATGGTCTCTGAGGTCCCTTCTGCATCTTAAATCATGAACCTAATAGGTTCACTGGAAAAGAAAATGGCAAAACACTCTAGTATTTCTGCCAAGAAAAGCCCAAATGGGGTCATGAAGAGTTAGAAATGACTGAAAGATAACTGAACATCAAAAATATCTCCTTCTTCCCATTCACATAGCAATCATCCTTTTTCTAACCCTAGTAGGCTATTAGATATTTTGCTTGTCTCTAGACTTTCCTCTTTCCAGTTTGTTCACCACATCTACTAAATTGATATTCCTAAAGCACAGATCTGACCACTTCTGTTCTGATCAAATGGTTCCAATGGTTTTCTCCTGCCTCTAGAATAAAACACAAACTCTTCTGTTTGGTTTTTAAAGTCCTCCACAATATGAATCTGGTGTACCTTTCCAGATTTTCTGTGTGTAAATCTCATTCATCTATTCTATGTTGGAGCCAAAACTGATATTTTCTCCATACCACAATTCATTTTCCATCTCTATGCTTTTGTAAAGATTCTTATTATTGTTGTTGATCTTCCTTTCTCAAAGAGGATCAATGACATCAGGAGAAAGATAACTTATAAATGAAATGTATTTATGTGAAGTAGAGCTGTCCAAAGTCATGAACCTCATTCTCTCCTTCAGAATCATCAGAGCCCAGTGGTAAGACATCTACCAAGACTACTTGTGAAAGCCCAGGATGTGGTGGGAGACCTTAGACTTTTTAAGTTAAGGTGTTTTGCAAAGTCTATAATACCACATATCTGGAAGGGAAAGAAAGGAAAACTCTTAATTTCTTTCAAATAGTAATTGTTTCTGGGGTTCTTCAGGAGGATTCTGGTGTAAGAACTTTGTCAAGCCCTTTTAAGTGCTACTCATCTACCTTTGATGCCCATCTCTCACCCAACTCTTACCTGTGACTCCAAGAAACTTGAGCACATCCCAGTAAATCTCATCAGATGGCCTAAAGCAGGTTGAGAGTAACCAATAGGTCTCAAACATATCGATGAGTTAAGGGTATTGTGTGACCCAAGCACATAAAGATTTTCCCCAGCAGAATGGATGGATGAAAACTATTTGTTCCAATGACTATAAAGGCCCCTGAAGCAGGGCCTTGAAGTGTTTAGGTTTTTGAAGATGCCAAGGTCATCCATTGCATCCCAGGCTGTCATCAGTCATAAATGGACTTCAACGACACTAGAAGAAAGATTGAGGCTGATGACTTTGTGCAACTCTGCCTCAATCCAGCTCATGCACTAATCAAGACATCATTCTGTGATATCATTAATCATGTTCAAAAATGAAGAGCAAAACTATTTCCTGCTGTGGAGGCCTCCCTGAACATTATAATTGTTGGTACCCTCCTTTTAGAAATTTCTTTTTCTTAATAAATTATTTATTTATATTTTATTAATTATTATTAATTTATTTATAATTTTTGCATCGAATAATCTATTTTTGTATTTCCCCCAAAAAAACCCTAAAGAATATAAACTCCATCACTGTGGGGATTTCTTAAATTTATGTATCCTCAATGCTTAGCATATAGTAGGCAATTAATAAATACTTAACTGAATTTAATGGAAAGAAATATAAGATGTCTTTGCCAGTGATGATTTCTATTTAGTTTTAAGAAAATATTAATTAAATTGTAGGTGAAGTCAAGAGTAAATTGATTAGAAAGATTTTATTTAAAATTGTTATTCTGTAGAACTTTAGTTCCTTCTAAAATAAGATCCTTCATTGACATTAAGCCCTTAGTTCCAGCTTCTGAAAATACAAGCTTTTCTTAATTTATCTTTCAACTTCCCTGCCTATTTTGTAGTGAGACCATAAAATTGTAACATGCATCATTGGCCTGAGGAAAATGAATCTTTAGTCAATAATTATAAACTAAACACAGAGTACGTCAAGGGATTGAAACAGTCACAGTACTTGGATTTTGTTATCTTCACAAAATTAAAATGCCATCAAGGGATTGTTCTCAAAAGCATGTTTCTTATATCAGATATCAGCTATTGGACTCCCTTCTGTGATCATTGGAATGCCCTATTATAGATCAACATAAGCCAATGGGACTGATTAATAAATACTACTTTCTAATTTGATTCTTTTGTTATTTCAATTATATATATATTTCAATATAGTAATTTCTACTTCTAAATTTTATTTCTTAATTACTCAACTCTATTTCTTGAGAATAATGGTTATTTCATAATCAGTTTGTTAATATTGGGGAGGTCCAGAGTTTTTTTCCTTCCTATTTCCTCATTCTCTATTAGATCAAACCATCTTCAGAAGAATAGAATTGATAATGAGATTGGATTTAATATTCTCAGTTTTATTCAAACCCCTCTTAAGTGGGGAAGTCCATAATATTTCATTCAAGTTTGGGTTTGGGGGCAGATCCCAGATTGCCTGAGGCTGGGATGTGATCTAGAAGTCAGAGTGACATTATCAAAGTCATATTTTCCAGCCCGCCATTTACAACAGGGGCACTTATCATTATAATAGTCATTCTCTAATTAATTGTTAACTAATCAAAGTTGATCACTGCCTTTTGAGAATATCCACTCTTCCAAGTGCATCAAGAGGCTATCATGATCTACCTTTGGTTTATGAGAGATAAAATAACCATCCTTTTATTAATTATTTCCTAGCTATAATTCATAAAATAATTAGTTATCCAGAAATTATGTCTCTGAAATTTTTTATAACACAATCTTAACCACCTTGTTTGTTCTTCACACTAAGATTAAACAAATCAATTGATAATCCAATAAAGCTTTATTAAGTTCTTCCTATGTGTGAGGTATTATACTAAGCACTGGATTTGCAAATACTAAAAGGCACAGTTCTTGCCCTCATGTAGCTCACAATATGTTGAAGCTTCAATTCAAACTCTGTCAAATTCTCTGAGCTTTGTCCCATTATACTGCCTGGTATCATTGTGAATGATACCATTGATTATTTGTACAATGTAAAAATTTCATGAAGCTATTCATCTTGTGTCTTATATAGTTTTCAATTTCTGCCAAGACGGAATTTGACATTTTGAGTCTTTTTTTTTTTTTGATAAATCAGAATCTCCAATAGTAGTTTAATTTAATACAAATTCTGAAAGGATTGATATGATAAATTTACAAAAATACATTTGGAAAACCACAAAATGAGCTTTCCAGCAATTAGTTTTCATTGAATAACATTAATTTCTCTCTGCTAATCTCTATCCAACTTACATCAATGTCAATTGAGTTAACAAGATGTATGATCCACTAGGTACATTCATGTCAAATTTCCTTCAACAAAAATGTTTCAGTTGTGTTAAATAATAAATCTCATTTAAAAGGCCAGCTATCAATTAATTATCCAATGCAAGAGAACTGGATGTTTTTCTAAACTAGCATTTCCTGATTGATATTCTTCATTCTCAAACAGACATGTCATGTTCAAATATATATTTATATACCTATTCATTAAAGCAAATGAGCAGAAAATGACAAGGAACATTGGGGAAAAAACTGATAATGGAGAATTTTTCCCTGTTACATTTAAATATAGGTATATTATATAAATGTCTTTTTGCATAAAGGGGTAATGGAAAGAATAGTGTCAATGGACATAAGTTTAAAATCTGGTTCTGCTATAATTACATAGTATGCTTATTTTATTTATAAATTGAGTAAGCTAGACTAAATAAGCTTTAAGGAATCTTATAGTTCTAGGATTTTTGAATCTAAGATATTAAAAAATAAATAAACAGGTAATAATAATAATAATAGCATTTGTATAGTGTTATGATTTACTAAGTACTTTACATATATTATCTCATTTTATCCTCATAATTGAAGCAGAAAGTTTAAGTGACTCTCTTAGGGTCACTTTGCTAATATCCTAGATTACCTTTGAATTCAGGATTTCCTGACTCTTAGTCTAAAACTCTATTCACTGTACCATCTTGCCATTTAAATCAAAGAAATAGAATAGATAATTAAGAATTATAATAAAATATGTAAATTATACTAATACTTGATAAACTCACTATTATACAGTATTGGGGAAAGGAATCATTGTTTTTTTTTTTTTAATCAGGTAGGGATAGACAGGGAAGCACAGTGCCATAATCTCTGCTAAGGGGGGAGGCTAAGATTGATGGCTGGTTTGAGCCTGGGACTCTTGAGCTGCAATGGGCTGATAGGTGTCTGCACTGTTTGGAATTAATAAGGTAAGTGCTTACAAGTCAGGTCATAAAACTGCCTTGAGGGATCAATCAACCCAGGCCAAGGTTAAAAACTGAGCAGGTCAAAACTTGAATCTGATGAATCCTATTATAAAATATTATATGGCTTTATATAACAAAAAATATATATATCATAATAAAATCAGAAGAGATAGTCTGGAAAATATTCTTTATAATAAATGTTTGGATAAAATCTGATATCCACTCTATACTTCCAATTTCACAATGATCAAAGAAAAGTAAATTAAAAGGAACTTGAGGTACAATATTACAGATGACAAATTGATATGATTAAAAAAATCACTGTTAAGGCTTGAGATTCAGGCAAGTGAGTACAGATACTATTGGTAAAACTGCTACTAGTTCCATATTTTGGTGTGCAATCAAACAGCAAAAAATATATTAGCTAATTAGAGTTTAAGGAAAACAACCTAATGATACCCTTTGAAAAAGTTATCATACTGTTAGAACTATGTCTCACTTCTGTCACTTTCTTGTCATTAGTTTTCTTTACTATAAGAGACTTGGAGATAATTCTGAGGTCCCTTAAAATTATAAAACAATGATCTTATGATCCCAAGTATGTTATTCGTTAAATAGTCAAATGATCTATGAGTTTAGCAGGTAGGGTACTTCTCCATCAATATAAATGTTTCCTCTCCACTTGATAGTCTTCTGAAGTTACTATCTCCTACCCCCATAGTCCCACTCGGATTCATCCTCTGTCTTGAAGCTAACCATAAGTGTCTTGGAGGAAACACATACAGAGTCTGTCTTAGAAACATATCTCTTCCAGAGTCATCAATGTCAAGACAAAAATCAGGACAACTGGTGATGGTCTGGTATGCAATGAATAATCTTGGAGTCTTTACCAAGCTCTAAGTTCTGGCTTTATCAATTTTTGTCCATTGGAACAAATTATTCTCATCCATCTATTTTGCTTGCAGAAGTCTTCACATGCTTAGATAGTCACTCCCTAAACTCTTCAATGGGCATGAGGGCTTGTTCGTTACCCTCAATTTGGGTTAGCCCATCTGTTGAGATGGTTTTAACAGGATATGGTCACTGTGCATACCATAGGAATAGTACTCTTGGAGTCCCAGGTGAGAGTTGGGTTATAAGTAGATACCATACTTAGAGAACCCCAGAGACTCTACTAAAGAGTTATTAGAAACAATCCACACCTTCAGCAAAGTTGCAGGATACAAATAAACCTACCTAAATCATTAGCATTCTTATATATCACTAAACCCAACAGTTAGAGTTACAAAAAGAAATTCCATTTAAAGTAACTACTGATTGTATAAAATATTTAGGAATCTATCTGCCAAGAGAAAATCAGAAACTTTATGAGCAAAACTACAAAACACTTTCCACACAAATTAAATCTGATCTAACCAACTGGAAAAATATTAAATGCTCTTGGATTGGGTGAGCAAATATAATAAAGATAACAATACTACCTAAATTAATCTATTTATTTAGCACTATACCAGACTCCCAAAAAACTACTTTGATGAACTAGAAAAAATAACAACAAAGTTCATATGGAAAAACAAAAGGTCAAGAGTTTCAAGGGAATTAATGAAAAAAAAAATCAAATGAAGCTGGCCTAGCTGTACCAGATCTAAAATTATATTATAAAGCAACAGTCACTAAAACCATGTGGTATTGGCTAAGAAATAGACTAGTTGATCAATGGAATAGGTTAGGTTCAAAGGACAAAACAGCCAATAACTTTAATAATATAGTGTTTGACAAACCTAAAGACTCTAGTTTTTGGGATAAGAATGCATTATTTGACAAAAATTGCTGGGAAAATTGGAAATTAGTATGGCAGAAACTAGGCATTGACCAACACTTAACACCGTATACCAAGATAAGGTCAAAATGGGTTCATGACCTAGGCATAAAGAATGAGATTATAAATAAATTGGAAGAGCATAGGATAGTTTACCTCTCAGACCTGTGGAAGAGGGAGAAATTTATGACCAAAGGAGAACTAGAGATCACTATTGACTACAAAATAGAAAATTTTGATTATATCAAATTAAAAAGTTTTTGTACAAACAAAACAAATGCAGACAAGATTAGAAAGGAAACAATGAACTGGGAAAACATTTTTACAATCAAAAATTCTGATAAAGGCCTCATTTCCAAAATATATAGAGAATTGATTCTAATTTATAAGAAATCAAACCATTCTCCAATTGATAAATGGTCAAAGGATATGAACAGACAATTGTCAGATGAAGAAATTGAAACTATTTATAGACATATGAAAATATGCTCCAAATCATTATTAATCAGAGAAATGCAAATTAAGACAACTCTGAGATACCACTACCCACCTGTCAGATTGACTAGAGTGACAGGGAAAGATAATGTGGAATGTTGGAGGGGATGTGGGAAAACAGGGACACTGATACATTGTTGGTGGAATTGTGAACACATCCAGCCATTCTGGAGAGCAGTTTGGAACTATGCTCAAAAAGTTATCAAACTGTGCATACCCTTTGATCCAGCAGGGCTACTACTGGGCTTATACCCCAAAGAGATACTAAAGAAGGGAAAGGGACCTGTATGTGCCAAAATATTTGTGGCAGCCCTGTTTGTAGTGACTAGAAGCTGGAAAATGAATGGATGCCCATCAGTTGGAGAATGGTTGAGTAAATTGTGGTATATGAACGTTATGGAATATTATTGTTCTGTAAGGAATGACCAGCAGGATGAATACAGAGAGGACTAGCGAGACTTACATGAACTGATGCTAAGTGAAATGAGCAGAACCAGGAGATCATTATATACCTCAACAACGATACTGTTTGAGAATGTATTCTGATGGAAGTGGATCTCTTCGATAAAGAGATCTAATTCAATCTCAATTGATCAAGGATGGACAGAAGCAGCTGTTACACCCAAAGAAAGAACACTGGGAAATGACTATAAACTGCTTGCATTTTTGTTTTTCTTCCCGGGTTATTTATACCTTCTGAATTCAATTCTCTCTGTGCAACAAGAGAACTTTTCGGTTCTGCACACATATATTGTATCTAGGATATACTGTAACCTATTCAACATGTAAAGGACTGCTTGCCATGTGGGGGAGGGGGTGGAGGGAGAGAGGGGGAAAATCGGAACAGAAGTGAGTGCAAGGAATAATGCTGTAAAAAATTACCCTGGCATGGGTTATTTAAAAAATTAAAATAAAATAAAAGCTCAACAGAAAAAAAAAAGTAGATACCAAAGGTAGAGGAGCAGTCTGAAAAGGGATCAGCAAGCCCTCACACTAGTGTTGGTATTCCTCCCTGAACTCCATATACCTCTACAGAAAATCATTCTATTAAAAAGGAGAAAAGATTTGACCCAGAGATTATACTCCTAGATATATTGATCCAAGAAGTTCCATGATTCTTTATATTCCAAATTAAATATAGCAGCATTTTTATAATAGCAAAGGACTGGAAACAAAATAAAGCTCCCTGAATTGAGAAAAAGATAAATAAAATATGGAACGAGTGTGTAGTGAAATATTGCTGTACTACAGAAATGATTAATATAATAATATAAAGAAGTACTCTGAAGCCTTTCAGAGGAAGGCTTAATATCCAAGGTGAAGTCAGCAGAAAAAAAAGACAACAATACGCACAATAACTACAAAAATGTAAATAGAAAGAAAAGCAACTGCAAATAAATGAAAAATGAATGCTATAAAATGAAAGCAATCAAGCCTGGCCCCAAAGAAGAAGTCTGAAAAGGCACCCTCACATACTCCCTCATTCCTACATTTTTTCTGGTGTTCTATCCACTGTGCCAACTAACTGCTCCTATACAAAAATATTCCAAGTAGCACTATTTATAATGTGAACATATATGTGTATATATATATATATATACATATATATATATAATTATATATTAATTTCTATTGTATATGTTAATAGTTTGATAATTATATACATATGAAACAACCTACATATACAAGTGAAGAACTGCTAAACACATTTTGATATATCAATGCAATTTAAAAGAATATCATACCATAAAAATGACAACTTGGCAAAATATAAAGAAATATAAATAAAATTACATATTATAGTTCAGAGCAAAAAGCAGAATTAAAACAACATGGATGTTGATTATATGAATTCTTACATGCATACAGCCTGATTTGATAAAAGATATTGAAAGGGAGCACAGAGCAAATATTAAGATATTATTATTCTTTTTATGAGAATTAATGTGCTTTTTCTTTTATTAAAATATAAAGTTTGGAGTTTAAGGTTTTACTTATAATTCTGTTCCCAAAATTCAAAGTGGTATAAATGGAAAGATCACAATACTATAATCAGAAGCCCTCAGTTTAAGCCTCCAATTTACCATTTTGTGTAACTATGCAAGTCACATAAGCTACTTGTACCTCAGTTTCCTCCTTCACAAAGTTAGGATAATAACTTGTCCTACCTCTCCCTTAGAGTTGTTGTGAAGAAAGTATTTTACAAATCTACTGGCTGTACCTAAAAATATGCTTTGATCATTATTCCTTTTGCTTCTTCATGAGATTGCTTTTAAGATTGTTCTCAGGTTTATAAAATTTTTTCTTGTCAAAAGAAAAATAATTCTTCTGGCCCTCGGTTCTTGAATAAATATCACCCCCATTTAATAAAACTAATACTTTATTGCTAGAACAACATTTGTCTCTATTTTAAATAATTCTTCTCTTTGAAACTATATAGTTTTTTTCATGTTAGCAAAACTGGTAATTAGTCTTGCTTCGTAAAAAAAAAAAAAAACTATACTGACCATGTAATATATTTAATCTTCAGATGTATGTACAGACAATTTGTCATTTTGTTTCTTACACAGTCAACACTTCAATACTTGAAATAAGAGACACTGGATAAACCAGTGGCCTTGGAGTTGGGAAAAAATATATATATATATATATATACATATATATATATACTCAACCTTCTTTATTGTATATTCAGCAGACACTGATGCCTAATAAAAATGTTGATGTAATAAATGTTCAGTAAATATTATTTTGTAAAGATGAATGTTATCCACAAAATAATTACAAGAAACTCTATCAAATGCCTTGCTGAGTACAGGTAATATGGTCTAGTGGGAAAAAATTGGATTAGATATAGAGAACTGACTCAAATTTATAAGAATACAAATCATACCCCAATTGATAAATAGTCAAAGGATATAAACAGTTTTGAGATGAAAAAATTAAAGTCATCTATAATACTATGAAAAAAACACTCTAAATCATTATCGATTCGAAAATTAAATCATTTCTGAGGTATTATCTCATACCTATCAGATTGGTTAAGATTAGAAGAAAATATAATGATAAATGTTGGAGGGGATGTAGGAAAACAGACACTAATGCATTCTTGATGCAGCTGTAAACTGATCCAGCTGTGCTTGCGAGCCATTTGTAACTATGCCCAAAAGGCAATGAAAGTGCTCTTTGATGCAGTTTTGATGGGGCAGTATCTCTAGCGAGTTTGTATTCCAAAGAAATCATGAAAAAGGGAAATGTTTGTAGCAGCCCTTTTTGTAGTAGCAAGGAACTAGAAACTGAGTGAATAAGTTGTGGTATATGAATATAATGAAATATTATTGTACTATAAGAAATGATGAACAGGATGATTTTAGAAAAGTCTGGGAAGACTTAAATGAATTGACACTAAGTACCGTGAGCAAAACCAGAATATTGTACATGGTAATAGCAAGATTATGTGATGATCCACCATGATAGACTTAGCTCTTCTCATCAATTCAGTGATCCAAGTCAAGAACTATGGAGACTGAATGCAGATCAAAGCATACTATTTTCACCTTTGTTTGTTTGTTTTCTTTCTTGTATTTTTCAGTTTTGTTCTGATTTTTCTTTCCCAACATGACTCATATGGAAATATGTTCAGAGTGATTATACATGTGTTCCATGTTAGAACCTATACCAGGTTTCATGTTGTTCCATGGTGGAACCCATATCAGGTTTGGGGGAGGGAAAAGGTAAGAGAAGGAAGGAGAAAAAAATTTGGAACTCAAAAATCTTACAAACATGGAAGGTGAAAATGTAATTAGAATTTACATGTAGTTAGAAAATAACATGCTACTAAAATAAATTTTAAGGAAAAAAACTCTTAGATTTGGATCTAAGAGAATTTTGAATTTAAGTACTGCTTCTAAGATTTACAACCTGGATGACTGTGGAGAAGTCATTAGACCCCATCAGTCTTAGGTAACTAATCTTTTAGAAGGGCATGGGAACAATTCCTATAATATTTTTAGGGGCACCTCAGTGATATAGTGAATAGAGTACAAGCCTGGCTGGGGATCAAAAAGGCTCATATTCCTGAATTCAAATTTAACCTCAGACTCTTGCTAGTTATGTGATCCTGCACAAGTCTTTTAATATTGTTTGCCTCAGTTTCCTCATCTATAAAATGAGCTGAAGAAGGAAATGTCAAACCCTTCCAGTATTTTTGCCAAGAAAACCCTCAAATGGGATCATGAAGAATCAGACACAAGTGAAAAAAATGACTGAGATATAGCTAACTTGAAGAGGTTTTGTGAGAAACATATTAATGCAGCTCATGAAACTTAAAGCCTTATATAAATCTTAGCCATTGCTATTATGGCTACAACATTTTATAGATTCACTAGTCTGATGATGCTGTTTTAAAAAAAAGAATTAACTTAGTCTGATATGACTTGTTCTTCATGAGCCCATGCTAGCTACTTCATAGGGACCACTGTTTACTTTTCTAGAACTTCAATCTTTCTCTGCCTCTGCTCCCACCTCACCCTTGAACCTCTGTTAGATCTTGGGACTCCCTCACCCTGGAACATCCCTCTGATATTCTGGTTCCCTTTTTCCATTGGTAAATTCCTCTTGAAGTCTCTATATGTGAGAAAGGTCCAAGCTGGAGCAATCTTTACTCCCTTCCTCCTGCCCTTCTGACTTTCAGGTCTTTAATACCATGTCTCAACTTCACATCTCTGCCCTTTCCTTCCCTCTCCTCATCCTGCCACCTTTATCCTACTTTCCCTACTATGGGTTTTTCAACTCCTTTTCATACATTATTTTCCCCCATCTTTATTTTTACTTTTATTTTGAATTCCAAGTGCCTGTCATATAACTTGCTTACACAGTGTCTGGCACACAGTAAGCCTAAATAAATGCTTATACCATTGTACTACTATTATTAGTGGAAACACCCACATTTTAGATAATGAATTCAAGGATTTGTCTCCAGAGATTTAAATAAAACCAAATAGCTAATGCTTTAAGAAATTTGTCCTGTTTTCTTTTCTTTCTTTTTTTGAAAACCAGGACATTTACATTTTTCCAGTATGTGATACTTTATTCAATTCTCCAACATCATCAAATGATGTCAACTCACATTAACCAACTTTTGATGACGTTCAACAAATCTAATTGTATGTATTTACTGTTATATGGTTAAATGATGTCTACTTATTCAAAGTGTATTTCTGTAGATTATTTATTTATAATATGTGTTAAGAATGTTAAAATCATCATCATTATCTTTGTCATACATTTTGCTATTAGAAAGCATTTCTAGAGCTTGCTTTAAGTGGAGATTATCATTAACTTCAAATTGGAAGAACCTGTTTTTTTTATCTTTGAGCTTAAAAACTCCTCATTCCAACTCTTATTTCATCTAATTAAGTCTTAGGAATAAAGTTATTTCTTTTGATTACCTTTCATTGGGTTGAAATGTGTTTCTGGAACAACAAGCAACCTGAAGGTCTTTTCTTTAACTAGTTAATATTTGTTTCCAATATTATTATAATATGAACACATGATGAAAACAAATAAATCTTCAGTCTATTTTGTGTACACTAGTGATTTGTCTGCTTTTAATGATCAGTACCATCAATACTAAAGAATTTCTAGAAGATAGTGTATTGTTATTTTTATTTGTTCTGATATATTTTACCTTCTTGTGGCTTAAGAGCAAAAAGGAACATCTTTTTCATTCTGCCCTTTGGGCCAAGTCATAATCAAGTCATAATCATAAAGGTTTTAAATGGCTTCATCCTACAAATATATGCTGACCTGTCTATTCCTTTGGCTTGAGAAGCTGCATCACATGATCAGGACAATGCCCAATTTAATAGTATTTCAAGAGTAATGACAGCCCTTCACACCTAGGATAGCATTTTCAGGTCACACAAAAATCTCATTGTATATCAAATTGTTGTTTTCCATATTTTGCCATTTCTCCCTCCCTCCTTTCTTTCCACTCTCCAGTCCCTCCCCTTAAACTCCCCCCATAGCATGGTGGAGCTTTCAAAACCTAATTAGAAAATTTTTAAATGAAAATCCATAAACTCTGAATAAAATACAGGGCCTTTCACCCTAAAGATTAATACCTCTTTATCAAAAATTGCAAAAGAGAATTGATATAAGTTGAACTGAAATACTAAAAATAATTCAAGAAATATTTTTGGAAGAAATTACTATCATTTTCACAAATAACAATAAAGGCCAACAATTGGTACATAACACTGTATTTGTTTAATGTAGCTGAAAATGTCCTATCTCTGGATGAAACTTTTGAAATGGCTAAGATGCAAGAGTAGAACCAAAAGGCTCTTGGTAAACAATACCCTTTTGAATTCAATGAATAGTATCAGTGAATAAGTATCAAGTAAATGGTAGAATCAAGTTTTGTTTAAAAGAATGGAATGCTTCAATGATATCAATTCATAATCAGATAAATCAGAACCAGAGATTATAAGGCCATATTGTTAAGGAGTGTTGGGATTGCTTGGCTCTTGTTTTGTACATATCCTATGGGAACAAAAATTGTTTGAGGAGGCAAATGTGACTGACTTGTTCACTGAGATCTTTGTAATATGTATCATGACAAGTCCCCTGCACCTGATTGGGTGGGCAACTACATCCTGTTCTTTGCAATTGGCTGTCCCAGTGAGAACAGCTTCAGTCCTTGAAATTTCTATAAATAAGGGACCCATTCTCTAGTTTGCTGCTAGTCCCTTAAGAATTAAGCCTGCCCTGCTGTTTGGAATAAAATCTTCCTTGACTAAGAGCCAACTTGCTTCTTGAAATTGTTTTCCTGAAACCCCAAATGATCCTGATTAATGATCCTCATTAAAAAGTCCATACATAATCGTTATTTGGATTGTTGAAAGAAAATGTGGAAATTGTATAACACATCATTATAGGCTTTAAAATTTTAATATCTACTAAACATATAGGAAAATAGGATCTAGTTGCTGGAATAAAACTTCACAAGCCAGCAATCTTTCATAAACAGATTTCAAATTCCTGAGAATAAACAGATATATACTTTTAAAATAGAGGTAAACATATCAAATATTTATAATTTGTAAGTTATGTGAAATTAGGAGGCAATTAGGTGACACAGTGAATAAAGTACCATATCTGGAATTAGGAAGAAATTGTAAGTTCAAAATGTGATCTCACATACTTACCAGCAACATGACTCTGGACAGTTGAAGACCAGCTCCTCTTATTCATCTCAATCACTTCAGGAAAAACAACAAGAAAAGAGAGAGAAAAAGAAAGAAAGAAAGAAGAAAGAAAGAAAGAAAGAAAGAAAGAAAGAAAGAAAGAAAGAAAGAAAGAAAGAAAGAAAGAAAGAAAGAAAGAAAGAAAGAAAGAAAGAAAGAAAGAAAGAAAGAAAGAAAGAAAAAGGAAGGAAGGAAGGAAGAAAGAAAGAAAAAGGAAGGAAGGAAGGAAGGAAGGAAGGAGGGAAGGAAGGAAGGAGAAGGAAGGAAGGAAGGAAGGAAGGAAGGAAGGAAGGAAGGAAGGAAGGAAGGAAGGAAGGAGGGAAGGAAGGAAGGAAGGAAGGAGGGAAAGAAGGAAGGAAGGAAGGAGGGAAAGAAGGAAGGAAGGAAGGAGGGAAAGAAGGAAGGAAGGAAGGAGGGAAGGAAGGAAGGAAGGAAGGAGGGAAAAAGGAAGGAAGGGAGGGAGGGAAGAAGAAGAGAGGGAGGAAGGAAAAGAGAGAGGGAGGAAAAGAAAGAGAGGAAGGAAGGAGAAACAGAGAGGGAGTGAGAGAGGGAGCACATCTGGAAGTCCCCATTTACTAAAGCTAAAACTACTATAATTTTGATTAGATGGAAAATGTACTTGTTCAAGTGAAATTCAAAAGGAAAGTAGTACTGATTGAGAGGGCAATCTGAAAATGACAATGGGGAGCAAAAAATATTCCAATTTTTCTTCAATCTATGTGCTAAATCTGACTGGCTTTGATTCAGTGTTTTTTTTTTTTCAATCTTGTGGCTGGCATGAAGGTGTCAAGGTCTCAGATATTTGAATGGTTTACTGAGACACCTGAAAAGGTGTCTTCTTATACATCGATCTCCATTTTATGAACACATCTGGATAAATGACTTTTATATCAGTATCAAACTTATTGTATATACTTTGTGGCTGTTTTGGGATTGAAACTTCTACCTCCAAATAAATAGGCAGAAGCTATTAAAAACCATTACAGAAATCTCTGAGTGAAAAACCTTCCCCATGATATGAGTACAATTTCTGTTAAATTCAAGCCTGGAAATTCTAAGAGACTTTTCTTTATTGACTTCAATCTCAGATGATCCTCTTCTCTACTTCCTGCTAATGATTTAGACCTGCTGACTTGGCCTTTTCTTGCCGCTTTACAAACTACCCAGAAGTGCCTTATCGACTTTGATTACAACTTTTTATGAATGGCTGCCCACTGTGGCAATTACTGGGTGCAGGAAAGTTATTTGGTGGATTGGTATAATTAGTTTCAACTAAGGTTTCCCCAAGCTAATCAATGTATAGCTTAGTTTTACATCACAGTAAACATATTTCCCTATTTTTGAGAATTCAATGTACCATGTACCTGATTTGTTGGTGAAGAGAAGAGCACTTTGCCATCACAAATGTCAGGCAAGGATCCTAATATCCTAGGAGTTACAAGACTAATTTTGTCGGGGAGTGTGAAAAAGCACCCATGCTGTTAGAGAATGAAGGCATTTTTTATCTTCTTATAATTACTGAATCCCATGTTCCCAATGACTTATTTTTTTCTCTGATTTTTATAGTCAAGAAACATTCAAAGTAGCTTTGACACTTTTCAGATGCCTGGAACACCATTACTGCACCAAAGGAGTAAATTGTAAAATTATGGTGACTTAAAAAGTGGCTAATCATTATCACGAAGTGTCTTGGACATGGGGGAAAACATTTTCAAGACAAGATCAATATTTATTGATTTGTAGTTTTGCATATAACTCTAATTTTTGAGAAGGTTTGGGAATAAAGATTATGAATATTCTTTTTTTTAGATTGAATAAAGTAGATTTGCAAAGACTAGCATTGATTTATCATTATTATCATTTTATTATCATCTCTTTCTTCTCATGTTCTCTGCTGGAGTTCAAGAGGAAAATAGTTTTGGGACAAGTTACTGTCTTAATTTTATTCCTTTATAGTTAATATCCTGCAAGTTATCATGCAATAGAATAAATGAATTCTTTTTGTAATTGAATAAAAGTATTGTAATATAAGCTCATCTTCTGTAGTAAGTTCACTTCAGGATAGTCATGTCTATTAAAACATACTTGTGATAGCTCCAGTAGCAGAAAGGATCATAGAAATGATATACACTTTATTCTGATCCCACATGGTTCCAATTGCTTTTATTATTTATATATTCCTAAATATTTATTTGTCTGCTATTAGAATATGGTAGGATGGCATTGATTTTTTTTAAAATTCTCACATTTTGGAGGATATTAACAATAATAAATAATTATGTAACTCTTATTATTTGCTAGATAATTAGTATCTCATTTAATCCTCACAATAATCCTTGGAGATAGGTACTGTTATTATCTACCTTTTATAAATGGGTAAACTAAGGCAAATGAAATAAAATGACTTGCCCCAAACCACACAGCTAGTAGATATTATCTAACACAGATTTGAACTCTAGCTTTCTTGATTACAGGCCTAGTGATCTATGCACTGTGTTACCTAGTTGGCCCTGATTTTTAGATAGTTTCATCTGTGATAACACTGTAGTACAACATAGTTTTTTTTTGTTGAATTTCCTTTTTTAAAAAATTGTTTATGTTTATCTTTTTATTTTTTTAATTTATTGTTAACTTAAATATGAAATGACAGTGAGAAACAAAACATTGTCATGTATACAGCAGAACATGAGAGGATTCAATATAAAATGATAAATTTCCATTTCAAGAAAACCTATATAATAACATTGTTTTGGAAGGTGTCCAGTTTTTCTTTGATTCTTTTTTTGGTTTTCTTTTGTTCTCTACTGTATATTTTTTATTTTATTTTCCTCCCCCACCCTAAAAAAGATTATAATTAAGGATAGAGATATACATGTATATATATACATATATATAAACATATACACTCACACATTTATATATATGCACATAGATATGATATTATATTTATCTCTACTTATCCACTGTTTCTCTGATGGTGAAAAGCATCTTCTTTCATAAGTTCAAGTCTTTCCCATGTTTTTCTAATCTAAACCAATTAGCTCATCACTTCCTACATTACAGCAATATTCTAACCCAATCACATCCTGAGAGATTGGCTATGAAAGTTTCCCCCCCCCCAATTTTCTGCATTCCTTCTATTTTTGTCTAAATAAGTTTTATTTGCACAAGAAAATTTTAATGTAAAGTAATCAAAATTATCCATTTTGCACTTCAAAAATGTTCTCAACTTATAGTTTAAGATCTGATAATACTGAATCTACTTCCTTTACAACTTTTTTTTTGCTGGTTTCTTTGAAGTTACTGACCTTTTGTTCTTCCAAATAAACTTTGTTAATTTTTTTTCCAATTCAGTAAGATAATATTTTAGTAATTTAATTGGATTTACACTGAATAAATAGATTAATTAGATAAAATTGTTATTTAAATTTATATTGGCTACCTACTCATGAACAATAAATAGTACTTCATTCATTTAGATTTGACTTTATTTATATAAAAAGTATTTTATGTTTATGTTTATATGGCTCCTATGTCTGTTTTGACAAGTATACTCTGGTATTTTATACTATCTAGTTATTTTAAATGGTCTAAAACAATATTGAATAATATTGCTGACAGTGTAGATTCTCTTTTTTTCACTTTTGATCAAATCTATTTGACTTTAACTTTGTCTGGGACACATGATTTACTACCCCTGCTTTTCTTACATACTAAATTCTACTCTTGACTTTTATTTCATCTTTGTATGTATCTCCCATTTTTATAGTATTTCCTAAAAGCAAAATATTATTGAATTCAATTTTTTTCCATTTTATGGGTAAATTCATACCAATCACATTCTAAGGTACAATAATTTGTTGTATATTTTACTCCTTCCTTTTTTTCCTTATTATTCTTCTCACCCTATTTATCCTATCCTCCTCACTTTTCTGGTTTATTTCTTTCTGCTATCTTACCCTCTTATTTCTTTACACTTTGTTGAGTTTTTAAGGATTTTTTTTCATTTCACAGATGAAGAACTAATACATTCATTGAAATAAAATGCAGCTCACACAGGTGGTATTTAACAGAGCCAGGATTCAGATCTACTGACTCCATATGCAATTCTATTTCTGCTATTTTGCCATTCAATCATTCAGTCATGTCTAACTCTTCATGTCCCTTTGGACTTGAATACATCAATACCATCCTTGAAGTTTTCTTGGCAAAGATACTGGAGTGGTTTACTATTTCTTTCTCTACTGGGTTAAGGCAAACAGAGTTAAGTGATTTGCCTAGAGACTGAATCTATATTTGAACTCAGGTCTTTCTAACTCCAGGCCTAGTTCTCTATCTACTGTACTACCTACTTTTTCCCACCATATCCCTGAAGAAATTTCCACAAGGTGAAATCCCTAGTGGCTACCTCGTTGGTAAAACCGTAATTCTTAGCCACAATAGTGTTTTGTAATTCTTAGTTAAGACAATATCTAGAATGGTCCATAAAGATGTGGGATAGCAAAAGTTGTTATATCTAGCTGAGGACAATGGAAGAACTGCATCTGGGCAGTGTAATGAGGTAGTACTTAAGAGTAGGGATAAGAGAAACATAGACTATAATAGTCCTAGTCAAATTAGGGTATGGGATTACCAAAGAATAATTTCCAGAAGACCTCATTTTGATATCTTGGTAGATGTAAAGGTAGTGAGCCACAATAGGATAATTCAAACAAAATCAGAATTTTTCTGATTAAGGATCAGAATCATAGAGTTTTTATCTGGAGAGGAATTCTTGGAGGGGCAAAAGGGCTGAGAAACCTGCCATTATCTTAATGATTTTGTCAGCTCTTCTGATTTGATTATAATCTTTATGCAGATCCTTAGTGGTCACAGAACTGCCCAATAGGACTAACAACTGAAAGAAATCTTAGATAACTCATCCAATGTCTTATTTTTTTCAGATGAGGAAACTGAGTCTTGAGCAACTACTCCAAAACCACAGGTTACAACTTGTGTTTTGGCAAGGTTGGAATTTGAACTCGGTTCTGCTTCAAAAGTCCAATGCTCTTTTCTTTCATTGACCCTTCTGTCTTCCTTGGTTCTAGCCTTATACCTTTTAATTCACATCTCCAACTCTTTCTGACTCAATCTGCTATTTTTTTTTTCATTTTGGGATATAAATAGTGTTTTCTGACTTGAGACAGCATAGTTTGTACCAATTCTGGGCAAGTCTATAGAGTTAATTAAGAAGTTGTCAATGTCTAGACATTGATAAATAGTGCTCTTGAGCTGCTAAAAGTGTTAGGAATATCATTAAATCCAAATAGCATCATTTAGCACTAGTACTATTTGATCTGTATTTTAAGTTCTTATGATCTTAGATTAAGAGACAAGAAGTCAAGTTAGAAGTCATCAAGTTTATCCCTCTCACCTTACAGATGAGGAAATTGAGACTCAGATTAAGTGACTGGCTCATGGTCAACTAGCTAAAAAGTATTTGAGACAAGATTTGAACTTAGGGATTGGTAACTTCAAGTGCAATATTTTATCTACTACCAAAAGTGATTGTTTTATTAGTCACTCAAGTCAACTTTAAGAAAACTCAGGTAGGTAAGTGCCCAATTGGTCTAGCATGTCTGGGATAGGCAGCAAGGGACACCAACCGTAGATGATTATTACATTAAGGATGAAGTTTTCAGATATTGGTCATTTAACATTCCTTAAGACTCTATGTCTATGTTCTTAAAGACCCTAGTTGGGGGATAGGCATACCACCAGCATATACACTCTTTGTACCAAGTTGTGGGGACAATACGACAGCTTCCTTGGCATTGAATACATGAGCAAAACAGTGGTTAAAGATCATGAGTTCAACTGATAGTAGAGGATGGTGATTATCTATTTGGACCATACTCTGTAATTCTGAAGGTAATAATCAAAACTGCAGATGATTTGTTGGATATTCTAGATGGTCTATAGTATGTTTAGGTAGGGTCAGCTGTTGCACTCATAGCAGCACCAGAAATGAAGAAAGCTGGCAAAGTATAGTGTTAATGTTTCCCAATATTTTCTTAACCAAGACCATTATAGCTACATCTTCTGAATAATGGGACATGAAAAAGGAAGATAATAACTGAATGCATCTAGTGCTACAAATTGGATATAGGATTGATTAGGACTCCCCCTTTCTGTTGGGCCAAACCCAGTCAAAACTCCATGATGTCCTTCAACGTCTGCATCCAGAGGCTTCTACAATAGAGAAGTTTGAATTTCATAACTAAAAATATACAATATTTAATAATAATATTATTAATATTTCATAATAAAAATATAAAAAATATATAACTCACAATCCAAAGAGTAAAATGATTCTGTTACTTTGTATCCTATTTGCCCTAGTTATTGAAGTGATGTCTGCCCCTCAGGGCAAACTATTTCTCCCTATAGTTTTAGGTATTATCCTTCTCTCTCAGATTTGGCCAATTTTGTCAAGGAGAAATGGAATTGCATCTTACTGAATTTTTTGGATTCCTTTGGAGCAAACAAAAATATCTCAACAAGGTCAGAGGTCTAGAGATACTTACCTTACCTTTACTCCAGTCAACTGCCAATTTTTGTCATTTTTACCACCTCAACATCTACCATTCCTCTTCTTCATTCACAAAACCAAAATCTTAATTCATGACACAATCTTTATCACCAGTTGTAATAGTTGTAATAGTTGACTGTTGTAATAGTTTCTTAATTCGGCTTCTGATTTCCAGCATCTCTCCTCTCCAAGCATTATACCTAAGCCATAAAGTAGACCACATCACTTCCCTTTTCAAAAAGCTTCAGGAATTCTCTGTTGCCTCTAAGATGAATATAGTCTTGTCTATTCTTGACATTTCACAATCTGGTTCCAACTTCTCTTATAACAGTTCTCTTCCTGAACTCTATGATCCAGCCAAATAGGCTTATAAACTGTGCTTCATACATAACAGTCTATCTTCTATATCCATGTTTTACAACAGGTTTGCCCCCCACCCCTGAAACACCTGGAATCCCTTTTTGCCAAGGGATTTTTGGAATCTCTAGCTTTCTACAGTGAAGCAAATACTTCCATATTTGGCCTCTTCTTTTTGTATTGATTAATTGCTTTACTAGGTATTAGTGATAAGTAAATTGTATAAAATCTATTTTTATCTCACAGATTTGGGGGCTCACTTTTTTTTTTAACACTATTCACTATTTACTGGGAATTTTTAAAACTCAGTTGCTAAGTTACAGACATATTTGATATGCAGATAAATTAGAACAGAATCTCTAGTCTTAGTAATGGGATGACTGTATTAAAAAGTTAAAAGGTCCTCCCAAAATAGTTTAACTATACAGCTACCTGAACTCCAAGTAACCTTAAAACAAATGTTTCTCGACAGATTAAAAAGTCAGATAGAACATGAGAAGATAATGGAATAGATCAACAGTTCTGTTGAAGAAAAGTCATCATGGACTTAGAGTTGGTAGGGATCTCATCAGTTATCTAGTCCTTCCCCTTTATTTTATAAATGAGAAAATAAAGGTGAAATAGATACTAACTAGGGCAAAACTTATTAAATTGTGGGTCACAACCCCATATAAGGTCACATGTGGGGGGGTCACAAAATTATGATTACCAGTAAATGTTTGATTTGTATACCTATTTTATATACCCAAGGTCATGTAAGAAATTTCTTGGGTGATAAGGGGTCATAAATTGAAAATGTTTAAGAAATCCTGAACAAGAAGAAGGAGGAAGGAAAGGAAAATAAGCATTTATATAGCACCTACTATGTGCCAGGCATTGTGCTAAGAATTTTTACAAATATTCTCTTGTTTTATCTTCACAATCAACCTGTGAAATGAATGCTATCATCCCATTTTTTAAATTGAGGGAAGTTAGGCAAAGTTAACCAAATTATTTGTTTGTTTGTTTATTTATTTATTTATTTGCTGCAGCAATTGGGGCTAAGTGACTTGCCCAGGGTCTCACAACTAGTAAGCATTAAGCATCTAAGGTCAGATTTGAACTCAGGTCCTCCTAACTTCAGGGCTAATACGCTATGCATTGTACCATCTAACTGCCCCTTTCCTTTTATTTATTATTTCCAGTTTATCCTGTGTATACTTTGTTAACACATAACTATTTTCATGGCATCCCCCTCATTAAACTACAAGCTTCTTATCAATGAGCATAATCTTTTTCCTTCCTTTATATCCCCTGTACTTAGCACTGTGCCTGATATGTGCTCTTTAAAAATGCTTATTGACTGATTGGTTCAAAACAAAAATGTGGTCATAATATATTGTCTTTTCATATGAAGTCACAATATAAGAGATATGAAAATGTTGGGAAGCAGGCTTTAAATAAGAACCTTATTTTTAGGCTTTATCTTGTTTATTATTCTACTTTTCAAGTTCATTTCTAACCCTAATCTTTGATAACTACATTGGATAAATTGAGTCATTACAGCCTAAAAAATCGGCCAATATTATAAGGAAAACAAAAGGGGATGGAGGTTGTCATTGCAGCATAATGCAGTTTGGAATTGTGCTGAAGCTGAAGAGAGTCAGACCCTGAATCTACTGTCTCATTCAACATGGGCAAATCATTGAATTTTTCTGGGTCTCAGTTGTTATAATTCTAAAATTAGGCTAATTCTTAATGGTTAAATGGAATGCAGAAGCATTTATTAATCACTTACTATGTGATAAGTACTATGCTGAAATACAAATAAGAAAAAAAAAGACAGTCCTTCCTCTCAGAAAGTTTATATCTAATTAGGAGAGGTAGCACTCAGAAAAATTAATCTATTAAAAGGTCCAGTGGTCATAATGGACCAGTGGTAAAGTCAAAGGTCTTTTAGTTTTCTGTTGTGAAGGATAAATCCTGGTGGGATCTAGATATCTGAGGATCAAGCTAGGACTATTGAAAAAAGACCTAGGTATGTAAAGTAACCTCTTCTTTTCAGCTCTTCATGATGGTCTCTGGATAGTTAGAACTTTAGAGTTGGAAAGTTAGGGAAGGGGACAAGTCTCACAGTAGGCTCATGGATTGTTACTTCAAAAAGCAGAAATGACCAGATGATTGATCCCTGAGGAGATCAAATAAAATATTTGCAAATATCCTATGGCAATATGCGGAATTGACATTGCCTGAAAATTTAAGTAAAAGTCATAGCCATTTTTTGGAATATCACTTGTAGATTTTGTATAGCAGTCACAACTTTGTCATTTTTAGGAAGATTTGGTAATTTGTGCAGTGATTAAGAGCCATATAACCTTTCAGAGATCAGAAAGACAGAGGCAATTTTAAATTTCCTATTATTTTTCCTTATTTGGACATATCTCTTTATCATTCTCAGCTGCCTAGAGAGCAGCTGCCTAGAGAGCAGTATGTAAAGACATACTGTGTCTGGGTGTACCTTCCCTCAAATTCTTGTGTACTGCTGATACCCTTCATAGCATTCTTAGCAATAGAGGCTCAAACATCCTGAGTCTCTGATGATAAGGCCTTTCAGATACCTCCCAGGTTGCATTTCTGATATTATATTTATTCTGATACTTTATCCAGTAACCCTAAAAATATGATTAAACGTCTCTGATGAAATAGTAAGGTCTGTTTTATTCTATGATAGCACATAAGCTTAGCTCATCACAAATCTAGTACATACTTTATTCAGAGTAAAATATGTGTTGTCCTTGAAACAAACTGGCACCATATTTTTTTCATCAAAATAGTGAAGTCTCTCCCCCAAATTATAAATTTCTGGGAAAATCTAACCATTTAAAATATTTGTAAAAGAACTAACACAAAAGCCAGCTTACAAAAGTTTAAACAGTAGGAATTTTATGAAATATCAACATACTTTTAAATGCTTCATAGCAAAGCTCTAATATATCCACTAGGAAAAATGTAAAGTTTAGTAAATAAGATATAGTCCCAGGTCTCATGTACCTTGCAGCCTATTTAGGGAGATATCTACATATGTGAACAGCAATAATACCCTACATAGTGTTATACTCAAAAGCTACAAAACAAAGTACCCTATCAGGTCTGAAGGAAAGGTCATTAACAAATTGGCTTTCTAGAAGGTATAGGTGCTGAATTCAACTTTAAAGGATATTTAAGAATTCAGAATTTCAGAAAGAAAAAAGTAGGCATTACAGAAATAATAAGAGATACAATAAAGTTATAGGAAGATCAGGTTCACTATCATTGCTTATCACTGGTTATAGATTTTTTTATTAACAAAAACTTTCTATTCCTTCCCACTCTCTCTTCTGTCGAAAGGTAAAGAAAATACTCTAATAATTAATATATACATACTCAAACAAAAAAATTGCTAAAATATATTCCCTAAGTCCACCACCTGTATGCTAAGATTTGGTAGCATGCTTCATTATGAGCTCTCTGAAGTCATGGTTGACTGTTGAGTTATTCAGTTCTTAAGTCTTTCAATGTAGTTTGTTTTGCAATGTTTCTGTTAATGTATACATTGTTCTCCCAGTTCCATTCACTTCAAAGGAACACTTCTGTTTTTCTAGAGGTTAAACTCTCCATTTCAACCATTTAAAAAGAAATGTTTCACTGAAATTTAATTTTGTATCCCTTCTTAGATTTCTGGCCACAGAATAAATGCCCATTGTTCTTTACCTAGATCAACTTGTCAGTCAACTTGTCAGAAATTCTTTTCAGCAAGTCAAGTAGTTTCCAGATCAAAAGTCTTATTACTTGCCCAAAATGGTGTAGGAGATACTAGGAAATAATTAACTAGCAAAGATTCTCAAAAAAATATACTTAGAATCTGTGTGTGGAAACAAAACTAGTCAACTCAATAATGACCCAATTTTACAGAAGATTGCTTCAAGGGTGCTACATAGATTTGTTTTGTTCTGACTAAGCTAAGGAGACAATGGTTCTGGATGTGTGGTCTTCCTTATATTCTGATTTAATGCTCTCTTTTCTTGAAGTTTAATTTCCATGAAATGGAATTTTCTGTCACCAGCAATTGCTTTCTTGGGAAAGCTTTTTGAGTCATCATTGGATTCCTTGTCAACTCACTGCTGTTCTTAGCTCTTTCTGTCTCTTTCTCTCTCAACATCTTTCTCCTGCCTCTCCCAAAAATAAATTTTACAGCTTCTTTTTGTTTCTATATCATAACAATTTCTAGAACTACCATTCACATATCCCCATCTTTCTTTATAACAAATTAAAATAGTTAAATGAGGGTATCTATTGGAGTGACATTGTCTGACAGTATTTATGGTGTTATGACCTAGATGTCTCTTCCTTATCTGCTGCTATATTTCATTAGGTGTTTTGTAGGACAATTAGTGATATTTATGATACTTGGAGTTTAACTTCTTTTTATCATGGTTTAACTTCACATCAATTATTTGTGTATATATATGTGTGTGTGTGTATACATACATATATGTGTGTACATGCCTATATGTAAGTATGTATACACCTACATTTACATACATATATATATAAGCATATATATCTCTTTCCACATTTGTGTGAATTCATTACCTTCATCATTTTTAAATGTACAATAATATTCCATTGCATTCTCTATATGACAGTATTTCATCCATTGTCAATTGATAGACACTCACACCATTTCTAGTCCTTTGCTATTACAAAAACTCTGTTCATTAAAAAATACTATTAAAAATTTAGAACTTCATTTTAAAAGTCTTCATCAAAAGAAAAAAATTTTAGGACAGAAAGCCAATTATCCACAAAATTAGTTCTTGCTTAGACTAATTACTGTTGAATGGTGTGATTTTTTTAAAAATTACCTATCATTTCAAGATTCCAAAGCTAAATATTGCCTTTCCTCTTGTGGTCTCATAATTTTACAATTATAGTCTATGAATTGGCAAACATTTAGTGGGCACTCACAAAATCTGAGAAACTTCAAAAAAAGTGAATAAAACTGTCAGTCCCTTATGCTCAGTGAGATTAGTGAAATATAAATAAAATAATGGATGCTTTGTTATACATTAATTAAAGAAGGGCCATCTGTCATAGATGTTTTAGGAGGAATTCCTGCATTAGGTAAGTCAATGAACAAGATAACCTCAAAGTGTATAAGAAGGCTACTGTGATCATGGACAAGTAGATCAGTTTCAAAGGTTCCATGATGAGTGTTTTGCATTATTAAAGGGGAAAATCAGCTTTATGTAATGGAGTTTTATAATTGTATATGTTCTACTTTTGCTCTTCAGTATAAACAAAAATGTCCATTTTATATGATGTATAAATTAAAATATAATAAGAAATATTAATGATAAGAAATCTAATTTTTTTAAAAGAGTATGTGACTCTATGGAAAAATAATAAGAACTAGAGAGAGAGTACCATACTCCTCTAACCAAGAGCACATTGGACAATCTTACTTATTTTCTATATTGGTCTCAATAGATACTTATTTCTAAAGTAATACTTTCCCCTCTTATCATGTATTCTTTAAAAGATTTTGAGACCCCAGCTTTTGGCATAAGAATTCACTATTTGACAAAAACTGCTGGGAAAATTGGAAACTAGTATGGCAGAAACTAGGCATTGACCCACACTTAATACTGTATACCAAGATAAGGTCAAAATGAGTCCATGATCTAGACATAAATAATGATATTATAAACAAATTAGAATGATATTATATTCTCCCTGTGCAACAAGAGAACTGTTCTGTTCTGCACATATATATTGTATCTAGAATATACTGTAACCTATTTAACATGTATAGGACTGCTTGCCATCTGGGGAGTGGGTGGAGAGAGGGAGGGGAAAAATCGGAACAGAAGAGAGTGCAAGGAATAATGTTGTAAAAAAATTACCCTGGCATGGGTTCTGTCAATAAAAAGTTATTTTAAAAAAAGAATGATATTATAAACAAAATAGGATAATTTGCATCTCAGATCTGTGGAGGAAGAAGAAATTTTTGACCAAAGAAGAACTAGAGATCATCATTGATCACAAAATAAATAATTTTGATTATATTAAGTTAAAAAAGTTTTTGTAAAATAAAACTAATACAGATAAGATTAGAAGGGAAGCAGCAAACTGGGAAAACATTTTTGAATTCAAAGATTCTGATAAAGGCCTCATTTCCAAAATATATAGAAAACTGATTCAAATTTATAAGAAATCAAGCCATTCTCCAATTGATAAATGGCCAAAGGATATGAAGACAATTTTCAGATGAAGAAATTGAAACTATTTCTAGTCATATGAAAAAAAGTGCTCCAAATCACTATTGATCAGAGAAATGCAAATTAAGACAACTCTGAGATACCACTATGCAACTCTCAGATTGGCTAAGATGACAGGAAAAGATAATGACAATGTTGGAGGGGATATAGGGAAACTCAGACACTGATACATTGTTAGTGGAACTATAAATGGATCCAACCATTCTGGAGAACATTTTGGAACTACACTCAAAAAGTTATCAAACTGTACATACCCTTTGACCCAGCAGTATTGCTGCTGGGCTTATATCTCAAAGAGATCTTAAAGGAGGAAAAGGGACCCACCTGTGCAAAAATGTTTGTGGTAGCTCTTTTTATAGTGTCTAGAAACTGGAAACTGAGTGGATGCCCATCCGTTGGAGAATTGCTGAAAAATTTTGCTATATGAATGTTACGGAATATTGTTGTTCTGTAAGAAATGATCAACAGGATGATTTCAGAAAAGGCCTTGAAGAGACTTACATGAAATGATGTTAAGTGAAATAAACAGAATCAGGAAATCATTATACATGGCAACAACAAGACTATACCACGATCAAATCTCATGGACATGGCTCTTTTCAACAATGTGATTATTCAAACCAATTCCAATTGTTCAGTAATGAAGAGAGCCATCTATACCCAGAGAGAGGACTATGGGAACTGAGTGTGGACCACAACATAGCATTTTCACTCTTTCTATTATTCCCTGCTTGTATTTGTTTTAACATATTTAACATGTATTGGACTACCTGTCATCTAGGGGAGGGGGTGGGAGGAAAGAGGGGAAAATTTGGAACAGAAGTTTTGCAAAGTTCAATGTTGAAAAATTACCCATGTATATGTTTTGTAAATAAAAGCTATCATAAATAAAGGACTTTGGAAATTCATTTCTTTTAAACCCTATGTTTCAAAGCCCTGAAAATTATGAGAGACAAAGACAGACAGTAACAAAGAGAGATTGATTGAAACAAAAAGAAAAAAATAGAATTTTATAGTTGTTTAGTATTGCATTTTACACAGCCGTTTATGGTGGAATTTTATTTAACCTTGTTCTTACTTTATTGGTACAGTCAAGGACTTAAGGAAGTTAGACTAAAGAAATGATTAATGAACCCACATAATGGGTTCTACAATAGTCTGATTTTGTGTAAGAACCACTTGAAATCCAGTACAGAGAGGAAGGAATGAGTAGGATGAAGTAATTACAGACAAGATGTCTTGCTAATCACAAGGTGCCTTTGCATGCCTGCTGCATGATAATGATTACTAATCTCACAGGCCATATTGTTTGTTGTCGTTAGTATTATAGGATATTATAAAAGTGTGCTTCTAGATCTAAAAAACAGGTGTGGAAAAAGTACTGTTAGAATATTTCCATTTTTTCAATTAGATTACTTTAAAAAATTAGAAAGGCAAGAAATACAGGCGAATCTTTCTAGGTTCTGTTCACTGAAGCTTTTAATTTACTTGCTATGTTTACACAGACAGAAAACAATTCTTGTTTTTTGTTTGCTTGGAATAAAAATTGGGATTTATTCAATTTTTATGTGCAAGCATCAAAGTGTATCATAGTCAAGTGATTCCATTAAAAGGTAATATTAGGTAAATCAATGTTATAGAAAAAACCAAATTCCAAAGAGAAAATTCTATGTATTGGTGATTGGAAATAGAAGACATTAAATCAGAGAAAAATGGGACTCTGAATGACTCCCTGAAATCTGATCCTTGAGATAGATATAGTAGCAGGAAAAAGTAAGAAGTGAATGAAAATGGATTCATAATTAAGGTCTTGTACCAGATAACAGCTGAGAGCAGTTTCTGTTTGAGTTAGGATTTTGATAAAAATCAAATAATTATGGGTCAAAGGCAAAGAAAGGATAAACTACCTGAGAAAAGGCCTACTATAAGTAAATGTTGCTTTGAGAAGGCTACTCATGAATTAGTCTTATGGTTAACTTTTAATGTTAGCATTAATAATATCATTATTTATTTTAGCATCCCCATTTAAAGTTGAGCTTCTTAAGGACAGAGATTGTGTTGTCTTTGAATCCCCAGCACTTAGGACAATACCTGGCACACAATCAGTGCTTAATAAATGAATGTTCGCTGATTTGTTGTTCTTATCATTTGTTCAGTCATTTCAGTCATGTCTAACTCTTTGTGACCCCATTTGGAGCTTTCTTGGCAAAGATATGCAGTGGTTTACCATTTCCCTCTCAAGTTTATTTTTATATATGAAGAACTGAGGCAATTAGGATTAAGTGCCTGGTTCAGAATCACATAGCTAACAAGTGGTCTGAACCTGGATTTGAAATCAAGAAGATGAGTCTTATTGACTTAAATCTCGGCACGCTATTGACTGAGACACCTAATAATCAAATAATCAATCAATAAGTAAACTTTTTGTGCCATGGATCATACTGGGTGCTAGGATTACAAAGATAAAAATGAAAACACCCCTGCCTTTAAGGAGCATATATTGTATAGGGGGCTACAAATATGAGTCTAAATAAGTATCCATATAAAAAAGACATAAAAATTAATAGAGGTGAATTTCAGGAAGAAAGCATTAATGACTCAGAGATCAGAAAAGACCTCTTATAGAATTGGGACTTGAGTTGATCTTTGAAGACAACCAAGGAATCTGAATAGTGAAGGTGGAAAGACAGAGAAATCTGACCATGCGGTACCACTTGCACAAAGGCAAAAAAAAATGGGAAATGCATAAAAAACAAAAATTGAGTTTAGCTGAATTAAAGAGTCCTAGGTAGGGAAGGAATATATACAAAGACTGGGAAGCTAGGTGGAAATCAGATTTTTAATACTAAGGAAACAGGAAAGAGAGAGCTAAGAATATAATTTATAACAGTATGGACAGTGAGGATTGAAAGTTGCAATAATCCAAAAAGAGTACAATATATTTGAATTTTTGCTTGTGCCAAAAATAATGTACTTATACAAGGTTAGTTGTTGCCTGTGTTAGAAAAGAATGTAAAAGAAGTAAAGAAATGAATCCCTAGTTTGCAATTTATAAAGGAGAAAGAAGCATTTCTTGAATTAAAAAAAATGTATTTCAAAGAGAAAAGAAAGAGGTAAAAAGATTGCAAAGAAATAGAGAGAAATCCCAAATTGCTGTAGGAAGTTGTATAGTGGTAGATTATGATATAAAGTAAGAAAGTAAGAAATTTCTTACTTTATATCATAATCTAACTTTCTTACTTTATATCATAATCTACCACTATACAACATAATCTACAACTATACAGGAAGAAAGTAAGAACCATTGAGTTTTGGGAACTATTAAAATAAAACATATTAAAAGAAAGAAACATCAGTGATTATCTACTTCAATTTTATAGATAACATCTAGCTAATTGAATAGATTTTTCTCTCATTCTATTTATTTCTGGGAGATGAGATATGGCTAAAGAGGAAAATTGTTTTGCATGTCTTCATATTTGTAATAAATTTTGTATTTCTTGCCTTTTCAATGGGTAAGGAAAAGTAGAGGGAAGGAAAGACTCTAGAACTTAAAATGAGATTAGGATGGACTCAAGATGGGGAAGAGGAGAAAAACCAAGAAGTTGCTTAAAGTTTCCCCAGTTTTTCTCAGAAATAACATTAAATTAAGTCCCTAGAAAGATTCTGAAGTGAAAAACTACAAAAATACAAAAAAAAATACTACAACTTTTCAGCTTAAGATAATTTAGAAGGACTTCAGTGTCTCACCTGGATAAAAGGGAAACACACAATCCCATCAGTGGGAGATCTTTAGCCACATCACAAATCAGTAACCAAGGCATCTCAGTTCTGGCTTAATAGCTAGCTGGTTCAAAGGCCAGTGTGACATCTCTAGCTCCAGCACAGAAGGCAAATTGGCAGCCCCCAAACCAGGCAAAAATAATCAAGACAAGACCCCGACTCCATTCCAATTCAGTGAGCAAGCTACCAGTACATGAGATCTCAGTGCATAAAACCAGGGATCAGGCCCCTAGTCCCCTGCACAAGAAGCTTAGGACAAATCCCCCCCCCAAAACTGCACTTGCAGAGCTCAACTTGAAAAGCCATGAAGTAGATTAGAAAATGAGCAAGAAACAAAAAATAACTTTGACCATAAAAAGTTACTGTGGCAACAGGGAAGATCAAAACACAAACTCAAAAGCCAATAACAATGTCAAAATACCTAAATGCAAAATCTCAAAAGGGAATATGAATTAGTCTCAAGTCCAAAATTCCTTCTTAGAAGAGCTCAAAAGGGATTTTAAAAGTTAAATAAGAGAGATAGAAGAAAAATTGAGAAAAAGAAAAGATTAAATGCAATTTAGAAATCATATGATGCTTTTCCTATACAGTATACAGCCAATTCTAACCCAAGGAATAATGATATAGATTCAAATGTACCACCAAAAAACATCATCCAATCTTCGTAAAATTAAGAAAAACAAGCAATAGTGATTGTAGACTCCAAGTCCTGGGGCATGGAGCAGGTACTAGAATGCTGGAATGACCACTTTGAACAGGCTAAAATCAATAACAGTGAGATAGACATTTTTCTCATTTATTGATTTGGGCATGGCTCTAATTTTTTTTATAAATCTGACTCAGTTCTCTCTATATTTGATAAATTAAGCTTTATCAAAGAAACTTGCTTCAAAATTATTTTTCAATTACTATTGCTAATTGTATTTTCCCTGCATTTATTCCATTCGCTCTCATTTCATCCTGCCCCTCTTTAAAAGTGTTTTAGTATTGATCATTCTGTCCCCAAAATATGCCCCCTCTTTTATCACTCTCCCCCCTTCCCATATCCCACTTCCCTCATATTTTCTTGTAGGCTAAAATAGATTTCTATACTCCTATTGAATACATGTGTTATTTCCTCTTTGAGCCACTTCTGATGAGAATAATGTTCATATGTGTTGAATAATTGCATCATGGTTACCATATATTGGATTATGTTCTGTCTAGGGGAGGGGGGAAGAGAAGAAAAAATTTGGAACACAAGGTTTTGCAAGGGTGATTGTTGAAAACTAACCATACATATGTTTTGAAAATAAAGTTTTAATTTAAAAAAAGTAATTTGAAACATTTGAGGGGAGAAGTTGGGCAAGTTCCTGTCTTTACTACACCATCCTGGTTCTACCCTTCCTGAATTTTTTTTAAATCACATACAATTACAAAATAATTTGCTTTTTATAGCACTTTTAAGTTTGCAAAGTTTTTTATGTCATTTTATCCCAACAATTCTATGAAGGAGATTTATTATGCCTATTTTAAAGATAGAGGCTGAGAGTAGTTTGGAAAGAGTAGTAAAGATTGAGGCTGAGAATAGGGATGCAGAGAGAGAGAGAGAGAGGAAGGAAGGAAGAGGTGGGGGGAAGGGAGAGAGAGAGAAGGATGTTGGGAGGGAAAGAAGAAGGGAGGGAGGAAGGAAGGGAGGGGAGAAGAAGGAAGGGAAGTAGGAAGGAAGGAGGAAGAGAGGGAGGAAGAGAGAGAAGGAGGGAGGGAGGGAAGGGAAGGAATGAGGAATGGAGGAAGGAAGGAACAAAAGAAGGAAGGAAGGAAGGAAGAAGGAAGGAAGGAAGGAAGGAAGGAAGGAAGGAAGGAAGGAAGGAAGGAAGGAAGGAAGGAAGGAAGGAAGGAAGGAAGGAAGAAAAGAAGGAAGGAGGAAGGAAGGAAGGGAGGAATGGAGGGAGAGAGGGATGGAAGGAGAGAGGGATGGAAGGAGAGAAGGAGGGAGAGAGGGACAGAGGGAGAGAAGGAGGGAGAGAGGGAAGAAAGGAGAGAGAGAGGAGAAAAGAAATAGGAAGCTAAAAATCAGCAAAACTGATAAACATTTTTTAAACCTGACCTTATATGCACACCTCCCCACTCCCCATTTCTACAAAGAAGCAGAGCACAGCAGTTATCTCATACTTCTTTGTTGTGACCATATTTGTTCTCTGTAATTTTGTAACATTCAGTTTTTATTGTTTTGTTGGTATTATTCTTTCCATTTACATTATCTTAGTCACTGTGTTGATTATCTGTTTCTGTTTGGGAAGTTTCTTCTACTCTGCATTTACAACCTCACAGTAAGGAAAGGATGATCTCAGAAACATCTAATCCTGGTTGATTTATCAGGCAGACACCTTCTTCTCCAAGTGCCTCTATAGGCAAATCACCAGAGGTTTGTTCCAAGGTCAGGAGCTTTCTTGGTTTTATCATAGACTCTCCTGCTTTTAGCACTTTACCGGGCCCAGCCAGATAAAAGTTCTCCACTCCTGATGTGTCAGCAAGATGATAAGCAATAGATCTTTCTGATCATTTCATTATCACTCTGTATCACCTGCAGACCTTGCAGTGAATAATTCCAAATCTAACAAGAATAACAACCAATCTGAGTTCACTTTCATGACAAATTTCAGGGATAGCTGTCATAATAGCTATTGAGCTGGTGAAATTCTCTTTGGGTTTTTTTAATACTCTGCTGTAATCAATAAAGATAAACTAGAAGGCAACTGTGGGATAATGGATTGAACACTGAACTTGGAGTCAGAAAAGACATGGATGAAAATTCTACTCCTGACATAACTGTTGACTCTTGGAAAGTCACTTTGCCTTTCTATGTGTCAGATTACTCATGAGGAGGAAAAGAGAAAGAAAATTTAGGTTCTTTAGTTCCTTCTGACTCTTAATCTATAATTCTAAGAATGTGGGCAATTCTCATCACATTGAGATGCTTTGAAAAATCAGTACCATGCCCAAAAAGGAAGAGGAAATCCAGACAATTTGAGTGTTAACAATTGTAGCAAAAAATAGTTATCTCAGTTGCTAGATTTTTCAAAAATTTTGACATTGTACATGGAATACATCTTGTCTGGGGAGATATTTTAAGGTACCATTTCATTCTGCCCAATCATTTTTTTTCTTTCAAAGAATAAGCAATTGGCACAATAGAGTCTATAGCCTCCACTTCTTTTAGGCAACTATGTAATGATAAAAAGATGACTTACTATGGAATGCCATTTCAGAGAATCACAGAATTTGAGAGCTGGATCAAGCACTTGATCATCTAGTCCAAGCCATATACATGGCTTGGAATCCCCAATACAATAACCCCAAAAAATATAGTGTGATATGGTATGACATGGTATGATATAGTACGTTTTTATATCCTGTCATATTACATCAAGTCACATCATATATATCATATTGTATACTATTGTTATGTTACATATGTTGAATTATATCAAATTGCATTATAATATATTAATTATGTAATATAATATTATATTATATTATGGCTTCTTCTTAAAGACCTCCATAGAGGGGAAATCCAAGAAGACTTTATATTGACCATTTCACTTTGGGATATTTCTAATTGCTAGGACAATTTTTTTTTGGTCTTCTGACATCGTTTAAATTTTCCTCTGTGATTTTTACCATTGTTCCTGGCTCTTCCCTCTAGGAGCAAACAGTTCAAATCTAAGCTCTCAACTCCATGACAGCCCTCCAAATGCTCTGGGAAAGCCTGTCTCTGTCTTATAAGAAGCAGGTAGGTGATTTGGTGGGTAAAGTGCTACATTTGTACTAAGGAAGATAGATGTTTGATTGTGTGATAATAGGCAACTCAACTTTTAGTTTCTGTTTCCTTATCTGCAAAATGGATATAATAATGTCATCTATATAATAACAACATAACTATAGGATAAAGGAAGATAAAAATGAGTTTTAATTGATATGTGTAAAGTACCTTGAAAACTTTCCCAAAAAAAGTTTGGTTAGCTAAAAATATTTCTAATAGCCTACTCAAGCATGAGCTTAGAGTATCTATTCACTCAACCTATATAGGTGAAAAAACAAACCTCTAGATCAATGACTATTAATATCTTTTCAAGTTCCAAATTTTTTAGCAATAATAAAGTCCGTTTTTTTTTTTTTACTTTTTATCTTCCAGGTATCTTGAGAGTCAATCCATCAAGATTCTCAAAATTGTACAGTCTCCAATATGTATCTTGTTTGTAACTGGTCTAACCTGCTTTTTGTACCTTCGTTTTTTGGGAGGCCATATTTCTTCAAAAATGTGATATTATAGTCCACATGTGGAGCCTCCCTCCCATAGAATTCTTAAATTTTAATGATGAAAAGGATCTCAGCAATCATTTCAAAAATTAATCTCTTCCACCCATATAATCTCCTTCACTTTGAATATTTATAGTTATCTACAATCTGTGATGTTCATTTTACAATTAGCATAATTATCTTAGGGTATTGTTTATCATTTTATGTACATTTCCTGTCACCACAATCATATTTTAAGTTTTTTGAAGGCAATGACTTTATCAGACATTTCTTTGTGTCCCTAATTTTCAGTCCTATATTCAGTAGATGTTCACCACATTTTTAATTTGATTTAATCCAGTTCAATGATGACTTTCATCTACAAAGATAAGAAGGATAAAAAGTATTTTGATTAGATAGGATAGGGTTCCCCAAAGGCTATTTTATTTCTCAGTGAAGACTAGTACCATAGCTTCCAATGATTTAGGAAGTTATTCTAATTGCAACAAGTACCTGATCTCCTTCCTAGATCAAATTCCTTTAGACTCAGCAATGACTTTAAAAATGTTTGCCTGTAATATTTCTTAACATTATCACAAATTTGGCTAGTTAATTTGGCCCCACTTGGTGCTTACTTCAAGAAAATTTCTTCAAGTAGAGCACATTTGCTTCATTTGCAATAATTATTTTCTCCGTCCTTACTTTATATTGACCAAAAAGAAACCATATCCACATTATAGCTTGATACATTTACTACTAAAAACAGAAAGATAACGAATACTCCCCATATACCTGTGTACCATTCAAGTAAAGTGTCAGCCATGTCTCATTATTGAGTTTCTACTTGGGAACATTTTAGAATAGCAACATTCTTTAAACATTTCTCATTTATTTACTTTCTCTCCACATTATATGTCCAAAGTGGCTCTTAATTTTGAAGAACCTAATCTGTCTCTCTAGCACTCCAGAACTGCAAACCTCTGTTTTTCTTTCTTTTTCCCTTGTTTCAACTGAGTCTGTTGCCTTTTAAGAGGAATATGTGAAATACAATTTCTTCCTAATAAATCCAAATTCCCAGACAGATGACCCCATTATTTTATCATATGACTTCTTCAAGGGGACAGACCTCTTACTGTTTTTGATAATTTGAAACCAAACAGCATGTGATGATAATAGCTAGCTCTTATATAGTGCTTTTAGGTCTGCAAAGTTCTTTGCAAATATTATCTCATTTTATCCTCACACAACCTTGTGAGACAAGTGGTATTTATTAAATATATACATATATTTTTATGTATATATTTATGTATGTATTTAATAAATAGCACTTGTATGTATGTATGTATATATATATATATATATATATATATATATATATATATATATATATATATTATATATATATATTCTTATTGATGAAGAAATGGAAGTGGGCAGAATTTAAGTGATTTTCCCAGTGTCACATAGCTGTTAAATGTATGAGATAAGATTTGAACTCAGATTTTTCTGACTTCAGGTCCCAAAGTCTCTCAGTCATGTCATCTCTTACTCTAGGAGGGGGGATAGAGTAGATTAGCTTTAAGGCAGTGGTAAAGTGGATAGAGTGTTGGGCCTGGGTCAGGAAGGGCTGAATTCTCCCGGCCTCAAGTCTCTCTCCATTCTTCACTTGTCTGCCAAAATGATTTTTCTGAAATGCAGGTCTGATCATGTCATTTCTCTGCTCAGTGAGTACCTGTGGCTCCTATTTAATCCAAAACCCAATATAAAATCATTTTGGGGTTTATTAAAAGCTGTCTGTCCCCTATGCTTAGTATGCACACCTCCCCATGTCTGTTTCTGAGTTTCCCTGGCTTCCTTCAGGATTCCAATCTCACCTTCTGCAAGAGTTCTTTCCTGATTTCCCTCTATATCTTATTTTAGTAACTTTGCTTGTGAGATTATCATCCATATATACTTTGTGTGTACCTCTTTATTTCCATATTGTCTCCCCTATTAAAATATAAGCTTCTTGAGAACATGAGCTTTTTTTAGCCTTTCTTCATGTATCTAGTGCTTAACACAGTGCCCAACACAAAGTAATTACTTATTAAATGTTTGTTGATTGACTTCCTGAAGTTTTTCTTTCTTTTTTTTTTTGGCCTAATTTTTACCCAGTGAAGAATTCCAGAAAAGGCATTATATAGGGGCAATGGTAACAATAATGGAAGGAAGAAAAAAATCCTTCTATGCATATATAAATATGTTCAGTTATCTAGACAAAGGTTTTATGCATCCCTCCAAATCCAAAGTACATCAGAGAATGAAAAAATTAATAAACATAAAATAAAGATTAAAAAGAAACCTACATGAACCTAACCTTCTCACCTCTACCACCTATTTTTCATATATGAATACTAAGATAAGTTTAGTAACTTGCCCAAAGTCAACAAAACTAATTAATAGAGGCAAGATTAAAATCCAGGTCTTCTGAATTCTAAATCCCAATATTCTTTCTACTATATGCTGCTAATTCTAATATATGAAGAAGTAATGAATTGGGAATCAGAAAACTCAGATTTAAACTCCAACATTGCCACTTACTGCCTTTAAGACCACGAATCAACCATATAACCATACTAGGTCTCAATTATTTTACTTATAAAATGAAAATGTTGGATTGGTATTCAGTCATGTTCACTTATGTCTGATTTTTTGTGTGGACAATACTATTCATGGAGTTTTCTTGCCAATGATACTAGAGTGCTTTGCCATTTCCTTCTTCAGTGGATTAAGGCAAGCAGCGTTAAGTGATATTATTGTCTGAGGTCAGATTTCACCTCAAGCCTTCCTGACTCCAGGCCCAGCACTGTATCCACTGATCAATGTAGATGTGACCTTTTCACTCATATCAATGGATATCTGTATTGAGAATTGCTCCAGAGAGACTTACATGAACTGATGTGAAGTGAAATGAGCAGAACTGGGAGATCACCATACACTTCAATAACAATACTACATGATGATCAATTCTGATGGACATGGCTCTCTTCAACAATGACATGAATCAAATTAGTTCCAATGATGTTGTGATGAAGAGGGCCATCTACACCCAGAGAGAGAATTTTGGGAATTAAATATGAATCACAATATAGCATTCTCAATCTTTTTATTGTTGTTCACTTGCATTTTGTTTTCTTACATTCTTTTTATGATCTGATTTCTCTTGTGCAGCAAGAGAATTGTATAAATATGGTTATACATATTAGATTTAACATATATTTTAACATGTATAACATATATTGGATTGCTTGCTATCTAGGGGAGGAGGTGAGAGGGAGGAGAAGAAAATCTGAAACACAAGGCTATGCAAGGGTCAATGTTGAAAAATTATCCATGCATATGTTTTGAAAATAAAAACCTTTATAAAAAATAAATAATTAATTAAATGAAGTACTTTTCAGAAAAAAAGATAATTGCTCCAGAGCCAGCTGAAACTGGCTCCATTTTCAAGACCCAATTGTTAGGTTTTCAATACAAGCATTTATACCTAAGAAATCAGCAAATGTTACAAATCAGAAACCTGATTTATTATTTTGTTGATTGTTTGCACTTAAGAAAATGATGGATAAAATGTAAATAATACAGATTGAACTTAAAACTGTTTTCTTCATATAGTCTTTTTCTTCTAGAAAACCAGGTGTTAACCATTTATCACACATTTCGGTCTGTTTACTATGCCATTCTGTCCACAGAAATGATGCCTTTTCCCTAATTCATCAACCCTTTCTTTCCAATCTCAGTCCCTCCCAGTCAGAACTAGCCAGTCTAGGATCAAACAGCTCTAAAAATGCCCTAAAATCAAGTGGGAAGGAGGTAGATCCTGATATTGGCTCTATGTGAAGGAACCTTAAGACCCAAGGTTGATGCTGGGTGAAGCCATCGAAGTGGTAAGAGAAGTGAGTTGCAGAGGAGCTTATTTATTTATTCTGTGATGGGTTAAGATGTGGGTGGGAAGCTCATCATCTGATATTTTCCCAGCCTAATCATTCTGGCTATCTAGTTTTTCTATTGTTGAATTAGAGAAAGTGACTCAAAATGTTCAACAAAATTTTAATGGGGACAATCATTATTTTAAATTATCTTCTAAATGTTAATGCTCTAGAAAACTCCTATGTTTGCCATGTCTTAGATCTATTTCTCTTTCTTTTTTTAGTCATAAAAGAATCAAGATCTTGTAAATCAAAAGCAGTTAAGTGGTGCCATGAATAAAACCCCAACTCTGGAATCAGGATGAGGTAAGTTTAGGCCCCTATCCTTAAAATCTACTAGCTGTGTGACCTTAGGCAGGCCATTTGATCCCATTTGCCTCAGTTTCTTCATCTGTAAAATGAGCTGAGAAAGGAAATAGCAAATCACTGAAGTATCTTTGCCAAGAAAACCCAAAAGGGGGTCAGAGAGGTAAGACTGAAACAACTCAACAACAAGCATATAAAATTCTTCCACACATTGAACAACAAGGAATTCCCCAACCTCTCCTCTAACAACTATATCAGTATTACTAAAGAGCATTAAAAAATCATTAGAAATCCAGTAAATCAAATCAACTTAAAATAGTTCCTGTTAGTATTTTCTAGAGGCAACTATTCAAAATGTATTTGAGTGATGGGACTTTTTTTTCCCCTTTGCACCCTAGTCTATTTAAATGTAGTTTATATAATTATAGGAGTAATTCCTTATTTTATAGCACTTTAAGTCTAGAACATGTTATTCAATAAAATTTTATTAGATCTTTAAAACACTTACTGGTCAGATTAAAATTCCTCTCCAGGGACTACTTCAGCACTAGCAAAAAGCTCCTATTGGTAATACACATTATAAAAAATCTCCTGACAATAAAACCCCTACTGTTAGAGTAAATTTGATTCTCTAGTGATCCTTTTGCTTGTGATGTATATCATTGCTTCTAAGCAGAATTCTCATATGTAATTTGCTCATGTTTAATTCTTAATGTAATTATACTTTGAAAAAAAATTTTAAAGAAGTTTTGATGGGGACATTTGGAAAGGTTCCAGAGTCTAAGATACAGCTAATTGAATACCCCAGTGAGTCTACTTAAGAATCTACAGAGTTGAAAGTATCTGAAATGGTGGGATCTACATCGGCAAATGATAGGTGAAGATTTGAGAGAAAGGACTCTGCTGAAACTCCATGAGAAAATTTTATGATAGTGTATGTTATATGAGAGGGAAAATATGAGTATAGTGAAAGGAAGGGGTAGTCAGGGAGAGAAATGTGTGATAGAAGATCCCTCTTTCTCCTTTTCAGATCATGTACAGATATTCTCTATTTCCTTTTGGTTTGTTGTACAGGGATGGAAAAAGGATTTTTATTTGCAGCTGATCCAGAATTGTTGTTCATCTTTCTTTTCTAGAAGAGTACTAATGACATCATGAGGGTGAAGTCTTAATTTGCATGGGAGTATGCATGTAAAACGTTTTAATGGATGAACTTTCTTCAGTGACTTTAGAGGAAAAAGAAGTGCTTTCAGCATCCAGATGGAGGAGCTTCTCCTCTACCTGATCACTATGTGTTTTTAATCATGGCGCCATTGTTTCTTTTTTCTCTGTTGTGTTTATCTTATGAATTTATGTGAATGAGTATAAGTGAGGGAATGAATCAGGTTTGGACTTAGTGAACTTTGAAAAGACAGAAAACTCCAACAAAGATCTCCTCAGCAATCAAAGATGGCAGAATAGTAACTAAATCCATTGAGAAGTCACCCCTGAGAAGGAACCTGCTTAATCTAATTTTTTAAAAAGAACTTCTGAGAAATGAGAAAAGGACACTAGCTGTGGAAGCTACACATAGTCGCTGCCAAGAACCTTTTAATTAAAAATGTTTCAGTAGGTTTAAAGACAATTTTTTATTAAAGAACATAATTAAGAAAAAGTCGACAATTGAAGGATCTATTACATGTAACTACATCTTCTGGCCTTTCGTATTATTGATCAACATTGGATCTTCTTTCAATGTACTACAAGAAATGAGCTAAAATGAGTTAGGGTAAGTTGTACACGGCCAGAATGAGTTAAATATGTTTTTGTGAAAACTTTGCAAGTTAAAAGGCCAACACAATGAAAGTCTGTGCTAGAATGATAATTATAAAGCTGAGAATGCCAAATGTAATAGCAGTCAAGATAAGCCAGACAGTCTGGAAGCAAAGCTGAGAGGCATTTAGACAGGAACAAAAGGAGACCTTTGAGATATGGATTAATTAAGAATGCACGGATCATGAACCTATCACTTCAGAATGTATAGGAAAATATACACAAAAAGTTATTTGATGAGCAATGGCATTAGTGAGAAAATGTTGCACAATGAATGGATAGGGACCCAATCTTAAAATTGGAGAGATCCAGTTTGAAGCTTGTCTGTGAGACAAACAATGTGACCTTGGGCAAATCCTTCAACTTCTTACCCCTTCTCCTCCTTTTCCTAGAAACTCTCCAGCATTACAAGTAGAAGAACTATTCAAATTTGTATTGGAAAACAGAGGGTCCTCACTGAGAATTCCCAATACTCATGAAACCATAGGTCTGGAACACAGCTAGATTTTATTGTAGATGTAGGGAATACAGAGGGAAGCCTGTAATCTTATTCTATTATAGAACCTGAGCCTATTGCAGCAAGGACACCATTTTCTTTCTTTTTTTCTTGAAGTTTTTTTTATTTTCAAAACATATGCAAGGATAATTTTTCAACATTGACCCTCCTTGTGTTCCAATTTTCCTCTCTCCTTCCACCCTCTCCCCTAGATGGCATGCAATCCAATATATGTTAAACATTGTAAAATATATGCTAAATCTAATATATGCATACATATTTATACAATTATCTTGTTGCACAAAAAAAATCAGATCAAAGTGTAAAAAAAAAGAAAGAAAGAAAATCCAAGTAAACCACAACAAAAAGAATCAAAATGCTATATTGTGATCCACCCTCAGTTTCCACAATCCTCTCTCTAGGTGTAAGTGGCTGTCATCATTATAAGATCATTGGAACTGGCCTGAATCATCTCATTATTGGAAAGAGCAACATCCATCAGAATTGATCATTGTATAATAATTGTATACAATTGATCAATGTATAATAATAATAATTATTGCCATGTACAATGATCTCCTGCTTTTGCTCATTTCACTCAGCATTAATTCATGTAAGTCTCTCCAGAGAGATCATCCTGCTGATCGTTTCTTACAAAACACTAATATTCCATAACATTAATATGTCATAAGTTATTCAGCCATTCTCCAGCTGATGGGCATCCACTCAGTTTCTAGCCACTACGAAAAGGGCTGCCATAAACATTTTTGCACATGTGAGTCCCTTTCCCTCCTTTAAGGTCTCTTTGGAATATAAGCCCAGTAGAAATACTTCTGGATCAAAGAGTATGCACAGTTTGATAACTTTGAGCATAGTTCCAAATTGCTCTCCAGAATGATTGGACCTGTTCACAACTCCACCCTTAATGCATCAGTGTCCCAGTTTTCCTACTTCCACTCCAACATTTGTCATTATCTTTTCCTGTCATCTTAGCCAATCTGAGAGGTGTGTAGTGGTAAAAGTTATCATTTTCAACCAAAATATCTGGGATGTTGCTCAAAACCACAGGTTAATTTTCTTAGATAAAATATCATTCACCCTTCACTCTCCTACTTCTTTCCAGAAATAGATTCATCCTATTTTTAAAAATCAATTTTGTGGAGGAATGTCTTTTTGTGTAGCAATAGTCTCACTTTCTATTTGACTCTGGATAAAATTCTTAAATTCTCTGGACACACACACACATATAATGAGGGGGATTCTATGATCACTAAAGTTTTTTTTTCCTAGCTCTAAATCCTACTTAAAAAATTATAACTGTTAATTGTTGCTATTTGTTTTCAAAATGATATCACTATCTTGAAGTCAAGATCCATTGTGCCCAACTGTATCTGATCAGACAAATAGGAGCTCAAGATTCTACCACTGATTGGGCACAAATAGTTGACATGACAATCTGGAATGGAGATTCCTCTAAATTTGTACATTTCACATTTTTCTTTGGGTATGGGGGATTAAAAGAAAAAGGTAGCTATTGCAATTCTGCTTCACTCATAGAGCTCAGTGCTTTCTGTGATGTAAAAGTAAGAAAACTTCTTTTGTGTCCCTCATAGTTCCTAAGTGAGACTTATATTGGTCATTTAGTAGATACATACTTTAAAAATAATTCATAGGGAATTACTTACATGAACCAATGGCTTGGGCTGCCTGTATTCAGGATTGTGACTACAACTCCCAATGTATCTACAACTGCTGTTTCATCACTTACCTATTCCACAGAATAGTAGGTAAAAATGGTTTTAAAAAAATGTTATGGGTGTTGTTTTTTGCTTCATGAATAAATTGGATTTAAGTGAGACAGAGGAGGAAGAACTCATTGATTTCATTCTAAGTTCAGTGGCAAGACAAAATCAAGATGGCTTAGGATACAGTTAATGATCTTAGCATCTTCAGTCTTCAGCTGTCTTTATGGCTATTAAAACAAATTGTTCTTATTCACCCTCTGTTGGGGGAAGTCTTCACATGCTTGGGGTAGACACCTTCAAATTCACAGAAGTGTTTGAGACCCCTTGGTTACTCTCAATCTGGTTTAGCTATTGTTTGAATTGCTTTACTGGGCTATGACCACTGCACATACCATAGGTTCTTAGAGTTGAGAGATGGATGAATCAAGTGAACACCAAAAGTGAAAAGCAGCCTTCCCATCAGAGGTACCTGAACACCCCTTACATCTCATATAGAATCTTAATAAAGTACCAATATATTTAGAAAAAGTATTCTCTTCTTTTATTTGTTTTATTCAACTAAGGAAAAATAGACTTCTTGTAGGTAGTGGAAAGGGCATATGGAGGCAGTTAAGTATTTTGATGGATAGAGATTTGGGTCTGGAGTCAAGAAGACTGAAATTTAAGTCTGGCATCAAAGACTTACTTGTTGTGTAACTCTGGACAAGTCACAATCTCTACTTTCCTTAGTCTACTGGAGAAGGAAGTAGCACACCACTTCAGTATCTTTGGCAACAAATGCCATGGATGGCTTTGCTGTGCTATGGTCTCTAGGATCATGAAGATTCAGACAAAGCTAAGCTACTGAAAAAACAACAACAATAATAACAGGGAGGGGAGATGATGAAATACAGGACAAGGGAAGGGGGAAATAGTCTGTCCTGTCAGATAGGTAAATACCATCTAGTGGTAACCATCTTAAGATTTTAGACATATAGCACTACAAATTTAGGAAGAACATGTCAGATTGATTTAACTCATACATAATGAAATCATGTCATACTTTCTCAACATTTAGCTAAATATTGATGATCTTTCAGGCTCAGGCTCACATAACCATTTCACCATTACTTGCCTCCACTTCTACAGGATGGCAATAATGTCTAGAGAGCTAGAGTTGAAGCCAGGAACATCTGGTTTCAATTCTATCTCCAACATTTACTGATTGTATGACTATAGGAAAGTTGCTTAAATTCTGTTTAAATTTTTTTTGGTCTGTGAAATAACTAGAACACCTACCTTTCAGGATTGTTGTATATCTCAAGTGAGAAAATGTATATAAAGCACTTTTAAAGCATTACACAAACTCCAATTATTATTATTATTCCTCTTTGTTATTGTTCAATTGTTTTTCAACTATGTCTGAGTCTTTGTTTTCCCATTTGGGTTTCTTTGGAGGGCAAGATATTAGAGTGCTTTACTAATTTCTTCTACAGCTCATTTTGTAGTTGGGGAAACTGATTTGTCCAGGATCACACAGCTATTAAGCATCTGGGGTTGGATTTGAACTCAGAAGGAACAGTCTTCCTGACTCTGAGGTCAGTGCTCTATCCACTGTGCTACCTAGCAGCTCCAAACATAAAGGTTATTCCTCTAACCTTTTCTATTCTTCTACATTGTACATCTATAGTACTAGAAATCTTTATCACATAAATATTTAGTTTTGTACAGTTTTCTGTTATCTCAGGAGTGTTAGTCTTGTTCTATTAACTAACCTGTAAACTTCTTTAGGTTAAGTACAGTATCATACTTCTTTTGTGTCCCCCATAGTTCCTAAGTGAGATTTATATTGGTCATTTAGTAGATACATACTTTAAAAATAATTCATAGGGAATAATGCCATTATCAAAAATGAAAAAGATGAAATCACCACAAATAAAGAGATTAGAACAATAATTAAGATTTATTTTGCCCAACTATATGCTAATACTTTCACAATCTAAGTGAAATTAATGAATATTTACACAAATATCAATTCCTCAGATTAACAGAAAATTATGTACTTAAAAAGTCCCATTTTAGAAAAAGAAATTGAACATGCCATCAATGAACTCCCCAAGAAAAAATCTCTAGGGCCAAATGAATTTACAAGTGAATTCTACCAAACATTTAAGGAACAATTAATTTTAACACATATAAATTATTTGGGAAAAATAGGTGAAGAAGAATCCTATCAAAACCTTTTTGTGACACAAATATAGTGTCATAAATCATGAAGAACCAAAACAAAGAAAATTAAACAACAATTTCCCTAATGAATATTGATGAAAAATTTTTAAATAAATATTAGCAAAGAAATGACAGCAAGTTATCACCAAAATAACACACTATAACCAGGGATGTATTTATATCAAGAATGCATGGCTGATTCAATAGGAAAATTATTAATATAATTGAGTATATCAATAATCCAACTAACAGAAATCATATGATTACCTCCACAGATTCAGAAAATTTTTGAAAAAATATAGTACTCATTCCTGTTAAAAACACTTGAGAGCATGAGAGTGATTGGAGTTTTCATTAAAATGATCAGTAGTATCTATCTAAACCATCAGCAAGCATTATATATAATGGTAATAAGCTAGAAGCGTTGCCCATAAAATTAAGGGTAAAAGAAGGATGTCCACTGACTTTTCAACAATAAGATAATTAAAGTCAATTCCATGATGAAAAAGTGTCATCAATATCCAAAGAAAGGGAACTAAGAAGACTGAATATGGAACAAAGTATAGTATTTTCACCTTTTTGTTGTCATTATTATTTGCTTGCTTGTTTTTTTTTTCTTTCTCAATTATTTTTCCTCTTTTGATCTGATTTTTTTCATGCAGCATGGCAAATATGGAAAGATGAAGAAGAATTATACATGTTTAACCTATATACCTGTAAGTTCTATAGAGAAAAGAAGAATTTATTACCAAATGAGAGATAGTTAATATTATGAAATGCAAAATGGATAATTTTGGCTACATTAAATTTAAAAGATTAACAAAGCGAATGCAACCAAGATTAAAAGAAAGAAGAAATCTAGGAAACAATTTTATAGTTTCTGATAAAACTTCTACAATTTATAGGAAACCGAATCAAATTTATAAGAATACAAGCCATTGTGGTCCAAGTGACATAATCATATCATATGTGTGTCAAAGGATATAATCAGGCAATTTTCAGATGAAGAAATTAAGGCTATCTATAAGCATATAAAAATACTTTAAATCACTAATAGTACATCAATATTTTCTCACAGTTCCCCTGAAATCACAAACCAAAAGCTACTATTGTTTATTAAAGAGACAAATTACAATCCTTTCTATTAAATTCAGAGGTGAAACAAGGATAAATTTTTATTTGACATAGTACTAGAAAATATTGGTCATAACAATAAGATTATGTTATACTTAAAGAATCCTAAAGAATCAAGTGAAAAAATAATTGAAATAATTAATAACTTCATTTTTATGAACTTATTATTACATGAGCTTTATTCAAATTATTATATGAACTTGGGCTATAAATAACCCCACAAAAACCAGTAACATATCTACGTAATAAAATCTAGATGGCCCACTGGTTAGAGAACCAGAACTAGAGTCAGGAAGACCTGAGTAAAAACCAGTCTCTGACATTTCTAAGTGTGTGTCCCCTAAGCAAATCACTTAACCCCTGCCTCAGTTTCCTCCCCTGTAAAATTAAGATAATAATAGCACCTCCTTTCTAGAATTGCTGTGAAGACAAAATGAGATATTTTAAAGATACCTTGCAAATTGCAGTGTGCTATTAAAACCAGCAAGAAGAGAAAGAAAAATTCTATTTAAAATCACAAAGCCTTCATATTACAAATGATGGAGTTGTGATCCCTAAGTGATTTATTCAAGGTCAGATAGCCAGTGTGATTTCAAATATTTCAAGAGGGAGAAGGATGAGGCAGAAAGAAAAGAGTTCACTCCACCATGCCATCTGGTAGCTTCTTGTGTTAGCTAAGTATTCATGCTCATCTAGGTGTGAAGTTCTATTACTTTTATATTGCTAAAGTATTGCAAAAAAATACCGTCAGCATCCTCTAAATTTGGAGCACTGGGGCAAAATCCTGGTCATTCTGACCTAGTTACAGCCCTTGATGAGGGTGATTCACTATGATCACAGTAAGATGTGTTCTAAGTTATTTTTCCCCAAGCACACATTCTCTCTGATTAATCCCTCCTTGTGACCAAAAGTACACATCTACTATAAAATATTCCAGATGTATATCCACAGAAGAGTTTTTATTTTGTTTTTGTTTTTTTATCTGTGCAAAATTATTTGAACTAATAAGATTTCATTACAGAAACAATGAAATCCTAGGCTTGAGGATTTTGCACAAATCCTCCATGGACATGGAATTATGATTTTCAAATATTTTATTAAATCATATAGTTTTATACATACATCCCCTCATCACCTCTCACCAAAACTACTGGAAAAGCTCCTTAATTGGTCTCTGTGCATCCAGTCTTCCTTCTCTCCTATCCATTGTCCATACAGCTATCAAAATGATATTCTTAAAGTATAGTTCTGACCATGTCATTCCTTAGCTAAAGGACTTTTAATAGACCCCCATGGACTTTAGGATAAAATACAAACTCCTCTATGTGGCTTTTAGAGTTCTTCACAGACTATCTCCTTCCTGTCTTTCTAGGCTGATTGAATATTATTCCTAATCATACCATCTATGCTCCGGACAAACTGACTTATTTGCTGTTCCATTTATATGACATTCCATCTCTCCATCTCCTTCACTTTGCAAGGTTGTTGCTCATGCCTAAAATATATTTCCTCTTCACTGACACCTTTTGGAACTCCTACCCCCTTCAAAGCTTCTTAATTGTTATCTCTCACATCAGGAATCCTCAAACTTTTAAAATAGGGGGCCAGTTCACTGTCCCTCAGACTGTTGGAGGGCCGGACTATAGTAAAAAGAAAAACTATAAACAAATTCCTATGCATACTACATATATCTTATTTTGAAGTGAAGAAACAAAATGGGAACAAATACAATATTTAAAATGAAGTAAAGTTAAATCAATAAACTTATTGTATTTCAATGGGAACTATGGGCCTGCTTTTGGCTAATGAGATGGTCAATGTCTGGTTCCATATTTGTCGCTGCTAGTTATAACAAGTGATGCAAGTGTGCATCCGTTAGTCTTGATCTGGGTGGAGATTTCAAATGTTTCATTCTAGAAAAAGTCTGTTCACAGACATAAATGCTGCCAAAGATGGTTGCCATTTTGAGTGCATGGTTCCTGAGATGAGGATATGTCTCAGAGGGGTGAGATATATAGAAATTATGAAGGATGCTTGACTTGAATGCGTCTTTCAGAGAGTCACAATTTTGCAGTTCAGCCAGTTCCATTTTGTAAATTGTCTCCACATTTTCAATGTCAATAGAAAATGGGTTATGGAAAAGCTATATGTCCTGTCCATGGAGATGAAGCTCTTTAAATCTAAATTGGAACTCCTTTTGCAAATTTTCCAGTGAATCCACACATGTTTTGTTTGGGAATGCAATCATCAGTTTTTCCGCTAACAGATTTTGAGTTGTGGGGAGATGGCAGAAGTTTTCTTCCTTCATTTGTTTGATGAGGAGGCCTAATTTTACTTCAATTGCTTTGACATGTGATTGCTTATCCAGATGAGCTTCCCCTTTCCTTGACATTGCATATTGAAATTGTTGAGCTTTCTGTTACATCTGTCAGAAAGACAAGGTGCCATTTCCATTCTGCATCATTGAGCTCTGGTACTTCTTTGTTTTTTGAAAGCAGAAAAGTTGTAATCTGTGGAAGTAAATCATAGAAACATTTCAAAACTCTCCCTCGGCTCAGCCAATGGACTTCTGTGTGATATAGAACATCTTCATACTCAATATTTAGCTCAGACAGAAATTCCTGAAATTGTCTGTGATTTAGTGCATTAGCTCTCATGAAGTTAACACAAGATACCATAATTTTCATAACAGAGTCCCACTTCAGTGATTTACTACACAGCGCTTGTTGGTGGAGGAGGCAATGTATGACTATAGGATGAGAATGGTTATGTTTGTCCATCTCTTGATTAATGCGAGCAATTACTCCTTTCTTAGACCCCACCATGCTAGAAGCATCATCAGTTGGCACACTGGCTAGTTTAGCCCAGTCCAGCTCCAAACCATTCATAGTTTGGCAAACCTTTTCACAGATATCCTCTCCGATAGTTGTTCCTTTGATGCTTTGCAGTGCAGCAAGCTCTTCTATGACTTCAAAATAATCATTCATGGCACAAATAAAAATTAGAAGTTGTGCAGAATCACGAACATCATTGCTTTTGTTGAGTGCCAAGGAAAAATATGATTTTTTTATGGAGTTTTGCAAATGCTGATGCAGATTGTCTCCCATTTCTTCAATCCTCCGTGTAATTGTAGGTGCTGAAAGACTCACTGTACTAAATAAATTGGCCTTCTCTGGACACATCTCTTTGGCAACAGAAAGAAGACATTCTTTAACAAATTCTCCCTCCACAAATGGTTTGCCAGTGCGTGCTATTAGCTTGGCAACTCAAAAACTTGCTCGCAGTGATGAAATATTTAGCTGCTTCAGCTTCACAAAAGTATTTTGCTGAGTTGTCAATGTATTTTTCAATTTTAATATTTTATCTTTTCTCAGTTCTCCAGCCAAACAATCATATTTATCTTTATGTTGAGTTTCATAGTGTTGACACAAATTATATTCTTTGAACAGACACTGTATTCTGGCATATCAGACATACAGCTCTTTCCTTGTACTGCATGAAAAAGTAATCATAAGTCCACTGTTCTTTGAATATCCCACTCTCTGAGTCAATTTTTCTTTTTCTTGACATCATTATTTCCTAGGAATTCCAAAGCGCTATATATATATACAGCGCTACAAAAACAATATATCAGTAATAACTTTGCCCACACAGAGACAGACAGACTGCAATGCCCAACTTCCTCCAAGCTGCCTCTGTGCTGTGATGCCTCCGTTTCCCGCACCCTCTCTCCTGCTCTTCGCACTCCCACTTCCGACCTTCACAGCTGCAGGGAATTCACCCTGCAGCAGCCGGGACATGCGTAGCATGTACTGTACATCCCCGCACCTGTATGTTGTGGTGGCTGCCGTTACTGTACAAGGCCGCAAGCTGTCAGTTCTCCGTCTTCTGCATCTCTCTCCCTTCCCCACACCACACACCCCGGCCTAGGAACTCACCTCACCTTGGTATTGCCTCACACTCTGTTTCCTCCGCCTCAGCCCAGTGCCGGAAGTGTGCATTGCTAACGCGAGTTTAGGTCGAGCATCATTTCCAGTTTGATTTTGCCATAATCCCATGGACCACATAAACGTCCTCAGTGGACCACATCTGGCCCATGGGCTGTAGTTTGAAGACCCCTGTCCCACATGACATCTTTACTGATTCTCATTTTTTCTCTCCCAAAGAAAAAACTTTGTAAACATTATTTTACATATGTTCTATGCTAACTTTTCTATAATACATATCCTTTCTAATAGAGTATAAGCTTAATTAAGTCAGGGATTGTCTCACTTTTGTTTTTATATACTCTACACCTAGTTTGATATATGTTCTTTTTTTTTTGTTTGTTTAGTTGCTTTTTCAATCACGTCTGACTCTTCCTGACCTCATTTGGGGCTTTCTTGGCAAAGATGCTGAAGTATTGGTGAGAGGTACTAAGGTAAGACAATATAATTTAATAAAACATTTGGAAATCAGAATTCCATTTTCATGAAGGATTTGTGCAAAATCCACAAGCCTAGGATCTCATTGTTTCTGTAATGAGATCTTATTGGTTCAGTTAATTTTGCACAAACTAAAACACACTTTCTCCAGCTCATTTGACAGATGAAGAAACAGATATAAAATAACTTGGTAAACAGGGTAAAATGGCTTGTTCAGGGTCACCTAGATAAGACTGAGGCTAGATTTGAACTCAGGATAATGAATCTTCCTGACTAGAGCCAGATACTTGACATATAGAAGGCAATTAATAAGATTAATTGATTGATTGATACATGTACTTTCATACAGAGGTCAAGCAACATTAATTCAACAAACAACTGTTAAGGAGCTACTATGTACCACTTTCTAGGATAGAAATTGTTGGACATAAAAAAATGGAATAAAATACAATACATACCCTCAAAATGATTACAATCTAACAATGTAGATGATATATTAGTTTAAATATAAGCATCCCCTGAAAAAAGGACATACCCTAAAATAAGATGTCTTTGAGAAGAAAAGAAACAATTAGATAATTCAGTAAAACAACAAGTATTATCATAATCTGTGCTTGCTATTAGTTGATAGACACATTGTCCAATCCCCTTGGCTTCACAAAGGAGTGAACATAATTTAGAGAGCTTAAAACATTAGCTGTGATATTGATGGGATGCTTCAAATAGTCATTTTTTTCTGCTTTTAATATGTCTAAAGTTCGACATATTAAAGAAGCAAAATTTCTTTCTGAATTCTGTCCATTTCTTCCCTTATCATCTCAGTAGGCTGCTCTAACTTTGAGGACACTTAGCCCTCAAGATTTATCATTTTTAGCATTCTGGTTCTATTTTTACTTCTTCTCAGCCCAATTTAACCTTCCTTGAGTATATTTGCATTCAACAGAATGCCCAGTGTTGTTTACCTTATTCACTTTCTTTGCTGGTAACTTTCCATACAATTTCAAATACTTACATGTTGACCATTCATTCACAATTCTGCATTCCAATTCCATTTCTGATTGATCCCTTAAAGCAAAATCTGATTTTCATTCATTATTATACTTATTGATTGGACCATAGATAGAGAATCAAAATATTAAATATCACAATTATTAACTCACTAGAGCTAAGTTCATTTATTGATCACCTAGTAGAAATCCATAGATTCACTTGTTTGAATCCATGTTCTTTCTAAGTTCCAACTATTTAAACTGAACTGTCTGGAGTTATAGCTTCATTCAGAAAATACACAAAGACTATTTTATCTTTAAGATATTCATCTGTTTGTGGCAGCCCTTTTTGTAGTGGCTAGAAATTGGAAATTGAAGGAATGCCCATCAATTGGAGAATGACTGAATAAATTGCGGTATATAAAGGTTATGGGATATTATGGTTCTATAAGAAATGACCAGCAGGATGAATACAGAGAGGCTTGGAGAGACATAGATGAACTGATGCTAAGTGAAATGAGTAGAACCAGGAAATCACTATACACTTCAACAAAAATACTACAAGATGACCAATTCTGATGGACATGGCTATCTTCAACAATGAGAGGATCCAAATCAGTTCCAATTGTTCTGTGATGAACAGAACCAACTACACCCAGAGAAAGAACACTGGAAAATGAGTATGGACCACATTCCACTTTTTCTGTTAATGTTTGTTTGCATATTTGTTTTTTCTTCTCAGGTTATTTTTACCTCTTGTCAAAATCTGATTTTTCTTGTGCAGCAAGATAACTGTATAAATATGTATACATATATTGTATTTAACAAATACTTTAACATATTTCATATGTATGGGACTACCTGCCATCTAGGGGAGCAGGTGGGGAGAAGGAGGGGAAAAGTTGGAACAAAAGGCTTTACAAGAGTCAATGTTGAAAAATTACCCATGCATATGTTTTGTATATAAAAAGCTATAATAAAAAATAAAATAAAATAAAAAAGAATAAAATTCATCCCCAAATCCCAGGGTTTTGACCTCAGTTGATTTAACAAATGAGAGGAGTTTATATGGTGCTTTATCGATTCCAAAGTTCTTTACAGACATTCTCTTATTTGATTAATAGGCACATGGAAAGGATGGCTCTCTATTTCTGTCTCTATCTCTGTCTCTTTCTCTGTTTCACTCTGTAGTGGAGTAAGAAATGTGCAATTAGACAAGAAGCAAAGAAAAGATGATAGAGAAAAAACTAGAGGACAAAGCATTATGGAACACTTTGAAAGCTGGAAAGACAACACGCCAGGAAAAGAAGTTGAAAAGAGCAGTTGAAGAAGTAGGAAAAGGTAGGAAGAGAGCAGAGACCTGAAAGCTAAAGAAGAAGGGTAATCTGAAACAATTGGTCAATAGGATTTGCTGCTGTGGAAGAGGATGGAGAAAAGTCCAATGGAACTGATAATGAAGAGAAATTGGAGAGAGCAGTGTCAAAAGAGTGGTACAGATTAGATACCAATTGACTGGAATGAGATGATGGGGAACAAGTAGAGGCTGTATAGTTTTTCAGTGAAGAGAAGGAAATATATAGGACAGTATCTGAGGGATAACATGGAAAAGGCAAGACTGTATTTTTTGTTTCATTGTTTTGTATTGTCTTGTTTATAGGATAAGTGAGATATGGGCATATTTGTAGGCAGCAGAGTAGAAATCAATATTCAGGAAGAGATGAAAGGAGAGAGGAAAAGCAGGAGAAATGGTTTATGGGGTACTCTCCGAGAAGAGATAGAAAGGAATTATTAATGGGCATAAGTGAAAGGGTTAATTTTGGCTAGAAGGAGAATTACTTCATCCCCTAAAAATGAAGTAAAGAAAGAGGATGGATAAAGAAATGGAAAGATTTTTAACTATAGAGAGTAGGAATTGAGAAAATTCATGACAGTCTAAATCTTTTCAGTAAAGTGAATAGTAAGGTAACCTATTGAAGAAAAATGGAGTTAGGATAGATCTGGGAGCTTGAGAGGAAAGATTTGGGACAGTTGGTGTTAGAGATATGGAAAGAGAGGAATGAGTAGCTGTGCGATGGGGAAAGCCCAGTTAAGTTTTAAAAGAATGAAATTATAGTTGACTCATTCAGAAGTTTCATGATTTCCTCCTGCAGTGTTTGCAGTAACAATAAGTAATTAGCAGTATGGAAAAAGTGAGATGACAAAGAGTTAAGAAATTCAAAGGCAGAAAATAATGCCCTGTTGACATGATAACCTATGAGTTTAATTCTGAAAGGAGAAAGAAATGAATCTGGCACATAGATCAACTGAAAGAATGGAGAGAAGAATGGAGGGAATGAAGGCTCAGAAGTCTCAAAGAGCAGGTTTATGAGGAATTAATCAGAGGAAAGGTTAGACAAAAGTTCATGGGAGGGTTTGAACAATTGTTTAGGATTCAGAATATTGAGAAGTTTGGGGTGATGAGATCTAAGTTATGATATTCAGATACCTGTGGTAGAGTAAGACATAGATGATAAGACTTGAAGATATTTGAAACTAGGCCTTCTGAAGAGTTATCAATGTGAATATCAAAATCACCAAAGAGAGGTCAGATGTTGGAATAAAAAGTAAGATGGTGAACAAGATGGGAGAGTAACTTGGAGACTGGTAGGTAGAGTGATATAGTTGGATAGCATGAACTCTTATTTGAAGAAAAGAAGTTGATGAGTAATGATAACAGAAAAAGGTTTGGAAATGGAAGTGGGTCACAAAAAGTATGCTTATTTTTCTTCCTGGTTTATGGACAAGAAAGGAACCACCAAAAAATGCCCAGCATTAAAGAGAGATGAGGTAAAACAAATGATATCCCTTAAGGGGAAAGGCAACTATTATTCTGTGCTAGAAAAGACAGCAAAAAAGGAATGACAGAAAAATGCTCAGCATTAAAGAGAGATGAGGTAAGAATAAATGATATATCTTAAGGGGAAAGGCAACTATCATTCTGTGCTAGAAAAGACAGCACAGAATAGTAAAAATTGGACTGGTCAGATGACTTAGATTAAAATCCCATGCTTGATTCCATCTATATGGATTTAGTTAAGTCACTCTGTATCTGAGGACCAATTTCAGGTAAAAAATATATGGGCTTGAATTTCTCAATAGATGGTCAAAGGATATGCACAGTTTCTAGATGAAGAAATTTAAGTTGTCCATAGTCATAGGAAGAAGTGTTCTAAAGCATTTTTTACTAGAAAAATGAAAATTGAACAATTCTGAGATACTATCTCATACCTATCAGCTTAGCCAATATGACAAAAAAGAAAAGTGACAAATATTGGAAAGAATGTGAGAAAATTGGGACATTAATTCATGGTTGGTAGAGGTGCAAACTGATCTAATCATTCTGGAGAGTAATTTTGAATTATGCCCAAAGGAAAACCAAACTGTGCATATTCTTTGATACAGCAATATCATTACTAGGTCTGTATCCCAAAGAGATCATCAAAAAAGGAAAATGACCTACATGTGCAAAAATATTTATAATAGTCCTTTTGTGGCAGCAATATATTGGAAAGTAAGAGGATTCCCATCAATTGGGGAATAGATGAATAAACTGTGGTATATGAATGTAATGAAATACTATTGTGCAATAAGAAATGATGAAGAAACAGATTTCAGAAACAACTGGAAAAACTTTTTACAAACACTTACAAAAACCAAACAGAACCAGGAAAATATCTCTATCAGCAACATTGTGGGATGATTAACATGAATGACTCAGCTCTTCTCAGCAACACAATGATCCAAGACAAGTAAAGGATTCATGAAACAAAATGCTATCTATAACCAGATAAAGAGTAAATGGACTCTAAATATAGATCAAAACATATTTTTTCATTTACTTTATTCCTTCTCATGTTTTCTCCCTTTTGAACTATTTCTTCTTTCTTAGCTGTGACTAATGTGAAAATGTGTTTTACATGATAACACGTTATAAACTAGATTAAACTGCCTACCTTCTTTGTAAGAGAAGAGGGGAGAGAGAGAAGGAAGAAGGGAGAAAATTTCAAAACTCAAAATCTTGTAAAAATGAATGCTAAAACTGTTCTTGTCATGTATCTGAGAGGGAAAAGTATTTTTTAAAAGTATATTAAGTGATTCATTCAAGGATACATATACAGAGCATTATAATTGTAATTTTATTCAAGTCCCTTGGTTTTTTAAATAATCTTTGAAGTCAAATCCAAGATGTATGACCCAATGTATGATAAAATATTACATAAAGACCATATCTATACAATTACAAGCTATAATATCAGAAGCAAAGAAAAAAATAAAATATGGGGCTTGGGATATGTAGCTTCTAAGATTTTTCTGGTTCTAAATGAATAATCATATAAAATAACACAAAAGAAAGAGCTTAAGAATGAGGAAGAATTCAATATTAGCAATAGATTAGGGATTTCAGATGGCACAATAAAGGAGATATAGGTAAAAAAATAAGTAGGCAGAGAAGTAGGATCAAAAGAGTTAGTATTGAGAGTACAAGGAGAAGAATCAGGGACATAAGATCTTTATGTAGGCAGGCCATGATTCTGAATGTCAGGGAATGAAGAAGCAGAAAATTGCAGGGGGAATACAAAAACCAAGACCCAGGTTTCTAATTGGAATGTTTGGATAAAATACCTTATGGCTTTGGAGTGAGGACCAAAGTCGATAGAAACTGAGAAAATGTTAGCATTTAAAAGAAATAACAACCTCATTTTAGCCAAATTTTTATTTCCTCTGTAACCAAGCCTTCTACTAATAAGTAACAAAATCCTTCAGTATCTTTTTCTCTTCTTTCCCTTGTTATTACAATATTAAAATAGCCAAAAACATAATGGAAGGAGAGAGAAGGGAGATTATGAAAACATATTTGACTAGCAATGATAACCCACAAATTGAATAATTAACCTCCAAATAATGAGTTCCTTTTACTTTAAAACTGGTAAGCTATTTAATTAAAATTGTACAACCTAGAAGATAATTGATAATTTGGACAAGGCCAGATTCCTCTGAACCTGAGTCCCTTGAAGTGACATTCAGAATACTCCTTAGCTTACAAAGTTTATTCTCATGGAAACTTCCTTTAACACACAGTACCTGGCACATAGTGACCATTTAATATATGTTTATGGTTAAAGAAGGCCAATTTCTTGATGTACAACATACTGTATAATATGTATGATATATAATATATTCTTATATTTTCTATCCTTGGTAAAGGACTTGCTCCTTAAATAGTTGCCTTATTTCTAGACTGAAGAAACTGTTCTCTCTTTTTGAATACTGGCCCTAAATAAACTATAGCATCCTTCTTTCCAAAATGAATTAGAACATCATTCTTGTTCTTTCCATTCCAAATCTAGGTTTTATGAGCCAGGGCCAGAAACAGATTATTCCATATATAACAGGAAAAACATTTTCTATGTTTCCTATTGTGATTTTTCATATTACATTACTAATCTGTTATCCCATTTTCTGAGAATATGGAATGAAACAAACAGAAGCAAGTCAGAATCCAAGGACTGGGAATAACACTCTTTTTTGGCCATATTTAACTGTACTTTCACTCACACAGTTCTTTTGCATCCATAGAGCACCTGGGCCCATTGGCATTATTTTTCTCTGTTGTGCTATTATTTTTTTTAAGCATGAATTTTTGCTTTGGATTTAACAAGCTGTAAGATTTCTTCCTTAACAGTACAGTCATAATTCTGTTCTTGAGTGTGGCAAATAGTTTGGTATTTTATGAATATTCCCTCTTTCACAGAAGCCTCTTGGGGTTTAAATGCTTCACATTGTGGTTTCTGAATCTCTCCTGATGTAGCTACTCCCACTACCCACTCCAAATCTACCTCTCCACAACAGAATAAAGTAAAAAAAAAAAATCCAGATTCAAGTAAATGCCAGTTGCTTATTAAACATCTGAAATGAAGTTTATGTTAATCCATTTGAAATTCTCAGTTTCAGGACTCCTGGGCCCCAGCTCAGAAATAGTGAGCTAGCTGTGAAAAGCCCATTAGTCAGATCATTTGGGTTCCTGTTGAATGGTTTTACCACTTAACTGTAGCCTGGTATGATAAATCTTAATTCATCTTTCCAGGAGTTGTTGGAAGGAATCATAGGGTTATAGACTGGAAGATACCTGAGAAGTCATCTGTTCAAATCTCTTTGTTCTGCTGGAGAAAAAATTAGACACTAATGAGCAACTAAAGCAATATGCCCTTCTGAGTATTTTAATTATGTGTTTTTCTGCAAATCACAGCCTCTTTAAGACCAGGTTACTGTAGCTGTTAGATGAAGTACTGGACTAAATGACCTCTCAGATAACTTCCAGCTCTGATTTCATCCACACACAGATCTAGAGCCATAAAAGACCAGCAAAGCCTTCCTGTCCAACCCCCTCATTTGGAGGGTGGTGATAGCTCAAGGTCATAGGAATTGTAAGAGGGAATTAAATTGGTCCTCTAATTCCTAATTCTGGAAAATGGGCTGCCACTTGAGAAGTAATTCCAGTGTCTTCCCAATCTTCATTAATGATCTTTCCTACCTCCTAGAGAGACAGACACACCTCTTTTCCCCCTCCATATTTATGGAAATCACCACTTTTTGCTTGGAGTTGAGCAATTTACCTCCTCCCACACAAAGGACTATGCCAGGAGCCTCTAAAAGCTGCAAATTGTCCCTGTTCCCTCCTCTTATGCCTCCCCCTTTTCTATTTCTCCCTCCTCAGCTTTATCCCTTTTCCTCCTTTCCAGCTCTTCAACAAGAAAAAGTCTTTAAGGAACCAATTCTGAGCAATTCTCGTTTCTGCAGTCCCGCGGTCTGGAAGATAAAGAGTAGAGGAAGCCAATTCATCCATCCCCATCTCTGTCCCTAACCCCTCTCCTTATATTTACCCTTATCCTAGGTCCTATCTGCGGCCCCGCCTGCCCCCTTTAGGACTTATACAGTGGAAATCGCTGCCCTCTAGTGTCGGCACCTGGGAGCCCGGGAGAGCGCCCACCGCTCAAGAGTTTTTTGGGGGAGGAGGAGATTCCCCCTTTTTCAGCCTCAAAACTGGAGGAGATTGAGTAACCCTGAAGCTCAGATCTCCGGTTTCTTCCACTCTCTTCTGGGACCGTCTTTTTTCCTCCACCCCTTTTTCCCTTTCTAACTATTTGGATCAGTATCAGGTTGAGCTCTGAATTGCCACTACCTGCGAGGTGGGTTTAAAGGACTCCTTCCCTCTGACCTCCTCCCCTTCCTTCTCCTTCTCAACAGTACCACACTAAGAATCAGGAGGAGACTTGCAGGAGCCTATTCCCCTGTTGCCTGGGGTGTTCCGCTCAATGCTGAGTGCTCTCAGTTGGGAAGGATTGGGAAGAGTGTGTGTGGGGAAGGGAGAGGGAGGTAGGGTCCGTGTGTGTGTGTGTGTGTGTGTGTGTGTTGTGTGCGTGTGTCTGCCCCCGTCCTTCCCTACCCTCTAGTCCAGAGATTATTGTATTCTAGGAGCTAGACAGAAGAGAAGGCTTAACAATTTCCAGGCATTGGGTCGACAGGCAGGAGTTGTGAGAAGCGGAGCTTTTCCTCTATCTCTTTTTATAGAGGAGAAAAGGGGACGAAAGAGAACAGCTGGAGCGAGTCTTCGGGAGGCCCCCCACTATCCTTGCTGCAGCTGGCTAAGCGCTCACCATGCAGCCAGGAACTAACTGAAGACACGGTGGGATTCGGAGCCCGCTGGTCCTTCAGGTGAGCAGCACGCCGCTTCCCTAGGCATAAAGTTGTCCTTTTCTCCTGATCCAGATTCTGGGACTCAGGATGCTTACCCTCCATTGGAAATGCTTGGTGGGGTAAAGATGATGGGAGCAATACACCCAGAGGAGTGGAGGCAAGTCTCCAATTCTCCAAAGCGCATCCAGAGTATGGTGAGAAAAAAGAGCCTGGAGAGGGTGGGGAAGGGTACTCGAGCGTTTGAAAAAGTACTGGTCTTGAATGCGTCGGTGTGCCCAGACAGCTGTGCCATCTGTCCGGACCCTATAATGGCATGTTTCATTGTTGGCAACTCCTCAGTTAGTTACTAAAGATTCGGTTTTCCATGTGAAAGAGGAGCTAACTTTCAATGACTAGATACATGGGTGGATGAATGTGTGGGTAAATATTATAGATAAATAATGAATGTACATGTAATTCAATACTTAAGTATTCTTTTAAGATTCCGGGAATTTAGATTGGTTATTCTACTTCTAAAATAAGTTGTGGAATTTTTGCAGGGAATAAAGGATGGAGGGGTCAGCAAATAAACTTAGATTCAAATCTTGGGGTGATCCATAGCAGCCTCCAGGATTGCAAAAGAAAAGATACAGAATAAGATACAGGATTTGCCCTTGGTGATGGAGGTGCATGGGGCAGGGAAGTGAAGGATCTGGGCCAGAAAGAAGGCATCAGGACATAAGTTAAAACTGTAATTTCTTTGGGTTCAGGTTATTCTAACCCAGTACTGCAGCTAAAGTAAGGCAAGCAGGAGAAAAGAAGTTCAATGAAAGTGTTGCTGGTCATTTGTAACACACACATATATGTATATATACATAATTGTATTGTTTTATGTTGATATATATGTTTATACATTTTCATAGAATCATAGATTTAGAACTGAGAAGAATCTATGCAGCAATTTGAGTTCACCTCCTCATTTTACAGATGAGGAAACTGAGGCATGGTGACATGTCACTTGCCTTAGATCACACTAAGACAGGAGTAGACCCTGGGTCTTCTTTACTAAAAATCCACTAAGTCATGCTGCCACCACTTCCCCCCCCCAAAAAAAAGAGGTTTTATCAGTGTCAGAATTATCTTTGTAAGCATTAGTAAATAGGTGGTTTCATTAATAGTTATGGCCCCCAAATGCACCCACTGGTGAGTGATGAGCCTTCTTCATCCTGGTGGAGAATAGATTAAAGCTATTTAATATAAATGGCTTTCCCCCAATTGAGAGACACAGCTTCTTTAACCCACCTATACTTGAAGAATTTTCTGGGTAATAAGATCTGTCTGTGTTATACAATCTTCAAGAACTCAGTATCACCTCTCTACCATAAAAATACATTCAAGTAGAACTAATAGGAACTTAGGTATTAAAAGACAACCTAATATTGCCTTACTTGAAAGGGACTTTGCTTTCTGCATCCTAAGATGCTTTTTACTTCTCTACTGCCTGTTAACTGGTTCTCCTCATTAGGACACAGGAGGAAATGGCCAGAATATTTAGGGTTAGGTAGCCTTCGCTAAATGATTTGGGTTGTTTTTCTTTCCACTTTCCCAACACATTCTCACATATTTTGTGTAAACAATTTCATAGAAATCATTGTTAATACAGATAGCTATAATTTATATGTCAAATATAAAGAGCCACATTTGTTTTTCTTAAATCAGTTGCATCACTGATATAGTTTTTTTCAATAGTGTATATAAAGGGAAAACTCTCAAGAGGGGATGAATCTCTGACTACAACTTTACTTGCTGGGCACATATGAAACATCTCATGTAGGGAGACTGAATCATGCCATGATTATTTACAACCTTTTCCTAGAGTGATTATTTTTCTGCTGAAATAAATGTGTTCCCTCATCCAGACAATGAAGGGGTGGTATCAGAATTCTGAGTTCTAACATGCCCTGGAAGCAAATGTTTTGGGTAAATGAATAAAGACATTTTGAAATACACTTTGCAAATATTAGAAAATGCTTCTTTTTCTCTCTTCTCTCCCTCCCATCTAAAGCAGAGGGTGTCCCAAAAGCCTTAAATAGTTTAAACTGCACTAAGACTTTTAGAAAACCCTGTTTTTCAGACCAATGAGATTACTGAGCTGAGAATACAAAATGATTCCATCAGAAGATACTCCATTTGCTTTTCCTACTTTACTTAAAGCCAAAAATATCGCTGCTTTTCAAAATCACACTGTATCTTCAAATAATATTTGACAATATGGAGGAGGAACAAATGTATTGACCACAATGTTATATGTATTATATTATCTTCAGAGATTTAAGGAGAGGTGAATGTAAATTTTTATGCATTAACATAGACAGATAGCATGAGTTGTTCCATCACCAATATGGAGCTGCAGAAGTTGCCTCAGCTCTCATCCCATATGCAGAGGAAACATTACAATGGAGGTTACTAAATCAGCAGACCTAAAAATTGAAAATGATCTCAGAATTATTTCTATATCTGAGTAAGATTGCTTACTATGTACAAAATACTATATGCAAAACATACCCGGTACTAAGTGCTAGGTTTGCAAATATGAAAATAATGTCTTGCGAGCTCACAATCAGCTTCAAGGCAGATGAAAAGGTTTCATGATCCTTAGAATGAAGTGGCAAAGGAGATGGTATTTCCTATTCTTTAATGCCATTACTATTGATAAAATCATATCAGTTTCTGATGTTCACCTATTTGACAGGTCCAAAGGTTTTAGTGATGACATTTTTCTTTTCTGGATTTTCAAAAACTGTGTCTATATCACCTGCAGGAGTATTTGTCAAGCCACATCTCCATGAGAGTTGTCAGTATCCCTGGGTACTGACTGTGGGAACTGGGTTGGAAGCAGGATCAGTTATCTAAGGGATAAAGTCACCTACAGACCTCTTGGGTTTACTGGTCAGTCATGGCAGATTGTCAGCATTTGGTATTGGTGATGTCAAGGAATAGGGCACTCTTCCTACAGTGACTGTTTCCCTTAAACAAGGCTACAGGATCCAAATATTGCTATGTCCAAGATTCTTGGGGTCAGAGTTATTAAGCCTGAAAAGCTTCAAGATTTCTAGTAATGTGCATCTCAATTGTCCCCAGGGAACCCATTCAACTTTTAAGTGACTCTCTCAATATTTTTTCCCCTTAGGAGCCTTTAGATGGTAAAATGAATTTAGTATTGGATCTAAAATCAGGAAGACCTGAGTTCAAATTCTAAATTCTGTACCAGTCATACAAACTGTGTGATCCTAGACAAAACATTTAAATTCCTTGTGCTTCAATTTCCTCATATGTAAGATGAGAAGGTTGGACTCAATGATCTCTTAGACCTTTTCAAGCTCTAAATTTGTCATTTTTGTGAGTATTACCTCCAGAGTTATAAGACCTGAGTTCAAATCCTACCTTTGATGTTTGCTTCCTGTGTGATTTCGGTCTCAATATCTTCCTCTTTAAAATAAAGGACATTGAAGTGGATGTCCCCTGAACTGCCTTCCAGGTTTATATCTATGACTCTTCAAAATTGTAAAAAAGAGAGAGAGAGAGAGGGAGAGAGAGAGAAAGAAAGAAAGAAAGAAAGAGAAAGAGAATATGGTTCAATCCCCTGCTGTCCCGTGTATAAATGTCGAAACTACCCATAAGTGTTTGCTAATGCTATTCAGTCATTTCAGTTGTACTCAGTTCTTTGTGACTTCATTTGGGGTTTTCTTGGCAAAAATACTGAAATAATTTGCTATTTTCTATTCCAACTCATTTTACAAATGAAGAAACTGAGGCAAATAGGAATATGTGACTTGCCCAGAGTCATCCAGCTAATAAGTGATAAGATTAGACTTGAATTCAGGTCTTTGTGATTTCACATTTGGACTCTATCCAGAGTGCCACCTAGCTCCTCTCCCCCAATATAAATAGTCATCTCTTATTTTTCTGGAGATTTTCAGGGATAGAGATTCTACAATATATAGTGTTGCTCAAAATATTCATGTTACATTTTAGAGTTTTTTTTCAATATCACCAGAAAAATCACCCTACATTCCAAAAATAATATCATAGAATATTTTAGAACCATGATAACCTCAGTTTCCATTTCTCCTTCCATATTTTGCATTATTTTTATAACTGAGTTTTCTCCTGTTTCTTTTACACATGTAAGTATATGCTTTAGCATTTCTGTTGTTTCAGAGAACCTTTTTACTCAAGAATAGATATATTTGTTCTTTCCCTTTCTGTGCTAATAAAACTCATGTAAAACTCTTTTGACTTTTGATTGAAGGCTACAATAACCTTCCTCATTATTGTTTAATAGTTTCAATCACATTTTACTCTTCATGACCCCATTTGGGATTTTCCACATCTATATATAAAATCTTCCTGGTTTATAACAAATGTTCAATTATATCACAGTATATAATTTTCTTAATGATTTAACAGTTGTTATTTTGTTTTTATTCTAAGAGATGCTAAATAAAATATGATTGTCCTTTGTATTCGAGGACCAAAATGACATCACTATGGCAGGGTATCCAACTGTGGCTGATCAGACCCATATGAGCTTGGAAGGCTCTACCACAGGTCAGATATAAGGAGTTCATATGAACATTTTGAATGGAGAGGTTTCTAAATTTATAGATCTCATGTTCTTTTTGAGCTACTGCAATTCTGCTTTGCTTATAAACCACTGTACCTTCTTTGATGCAGGGGGGAAATTGTAATAATTGTAGCAATAATCTCACTTTTCAAGCTTTTATCCTACTCAGCAAATCTCAATAGTTCTAATTATAGGATCAGAAGGCTAACCAGAATCCACTTGCACTTATGTCTTCAACACCACAATAAATTAATTTATTAATAATATATTATTAATAAGACTAGAAAAAAAAAGTCTATCATAGATCCAAAAAACCAACACTTATATAGCTGGATCCAATTAAGAATTAGCCTAAGTGGTACAATGGATAATGTTGGACATGAAGGGAGTCAGGATCAAATTCAAATTCTGTCTGACACTATTCAGTTGTATAATACAAGGTACTCAATCTATCTCAGCTTCAGTTTCCTCATCTGTAAAATAGGAATATTAACAATATCTCCCTTAAACAATGCTTCCCAAACTTTAAGGCACTATAGAAATGCTTACTATTAATGATTGATCAGACTACTAATAGTGAGTAGACAGTTTCTAAAAGATCTAGGTATCTCAGGAGTTAAAGGAAAGAAATTTATGAAATCTGGCATGAAAGAAAAGTTTTACAACAAGAAAAAATACTTTTGGGGGGGTTGGGAAGGGAGGAATAATGACTGATAGTTCAAAGAAGCAGCATCTATGATTCTCAAACAAGTTTCTTTTCATGGTACCAGACTAGTGTACCCAATTAAATTCAAGTATTATAGTTCATCTAAAGTTTTTTTTTTTCCCTACTGTATAAATAAGTAATAGTTTCCTAACTATTGTAAATAACATGTCTTCTAGGCTCAATCTTTTATCATCCCCCCATCAATGTCAGGCAAATGTTAAAGGATGAATAGAAAAGTGTCTCTGAATTCCTATGGAAGCTATCAGTGTAAATGTATAACCACCAGTGGCAAAATTTCTCATCCTGCATGAAGAAAAGCAAGACATCTAGTATCTCAATAGTTACGTTAATACATTATAAAGGGACAGCACATGTACCTCTTCAAACGATACTTGCTCCATAACATTTCAATTAGACTTGGACATAATTATATCAATTATATGATAAATTTATGATATATTTTAAAAGAATATCAAGTTTTGCATAATAGATTTGCAGGTTCATGAGCAAGTATCTTTTTATTATAACATATTATGCAAATATTTGTTTTTTTCCATAAATTAAAAATAAAATTAGTAAATTTTTAAAAATAAAATGCAATGAAGGTTATCACATTGTTAATTCTTAAGGGCAATCCTGTCTATTGTTTGTTATTGGGTGGTTATACACCCAAGTACATTATTGCCAACAACTTTTCTTACTCTTCTATTCAGCTTGAGTCAACGATGCTTCCAGGAAAAGGCAATTTTTCTTATTTTTGGAAAAGTTCTTTTTTTAACCAGAAAGATCTACAATAAAAGCAAGTGCCTATTTTAGAATTCTCTGTATGCGGTTTTTTTTCCACTAGAGGCAAAGTGGAGATCATTTCTTAGACCATTTTTCAGCCCTTCTTGTTAAGGTACTCATGTCTCATAAAACAGATTGTTCTTTAAAGGCATAATACATACATATATGCACATGCAGTACATACATATGCCTATGAACAATATACATATTCATGTGGATGTATACATAGCTATATAGTACATATGTGCATACCTATGAATATGGGAATGTTACACGTGTGTGTGTGTGGATTACACACATATATATATATATATATATATATATATACACACTATATATTATATTGGCCACAGTGGTGGTATAATTGAAAATGTATTGGTTCTCGAGTTGAAGAACCTGGGTTCAAATCTTTAATTCTCCAATAAATCAATAAAATCAAAAACTTTTATTAATTGCCTACTAAGTGCCAGGTACTGTGCTAAGCACTAGGGACACAAAAAAGAGACATAAGACATTCCCTATACTTAAGGAGTTTATAATCTAATGTCCTTTACTCCCTAAGTAATCTGAGGCAAGTTAATTTCTCTTCCTGGGACAATTTTCTCATATATAAAACTGAAGGATTGTGTTTGAGGTCTGCTCCTTCCAGCTGTAGATTTATGACCCCATCCTCCATCCCTAAATGCCTCATTTTCTTCAAAAGACTTTGCCTCCTTTAAAGAGATGGAGGTAGTCTGACTTAAACTCTTTCAACTTACTTTTCTTCTACCTTAGGATTTTTTCCAAATCTTCACCCATCATCTTCTCCTTCGTCTCAACATCCCTGTTTTCAATCTTTACCCATTTTTATGTCCATGAGTCTATCCCTTCCTTCTAGAATCTAGCTCTACTGATCTTTCCTGTTTTCCTTTAAGACTTGTTTCTTCTGCTGCAATGATTCCTTTACCTCTGCTATGAACATGTTCAGGTATCACCCTTTTTAAAAAAAACCAACAACAATGACTCCAGGACTCCTCAACTCTGCCAGCCATTTGACCATCTGCAAATCACTTGACTGCATCTCAGATTCTTCTACTGTAAAATGAGAATCATAATAAGTGCATTATTACCCCCTTATAGAACTGGTATGAAGGCAGTGCTTTATATATCTTTAATAAAAGATACATATGCCATTGTGGCTCATTATTCATTTACTTACATATTTATCTTCAATAGTTTTTGAAAAAAATATTGCCAGTCTATGCTTCCTTATCTCCCTATTCATGTTTAATGTAACAGACAATAATAGTCATATACTCTGGCTTCTACAACTTTCCTATGGAAACTACTATCTCAGATATCACAAGTGACCCTCTAATCACAAAATTTAGTGATTATTTCTGTTTGCTTTTTGATTTCTAATGCATTAAATGCCTTATCGTTTATATTTTCTTTGCTGGCTTCCAAAGCATCTTATTTTCCTGTTTCAGTTTACTCTTACTGACCACTTCTTCTTTGATCCTTTCCCTGGCACTTTTCAATATTTTTTGCCATCTTAAATAGTCATATTACTTTGAGTTTTAAGATCAGCTCTCTTTTCTTTCTGAATTCACCTGCTATATGATCATCATCATTTCCATGGTTTCAACTATCACTTTAGTGCAGCTGATTATTAAATGTATACGTGTGTGTGTGTCCCTGGTTTTTCTCTTAAGCTCTAGATCAGCATTGCCAAATGGTCCCTGGATATTTGAACATATCATGAGAAATGCAATGATTTTGCATAGTAAGGAGCAAAAGAAACAACAAAATCCAGGTCAACTTTTGAGATCAGAAGACCTGATTTCAAATCCTGGCTAACAATAACTCAAAAAATCCTATCTGAAACTAGATATGCCAAAATTGAATCATCTTTTCTCCCAAACCTGACATTCCTCCTGTCTTTCCTCTTCCTGCCAAGAGCCTCACTAGTCTCCAGTTTGTTACTCACCCTTACAGTGCCTCTTTTGACTTCTCTCTCCCTCATACATGCAAACACAAGAACCAATTCCACTCTTGCCATTTCTACCAACACAATATCTCTTACATCTGGCCTCTTCATGCACTAAACTTAAGTTCAGTGCTCCAGGCTACTCTCTAAGTTTATAAATTGTAAAGAAAGTACTTACCTGCTTTGAGAGAGAGGGTTTTTCTCATATGGAAGGATAGCTACAGGTTCGGTTCATTTCCTTACTAGTTCCCTGAAGGCATTTTCTTATTTTTCTATACCACCACTAAGGGACTTCACTGCTAAATCTTTGAGAGCCTTTCCCCTTACTTTTTACCTTACCTCATAGTTTTTGAGGGTTTTGCACACTTGGGAAATTTTCCTTGAATATAAAATGTACTAGCAATAGGCTATATTCACCCTGATAAAAAGCTACATATTCACACATAGAAGCTCTGTTTCATGTGTTGTTCTATCTAAAGTATTCATCTCCATGGGATTAAGATGATGATGAGATTTTTTTCACTAGAGGTCAGCTAGGCCTTGGAGAGCAGACACTATCTGTTGCCAGTACTGTATTAGAAATCTTTCTAGCTTAATGACCATTAGATGCTAAATATTTGTTGAATGAATATTGACCAAGAAGTCCATTGAGTCTGAAGTCCAGAAAGCTATGAGTTAAATGCAATGCTTTTTTCCAGTTTTCTCTCAATGTTGTTTAAGTCAGTTTGCTCTTTCCTTCAATTAAATTTCTTTCAAATGTAGTTCTGGTTTTTACGAAAGCATCATTATCCCCTAAGAAAACATCAATGATTCTTTGGCCTTTGCTCTACCAATTTCCTCTAATAAAAGAACTTGTCTAATTTTTTTTTACTTTATTCTTCTTATAATCCTTATATTGCTATGAAATTTTAAAAAAAATTAATAGTTGAAATTGAAGACCAAAACAGATTATTTTAACTGTCTGGAAGAAAATGCCATGTCTTGGATCAGTGGTCAGAAGCAGACAGAGACTGGAGAGAGAGAATGTAGACTTCCCTAGAGCCAAGATGGTATAGCCTGAGCCAGGAACAGTCTGACTTAATAACAAGTATTTTAAGTATCACCTGTGTCTCAATCACTATTCTTGCCACTGGGGTAAACATGAAGTTTGTTGAGGCAATTTGTTGAAGGTCACACAGCTAAGAACTATTAAGTGTCTGAAACCAGATTTGAACTCAGGTCCTCCTGACTTCAGGACTGGTGCACCACCTAGCTGTCCCCATGTCTTCTGAGTTCAATGCATGAAATTTAGATAAGATATAGACCTTTCCCTTGTTTTACTTAGAATTTAGTAGGTCAGATAATAGACATTATGTAATACATGACTCAAATGGTTGGATAAAGGTAGATAGACCAGAGATTTATTAAATAAACTCTAAGAAAGGTTTTGTCCTAAATAGGAAAAAATGGGCTCTATACATTGATAAAAGATTATAATGGCTGTCCCCTCTACTCTATTGTCTAAAGGAATGAATATGACTCTGAGCTCTCAAAGATTATAGCAATAGTGTGGAATGACTTGCAAAGCTGGAAAAATTTCTAATACAATATTGGTAACAGACAGTGTCTGCTCTCTAAGGCCTAGGCAATCTCAAGAAAAGCTCCATCAGTACCCTGATCCCAAGGAGGATCAACATTTCAGATGGAACACTACATGAAACAGACCTCCTGTGTATATGTAAATGCCTAACAATGTATAGTTGAAATCTTATATAGCCTCGTGCTTGTTTCAGTACCTCTTATATTCAAGGAAAATTGCCCAAGTGCATATACCACTCAAAAACTATGTAGTAAAGTAACATAATTAAAGATAAAGGCTCTCAAAGATTTGGGAGTCAATTCCCCCATGGTGGTATAAAAGGTAAGGCACTTTCGATTCTCATTTCCAGTGAAAAAAATTTCATTTTTTCAGTATAGTTTAACCTTTTTTAGGACCAATAACAGATTGAATAATAAAATGAACCATTTTATTTTGAATTTTTAAAAAGGCTCTTTTCCTTTAGAAACTTGGGCCCTCACTCTTTCCTCTTCTTTCTCATAGCTTCTTCTTATAGCTTTCTTTCAGTAGATATATGGTCTTACTTTTTTGGGTATATTGGGTTCAGGTAGTAGTTTGGAACAAATCAGTGAGGCATTTATTAGACATTTACTATGTAAAAGCATCATGCTTAGTGCTAGGAATAGAAATAAAAATGCAAGAGAATCCCCATAAAAATGTATAGAGTTTACAAATATAAAGACAGAAACCACAGATATTAAAGGTTTCAACTGCAGTCAAATGGAAAATTCCTAGTGCAGCAGCAAAGCAATTGATAATGTCTCTTCTTAACATCATTATTAAATGTCAGTAATCCCAGGGTTCTTGGGTTGTGGGAGCTGCCTTCCTCAGAGTCTAAAAGGAGATGGTAGTTAAGGCAGTGATGATGGTTTGACTTGCCTGGCACATCTTGTCTCCTATCTATCTCTCAAGATAGATACCTTTCTGCTTCAGCTAGGTTGGTTTATTACTATCCTGTGTATGGCAGTTGATGAGCAGTTGGTGGGGATGACTGTCCCTTTTTCCACAAAAGTTGCTTCCCCATATGGTAGTCTGAGGAAAGGAGAAATACTGTAACTCCAAAGATCCTGTGTGTATCTATTTGTTGGTGGCAATTAATGAGCATTTTGTGATGATGATGAGGAAGGTAGGCCCTCTTTTTATAATTATTTCTCTTCTCATTGATGACTGGGAAGCTGAAATAGAAACAGGATAACATTTGATTGCCAAATTTAGAATAAAAAGACCTGAATTCAGAGAATACATTAGGTATTTTACTAAGCTGTGTATCTCTGGACAGATCAAATAGCTTCTCTGAGCCTTTGCATTGATGGATGGATTAGCCACACTATTAAATGTGAAACTTATAAAACACATAATTATCTCTGTTTCCTCATATATAAAATATGGATTAAAATGTTGCCTTCATCACAATGTTGATCTGAAAATCAAATGAGATGATATATGTAAGGGACAGGGATTATAGTATATTATACACATTAGTATAGAATATTCTCAAATGAAGAAATTCTTATTTTAATGCTGGTTGATTCCTTTTCTGCCCCTTGGAGAGTTATCTAAATTATTGAGCAATTAAATGGCCTTCACAAAGTCATACTGTCAATATGTATGAGGGCAGAATTTGAATCCAGTTCTTTCTTTCGGTCTCCATAGATGGTTCGTTATTCAGCCTATAATATATGTAAAATGCTTTATAAATGCTAAAATTTTAATAAAATTCCACAATTATTATTATCTCATCAAACCAGTGACAAATCTATTAAGTATAAAGGCAAAACTTGACATCATGAAACATGTATGGTAATTGAAATTATATTGCTCCAAAGTATACCTATCAGAGCAACTCATGTGTGGTACTGTTAGAATGTCTATATTTAGTCTTTCATACTTGTCTTTTGAGATTTATGAGCGTGCAAATTTAGTCATCTGTAATGATTCTTTGAGACGGGAGATAGTAAGTTTGGTACCACTGGAAAAAGTATTGGCTGTAAAATCAGAAGAAGAGAACTGAAATTCTAATTCTACCATTTAAAATTTTTTTGGGAAAGAAGGTTAACAGCCATATTTAAGACTAATGTGATCTGTGTCAAGTCACTTCAATTCTTTGACTCTCAGTTCCCTTTTCTATACAATTACAAGAATTGAACTAGAAGACCTTGTTTCTAGCGCTAAGTGTATACCTTAAAGATTTCCACAAAAGAAGCAAGCCAGTTAATAATAAATTTTCACTTTAAAAAGCCATAATCCTCTGTATAGCACCTTTTAAGTCACACTAGGGAAGGTCAAGTGAATTGATCTAAAAAACCTAGGGGCATTTGGACTAGAAAAGGAGGAAGAATCAAATTATATTGGAATCATATCCAATAGATAAAGCTACAACTCAATCTCCAGAGAAGATAAATGTAGCCATTATTTAACCAATAGAGAGATTCTGGCTTTTTGATGAGGTAATCTTGAAGCACAATAGGAGAAGAAAAGGGAGGTCACTAATCATTTGAAAGTTTCCCTCTATAAACATATCCAATGTCCAATCACCCAGGTTTTTGTTTTACCTCCAAGCTTGGTGCAGGTGTACCTGGGGTGTTCCATAGTGCTATTTGGAAATGCTGAATGTTTTATTTGTGAGACAGGGTCTCCCTCTGTCTTATATGAATATTTTCTTCTTCTATCATAGAGAAGACAATGTCAATTAGCTAATAAGTTGGAATTTTTCATCAAGAAAAAGGAGGGACAAGGCAAGAACTGAGGGGATGGTATTTTTAGAGCAGAAAAACTCTGTTGCAAGGAAGTCCCATCCTAAAAAGAGATTTTTCTCCCAGAATACTCCAAGTAGATATCCATATGGCAAATATTTCTAGACTGAGAGGTTTTGTTTCAACCTCCTTCCTTTGTTCTTTGCCCCTGCCACCTCCTCCACTATCCCCTCAACACACACACACACACACACACACACACACACACATACATACACACACTCACATAGCAAGTTAAGTAGGTTTCAAATATAGGTTTTTCTTAGCTCCAAACCTGCTATACCATATTATAACAATGTGTTAATAAAGTATCTTCATGAACTGCTATGACTGCAAAAAGTCTATGTTTTACAATAATAATATAAGTTATTAATCCTTTATACCTTGCTGTTTCTGCAAGCTTATATTTTAGTTAGTAGGCATAAGACTGGGGTAGGGGGTATCCTTAGAGATCCCTGTATTTCACTTTCTTGGAATGAATAGAAGGGGGAGAACCTAGAAAATCAACTCACATAAGTAGAAACAACCAAAGCAATTCCATTTGCTTTTTCAATCACTGATGCAGGTGAAAAGAGTGAGGACATGTGGTTGTATCACTGCATCCTTCTATAAAAGATATTTCCCTTAGTGTTAGTTCTTTGACTTTGAATGTTGGTATTACCAGTCATGATGATAATTATTATTAACAGTAATAATAACAATAGCACTTACATAGCAGTTTCAGGTTTGCAAAGCACTTATAAATATTATCTAATTCAATCTTTTTAACGATCTTTGAACTAAGTGTTACTATTATTTCTATTTTTATATGTGAGAAAACTGAAATAGAAAGAGATTAAGTGACTTGCTCAGCATCACACAGTTAGTAAAGGTTTGAGATTGCATTTGAATTCTGGTTTTCCTGAATCTAAGTGCAGTGTTCTATGTGCTTTGCCACCTAGCTGCCCATAAAATTTAAATAATATTTAAAATTATAAAAGAAGCCTTGAGTAACAAAGCTTGGGTGCAAAGAGGGTGGAAGAAATTCTGGCTTCTTTGCTAATAAGCATGTGATCCTAACAGCTGAGGGGAAGGGACATTTCAATGACCAGGACTACAGACCTTCTGTGGATACTTTTGGGTTCAGGTTGAAGAGAGAAGACAACTCTGGAAAACATGTCCCCAAATTGAGGGCAATGAAGGAGAAAAAGTCCTAAAAGAACACAATGATAGGGGGAACCTATAGCTTTAAATGTGTCATGTCATTCAGAAATATCTCAATTTTTTATTGTAGTTTTCATTTAGAAATGGCAAATACAATATACAAAACATTTTGCTAAATACTATGGATATGCAGATTTTCTTTAATCAGCATAATTCCTTCCCACAAGTAAATTATATGATAAAGGAATAGAAGAGAGAGGTAATCCAGATCAATACAATACAAGAGAGTATGAGATGGGTACAAAAGAAAAATCCAGACAGTTATTTAAGAACTTTTCAAGCAGGAAAGGACTTCTTGCAATCTGCATGTTGAAAAGTTTAGGCTAGAAGAACTTGGACTGGATTAAAGTAAGTTTTGATGCTCTGGAATGAAAATTTGTAACATAAACATTTATAAATACTATTTTATTCCTCTCCATCACACCTCCACTTCCAAATAATCTAGTAAAACTTAAGTATGTTAATATTTGTAATGTCAAACAAGGCCATAGCTTTTATTAAGTTTTTTTTTTATCAGAACTCATTTAATTTTCTGATTATTCTGTTTTAAGATCACAAATTCAGAGCTAGAAAGGTGACTCCTACACATCCTTTCATTTTAAAGATGAGGAAACTGAGGCAGCAAACTGTTAAGAGATTTATAGAGAGTCAAACGGCTAGTAAACTTTTGAGTGGGATTTGAATCCAGGTCTTCTTGATTCCACACCCACTGTCCTATCTATTACAGAGTCTTATTTTAAATCTGTTTTAACGTGACTTTTAGATTTAAAAATAAGAGGGGTCAGAACAAAAACTTTTACATTTATATTCAGGAGAGCCAGCCCTGTCATATTGAAATCATGTTCAGTTGCACAGATTCCAAACAATTATAGTAATTTAATCCACCTATAATCTTTGAGTCACAGGAACAAATTTCTTACACACCTCAGAGACCTTGCTTGATGCAGGGTAGCATTAGGGGGAAAATGTATCAGACCCATTCTGTGACTTCTTCCATGCAAATGAATTGAGGGAGCTGAAGTACAAGATCTCTAAGGTCCCTTTCAACTTTCACCATTCTCTGACTGTAAGAATGAAAAATGTAATGAGCCTAATGACTTGAGAGGAATCATAAGTCTCATTGCTCACAAGTGTGTTTAATTAGTTTTTTAGCTCAGTGACTGAAGGGAATAGTTCTATGTATGATTTTTTAATGTCTTGATGAATGTAATATTTCTGTCTTGTATCCTTCTATAGAAAATAATTCTTTGGACTAAATTGATCTCCATTCAATTAGCAGAAGTGATGATATTTATGCATGTCATACACATACCAAATCCAGGGAGGTTTTGAGTGACTTAACTTGGGTCTGACCAAAGTATTCTTTCTTTCATTCAGAAGAAACAGATTTTGTTTTATATTAACATGCTTACCAAATTGAGCATAGCATGGCATAGTGGTTGTATTCCTGTGGATAATAAAAATAACTCTTGTTGAAAATGTTTTGACTTTTGAAAACAAGAAAAGACTCAATTACTTTTATTAGTATTAACTACATACCCAAGGGTAATACAGAAAATGTAACTGAGTATTATTTGAAGAATTAGGAACTCTGGATTTTAAGCACTAATTTCCTGGGTAACCTTGAATAGGTCACATCAATTCTTTGTTAATCTTTTTCCTTATCTATAAAATGGGAGGATTTATTCTGATTTCACTTAGCTCAGAGGATTGTTGCGAGGACAAATTGATAATAGTTATGGGGAAATATCATGAAATAGAATAAAAATAGAAATAAGAACTGAATAGAGGCTTCTTGAAGGCTCCTTAAGGTTTCATTGTTGTCTTTATAGCACAGTACCTAGAATGTGGCATATATTTAATAAATGCTTGTTGAATTAAAGTGAATTGCAAAATATGAATTATTATGTGTAGTGGTGGTAGGGGTGGCCAATTTTTATTCTACTTTGTCATCCTCCTACCTCACCTTTCCCTGAGAAGTCAATGGATGAGTATGATTCACAATGATCAAAACCTGCTCTTATTAGACACCTTTTGTATAAGGGTTTTATAATAATACATTGACAGACAGCATGGAATAGTAGTCAAGAAAATCTGTGTTTATTCTGCATGCATTATATGCAGGATGCATGCAACTTGACAACTTTTCAATGTGCCTGGAGTAACTCTCAAAGATGATAAATTACAGATAAAAAAATAAAAATAAATAAATAAATTATAGATAACTTGTTATCTATATTAGTGAAAGGAGTTTCTACATTGTGCAGTTCCTCACCTTATTAAAACCATTGGATGAATATAATAATAGTAATAATACATTGCAGATTCATCTTGTTTTACATAGTAAGCTTGTTTTTGAACATGTACACATACATTAGATTTTTATTAATAAAATTATGCATGTCACTCAGAGAGAGGACTGTAGGAACTGAGTAGGGATCATACCATAGTATTTTCACTCTCTTTGTTGTTGTTGTTGTTTGCTCAAATTTTGTTTTATTTCTCATTTTTTTTTCCTTTTTGATCTGATTTTTCTTGTGCAGCATGATAATTGTGGAAATATGTATAAAAGATTTGCACATATTTAACATATATTGGATTACTTGCTATCTAGGGAGGAAATGGGGGGAAGAGAGAGAAAAAATTTGGAACAAAAGGTTTTGCAAGGGTGAATGTTGAAAATTATCTATGCATATGTTTTGAAAATAAAAAGCTTTAATGAAAAAATATAAAATTCCATGTCAAATGCATGCAGGGAGATTCTATTTAGGATTATGCAAAATAGCCTTAAAAAGGTGTCTTAAAAAGGGCCAATATCCTCATTTAATAAAGAAACTAAGGGTTAAGAGACTTGCACTAGTTCACAGAGGGAATAAATAACAGAACCAAGATTTAAATCCAAGATTTTTCACTCCAAATCCACTACTCTCTCTATTTCATCAGGCTGAGAACATTACAAGGAATGCTTTTGTGATTTAAATAAATATTTTTTCAGAATAATAGCTTGCATTTATATAGCATTGTAAGGTTTGCAAAGCTATTTACATATGCTACCTCATTTGGCTGGTCTTTTGTAATGCAAAAAAATTATTCTTTGTCACATTAATTTGGATTGTAAGATATTGTATCAAGTTCTTCTCTAAAACCCTTTCAGTTCTAAATACTATAAACCTAAATATGACCTCACTAAGGTTGGACGGACCATAATGGCCACCATAATGGTCACCAATGACCACTGGTAGTATATATGCTAGATTTTCAGTGTAGATTATGAGTTTGAATCCTGGATCAATTATTACTATCTAAATGATTTCAAGTATATCACTATACTTCCCTTGATCTGTTTTTTCATCTGTAAAATGATGCTAGATTAAATGGTCTCAAAGGTCAATTTCGGTTCTAAAGATCATTTTTTGCACTGTTATTATTACTACTCCTTTGACACAAGCAAACTCATCCAACTTTTTATCTATTAAAAAAACTCTATATTAATGCTAGCTATTTTTATTATTTAGAAGTTGGATATGTTTTTCTAACTGTTAGTTGTTTAGTTATTTTCAGTCATTACCTTATTTGAGGTTTTCTTAGCAAAATATTGGAATGGTATGCCATTTCCTTCTCCAAATCATTTTATAGATGAGGAAACTGGGGCAAATAGGGTTGTGACTTCCCCAGGGTCAAATACCTAATAAGTGTCTGAAGCCAGATTTGAACCTAGGATTTCCTGATTCCAATGCCTTGCACTCCATCCACTACGCTACTTAGCTGCCCTTCTAGTTGTGTACTTTTCTTTTTTTTTTTTCATTATGTAATATAGTATCCTCTGTCCTTCAGAGAGTGAGAAACAATTAAGATAAATAACATTAAGGTCTGGGTTTTTTTATTTTTATAAACCCCTCATAAAAATCTCAGAAGTGATATGCAAAATATATTATTTTCCATATTTTTTAAAGATGACTTTGTATCCAAAAATGGTGTTGCCTGAAGTTGCCTTTTCTTTCCACTTGGCAAAGAAGTAAAAAGTTTACCATAAGTAGTTTCTATGATTTTTGCATCTCCATTGTAATAATTTATTTATATCAGTTCAAAATTTTTTTTTCTGGAAGTAGAGATGATTCAGGTCAATATCTTTGCCTTTTGTTGCTTCCCAGCTTGGTTCACTGATGACTTATTAGGTCAAGTTGAGGTTCTTAGAATTACATATATTATCTTCTGATCTTGGGACTTTATTCTAATTTGATGATTATTTATTCCTTTTTTACTAACTTGTTGTTGGTCTAATTGTACACAAACTGATGATTTGAGTATGACTTTTATATCAGCAATCAGCTTTTTCGTGTTAATCAAGGTATAATCATTTATTTTCTTCAGTGATCTTGCTCAGGACTGTCTGTGTATAGACAGTCTATTCTCTTCTTAAATAAAATATTCATTATATCCACATGTGAGACCCCTGAAAAACTACCCCTTTTTATTTTTCAAACCCAAATTTTATTTTCAGATCTGATTTTTGCTTCTTTTCTTGTGCCAACTTTTTTACTGAAGTCACCTAGTATCAATGTATGCATTGACTTGGTTTCATAAATCTCTTTATAATTCTTCCTAAAATTCCTCTACCTTTTCTTCCTTTGCCATAGAAATTAACTCTTACACTCCAGTTATGCTGATGGTGATCTTTTATCTTATGCTAAAAATGAGTCCTGTATAATAAGATGACCTAATGTTCCATGAATAATGTTTGCTTCTTCTAGTCTGTGAATAATGAAATCAACTCTGCCATTTCCTTTGTTTGCCTCTCCAAGAGGCACTTATGAGCCATACTTGAATAATTTTGTTTTTATCAAGAGTTTATCAATATATATGTGTGTGTGTGTGAATTCTTATAGTTCATTGGTTGATAAAGTTCTTGCAATAAAGTTAATGTTTTTAGATGGCTAAAAAAAAAACCTATGTAATTCTTAGACTCATTGGTTTAGAATTGGAAGAGACTTTAGAAGTCATTTTGCAGATGAGGAAACTAAAACTTAGAAAGATGAATAAGAATGACTTTCTCACAACTAGTCAGAATCTAAAGAAATGGAAAGATTTACATGAACTGATACACAGTGAAATGAGTAGAACCAGGAGAAAATTGAACATGGTAATGGAAAAATTATAAGATGATCAACTGTGAATGACTTAGCTATCTCAGCAATACAGTGATCCAAGACAACTGAAAGATTTATGATGAAAAATGCTATATATTCCCAGAGAAAGAATTAATAGAATCTAAATACATATCAAAGCACTTTCTATACTTTATTTTTTCTGTTTTCTTTTAAATTTTAGTCTTTTTATAATATGACTAATCTGAAGATATGATTTACATGACTACACACATACAACCTATATCAAATTATTTGTTTTCTCAATGAAATGAAGAGAGAAAATTTGAAAGTCAATTTTAGAAACAAATATTAAAAATTGTTTTACATGTAATTAGGGAAAACAAAATACTAAAGAAAAAAAGGAAACTAAGGCAGGATTTGAATTCAAGTTTTCATGTCCTCCATTCCAATGCTCTCTCTCCTCTATTGTATTTTACATCTTTTACTTCTCTTTGTGGCCATCATCCACTTGTGAAAGTATATGGCAAGCAAAATGGTGATGAGCCTTTCCTTACTTAGTTATGTTGTTCTCAAACAGATGATTCAATCTGTAACCAGGATATTCTTAAAGCCAATATTATGGATTGGATATACCAGAGATTATGCCCTACTGACATAGCTTTTGAGAACTCAAGGTCACTTTCATATCATGATGAAGTAACAGAGTAGAAATCTGTAGAGGTATTATTTTGGAGGAAGATTACCTGGATTATTCTGATAAAACTGTTTTGGACAAGCATGATGAGGTCACTTACATAAATGGGTTATTACACATTTACATTAGTGTTTCCTTGGATTTAGTAGTACCATAGTACCTAGCTCATTAATTCATCTGGTCTATAATTTGTTTGTACATTGTTGCTTACATGTTGTCTCCCCATTAGACTGTAAGCTCCATGAGAACAGGAACTGTCTTACCTTATATTATATTCTCAGCCCTTGACATGTACATGACTGTAGATGATACACAGTGGGTATTTAATACAGGTTAATTCTCTGACTCATTGACTGACACCACAAATCACTGACTTCTCAGGGAGAAAAACAGGGAAATTCTTTTTAACAGCCCTTTAAAATTTTATTTTTTATCACAAATATTCTATATCATTAAACCAGAAGCTAGTTATGAATGACTCAAATCATTTAGTTACCAGGTAGCAAAATCATCTTTGCTTTCAGTGGATGTGTGTGTATATGAAAGCCAGCTGTTCTTTTTTAACTGTAAACTAGGATTCATGTTTGACTTTCTGAAAACCTGACATGATAAATGAACATACATAGACTCTATGAGGTTTTTCCCACAAGAAATGAATTCAATACCTGAATGCACATGAAATAAAGTGTTTCCTAATTACAAATACTATATTCAAATTGTCATTCTCAGAATTTAAGAAGCAGATCTTCTCTTTGAACTGCAGCCAAATTCAACCATCTTGCTTCAAAAAATGGATACCACTTACCTTGTATTATAATATCTTGCTAAATAAAGGCCATGCTTTATTTTAACCTGTATTTTTAGATAGTGGTTTAAGACAGCTAAAATACATGTTACTAAAAGTGCCCTGGGCGTACTTTGTGTGTGAAAGAGCTCTTGAAGGCCTCACAGTAATCTTCCTTAGAAAGGTTATGAAAAGAATATATGGCATGGTGGGAAAAGCCTTCGAATATGAGCCAATACCTAGTGATGTGATCTTGGATTTAACAGTAAGATGATGAGTTTAAACTAGATGACTTCTTAGGTCTAAAATTTGTAACAATTCAAAAGTTTGAGGGACATAATTTCTGGAAATTTAATCATTTTATAAATAAGACTAGCATATTGTTAGTAATGATGTCAGTAGCATTCTTAAATATTAAAATCCCCTTAAGGTGGTGGACTCAGAGTTTACCATGATCTTAGAAGAGTAAGTGCTTAAAAAATGGGCAATCAATTCTAATTGGTTAACAATTATTGGGAGGGAATGAATATTGTAATGGAAGAGATGTTATAATGGGCGCTTGGGGAGTATATCATTTGGATCACCCAAATCGTGCTCAAAAAGACTTACTCATTCACCTGTCTGACAAAAGGAAAAATCAACATTTTCCTAGCCTTTTTTGAGCAAACACAAATCCACTCATTGACCGAAACTTATAATTTTGTTTACTATTTTTGATTAGATTTTATCCTGGGTAAGTTTTAAGCAGGATGTCCCACACTAGTTGATTTCTAGATGAGGAAATAGAAGAGAGGAAAAACCTTAGTTATTAATGCAATAGAGAAATAATCATTTCTTTTAGATATGGCCTCAATCAGAGACCTGCTCAAGACCTTAGCTTAAAAAGGCCCAGGTCTTCCACTGAATCCAGGGTCATCTCCAGTCGTCTTGATCTACATCTTGCTAATAGATTCAGAGGGCTCTGGAGAAGAAAGTAAGACAGATGACCTTATACAACCTTCCCACACTCAAATCCAATTCACTTGTATGTCATAGCATCACCTCCCTGAAGTCATGGTCCTCTTCAAGAACAAACAACAACAACAATCACATTGACAATAATACTTGGCAAACTGAAAAACCATGATCATACCTAAGGGAATATGGTAGCAAAGGACATTGTCACTTGTATATATTTTTCCTCTTGTGAACCACTTTCCCACACTGAAGTAGAGTGACAAGTACTTTACACAGATGAACATTATTTGAGGCAAAATTTACTGCCCACTTCTGCTTTTCTTGAGTGCCCAGAATTACCCATTTGCTTCTTAATAAACCACTCCTATCATTATCAAAAGGAAGTTTTCTAATGTAAAAAGTTTAAAACATAATTTCCCCACTGGAGTGGTCCACTTGTTGATGGATTTTAGAACACTAAGATAGCTACTCCTGCAAAACCTCAGTGATACTTTTCAATATTCCAGCACTGTCAGCTCTTACACTAAAGCAATGGAGACCAAAATTTGCTTGACCTAACACTAGCTTGCTCACACATATCATTAAAAATATAATGATGTAAATAATATCTAATAAATGTACATATTTTTGTTTTGTAGGTCTTTTTTGGCTTAAAGAAAAGGTTGCCTACAGTGAACAGGTCAACTGTAAAGTCTCAAAATCTTCACTTTCCTTTGTGCTTTTAAAAGTACAGCCTCTGAACAAGCGTGTTGTGTTCTTCCCAGGAAGCACTGTTTTTTAAAACATCAACTAGTTCTAATCAAGGTAAGAAATTATATTAAATTGTTTTAGCTTTGAAATGAGGCTTTTGAGAATCTTTTCTCATTACCATCATGTAAGTGATATGTTTGCCACTGCAAAAGAACATGTCCTAATATGTCATTTCTATATATGAATCATTGTTGTCATTGATTTTTTAAAAGGCCCAATAAGAATAGGAAAAAGCTGTTCTGCATAAGGTATTTTAGTTAAACAGATGTGTTCTACTAAGCTGATAATGTTATCCATCTTAAAACACTTATTTCTACATATATTTATATTCTTGTGAAAAATGTATTATAGATGGAAGGGAAATACATGAGTCAGTACTTAAACAAAAAAAATCACTAGAGGAAAAGCAGTAAATATTGGACATTCTACTTAAATGTATATTGAAAAATTGAAAATGATCAGTCTTAGTTAAATAAATTTAATAATTTAAATATAAACACAAGCAACACATTTTAAAAGGCACCAGAGCATTTGGGTCCCTCAAATGGACTGTGTGGAAAAAAAAAACAACTTGAGAATCAATACAAGTCAAAACATTCCTAATAAGTAAAGTAACTTGTCAGGACCACTGTGTCAATGGGGATTCATACAAATCTAATGGGAACAAGAAATGATTATAGTATCTTTGTACCCTGGGAAAGCCAACAATCTAAAGGATGATAAGCATTTTATCCCCAAGAAGGTGTTAATGTTGCCCTACTTTTTTTGGAATTCATCTCTCATTTTATTTTCCTCTTCTGAATGTGAAGCATCTTTTGAGCAACCCCTCTTCTTTTAATAGGCTTCCAGCTGGTATTTAATGAAAGTCATATGGTCCCCAGAGCCTGCAGAGATTTATTTTCATTTTATTTTTTTACTCCCTTATCTAGCTGTCATAAATGTACTCTGGAAAGACTTCCCCTATGGCAAGAAATAGTCCAGAGTACCACATCAAGAGGTGTCTGGAAAATTACACATGAAGAACCACTGTTTCTTAGAAATAGATTGCTGATGAGCTGCTATATCCTGAGTACTACCTTAGAGGTAGCTAGGTGGTACAATGATTGGAGTGTTGGAATGAGAGTCAGATAAATCTGAGTAAATATCTCTTATCAACCACCTCCTGGCTGTGTGATCATGGACAAATCCCTAAAATTCTGTCTACTTGAGTATTCTGTCTACTTATCTGCAAGATAAGTATTTAGCCCAATTTTATACCTGAAAAAAAAGCTCAGAAAACAAGATCCTTATATCATTGGATCATAGATTTAGATCTAGAACAGACATAAAAGGCTATTTAATTCCTCATTTAACAGATGCGAAAACTAAGTCCTAGAGAGGTTATGACTTGGTCACACATGTTTCAATCAATTAATCATTCAATCAATAAGCATTTGGTAATCACATCTTATCAGCAAAGCACATGCCAGGCACTAAAGATGCAAATTCAAAAAAGAAATAAAAGAATTTCTATTCTCAAGGAGTTTATATTCTAATAGATAAAACAAAAATTACATATAAAAATATATACAGCATAAATATAAAGTTAATCACTATAAAACTATGCAAAGTCATTAAGTGCAATATAGTGACAAGGAAGGATTTGAATTAAGATTCTCTCACTCCAACTCAGTGTTTTTTATTATTCTTGTTATTTCCCATGATACCTCTCCATGCCAAACTGTGATTGATTGACCTAGGAGTTTCAACTTTATGGAACAAGATACCACACTCCAGAAAAGTCCATCACTTCTAAATTCACCACCTCATTCCTTCACTGGTACTACCTCCCTCAGCCTCTTCTGCCTTCTGATTAGAGGAAGGCTATCAAACTCCTCCTAATGCCTTATTTTTTTAAGAGGCAAAAACGTTTAACTCACTCTGCTTTGCATTTGATGCTCTACCTGGTTTTAACTTTACAGAACAAGATAAGCCCTGGTCTCCACTCCCCAACCCTGATTTCTTGCCTCCTTAATCTAGTGTCTCCTCTTTAGAGTGTAAGCTCCTGGAGCACAGGGACTGTCTGTCTTTCTAATTAATTTTATCTCTAGTAAGACCATTGCTAGTTGTCTTGGCTTATGCACAGCTGCTGGACTTTGATGACTCACTCTGGAGGACAAAATGAGACATGACTTTGAGATCTCTCCCTCACTTAAATCTAATTCACCACAAGTCAAGGCATCACCCTCATGATGTCATTGGTCCTCCTCAAAACTAAGGATGAAAAATAATAACAATAGTCTGAGTTTAGCATAGTGCCTAATACATAGTGGGTACTTGTTAAATGTTTATTGCATCATATTGAATTGATTCTGCAAGGTTCTAGGTCTAACAGAGTGTCACCAGGAAGGTAGTAAGCCTTTGATAACTAAACTCCAAAGAAAATGTAATTTACTATGTGGCTACCTTGTCTTTCAGTATATAAAGCAACAAAAGATTTGCCACAATGTGAAACACAACCCCACCAGAGATATTCAGTGGACTTTAGGAACATAAGTCTTGTTAATTAAGTCTGCTCAGCAGAGGTTAGGTAACCCAGGCAGCCTGTAATTCAGAGGCTTTCAAAAACCTCAAAGCACCTTCACAGAGAGAATTTCAGCTCAGAAGAGCTGGAATTAAAGAACTTGCCCTGGGAATAAGAGATCAAGTTCCAAACTAATAAGTTCTGCCTCCTGATATGATTATTTGGTGAAAAGAGTACCTCAAACATCAGCTTACCCTGAGGATGATTTTTTAAAATTTGATCTTATCCATTTACTTGGTTATTTAAAAAAATGTTTTATTTTCTCTCTCCCAGGATAAGCTAAGGTTTTTTTTTGATTCGTAAATTCATAGACATCTGAGATAGGAGAATTGAGACCCTCAGTGGTCATCTAGTCCAATTTATATACAGAAGAAAACACTATTATAACAAACCTATCAGTTGGTTAGCCACCCTCTGCAGGAAGACTTCTTGAATAGACCCATTCCAATTCTAATGACTAGGAAATTGTATAATTTAATTTATAGTTTATAAACCTAAATTTTTCTCTTAGCAACTTCTACCCATTGCTCCTGGCTCTATCTCCTGAGACGAAAGAGAAAAAGTGAATCTGTTCTCCATATGACAAAACTTCCAATACTTGCACATAGCTACCATAGCCTTAAATATTCTTTAGATTAAACATGTCCAGTTCCTTCAAATGATTTAAGTTGGTCCATCACTCTCCTGGCTGACCTCATTCAAACACTCTTCATCTTATTAGGTTATGTGGTTGATTTGTTGCTATGATAGACGGGGGCATGTACCAATATTTGGTAATTTTAGATTCTCCAAATCCTCAAAGAATTTAGATCCCAGAGTTTGTCCTTTGATGACTTTATCCTTCCCTTTTAATGTCTGCTCCTTACTCCTCCCTATGGTTTAAGGATCCTCTACCACTACCTGCATCCTGTATCATTGTGATGGTATGAATACCACAACATTTTATATATAAGAACCCAACTGTAACTAGTATTTTTTTATCTCAGACAAGTATTAGCAACTATGCCCAAGGCAAGTCAGCCTAAATTAAGTCATTAAGCATTTACTAAGCACTTACTATGTTCTAGCCATTGGGCTAAGTATTAGGGATAAAAAAAAGGGGTAAAAAAAATAGTCCTGGCTATCAAAGACATCTTTGTCTGGAAAGCAACATGGAAGCAATCATACAAATGATATATATACAGGATAAATTGGGGGTAATCTCAGAGGGAAGATATTATCAGGGGAAAAGAAAGGTCTCTTACAAAAGATGGAAATCTAATTGTATTGCAGATACCCAGGGAAGCCAAGAAGCAGAAATGAAGAGGGAAAACATTCTAAATATGGAGGGCAGCCAGTAAAAGGTCATGGATACCAGAGATGGAATGCCATGTTAGAGGATCAGCAACTAGGTCTGTGTCACTAGAATACAAACTATATAGAGGGATATAAGGGATAAAAAACTGGAAAGGTTGAAATGTGCCCAATTATGATGGATTTTGAAAGTCAAACAGTAGATTTTATATTTCATGCTAAAGAAACTACTGTGGTGTATTGATATGAATTTTAGGAATTAAAAGCATCCTCAGATTTGAGGCAAGATTCTGTAGAGGAAGCAGAGAAACTAGGTTACCAAAAGGCCCTTTCTGGAGATATATACTATCCCTATTCATCTCCCAAAGAAGACCATTGACTATCTTTCTATTTAAACCAGCTTTGATAGGGGAATAGCAGGTAACATAAAATATGATTTCAAACCATGGATGTGCCACTTGTTACCCATATAATCATAGACCATAGTTTCTTCATTTGTAAAATGAAAGTTCCACTACCTTTTTATCTATGAAGTCAAAATTAAGAATAATTATTCTACAAGAAATCTAATGAAATGTGAGGAATCTTAAAGAATTCTTGAAATCAACCCTCACCTTCCTTCCATGTATCCTCAAAGTATCATATTAGAAATCCAGAGGGACATCAATATATTCCCAGAAACTGAACCATCAGAAAGGGTAAGTGTCTCACTCAAGGATCAAGCAACTCCTTTTAATTTGAGACTGAGATAAAATGGACCTCAAATCTCATACCATCCAAGCTGAAAGAGAAAGTAGAGCTAATTCAACTACTTCAGTATACAGAGGAGGAAACAGACCTCATTTACTATCAAAGCAGGAAAGTAAGTTCTACTGACTTCCAAATTGTTGAAATGTGGCCGTTCTCATCATCAGGTTCAACTTGACCATAGCTACCTCACTAGCCCATGGTCAAATCCTACCTTTGCCTTCTTCCTTAGGAAATCATAAAATGCTAATAATAATCTTTAAATTTCTTGTCCTGAGATAAAGCCCCTGTTATCAATCCTAAATATAGTTCTGTGTAAGATAATTTTGAAGCTTTAGCACTTCCATCTTGAAAATAAGTTTGGTAACAGGCAAAATTATTCTCTTCAGTTAAACTACAAGAAGCCATCATTTCATTAAATTCCATTTTCCTCCAGTGCAGGTGTTCTTAGATTATTTTCAAAAGTTGCTGTGGTTCTGAGAATAATGAATGAATAAATGGAAAATCATTTATTTACTGATTAACATATGCCAGATTCAGAGAGAACACATACAAAAGCGAAGATTGGCTCTGACTTCAAGAAGCTTCCATTCTAATGGAAAAAATAGTATACATAGGGGATAGGAGGAGTCATTTGGTCCAAAAAGTTATAGGGACAATAAATAGGGTGTTAAGGTAAGGGGAGTAAATTGGTATATAGTTCCGATTCTGGAACAATGGTAGAGTTGACTTGATTATATTTCATCTTGATCCTCTTTAATTAGTTAACTTAGTTCTCAACAAAAATTCATAATTTGTTACTGGGCCCATAATGAAAACTATTCCAGATTGGTACAATCTCCCAGAATTTACAATTCATCTCTGCATCATAGTCATTTTAGCAGGGCTTTATTGTGCAGTGGAAAGATGGCAAATCAAAGATAATACTCTTGGCAAAAAAAAAAAAATAGAGCACTCTAATATTGTCAGTTGGGGGAAATCTCTAATTGACTCACCTTAGATACAGCTTTGGTCAAATGGAACATAGCTTAAGTGGCTTAGAGGATTCGATAGGTCACTTAATCCAAATTTCTTATTTTATATATGAAGACCTGAGGTTCACGGAAGTATAGATGGGATTCTGATTTTTGCCCACAGCTCAGCCCAGCCCAAATCTGTTCCAATCATTTGAGAAAGTTGAAAGATTAGGAGACTTAAATTTGGAAGACTTAGGTTTGAATCTTAACTCTGTCATTTACTTCCTGTGTGACCTGGATAAATCATGATACTTTTGAGGTATTGCCTCTGAAAAAATTCAGGCTCAGACTTGTCTCCAACTCAAGCAAAGGCTTTTTAATGAGATTTATGCACTCAGTGGGCAGGTCAAGTTCTCTGAAGGAGTCAGCAGCCCAGCAAAGCAAGACAAGGATTTTTATAAAGTATATGGTACTGATTACATCACAAGATATAGAAATTTTGTGTTTATAGGAAGAGTTTGCTAACATGGGGAGGTTCTAAGGCCTTGGTGGAACTGCACTTGCATTTACTTAAAATATATACAGAAAAAACCATTTAGAAGTACATTAATTTATGGTAATGATACTATAATTAGCCTAGCTTCACCCAAGAACAGCAAAGGGGAACTGTGTAGATACCCATGTTGGGGGAAAGATTTATTGAGGTTTGTGATCCAAAGTCCTGTTCTGCATCTTGTTGATAGTATTCTTATTGGCTTTTTTCTGTGTTATGTTTTGTGGTAACTGTCACATGGTAGCCTAGTGATGTGGTTACCAAATATGCTGGCCTGCTGATTGTTCTAGTGAGAATGATCATTAATGATTTCTATGGGGCTCAGGCTTAGGCACAGGTTTGGGCTGGGCTAGAGGCAACAATCAGAAACTTGTATGAGTAAACTTCAGGGTCTTCATATATAAAATAAGAAGTATGGATTAAGTGACCTATAGAACCCTTTAAGCTATGATCCATTCAACCAAAACTGAGTCAATTAGAGATTTCCCTCAATTGACAATATTAGAGTATTCCATTTTCCCCCAAGGGGATTATCTTTGACTTGCCATTCTCATACCTCCCAGTCCTCTACCATCTCTACAAATGCATTATTTTGACATTCCTCAACTAGTCCAAGGATGCCACTACCACAAGCAAGTTCCACTACTTTGTTTACTATCAAGAATTGAAAAATGAAATCTGGACCCTGTAGAGAGAGAACTGCTTCCTCTCTCCATGAAACTACAGCTAATCAATGGCAATACCGTGCAAAGTGCTCAGAATGTGAGCCTTAAAATAAAAAACAGTTGCAATTTTCCCAGTAGATAAGGTAGATTTATTGAAAACCAATAGGGAAAAGAATGATTGTCTCTTTCCTTGTCCATGTGGACAATACAGTCTTCCTTTGACTTCATTTCTCTAAATTAAAACATAACTGAGTTCCAAAGGGACAATGGTCAGCACCAGGCACAATTAACAGTTCACTATGATTTATGTCACTATTTTAGCTGCCTCTTAAAGAACAAAATATTAAACCTTCATTGTCAGTGTTCCCAGAGGGAAAGTTGAATCTCAATATGTATAAACTGGAATGAAGTTAATGATGGTTAATAAACTGAATAGCATGGACATATGTGTGATATATTGGCACATGCGGTATAAACTTCTGTTTTATACTGTCTGTCCTCCTCAGAATAAAAGTGGGATGAACAAAGTCCAGCAGCATCTTCCCTATTCCAAGAGCTCTTTCAAGTCTCTCCCACCCACCACTGTAACATCAAGGGTTTAGGTCAGAAGTGATTATAGAGAAGGAAAAAAATGTGACATGAAAGTTACTGTCATGAATAGTCAACTATAGCAATCTAGTGTTTGACAGACCCAAAGATCCTAACTTTTAGGATAAGAATTCATTATTTGATAAAAAAAACTGCTGGGATAACTGGAAATTAGTATGGCAGAAATTAGGCATGGACCCACACTTAACACCATATACCAAGATAAGATCAAAATGGGTCCATGATCTAGGCATAAAGAATGAGATTACAAGTAAATTAGAGGAACATAGGATAGTTTATCTCTCAGATTTGTGGAGGAGAAAGAAATTTGTGACCAAAGATGAACTAGAGACCATTACTGATCACAAAATAGAAAATTTTGATTACATCAAATTAAAAAGCCTTTGTACAAACAAAACTAATGCAAACAAGATTAGAAGGGAAGCAACAAACTGGGAAAGCATCTTCACAGTTAAAGGTTCTGATAAAGGCCTCATTTCCAAAATGTATAGAGAATTGACTCAAATTTATAAGAAATCAAGCCATTCTCCAATTGATAAATGGTCAAAGGATATAAACAGACAATTTTCAGATGATGAAATTAAAACTATTACCACTCATATGAAAGAGTGTTTCAAATCACTATTGATCAGAGAAATGAAAATTAAGACAACTCTGAGATACCACTACACACCTGTCAGATTGGCTAAGATGACAGGAAAAAATAGTGATGAATGTTGGAGGGGATGAGGGAAAACTGGGACACTGATGCATTGTTGGTGGAGTTGTGAATGAATCCAACCATTCTGGAGAGCAATCTGGAATTATGCCCCCAAAAGTTATCAAACTGTGCATACCCTTTGATCCAGCAGTGTTACTTCTGGGCTTATATCCCAAAGAAATACTAAAAAAGGGAAAGGGACCTGTATGTGCCAAAATGTTTGTAGCAGCCCTGTTTATAGTGGCTAGAAACTGGAAATTGAATGGATGCCATCAATTGGAGAATGGCTGGGTAAATTGTGGTATATGAATGTTATGGAATATTATTGTTCTGTAAGAAATGACCAGCAGAATAAATACAGAGAGGCTTGGAGAGACTTATATGAACTGATGCTAAGTGAAATGAGCAGAACCAGGAGATCATTATACACTTCAACAATGATACTGTATGAGGATGTATTCTGATGGAAGTGGATTTATTTGCCAAAGAGACCTAACTCGGTTTCAATTGATAAAAGATGGACAGAAGCAGCTACACCCAAAGAAAGAATACTGGGAAATGAATGTAAACTATTTGCATTTTTGTTTTTCTTCCCTTCTGAATCCAATTCTCCCTGTGCAACAAGAGAACTGTTTGGTTCTGCAAACATATATTGTATCTAGGATATATTGCAACATATTTAACATATATAGGACTGCTTGCCATCTAGGGGAGGGGGTGGAGGGAGGGAGGGGAAAAATTGGAACAGAAGTGAGTGCAAGGGATAATGTTGTAAAAAAAATTACCCTGGCATGGCTTCCATCAATAAAAAGTTATTATAAAATAAAATTTAAAAATAAATTTAAAAAAAAGAAAGTTACTGCCATGGGGACAAATTCAAGGCAACTTCAAAAGTCTCCTGACTTAGTTGACAGGATTTCTGGCTTTGAGTCCCATTACTGATGTTACCCAAACAAAAAGCCTTGGATGAATTAGCTCAGTAGTAGCTAATAGAATAGAGCACTGATCTTAGAATGAGAGTAGCAAATTCAAACTCTGCCTCAGAAACTTATTAGCTGTGTGGTAAGTCTTTTAAGCTCTCAATCTCAGTTTTTTTCATCTATAAAGTAAGGATAATAATAAGCATCTGCCTTACAAAGTTATTCTGAAGATCAAACAAGATAACATCAAAAGCAGTTTGTAAATCTTAAAGAGTCATGTAAATAGTAGGCACTATTATTATTAATAAACTCACTGAGTTTATTTCTTCACCTAAAAAATGAACAGGTTAGACCATGTTAGACAAATGCCTCATAATGTCCAAACAATTTTTGGATATCATATTGTTATTATAGTTGCTTTTCAGTCAGGACTATGTGACCTTATTTAGGGTTTTCTTGGCAAAAAATAATATAATATTTTGCCAATTTAGTTTTACAGATGAGGAAATTAAGACAAACAGGGTTAAGTAATTTGCTCAGGGTTACACAGCCTGAGGCCAGATTTGATCTCAAGAAGATGAATATTCCTATTTCCAGTAGTGGCACTCTATCACTGTACCACACAACTGCCCCTAGACATTATATATAAAAAGTTTAAAACACTTAAATTTTACATTTTTTGTGAGCCGAACAAGTTTTCCCTAATGTAACCATTTATTTTTTCACAAAAATTTTTAACAGACAATATGTAGTACTTTTCTTATTTTTGCCTCATAACTATTCAATGAGCTAAATACTTGAGTTATTATGATTTTCATTTTACAGATAAAAAAGAGATAAAGTTGTTTGCCTATGGTCAAATTGCTGGTGAGTGACAGAGATGGAATTTGCCCATTTTTTCCCTCTACCTCTTCTATTTGGTTTTCAAAATCCTTTTTGAGTCCTTCCATTTCCTGAGACCAATTCATATTTTTTTTGGAGGTTTTGGATGTAGGAGCTTTGACATTGTTATCTTCTGAGTGTGTGCTTTGATCTTCCTTGTCACTATAGTAACTTACTATAGTAGGAATCTGTTTCTGTTGTTCGTTCATTTCCCCATTAATTCTATTAAAGTACTGTCTTTGTTTCCAAAGTGAAGGATGCATTGTCTCAAGCTTCAGGGGTTTTGTGCAGTTGTTTTCAGAGATATTTCTGAGGACCTGTAAATTTTCAGTTCTTGCAAGGTATGTTTATTATTCTCCTGTCTGTGAGCTACCACAAGCTTTCTTTTCTGCACTGGAACTGTGAGAAGGGTCCTGTTCTATTGTGACTCTAAGCTCTTGTATGCTAGTACTCCTCCTGGCCCTATGATTGAAACCTCAAAGTGCAACCCCAGTCTGAGTATGGGCAAAGCAATACAGTCCTGGTTCAGTGCTAGAAAGAGATCCCTGTAATCTCCTTCTGACCAGTTGTTTGACTTCCATGTGAGCTGAGAGCTCCAGAAGCCACTATTGCCACTGCTGACTCAGTGACTCTCAAGTGCTTTATATGGTCTGTGCTGGTGCACTGTGCTCCACTTCACCCCAGTACAACAAAGTTTCCCTTGCCGACCTTCCAAGTTGTCCTGAGCTGGATGGATGCTTCACTCCATCTTTTTATGGGTGTTGCTGTTCTAGAATTTGTTTAGGGTCATTATTTAAAGGTATGTAGAAGGTTCTGGGGTAGAGCTCGGGCAAGTTCCTGCCTTTATTCTGCCATCTTGGTCCCACTTCTGCAGGGATGGAAATTGAATTTAGATCTTTCTGATTCAGACCCAACATTTCATCCAATGAGTATTGAATCCTATATTAATCAACCTTGCTAAAAAATACTAAGTGCTGGAATAAAGGGACAAAGTTATTTTTCACGTAAACTACACATTTACCTAATAAGAATAAATAAAATGCAATTATAATCTTGTCATGTAGCCATGATATTACAATAGTCTATATTAACTTTTAATATGAAGGGGAGAGTAATTTATTTAGAATTCTTATTGTACATGTTTCAGAAAATTATTCTTGTTGCTATAGTACTCATAGCTTTTTTTCTTGTTCTTAAAACCTTCTATTCATTTCTGCACCATATAAGTAATGCACCTTTTAACATCTTAATTAGGTCAGATTACAAATGAAGGAAAACCAATTATATTTTTTTCTCTGTCATCCATTAGCTATTTTACTGGATTTTTACTTTATTCCACTCTTTCAAAACATATTTAGATGAACCCAAAGCAGTGACCACAATCAAATCCAGGATCTTAATTTGTATAGGATTTTTTTAGGGTAAAAAATGTTATTACTCCTTTCCTGAGCATCTGGTTAGCCTAATTAATTTTCTGCTCCTTATCAATGGACTTAATGATTCACTTCCAGGCCCTTTCCACTGCCAAGTGCGTCACCATGGCATTGTTACAGCAGAGGTGTCACTGAGGTCTATTAAGGAGCTTTTTGGTTCTGAGGCAATAAACATAAGTCACATTATGAAAAAGGGAAGCTATGTAAAGCTGTATCTTAGAATATTATTTGTATTTGCTCAAAATTTTATTATTTTTTTCTCTACCTCCAAAAATATTCTTTGTTTTACAGGAAGAGTGCATGTTTTTTTTTTTGATTAAAGCTTTTTATTTTCAAAATATATGCATAAATAATTTTCAACATTCACCATTATAAAATCTTATGTCCTAAATTTTTCCCTTTGTTACCCCCACTCCCTCCCCTAGATGGCAAGTAATCTAATGTATGTTAAACATGTGCAATTCTTCTATACATATTTCCACAAATATGGTGCACAAGAAAAATCAAGTCAAAGGAGGAGGGGGATATGAGAAAGAAAACAAAATGCAAGGCAACAACAACAAAAAGAGTGAAAATGCTCTGTTGTGGATCCACACTCAATTCCCACACTCCTCTCTCTGAATGTAGATGATTCTCTTTATCACAAGAGCATCGGAACTGGACTGAATCACCTCCTTGTTGAAGAGAGCCACGTCCATCAGAATTGATCATTGTATAATCTTGTTGTTGCCATGTATAATGATCTCCTGGTTCTACTCACTTCACTTAGCATCAGTTCATGTAAGTCTCTCCAGGCTTTTCTGAAATCATCCTTTTTATCATTTCTTATAGAATCATAATATTCCATAACATATGCTATAACTTATTCAGCCATTCTCCAACTGTTGGGCATTCACTTAGTTTCCAATTTCTTGCCATTATAAAAAGAGTATCCATATTTTAAATTATGTTAGGTCCATGTTTGTCAGGGAACTTTGTAAAACTAATCCCATCTAGCTTGGTTACTCTCTTGTTTCATGATGGCCTCAACAATTATGAAAAATTGTTGTTACAAATGTAACAGTTGTTACAATTGTATCGCCAAGCTAATGTCTGCAGCAGACAAGAACAATGAATACAGTCTTTCATCTTGCTTTACTGTCCAAGAGCAGATTATATTCTGACTATGGGTTTGATACCAAAAGAATTATTAGACCTTGTCAAGCATTTATAATTCACAGTAATTGGAGTAAACTGTACAATGCAAAACCAGAGAAATTTTAATTCAGCCCCATTGACAACTCAGTCCTTAGTGTATTTTAAATACAAATGGTGTAATGGGTCGAGCAATACCTCTGGAGTCAGGAAGATAAGAGGTCAAATGCAAGCTTGGACTTTTACTAGCTGTATGACCCTCATTTAGTAGTGAAGTGAGAAAATCTGAGGATTTATTTTTGATGTGTAACCAAGAATTCTAGTCCTTTTTTCTACATTCTCCACCAGTCAAGAATCCACTGTTCATGCATGTCCATTCATCATCTTCAAACCTGGAGCAATCCAAGACTGTCTGGACTTCCTCTCCACCCCTGTTCTTAATGGCCTTCATTTAACATTGTCAGTGTCTCAATCCCTTTAGTCTCTTCCTCTTATTGGTGAACTCCTCTGTACCTCTGTTCTTGATCAATACTCTCAATAACTCAACCTCTTTATTCTTTTTCTCCCAGTGGAGAGGCCCTCCCCAAACCTCTATTTGAGGAAGTAATCATGCAACCCACGCTTTTCTTCAAACCTGGACCAGTCCATGGCATCCCAGACCACTTCTTCCCTTTGTGCCTCCTACTTCACAGTCCCTGACTTTCACTTCCCTTTTATGTATTGTCATTTTTCACTAAAATGAGAGCAAGGTTCGTCTATCTTTTGCCTGAATTTGTGTTTCCAAGTTTGGTACAATGCATAGCCCATAGTCATCGATTATAAATGTGTTATCTATCTGTCCTTCCAAAATAATTTACACTAAAGGTGATATGAAAATTAGATATCATCTAATCCAATCCAATCATTTAAGGACATTAAAGATTCAAAGATGTTAATTGAATTCAATGCAAAGTCTACCAGGTCACAAGTAGCAGAGTCAGATTCTATGCCCAAATCTTCTAACTCCCAAACCCAGGACTCTTTCCATGACACTAATTTGCTTCTAGCTTGACTTCACAGGGATTTATTTGTCTATTGAGACATGATTGAGACACCTTTTTCTGTATAGTTGCTCTTTGTTTTAAAAGGTAACACTGTTCATGCATGAGGGCATAGGTAAAAAGATCAGGATGTGACTAATAGTTCTTTCAATGAAATTCATACATAACATTTTCCTTTACTGAGGTGAAACACATTATGGGCAGAGAGCATTTGCTTCAGCAACTATGAGTCTGCCTTTTAGACTTACATTTTTTTAATCCATTCAGCAAGCACCCACTGTGGGTCTAGTAATATGCTAGGCTTTAGGAAAGAAATGAAAGGCATAGGAAGCACAACAATTGTGGAAATATGTATAGAAGAATTGCACATGTTTTAAACATATATTGGATTACTTGCCATCTAGGGGAGGGAGAAGAGGGAAGGAAGGGGAAAATTTGAAACACAAGGTTTTGCAAGAGTAAATGTTGAAAATCATTCATGCGTATGTTTTGAAAATAAAAAGCTGTTGTTTTTTTAATCCAAAGAAAGAAAGAAAAGACATAGAATCCAATAGTAAGTGCCTATAAAGAGTCAATAACTGGAGAGCAATATGAGGAAAAAAGAGAGACAGGGCCACAGTAAGAGAGGGGAGGAGGGGGAAAGAAAGACAGAACATACCAGTATTTTTGCCATAGAATTACAGAATATTTGAGCTGAATCTAATATTTTTAATAGTGTCACCAACCCCCTTTGGCTTATAGATGAAGACAAATCCAGTTACTAAGAAAAGAATTATTAGAACCAGAGGCAAGGAAAAAAACATAGATATAAAAAATAATTTTAGGCATAGATTTGTTCACAATCTTCTTTTTCCCAGCAATGTATCTCCAAACACAAAAATAATAGAAGAGGAAATACAGTTGGTTAAAAAAAAAAAGTCCCTCAGGCTTACTATTCCCAACATGATATGTAGCTTGAGAAAGAGACACATTTCCAAAAGAACCAATACAAATTTCATCTAGAAAGAATTTACAGGTTATATTTTAAAGAATTGGTTTTGTGCCATTCATTCAACAAGCATTTAACTGCCTGCTATAAATATCAATTCTTGCTATGACTTATGGCACTTTAATTTAGCTTGGAATGAACTTGTAAAAATGACTTTGCTGAAAGATATGACTCAGGGGAGAAAAAGTGTTGTCACCTTGTGTTAAGGATACATAAATGGTTATTATTGTTGCTTCACAAGATTTAGGCATTGTACTAAATGCAAGAGAAATTGTTCTCTTACTCTGACATAGGATTTCTATGCTTGCAAGATAAGAATTAGAGCTCTTTTGGATGGAGAAGATTAGTTTTTCTTTCACATGCTTTTCATCTTTCATTTGTTGGGCTATTGGAAACTTAGGGTATGTTCCTTGGAAGAGCTGAGCCTGATAGAGCAAGATAAAGCTTATTTGCTGAATATCAAGTGGTATTTAATTTTGAACCAAAAGAATACAAGCAAAAGAATATTTAACCGTATTGACCCTGAAGAAGAGGAGCTGAAAGGTGAAATATAAATTGTAGAGGAAGTGGTGAAAAATAAAGGATAAGTGATTCAAAAGGCAAAGAACACTATGAAAATACAACAATTTAAATAACAAATAAAAATTTCAATATCCTGAAAGAGAAAGTTAACACTTTAAAAGTGAGTGGCTTATTTTTCAATTGTTATTATAGACTCTCCTTCATCACAGGTGATTTGAGATACTCTTCTGGTATAAGGGAAAACATAAGGTTCCATTATTAATCCTTTTATAAGGATCACCGTTCACATTCCCCCAATCTAGATTGTGACTATCAATATATTATATCCTTGTCTGGATAACAGGTTTATGTCTAAGGAAAGGACTGTGCCAGATAGAAAATTTGGGGAAAACAATTCTTTAATGAGTCTGGATGCTGAAAATAAGATGTAAAACAATGGGACTCAGTTCAATACAAAGCTTTATTGTAACCAAGGAGGTAAAGGGGAAATGGGAAATGGAGATCTAACATATTATACTGACAAACATGCCAATATAGAGGGTAATCCATATAAGGGAACCCCTGAGTTGAGGAACACAGAGACATGGATTCATTCAGCAGGAAGAGAATATTCCAGTAAGGAGGGGCGCTCCTACTGGAGGAGAGGAGAAAAAAACTAGTAGGAAGAGGTAATACTGTCTGAGGAGAGGGTGTGCAAAAAGTGTTAAAGAGTAAAGCTCTTATACTATGATTTTGATGGCCTTCCTGGAGCTGGCCAAATTACCAGGGTCAGGGTAAAATATTATTTGAGGGGGGGCTGTTATAGGGAAAAAGCTGGTAATAAACAAAATATTATTGGGAGTTGCATATTAATGAGACAATCTGGTTGTAGACAAATATTATTTGGGAGCTACAACCCTCAAAAAATATTTTTTCACTATTTTTCCATGGATATGTTCTATAAGCTTACAGCTTTCTCTAAGGGAAACTGTCATGATGGACTCAAAATCATAAAGCCTAATCTAATAACAATGGTTTTCATACATAGATTCTGTAAACTACAGTCTCCCTTAAAGGAAAATTGTCATGGTGGTCTTAAGACCACCAGGCTTAATCTTCTAATAATAGGTCATATGTTTACTAGATATTTAAGCTCTAGAAGAAAAGATTAGCAGGCATTGTGATTAAGGATGAACAGTGTTACAGATACACAAAACATCATTTATCCTTATTTGAGAGTCTGTTTTGTATCTTTTTCACAGGAAATTTTATATCCTAAATTACATTTTTCTTAAGCTGAAAATAAAATGCTTTTGAATTCTCCAAGTAGAAATTGGCTTCATCATAATGGCTGATATTTCTATATGACTGTAAAAGTTTTCAAAATAACTTATTTACTTTTTCTCATTTTTAACTTTATAATAGATTTGTGAGAAAAGTGTTGCTGCTGTCACCATTGTAAATCTGATAAGGAAACTTATCAGGATGATAAGAGGATATGAGGATGAGAATGGTTAGATGATTTGCTCAATGTCACACATAGTAAATACCTGAAACAGGCTTTGAACCCAGGTTTTGATCTTCTTTACTTCAAGCATAGTATACTATTCAATGTACTATGTTACCTCTATGTGGAATGCAAGAATGTTCTAGGCCATAGAGGGACATTCTTTTTAAACATCAAGGTTACCACAGATCCATAATTTAAAAGGATTTCAGAGACTCTCCAGAACAGCTCCCTGCCCCATATTCTAGATGAGGAAACTGTTGCTCAAAGAGGTGATTTATCGGATCACTCAGGTAGTAAGCAGGAGTAAGGATATAAAGTCAGATCCTGATGAGGAGGCAGGTTTCAGGAAAACCTGGAAAGACTTACATAAACTGGAGCAAAGTGAAATGAGCAGAATCAAGAGACCATTGTACACAGTAACAGTACCATTGTATGATGATCAACTATAAATGATTCAGCCCTTTCTCAGCAGCAAATTGTTCCAAGACAATTGACTCGTGATACAAAATACACATATATAACCTATGTTAAATTGTTTACTACTTTAGGAAGAAGGGAGAAATGTGAGGAAGAGAAAAATATTTGGAACTAAAATTTTTGTAAGAATGAATGGTAAAAATTATTGATACATATAATTGTAAAAAATATTATTTTAAAAAATTCAGATCCTGATAATCAATGGTACAGGCCACAGAATCATATATTTAAAGGTAAAAGGAACCTTAATGGTCACCCTCATTTTACAGATGAGAAAATTGTGACCCAGAGAGATTAAGCAACTTTCCCAGAATGGCACAGCTAATAAATATCTGGAGTGAGATTGGACTCATGTCTCTCTGACTCCAAGCATACTGCCTACTATGCAACCTAAGTTTCATCATCAATTCCTCACTCTCTCTCATACACACTCCCCCATAAACCATCATTTCTAACATCCTTTGCATATCCCCCATTTTTTCTGACACTGCAACTATCCTAATGCATCACCTTGCACTTTTATAGGCCATTGCAGTAGCCCACTCATGATCTCCCTATCTCAAGTCTTTTCCTACTCCAATCCATTCTTCACTCAATGTCGAAGTGATCTTCATAAATCTTGAGTCTGAAAATAAAACACTACCACTATCCCTATTCAACAAACATCAGTGGCTCCCTATTACTTCCAGAATCAAATATAATATCCTCTGTTTGCTTTTTAAGAGTTCTTTATAACTTTTAGGTGCTGGAAGACATCTTATCTTTTCATTCTTATACCTGATTCTTTCATATGTTTTCCAATGAGACTGGCCTGGCTGTTGCTTGAACAAGATAACTCCTTCTGATACTGAATGTTTTTACTGGTTGTCACCCATACCTGGAATATTCCCCCTTCCTCATCTTTATCTCCTAGCATCCCTGACCCCTTTCAAGTCTTACCTAAGGTCTCATATTTTACAAGCCTTTTTAAGTCTCTTCAATATTAGTGACTTCCCTCTGAGACTCTCCCTTTCCCCAGTTTATCTTGTATATAAATTGCTTGTTTATAGTTGTCTTCATGTCATTCTTCTCATTAGGCTGTGGGGTCCTTGAGATCAAAAAAAATTTTTTTTTGCCTTTCTTAGTGTTTCCAAGGTTTACCACAGTAACTGGCATATAGAAAATACTTAATAAAAGCTTAGTGATTGACTAATTGATGCTTTCATTTGGATAACAAAACCAAAATAAGGAATGTTCTAGGAAGTAGATGACCTTTCAGAATACAATTTACTATAAATTTCATTAAGTGATTTGACCAGAGTCAAACAGCTAGTAAATGTCTGAGGCTAAATTTGAACTCAGCAAGATGAGTCTTCTTGACTACAAGCCTGGATATCTATCCATTGTGCCACTTAGCTGCCCTGAAAAGGGCCATACAAGTCAACTAATATACCATTTTATAGAGGAGGAAACTGAAGTCAAGAAAAATTAAATAATTTATCTAAGGTTACAAAGGTGCTAAAGATTTGAACTTGAGTCTAGTACTCTTTCCTTGACCCCTGTAACTATACAAAACCCACAATGCAAAAATCTGAACACTGGCTGTACTTTTGTCCTTGGGATATATAACTAGGAAAATCAAATTTCTTGTTGCATTGAAGCAACTTTCCATCCTGTTAAAATTTACTGAATTTAAAAGCAAAGCTACCTTTTTAGCCTTCTGCATTCTTAATTATCTTTAAAATTCACTTTTATAGTTTCATGTTCCAATCATCACTTTCTGAAAATAGCACATATGATGACTAATTGTTCATTCTATTCAGTAAGTTTACACAATTGAAACTCTGTTAGCAAAATCAACAGAATGTTCTTTATGTAAGTCATATCTCCAATCTACTTGAATTAAACAGTGCCAAAAGGACTTCAAGGTGGAGGGAGAAGCAATCTGAAAAAAAATGTTTTGTTCCTTGATCTATCTTACTAGGAAGAGTATGAATAACCTACCAAAATGCACTGTATTTCTAATTTGGCCTAGAAATAAGGTTGGTGGGGCAGCTAGATAGTGCAGTGGATTGAATACCCACTCTGGAGTCAGGAAGATCTAAATTCAAACTCAGCCTCAGAACTGAACACTTACTATCTGTGTGACTCTGGGCAAGTCACTTAACCCCAATTGCTCTCAAAAACAAAAGTCAAAAAGAAGAAGAAGAAAGCTGACATTCCAGAGGATTAGAAATACATTATAGGACTGAAATGGAATCTAGTAAGGCTTCTGAGTCAATAAGAAAAGATAAGAAGTTAGGAGATAAAAGTACAGAGAGACTCAGTTGAAGGACCAAAAATTTTTCCCTATGCAAATGAATCTTCTGACTTAAAAATAAAGATGTATCAGATTCTCCAGACACAAAATCATAGAATACTTTCCTTCGAATACGAATGAATGATTGAGATTAGGAGTTTGAAGTCAGTTCGTGGAACTACTAAAAACACTACACTACCAATTGGTAGGTATAAAATCAAACCTTCAGGCTTTATATGCAGATCTTACATTTGTCTTTGTTGTCTCTCCCATTAAAATGTAAGATTCCCAAGAGTAGAGATTGTTTCTTTTTTATCCTTTTTTTCTTTGTATCTCCAGCACCAAATATAGTGCGTGGCACATAATAGGCACTTAACAAATACTTCTTGATTGATGACTGATGTACAATATAAAACTTAAGCAAAATAGGAATTAAAGGATGACACAAAGATAAAATAATATTTGATCTTTCAATCAAAAGGGAGTCAACAGAATTTGTTGCATAAGAAAGTGACATAATAATAGTTATACTTTAAGAAAATTACTTTGGCACTTGGTGGCAGATGGATTAGAGAAGGAAGAAACTTGAGGCAGAAGGAACAATTAAGATGATATTACAACATTTCAAGAGAAAAGACAAAAAGGACCTGAATTAAAAGCCCTTCACAATCTAACCTTCCTCTCCTCCATATACTCCACCATCTAGTTATATTGACTTCCTTGTTATTCTCCATATAGGATACTCCATCTCTGGTACCCATGCCTTCTTACAAGCTCTGTCCCTTACCTATCAAATTCTCTTCTCTAACTTATATCTTCTGGCTTCCTTTTAAGACTTACATAAAGTCTCACTTTTTACAGAAGGCATTTCTTAGTCCCTTCACTGCCAGTAGCTTCCCTCTGAGATTAATTTTCATTTACATTATATATGTCTTTTTACACAAGTAGATATTTTCATATTGTCTCCCCCTGTTATGGACCAGAACTCTGTACTTAAAAAAAGAATTCTTATAAGGTGTTAAGTCAATGGAATTGATAAAGATAAGGGTTATCTAGTTTAACATGGTGATTAATAGTTTTCTAGTTCAGGACATGTACTTGTTACTTAATATAATTCTACAAGATTGACACCTATTCTACAAGATTCACATCCATAATGATGTAATTAAAATAGAGCATATAAAGCTGGGACAAACTCAGCCAAGGGCAGAGACTCAGAGAAGACAAGAGGACTGGAGGCGGGAACTCAAGCTCTCAGAGCCAAGGAGAAACAGATTCATTCCATCTCCATTAGACATGTGATGGCAGGCCTGTCTTCCTGCTCCCCCCACTGAGACCAAGGACCATCTGAAAGGCCTCAAGAAAGCTAGCAGGGCCCTAGGCAAGGAGGCAATAAGAATTTGGACTTTAACACCTGGCTATTCTTGTGGTGATTATTCTGCTGAAAATGAAGGCTGGTCCAAGACCTCCAGAAAACCAACAGAACACCACACCACACACACACACACACACACACCCCACTGGAATATAAGCATCTTGAGGACTAGGAGCATGTTTTTGTCTTTCTTTGTATCTTCAGTACTTAATGCAGTGCTACCTGCCAAGACAGACCCAGGAAAAAGTAAATACTTTTTTACACAAATAGAGATCTAAACAATTGGATAATTATTAATTGTTCATGGGTAGACTGAGCCAATATAATAAAAATGACAATTCTCCCTAAGTTAAATTACTTATTCAATGCCATACCAATCAAACTACTACAGAATCATTTTATAAATCTAAAAAATGGTAATAAAATTCATCTGGAAGAATAAAAGGTCAAGAATATCAAAGGAATCAATGAGGGAAAAATGTGAAGGAAGATGACCTAATCATTCTAGATTTCAAACTATATTGCAAAGTAAAAACTATATTCAAAATAATCTGGTACAGACTAAATAATAAAGTGATCAATAAATGAATGAGATTAAATCTACAATACATAATAGATGTCCACAGTACTCTAGTATTTGATAAACTCAAGATCCAAGCTTTTGGGAATCCATTTTTTGAGAAAAATATCTAGAAAAGTCAAAATCAATTTGGGAGAAACTAGGGATAAAGCAACATCTCACTCTGTATACCAAAATGAGGTCAAAATTATGAATGACTTCAACATTAAAGGTGATTTGTTGGATTGTTGTTCAGTCATTTCAATTGTGTCTGACTTTTCGTGACCCTAATTGGGGGATTTTGGCAAAGATGCTGGAGTAGTTTGCCATTTCCTTCTCCAGCTTATTTTTAAAGATGAGAAGAATTGAGGTAAATTTATTTAAGCAACTTGCTCAGGGTCACATAATAAGTATTTGAGGGCTAGTCTTGAACTCAAAAAAAAATTAATCTTCTTGACTCAAGATCCACCACTCTATTCACTGTGTTACCTAACTACTATTGTAAGTAAATTAAGGGAGCATAGGAAAATGCTATCTATAAATAAAAAAGAGTTTATAACCAAATGAGGCATAGAGAGGATTACATAAGTAAAATAGGTAATTTTTATTACATGAAATTAAAAACCTTTTGCACAAACAAAAGTAATACCACCAAAAATTAAAAGAGGAAACTAGGGGGTGGAGAATTTTACAGTAAATTTCTCTGATAAAGACATCATTTCTCAAATATATAGGGAACTGAACCAAATTTATAGAAATAATATCTAATCTCAGGTTTACATTCAAAAGATATGAACAGTTTCCAGAAGAAATTAAAGCTATCTATAGTCACAAAAAAAGTTCTAAATCACTGCTGATTAGAGAAATGCAAATTTTAAAAACTGTGAGATATACCTTACAATCTATTAGATTTACTAATATGACAGAAAAGGAAAATGACAAATTCTGGAGGGAATGTGAAAAGATATGCATATTATTGAATTGTTGGTGAAATTGTGAACTAGTCCATTCTGAAGAACAATTTGGAACTATGGACAAAAAGCTATAAAATTGTGTATACCCTTTGACCCAGCAATACCAGTTTTAGGTCTGTATCTCAAAAAGATCTGATAAAAGGGAAAGGGATGTATGTGTACAAAAATTTATATCATTTTTTGTCTTGTGATAGAGAGTTGGGAATGAAGGAATGCCCATCAGTTAGGAAATGGATAAACAAGATGTAGTATTTGATTGTGGTGTAATACTCTAGTATTGTAAGAAATGATGAACAGGATGGTTTCAGAAAAACCTTAAAAGACTATATGAACTTATGCAAAGTGAATTGAAAAGAACCAGGAGAAAACTACATACAGTAACAGCTATATTGTAAGGACAATCAACTGTAAAAAATTTAGCTAATCTGATAAAGATAATGATCCAAGCCAATTCCAAAACATTCTTAATAAAAAAATGTTATCCACATCCATTAAGAGAGCTGGTGAATTCTGAATATAGATTAACATAATTTTTGTATGTTTTTCTTGTTTCTTTTTGTCTGACTTGGTTGTTGTGGATTTTTTTCCCAGTGTGGTTAATATAAAAGTTTGTTTTATATGACTTTACATATGGAATTGATACCAAATTGCTTGCCTTATCAAAGAGAGGTGAGAAGCTGAGGGAAGAGAGAGAATTTGGAACTCAAATTTTTAAACAAATTATTGTTTATGTATGCCCATCAGTATGGGCAACTTTAATGAAATAAATAAAACATATTTTAAAGCAAGTTTCACAAATTAGTTCATAGGATTATAGTGTCTAGAGCTGGAAAGAGTGTTAGAGGTAATTTAAGTAAACAGAAGCAAAGAAATATTAAGTGAATTGCCTAAAGCCCCAAAGAAATTATGGGACAAGAGTTGAACACAGATATTATGTCTCCTAATTCATGCGTGGTTCAAAATTGGGATTTTGAATCTCAAAAAATAATTATTTTTATTATGCTCCCACTAAAAATCTTGCTTCTTAAAATCAAAAGGTCATAAGATTTGTATCTTAAGAATAACCTAAAACAATTCTCCTTTAATTTACAGATGAGAAAACTGAGGCATATAGATTTCAAGTGACTTTTTCATGATTATAAAACTAGTTAATAACAAAGTCAGGATTTGAACCCAGATACTCAAATTCTAGATTCAGAATTCTTGCCTCTCTACCATGGTATTTTATGTAATTAAATAAGAAAGTGAGGTCAAGTAGAACAAAATATAGAGAACATTATCAATTATTTCATTACTAGTCAAGTAATGGGAGGAAATGCCAGAAGTACCCTATTTACACAATACCTGAATTTCAACTGGAGAAAATAGAATCCTAGAGAATCGAACTTTTCCTGCCAGTGTTCTTAGAAGCCCTAGAGAGACTCCATAATCCCATTAGGAAACCAAACTCCTAGCCTAAGTATAAATTTCTACATAATTTTAAAGCTATTTTGGCTCCTAACAAAAAATTTTAAGGGATATCTTTTTTCCCTGCATGTTGTAAGTCTAAAGTTGATATGGAGATATCTCAGAATTATCTTCTCGAATAGAAGGCACTAACTGTCACATGTAGCACCTTCACCTCTTAATCTGACCCACCAAATTCAGTTTCCCTATTCTCTATGACTACCTTACGAGACAAATAGAATCCAGATTTCCTCGCATCCCAGGGAATGCAGAGATAAGACCTTGTTGCTGTGGTGCAAGTAAGCATACTTCCATTTAAATAGTACTGATTCACATGAGCTGTTAAGAGTTGGTGAGTTACCCACACTGTATGCAGAGGTCCTTGGGTTACATAGTCTTGCAAATGTAGGAGGCTACAATTTCTCACAATGCTAATTTTACTGAATTCAAGTAGAAACAAGCAGCCAACTCACAAATCATCAAAGTAAAGGAGAGGAGAGAGCAGGGAAAGTGCTTAGGCTATACTGATATCTTGGTAATAAAAGGAAAGGAAGCATTTAGTGAGAAATTCTCTATCCAGCAGCTGCTTTCCTTTCTTCTACCAGCACCTGTCCATTCACCAGAGAAGACATTCCTTTATAGCCCTTTCTGCCATGCATAAAGGGTGAAACTTTCCTAAATTGTCATATTTCTGCTTCCCTCACTAACACGGTTTTAGCAGCAGTGGGTGATATGATGGTATTCATCACTGATAACTTTAATAACAAACCCCAGGTTGCCTCTAAGAACCTACTGAGAATTCACAATTCATTAACAAGACCCAAGATTTCTCAAGACTACTTAGGGCTAAAGGAGTGCCATTAGCATCTTAGAAACTCCAAGACTCCAGATAATGCTGCTGTACTTTCCACTCTTGCTCTCCCTCTCCCCCTCAAAAATAACCCTTTATTTGAAAAGGATTTTAATATAATGGAACCAGATTTTACCTTCTCTCTAGAAATCAACAAACATTCAGCTCTGTTTCTTCTATGCTTTGACATATAATTAAAAGATCTAACCCTGTCTTTTGGATTCTTACAGGGGAATAGAAGGTAAACACAAGAATACTACAATTTAAGGGAATATGGGAGAGAGGTGATTATATGATCTTTGGGGGGGGTCTTTTTTTATTATAGTTTTTTTATTTATAAGATATATGCATGCACGGACATTTGCAAATCCTTTTGTTCCAACTTTTTCCCTCCTTCCCTCCACCCCTTCCCCCAGATGGCAGGTTGACCAATATATATTAAATATATTAAGGTATAAGTTAAATACAATATATGTATACATGTCCAACAGTTATTTTGCTATGATTATATGATCTTTTATAAAAATCAAATCATATTCTCTCTCTCTTTCTCTCTCTCTCTCTTTTCTCTCATTTCTTTTCTTTCTCCTCATCCTTCTCTTTTTCCACTTTCTCCACCTTCTCTAACTTTTCCTCCTCCTCCTCCTCTTTCTTCTCTTCCTTCTTCTCTTTCTTCTTATCTCACCTTGTCTTTATTCATCTTTCATTTTTTACTTCATATATTGGACCAATTCAGCCATATATTCATGCTATGGTTGTTATTAGCATTATTCTAAGATTGCCACCATCACATTCTTCTACCCATCTAAGGTTGACACAGCTTCTTTCCTGTCTCATTTCCCCAGGTCCTCAGGATCATGAGTTACATGCCACAAAACTAATTAAATCAGCTCTGAAAAATAAAATGTACATGACATGCTTTTAAGTTTAATCTGAATTAACATTTTCATCATCACTTTCTCAAGTACAATTTTTAAAAAGGAATAAATCAAGCCTTGATGTGTAGCATTTGATAATTCCTGAAGTGTAAATGCTCACACTGAAAATTTAACATTTGGCTATTGAACAGGTTTGAGCTAGTTCCATTATATCCTGGCTAAACACATGTGAATTTCTTAGAGAGTTGTTTGGATCTTCACATCCTCATAATGTGCCCTCATTTTTGGAGATTGATTCAATTACAGGTTAATTTCAAGGTCCTTTAAACTAGGAATTTGACTTTACATCAGACAACACTTCCATCCTTTTTCTCTAACTAACCTCTTCCTAAAAGATCAGACCCAAATTATAAAAATTAAACTCTAACTAAAATAAGCTCCTTGGAGAGTGAGAGAGGCTGTCTCATTTTCCCTGAGATGCAGTCACTTAACTACCTGCATGACCTAAATCAAATCACTTTCTCTCAGTGTACTTCTTTTCCCTCATTTGTAAATTGATGAGGGTGAACTAAGTGACCTCCAAAGACCTATCGAACTTTCCATTCATAATCCTGAAAAGCAAGTCTCAAATGCATACATTGGACCATCCATCCATTTGCAGTGTGGCATTCAGTCAACTAGGCAAAATAAACAAGTGGAAACCATAGTTCCTATCTTAGAGCTACTCAAAAATCTAGTTTGGGCTAACAGAGATTAGCAATATCCATGCCTGAAAATACACAATTCTGCCTGGGATAAATACAGTGAAATACTTATCCAATCAACTTTTTGGCCAGAGACACATCCAGATCTATTAAAGAGTTCACTTGTAATAATATCAAGGGAGTAAAGTGGGCTAACTGCTAACTTCCTATTTTAATTCATTGCTAATGAAGTGCTGAGCTTTGTTGTTTCTACACTGCTAAAATAACCTTTTGGAATCTTTTATATTTCAGTGCCCTGGGGGAAAATACCAGCAACCCTTTCTAGTTATGGTCCCATGGGGAAGCTCTAAACAACTAGAGAATTTTAGCAAGCAAATGGTGTTATAATACTAGCTCTCCCCCAGGACTGAGAAATTCAAGTCCAGGAAAGAAGTGAACAAGTAGTGAAGGTTCAACTCTAATCTGATCATGAATGATTCAGGACCAGTAATCAAGTACATATTGGGCTGAATGCCAAGCTGTCTCTGACAGCCAGGTGGAACTCCATTATAAAGAACAGAGCATATCCGAAATAAAAAAAAAAAGCATGATCATATATTTTATGTGTATTCTAGAGTTGCATTCATTTTGCTGCTGTAACTTTTAAAAATATCTCCTTTCATGATAAAAACTTTCTGCAATATAAACAGAAACTGATTTCATAATCATTAATTATCCAAGTTTTCAGCTTTGACAGAAAATCTTGTCTTTGTCTTCCCAAGGCAAAAAATGGTTACTCCTATTACCATAGAAATAGACAATCTTCTATTATTTTATGACTAACAAAAAAATGAAAAATGTTTATGTAAATTTGATGGGTTTTTCCATAACATTCCAATAATCTGTAGTCATCTAAATGTTATTCATGTTCCCTTTTGTATTAAGGTATATATTTAATTCAGCAGCCAGATATAGCAAAAATTTTATTTGTATGGTTGACTAAATAAATATAGCATCAACAATTCCTACTATTCAAAAGCTTATAATCCAGTTTTCAATTCTCCTTTCTACCCTTACCCATGGTAAACAAATAGCAACAACAACAAAAAACACTGTCCTTCATCTGCTAAAGTCAATATGAATTGCAATCAGACCAAGACTGAAAAAGATTGCCTGAATCATCATCAAAAAGTACTATACTTTCCTAGACAATAACTTCCACATCAAGTATGTGTGCAAGATTACCATCATCCTCAGCAAGAAGCTATACAGCAAGATCACAGGATATGTTGCACCTGATAAAATGGATCCAGAGGCTCTATAAGAAGTATCTTCATCAAATTGCAAAAAGAAGAAAGAAAAAAGAAGGGATAACTCTATTTCTGAACTTTCTTCTTTGGATTGGGAGATCACTGAAATGGATCCTGATAACAAAGAAATGTTTAAACTCCTGGACTTTGGCCAGTTTGTCCAATTTACAAGTTATTCAACCCACAATTGGGATGAATTTCAAAACAACAAGAGTTGTTTAATAATTACTTTTTGCCTTTTTTCAAATAAATTTGAGAACCCCCCCCAAAAAAAAGATAAGCAAAAAACAAAAACAAAAAAAAATTGAGTGTCAAGAATTGTTTTAATATCAGCTCTGCCATAAAAATTCTATTGGTGTAACACATGATAATTCCTTTTTTTCTGAATTACAGTTTGCTTGTCTGTAAAATGGGATTGTGAAGTAATCACTAAAATTCTATGGCTCAAAACTCTTACTTCTAAGATATTTTGTGACTTGCTATCTTCACTTAATAGCAGAACACTGTTTCTCTTTGTTAAAGGGGGGACTTGAGCTGGGGAGGGAAGAATGAGAAGAAGAATAATGAAAAAAATCAATGCTTTTTTTCAGAAGAACAAAAATAGACTAAGAAAAGATGGACAATTCTGCTATTTTTTACCAATTCTGGTTTTTTTTAAAAGTTTGGAGGATTGAAGGCACTAGTTAGTTATAAGTGAGAATGAAGAAAGAGGTCTGGAAGGCTTGATACAGAAATTAACATTTGACTTTAAAGAATAACAAATTTCAAGTGGCATTTTGCTTACCTAAAAACAAAAGTTCCCCCATACCCTGAGCAGTATATTTCTCTGAGTGGAATAAATCGTTCTCATTGCTTCACAGGTAGATATTTATGTGTGGGATAATATTTCCACAAAGCTAGGAGAAATAAAGTGAAAATTAAATCAGAAGAGGAGAGCTGGATAATTTAATTCATTTCTAATTAAAAAAAAACATTTCTGAAAAAAATCTGCCAGAGTTTGATGAGCGACTCAGTTATTAAACAACCACGAAGGGTTATCCATCAGGTACAGGCTATACATCAGTGGCCATTTGATTGACTACCCTAGACTGATTCTGCCTGTCTAGTGTTTTAAGACAAACAGGTATCAGGATATTGTGGGTAGTATTTTGATCCTAAAGCCAAGGAGATCTGAATTCAAATATCTCTCATACTTATTAGCTGTATGTCCCTAGGCAAGTTATTTAGTTTCTGTAAAATTCATTTTCTTTCTCTGCAAAATGGGGAAATTGATACTTGTAGTACGTATTTCACAGTGTTCATGTAAGGCTCAAATGAAATCAAATAGCACAATATTTAGCAAGCTTTAAAGTGCTTTAGAAAGGTTGTTTTTATTAGGTTGAATAAATTCCTTGATGAATTGTGAATGTTTTTGAAGACATAAAATGATGAAGAAAATAGTTAGCAGAACAAGGAAAATAATATATTCAATAAAAAACAAACAGCTTTGAAAGCTATAAGAACTATATACAATACAATGATCATTCATAATTCTGGAAAAACAGTGATGAAACATGTTATTCACAGAAGTGATCGATTTAGGGTGTGGAAGGAAGCAAATACATTTTTGCTTTTAGCCATTAAGAGAATTTGTTTCACTTCTCTATACATATTCATTGTTCTTTATTTCTTTATTTCTTTTTTCTTTCTTTCTCTTGCCATTGGAGTGGAGAGTGGGAAAGAGAAAAAATAGATAAAATGTTAATTTGAAAAAAAAGATAGAGTGCTCTGCAGATGGGGAATGCTATATGCTTTTTCAGATGAAGTCACTATATTATTAGTTTTACTTAATTATTATACTTTGTCAAAAAAGACTTCTCACGGAGTGGGAGTAGTGTGTAAATGTTTGTAATGTAAAAACAAAAACACATCAATAATTTTTAAAAATAGAAAATGCGTCATCACTTCTCCCTTCAGTGGAAGCTTTTATGCCCTACTTCTTTCTTCCACCATGTACCCTACTTCCCCACTCTACTGAATCAGAATGCACTTTAGCAAAGGTGGCCTTTGGCTCTTTTAAATTCTCACTACAGCACCAGACAGACCATTAGGGACACATTCTGTGAATGCATGTGCTTTTTCTCTTATTTCTCTACATTGAATAGCTGGATGTCTCAGTGGCTAGAGTCAGGACAAATTAAGTCAAAATTCAAACTCAAATATGCACAAGCTGTGTGCTCCTGGGCAAGCCACTTCACTTCTATTTGCCTCAGTTTCCTCATCTACATCCCAAGGTTATTGTGAGGATTAAATGTGATAATATTTGTAAAGCAATTAGCAGCTCCTCCGGCATGAGGTGCAATATAATGTTAACTATCATCAACCTTTTTTTTTCCTAGAATGAGTTTAGCTATAAGACTTCATTGGTGTGAAGAACTCCGCATTTAGAAACTCCAACTAATACAGATGGGCAACTCATCTGTAATTTAGAGAACTGTTTGGAGCCTTGAGCTTAAGTGACTTGCCCGTAGACACATAACCAGGGTAGATCAAAAGCTATACAAGAGTCCAAGTTTTCATGATAAAAAGATCATTCTTTTATCAAATACTCCAGCTTGCCACAATTAACTCTTTTGTCTTAGATAGTCTACTTTTATAATATATTAAAAATATAGCTCTTAAAAACTAGGCTTTGACAAAGCCTATTATTATTACAACCAAACATACTTGCAGAGGCACTATTTTTCCATCACTCCCAAATCTTCCACTACAATTTCCTCAGACATCTATTTCTCTCCCCCAGAAAATTTTTTCCTACAGACTCCCCCACCCAACTAAATACACTATAAGAAATTTACAAATTAATGAAGAGTGAAAATGGACAGAGTTATTGTCTTATATTGTTGCTCAGTTATGTCCCAACTACTGTGATCCTATTTGGAATTTTCTTGGCAAAAAAAATGTTGGAGTCATTTCCTTTTCCAGTTCATTTTACAGATGAGGAAATCAAGGCAAATAGGGTTAAGTGACTCACCAAGAGCACAAAGCTGGTAAGTTTCTGAGGCTAGATGTGAATTAAGATTCTCCTGATTCCAGATGTAGCACTCTATGCACTGTGCCATCAAGCTACCCTGCTACTCAATGGGTTGGCTAACAAGTTTATCTCTGCCATTCTCTGGGTGTTCACTTGTGTTCTTTTTTTTTTTTAATCTTTATTTATTTATTTTTAAACTTTTTATTGACAGAACCCATGCCAGGGTAATTTTTTACAGCATTATCCCTTGCACTCACTTCTGTTCTGATTTTTCCCCTCCCTCCCTCCACCCCCTCCCCGAGATGGCAAGCAGTCCTTTACATGTTAAATAGGTTACAGTATATCCTAGATACAATATATGTGTGCACACTTGTGTTCTTTTTGACCAAGATCTCTCAAGATCTTAAAAGTTCACTATATTTAGATTATAGAACTAAACCTTTACTATTCTGAAGAAAGAAGACCATGAAATGGAAGAAACACTAAGGGAAAGAGAGAATATACAATGTGAATATTTCAGGAGTAATGAAATGTGACTAGGTACAAGTAGGGGGAAAATCAAGCAAATCTTTGGAGAATATCTTATCTTTTTATCGTGTAATTGAATCATATTCCACTCTGCCATACAATTTCATAGAAAAATCATAGGAAACAGACATTGTTTAGAGCCTGTTTAGTTCAAAAAATAAGGCAAGCAGAACCATGAAAGGAGAAGGAGCTTAGTGAAGGATGATGGCATTCATTTCAAAGACAAGCTAAAAACAACTTTGCAATCTAAAATTAGTAATAGAATTTCACCTTTCTTCCTCTCTCATAGTAAATCAGTGAGACTATCAGAATTAAACTTTTTAAAAGACTAAATAGAGTTTCTTTCTATTTCAAAGCATCCTCCCTTTCTTTAAACCTGCTATGACTTTTATCATGGAAGATTTTTTTCAAGTCCACTGTTACAGTTTTCTCCTCTACATTTCATACCAAATTTAGAGAATGTCAGAAGAAAATCCTTTCCAGAGAAATAATTGATTTCCACTGGGTAACTGATTTAAGAACAGTTAATCTAGGAAACAGCTTGCTGGAAGCCAACAGAGGCTGACTCTCTTCTGTATCAAACTTTAAAGAATACTTTTAATTTTGATGTGCTTTGAGCTCCATGTGAGAGGAATCCAGGGTAATTGCAAGGTGTTGGGAGCTGTCAAGCTCTCTAATAAGAGATTTGCTATAAATACACTGTGGAGTTTAACCATATTGCAAACAACTGTTTAGTTCCTACCCTAACAGCAAGCAAAGTGCTTAGCACTTGTTTAATTAGGATTTGATACTTTTTAATCCTTTAGCTAATCACTATAATTCATGTTTTTTTTTATTTTTACAGAATACAAAGTAGTTTATCAGAGAAGAGAATTTTTCCTATAGGGCCTGAAATATGTTTATTTCATCCAAGTCTTATGATTTTGTACAAAATGCACTTTGAAGGCATGCTTTCTAGTGGAGGCAACATTGAAAAATCATTTTTATATCACCTTGATTTCTAATATATCTTTCTTTTCTCCCTTGGAGTGAACTTTTTGTGTAACAAGGAACAAAAGAAAGAGACAGATAGACAGATGAAAAGCAGTTCAGCCAGACAGACAATAAATATTAAGTATCTTACTATGTGCTAGACATTGTTAAGCTCTATGAACACAAGATGAGGTAAAAGGAAGTCCCTGACCCCAAAGAGCTCACAATCTAATGCAAAACAAATCACCAAATCAATTGTGCCTTACAGTAAAAATATAGGCAGTATTCTATGCCCACTGTAAAGCACCTACCTTTCAGGTTTATCATAAGAATCAAATAGGGTAATATTTGTAACAGTGCCTGGCACATAGTAGACACCTGATAATTCTTGCTTGCTTTTCTTTTCTTCCTTTCTTCCTTCCTTCCTTTATTTCTTTCTTTCTGCTTCGCTTTCTTTCCTTTGCTTTTTTCTCCCTCCCTCCCTTCCTTCCTTTATTTCTTTTTTTGTTTTCTTTTCTTTCCTTTTTCTTCTTTGCCTTTTTTTCTTCTTTCTTCTTCTTCCTTCCTTCCATCCTTCTTTGCTTCTTTCTGTTTTTCTTCCTTTCCTTTACAATTCTACGATCTCAGTAAAAGGAGGAAGATGCATTTTCTCATCTCTTCTTCAGAAGTAGTCTTGGCTATTACAAATACTTCAGTTTTCTTTTTAAAAAAAAAGGAGCATTTTAATTAACTTAAGCTGAATTCAAGGTAGAGGACCAAACATATGGAGGAGGAAAGGAAGCTGGCCTAGAGGCCAGCTCATTTATATATATATATATATATATATATATATATATATTATATATATATATAGATATAGATATAGATATATAGATATAGATATAGATATATATATTTGAATGATTTTAAAACAAAACACTTTAAATGTTATAAAAATGCAATACATTATTGTTAATACATTTGATAACATCAGAGAATGGTATAACTTGATTCATGGAGGCTCTTGTCTTGGGGAGAGATTTGTGCAGAATCCAAAGAGCTCTACCAAATCTAAATCTGTGTTTTCGATATGTCTGTAATTGCCTTTGACAGTCTTGTGCTCCTCATTCCTATCATTCTACAGCCTTAGTGTGGGCATATTGTAAGGCTCAATTCTTAGCCTTCTGTTTTCCCTGTATTCTTTGTTCCTGAGTGATCTCATCTGCTCCAGTGTGTTCTATCATCATCTCTAACCAGATGACATCCAAAACTCTATATTCTGCAATCTCTCTTGTGAATTCCAAATCTTTGTTACCAACTAACTGTTTAATGTTTTCATCTGGATGTTCCCTGAGCACCTCAAACTCAATATGAAAATGTTATAACCCTTTCCCACCCCAACATCCAGTTTTCATATTTCCTTATTTCTGCTAAGGATACCTTCCTCCCAAACCCTGGGATTTATGGCTTCAAAGTCACCTTTGACTGATCTATCTTCCTAACCTGCCATCTCTGAAATTTATTTATCAAGCAATGTTAATTGTATCTTCTACAACATATTATATATGTCATCTTCTCTCCATTCAACCAGTCTTGTTCAAGTTTAGCCCTTGCCTCGATTATTATAATAGCCTCCTAATTGATCTCCTTGCCTCCAATTTCTTTCAATGGCAATACATCTGGACAAAGGTACCAAACTCAAGTCCAGACAAGTAAAAAAATCCAGTAGTTACTCATTGCCTTTAAGTTGAAAACTCTCCAACCTGGTATTTAAGGTTGTCTTGGCAGAAGTAGATAGAGCCTGGAGAAGTTGAATTCAAATCTGACCTCAGACATTTACTAGTTATATGACCCTGGGCAAGTCACTTAATCCTGTTTGCCTCAGTTTCCTCATCTGTAAAAATGTATTGAAGATATAAATAGCAAATTTTTCCAGTGTCATTGCCAAGAAAAAACCAAATAGGATCATGAAGAGTCAGACATGATTGAAAACAAAAACAATCTAGACAAAAAACCTGATTTCTACTTACCTTTTCAGGTTTATCTCATATTGCTTCTCTTCTCACACTTTATAGCATAGGTAGATTTAGATTCCTAGATATTTTCTAAAGTTAATGTGGCTTCTCTGCTTCATAGGTATCCTTCTTTCTTCATTTGCATTTTCAGAGTTGAAAAAAGATTTGGCTATTTTGGCCACTTTTTGATTTCAAAAAGTTTTAAGAAAATGGGTTCAAATACTGACAAGTACTATGATCCTAATTTAAGTCAGAGAGTCTAAAATATTTTTTCTTATAGAAAATAAAAAGTTAATTTTCCTTTATCTCAAATTATTAGAATTTTAAGTGGTAATCAATTTAAACTTGAGAATCTTAGGAGGTGCTCAGGCCATAAATATTTTGACAGAAGAATTCATGATTTGATAGCCATAAGTACTCCTCTACTTACCCAGGTCCTAATTCTTCCATTTCATCTAATCCTATATAATCCTTATTAACATATCCCCAAAACTCTCCATGTAGGATCCATTCAGTATGCCAGTGGATTTCCTCTTCTTCTTTTGGAATCTATGAGTTAACATTATACCAGTGGAGTAGTTCTCTTGTTTTTCATGTTCATCATAATGCCCAATGAACTTTATTTTCTACAATCTTTATGCACACAGGTCATTTTTGACAAGAAGCTACACTCAGTTTATGCCCACCTTATATTTTTGTTACCTTAATTTTCCCAAGATCAATTTATTCTATGCTTTGTGATTAGGTAGCCTCTCAGAGTAAATATTGGTGTTTAAGAGATGAATTTATAAAGTAGTAAGCAAATTAGAATCAGTGAAAGCAAAACAGTCCAGGAAAGTCTTTTCCTCTTTTTCATTTTGATGCTGCATTCAGCTCACAGGCCATCTGTAGTAAGTATCCAAAATATTTCTATTAATGGAATAACTCAGCAGGCCATATATAATTAGATGTCACAAGCTAGCCAAATGTATTTTTCATCCACATTGTTTTTACAGTGTAGGCAGTTAAATCACTTTTTTTGCTTTGAATTTCATGGAGAGTCTCTATAATGCCTGTTTGATAAAATTGATCAAATGATATCTGCTGATAAGTATTGACTTGAATAAACTAATGTATCTTTATTTAATAGGTATATCAATTATATTAACAGAATTGATAAATGATTCAAAAACAAACACTTTCCATTTTTCATATTACTTTGATTATTCTTCATTCAGCAAATATTACAATATGAAATCACCACCATGTTAATTGTTTTATTCTCCACTTATATGCCAACTTAGTTTACTTTAACATTAGTGATTACTGACATTTATAAAGTTCTTTAAGGCTTAAATATCACTTTACATAGATGGTTTTATTTGATACTCACTACCTTTGACATCATGAGGGTGTCTTGACTTGCTCCTAAATAGGATTTAAGTGAGGGAAGTCATCAGCTTCCCTTTCTCTTCCAGAGTATTCAAAGTCACCAATGGCAAGACATAAGTCAAGATAATGCATTGGGTGACCTTTTCAAACAAAGTGATGGTCTTCTTAAAGGAAAATATGCTGAGGAATGAATAGCATTTGTAAGAATTAGGAGTGTGCACTGCTCTTTCTTAAAAGCTTGGTACTTTTAAAAAGTCGAAGATAGGACAATAGCTTGGAAAAACAATATCAGATTTAAAGGAAAAATGTTTTAAGAAGTCTGAACTTTTCAAAGTTTTCAAAGCAGAGGGAAAAAAATTCATGGAAGATGGAGAGATGAGGATGTAAAAGAAAATTACTCCCTGATAAAATAATCTCTCAGAATTGGGAAGTAATAGGATCAAAAGGAGAGATGGATTCAAATTGATGAGGAAGAGGTTCCCATACTCAAAGGCAAAGCTCAAATCTTCCCTCTTCTGAAAGATGTCAAACTTTAGATGTCAAATTTCATCATCTATAAAATGGAGATATCCACATTTCATGGGGTTGCTATGAGAAAAACTTTGTAAATCACAAAGAGCTAATTCTTTGTAAGTTAACTCAAGATATCTTTTCTATTCTATTATCTATTTCAAATTGACTAAGTGTCATTAATCTAGTAAATGTGATAGAATGATTCAAGCCCAGGTCCCAGTATGCTTTCTACTACTCAGGACTCCCTTCTCAACATCTGTCTATTAGAGAAAACAAAAAACTTATCATTTTCTATAAGGAAATAATTTTAGTCCATTAATAAAATTTACTAACAGCTGCTTCAACCCAACCAGGAAGAATTGGTTTTAGTAAGAGAAGTCTCTCTTCTAATTAGCTTAATAGGTTTTAAAAGATGCTTTGCTTGGATGACTTGCTCTCTACTAAAGCTCCTTTTAAGAACTCCTCTCAGGGAATTTAAAGCTTAGCTGTCAGCTTTCTATATGGCCCCTTATCTCTTGAGCTGTCCTCCCACCAACATATCATCAGATTACAATCCTAGTGAGAGATTCAGTAAATGCTAGCACCAAATTGGAACAGGAGGAGGGGGTGGAAAAGCTTCAGAAGATCTCAGGGACCTGAAAAGATATCACTGTTTCTGAGCTTTATAGCAATGATTCATCATGTCCCCTCTTCACCTCCTTCCCTATGCTGCTTCCCATTCAAGTAAAAATACGTAAAGCTGAGTAATTACAAATTTTGTAAAACAATGGGAACCAAATTCAGTTTTGAACACCGCTTTCTTATAGTTATAAAAACTCACTCTTTCTCCTTCCTTCTCCACTGGGCAAAAATCATTTGAAATTCACCTCAAGGCTTTTCTTTATTCACAGGCTTCATTAAAAGGGGATTTGTTTGTATTTTTCAAAATTAAACTGAATCATCATAGAGCCAGAACACACTTTTAGCTCTCCAGTTTCTTTGAGGATGTATTTGTGTTCTTGCACAGCTGTGCCTGCTCTTAGCCATTTGTGCTTGTGGAGTGATTAGCAAGACCATAAAATCATAATCATGTCTGATAAAAACTCAGTTAATTCTAAAAAAAATAAAATAAACAAACAAACAAATCCACCTTTCCATACTCCAGTTGACTTCTATGGATAAACATATGCTATCTTGATAAGCAATTAGTATTATTAAAAAAAAGCATTTCAGAATTTCAAAGTACTATATTGACCCAATCAACAACTATAGTAAAACCTATAGTGATTTTTGACACTGTATAATCTAGTGTAGGGTTTCTTAACCTAAAGTCCATGAACATTTTTAATATATTTTATAGCTATATTTTAGCATAACTGGTCTCCTTTGCATTCCTGTGTATTTTATTTTATGCATTTAAAAACATTATTCTGAAAAGGGGTCTTCATCTGACACTAATCAATATCAAGAATTCCAAATCTAGTGATATAAAATTTCCACATTACTTATTCTTTTCTAATCTGTGTAGTTAAGTGGCACAATGAATACAGTGCTGTGTTAGGAGTCAATAAGCCTTTTAACTGTTTAACTCTTCAGATCTGCCCTCAGACACTGCTTTGTCACCCTGGGCAAGTCTTCTAAACCCTGTTTGCTTCAGTTTTCTCATCTGTAAAATGAGCTGGAGAAGGAAATGCCTTCTAGTATCTTTGCTAAGAAAAATCCTAATGAAGTCAAGAATCAAGAAGAGTTGGACACACCTGAAATGACTGAACAATAACTCTATGCCAGTGATTATTTTGTTCAATTCTGGAAGCCGCATTTTTGGAAGGTTATACACAAAATAGAGCATATTGAGAGGGGGAAGATGATGAGGGCAATGGAGACTGAGCCATCTGAAAAATAAATGAAGAAACTGATTATGTTTAACCTGGAGAAAAAAGGATTTAGCTGTCTTCAAATATTTGCACGTTGTCATAGGAATAAACCTGTTCCATTTGACCACAGAGGACAGAATAAGAAATGACAGGTGGGAGTTGCAGAGAGACAGAATTGGGCTTCATGTTAAGAAAAAATTGTTAATTATATCCAATCCAAAAAGCATTTCTTAAGTACTAACTGTATGCAAGATTTTGTTCTAAATATTAGAGATATAATGACAAAATGAAAAAAAAAATGATTCCCATCTTCAGAGCTTGGATACTGTCCTGAAATACTTAGAATTAGGACAATGCTAAGATGTCCTGAACTTCCTTGGAGATTAAAGTTTCCTTATTCACTGGAAATTCTCAGGCAGGGAAGGGCTGGATGATCACTTGTCAGTTATACCACAGAAGAGATTATTAATCTTTGGTCATATCTCATAGAAGGTCTTTTGCTCAGGCAAGGATTGGATTAGACAGTTACTATTGCTCCTTCCAAGAACTATAAGATACTAAAATTAAATTTAAATTAATTTTATGTATTATTTGTATCTAAATATCATTACATAATAAAATAATCAAATTAAAATCAAGTCCTATGATTAAAATCAGTTCAGATTTCCCTGCACTTACTTTTATTTTTATATTCATTCTACCATCATAGATTTAGAATTAGAAGGAATTTTGAAGGTCATTTATTCCTTATATTTTTGGAGTTTAGAGAAGGCAATAAATAATTTGCCCAGAGTTACATACAGCTAGTAAGCGTTAAATGCTGACTCCAAGGTCAGTGTTCTATCCAATGGACCATTTAACTGCCCCTAAAGGTCATTTTTTCCTATCATTTTACAGATGAGGAAACTGAGGCCAGAAATGTTAAGACAAATCTTGTCCAAGGTCACACAGGATAGGATCATGGGGGTCACAGAATTTTAATTAGAAAGAACCTTAATTTATAAATAAGGAAAATATAAGAAAAGTTTCATAATTTGGCTTAGATCTCAGAGATGACAGAGCTAGGATTCAAATCCAGGCTTCAAATTTAGGATTTTTCCCTTCTACCAAGATGCTACTCTAAATAATATATCTATAAGAATTTCATCATGGTTTGTTTTTTGAATGTCCTTAAGAAGCTATATTGCGATCTATATTCTCCATCTCTTGGAGATGATAGGGTCTTAGTTCATTCTGAGAAGAGATGTCTTAAAGATCTTATATCTTAAGATGTCATAAAGAGGTTGTCAAATGTTTTTCTACAATGCAGTTACCTTTCCCGGCTCTATTAGCTATTATTGTGTCACAAAAGGAAATAGGATTCTTTTTTGACATGAGTTATTCTTAATGAACCTATCACTTCCAGTAATTATCTTTCCACACAAATGCTCAGAAACTCTCTCATTAATTATCTTGTTTAGAAATTTGTCAAGAAATTACATTAAGGTTACTAACCTATATGTATTTTGAAGTATATATCAGCTTCCACTTCCTATTTTGGAAATTAGGATAGTATGCGGTCCTGAGATTGCAAAATGCATAACTATCTCATTTGATCATCACAACAAACCAGAAAGGGAGGGATTATTATTTTTTATATTTAATATTTTCCAATTATATGTAAAAATAATTTTCACATTCTTTTTTCAAATTTTAAGTTCCAAATTCTCTCCCTCTCTCCCTATTACCTCATTGAGAAAGCAAGCAATTTGGTATAGGTTATACATATGTAGTCATGCAAAACATATTGCCATGTAAGTCATTCTTTAAAAGAAAAAAGATAGACCAAAACAAAAACAAACAAGAAAAATAAAATAAAGTATCTTTGATCTACATTCATACCCCATCAATTTTTTCTCTGCAGATGGCCATCACCATTAGCTATGAGATTTTGGACAAATCATTTAAACTCAGTTTGTTTCAGTTTTCTCATCTGTAAAATGGGTATAATAATACCCACCTCCCAAAAATCATTGTAAGAATTATTGATGTTCAGTTGTTTTTCAGTCATATCTTACTATTCAGTCAGGGTTTTATTTAAGATACTGGAATAGATTGTCATTTCCTTCTCCAGCTCATTTTATAGGTGAAGAAACTGAGACAAACAGGATTAAATGACTTTCTCAAGATCATATAGTTAACAAGCTATGAGTCAGTTTTGAATTTATAAAGATGATATATTTGTAATATACTTTGCTAATCTTGAAGCACTCTTGTTATTAGCATATTTTAGTAAAGATTTCTTTGTAAAATTCTTTTGAAATACATGTTTTGTTGGATCTTTCTATTTTTAATACTAAAGATGATGAAGTTGATAAATAATTAGCATTATATGGAATTTTAAGGTTTGCAAAACACTTTACAGATATTATCTCAATTTGATACTTTTTTAGAAGCTTTCAGTGCCTGTTACTTTTCCTTCAAACCTCTTTCTTTTACTGTAGTTAATTGTTTCTGAAATCCTAAACTCAGTTGGCAATGTCATCAGGATTTGGCAGCAGTTTCTGAATTTGGTACATGAGCCATCTATCAAAAACTGTTTCTAAGAAGGGATAGAAAATGTTCTGTGCTGAAGTTCAATGTGCTAAATGTAAATTATCTTAATACCTGACATGGCCTACCTTAGCATAGGAGGGAAGGCTTTGGAGGTTACTGGTGGGGTCTAGTGATAAGATGGGGATACTCAGGAGAAGTTCTAAGGCTGGTTATAGTGTGAGTGTTACCTAGGAGATGGGTACTGAATGTAGGTAGGGTGTGGTACATGTGTTAATTTGTACCATGGGGACCTTGTACCAGGGTGTATTAACTTAGACCCTTAATAGTACCTGGAGCCAGATCTGAATTTGTATTTTTTCATCCACTGTGTTTTTGTTATAGATTGTTAAACTTATTAAAATTTATTAAAAACTTATTAAAACTTAAAACATTTTGAATGATCGTAGCTCTCATGGATGAGACTTTATAACGTTTGCGTATCTAAAGGAATCAGCACATTGTCATAAAGAAACAGAAACATCTGAAGACCACACCATCTCTAAGAAAGTCATCTTCCATTTGGACTTACTAAAATTTCTCTTTTAGCAATACACAAATGATAAGCACTCATCTCCTGCTTGGCACTGTGTTAAATCTTAATTACTATTAATAATCACATCATTGAACAGGTTATCTTTGTCATGATTCTTTTGAGAGAATGAAGTATGCTTTTAATATATGCATAAGACTTCTTTTTGGAGGCTGCAATTTATTCAACTGTGATAGATTTTGTTTGATTTTGGTTTTTATAACCCACAAACAGTAAGCACAATAACATCTTGTATTTTCTAGTAGAATTTCACATTTTTTTATCTTTTATGTGACTATTATGACTAATTGTGTGACTTTTAAATGTGATTTGTAGAAAACTATTTACAAAAGTCTGTCCACAGTGTTCTTATATTTTCATCAACAATGACCTTTATATATCAATATATTGCTTCTTTTAATAATAACTTCATAAGGACAATGTAGGCACTGCAATAGGTACTTATTAATGTAATTGAGTGAAAAAGAAAGTAAATTTCCTTTTGGAAGGAGGAGTAATATAGTCCTCCATATTTTCCCCATTATTTTGGTATCTTTTTCCCTAAGATTTTTTTGGTGGGAGGTTGTGGATTTCATAAATATAAATAACTCTCTACAGAAATAGCTTATATGGAAACTCATTAAGATGGCACAGTAGGGGCAGCTAGATGGATAGAGCACTGTCCTTAAAGTCAGGAGTACCTGAGTTCAAATCCAACCTCAGACAGTTATTAAAATAGCCCAGAATGTAATAACAAAATTTTTCTCTGTATACCAGAGGCCAAAAAAGAAGAGGAGGAGGAGGAGAAAGAGGAGGAGGGACAGGAGGAGGAGGAGAAGAAGAAGGAGGAAAAGGAGGAGGAGGAGGAAGAGGAGAAAGAAAAGGAGGAGGAGGAGCAGGAAAAGGAGGAGTAAGAAGAAGAGAAGGAAGAGGAGGAGGAGGAGGAAAAAGAGAAGGAGGAAGAAGAGGAGAAGGAGAAAGAGGAGGAGGGAGGAGGAGGAAAAGGAGAAGAATAAGAACAAGAAGAACAAGTGATAGTGGTGGTGATAGTAGTAATAGTAGTAGAAGTGGGGTGGTGGTGTTGGTGGTGGGGATGGTGGTTAATAAAATATCATCTGGATGTCAAATCCACTTCACAGAAATGCCTCCTCCAGAAAAAAAATATTCAGAAGAAAGCAGAAAGACTCAAAGATGATCCCCTCAAATTGCCTGATTGCAAAAGTTGGAGCACAATATCATTTTTTTAAATTTCTGATTCCAAAATCAAGAAGCTCACCTAAGTAAGACATGAAAAAAAAAAATCAATGATATCAGACCAGAGCATACCAAGACAGAGAATCAAGACATCAGGCTGACCTGGGGCAAGCACCTGAATCAGAATGACCAGCAAGGCTTAACCACTTTAAATAGTGATTTGGAACATGTGATATAATACAAATCAAATCTTTGATCGACATTCAGTTTTTCAAGGCAATTCCAAGAGATTTGGAATTGTCTTGAAAAACTGAATTATTGAGAAGAGCCAAGTCCATTACATTTGATCATCACATAATTTTGCTATTACTATGTACAATGTTCTTGTCACTTCACTAAGTATCAGTTCATATAGGCCTTTCCCTCATTTTTTTAGAACAATAATATTCTAGTAACTTCACATGCTATAACTTATTTAGCCATTCTCTTACTGATGGGTGTCCACTCAATTTCCAGTTCCTTGACAATACAAAAAGAGCTGCTTCAAACATTTTTGACATTGGGGTCTTTTCCTCTTTTTTAATATTTCTTTGGGATATAGATCCAGTAGTGACACTGCTGGATTAAAGAATATGCATAGTTTTATAGCCCTCTGGGTATAGTTTTAAATAGTTTTCCAGAATGTTTGGATCATTTCACAACTCCACCAACACTATTAGTATTCCAGTTTTCCCACATTCCCTCCAACATTTATGATTATCTTTTCTTGTCATTTTAGCCAATCTGAGGGGTGCAAAGTAATAGTACCTCAGAGTTGTGTTAATTTAATTGCATTGAATTTTAAAATGTTCGTGTTTATCTTTCTATTTTTAGACATGTAAAACTATACAAAGGAATTCCAAAATTCTACAATTCTGAAAATTTTTATAATTCCATTCTTTGCTCCACTTATAGACCATACATTTTTTTAATTTTATTTATTTATTAATAGCTTTTTATTTACAAGTTATATGCATGGGTAATTTTACAGCATTGACACGTGCCAAATCTTGTTCCAGTTTTCCCCTCCTTTCACCCATCCCCTGCCCTAGATGGCAGGATGACCAATACATGTTATATATGTTAAAGTATAAATTAAATACAAAATAAGTATACATGTCCAAACCATTATTTTGCTGTATAAAAAGAATTGGACTCTGAAATTGTGTACAATTGGCCTGTGAAGGAAATCAAAAATGCAGGTGGACAAAAATGTAGGGATTGGGAATTCTATGTAATGGTTCTTAGTCATCTCTCAGAGTTCTTTCGCTGGGTATAGCTGATTCAGTTCATTACTGATCCACTGGAACTGGTTTGGTTCATCTTATTGCTGAAGATGGCCAGGTCCATCAGAATTGATCATCATATAGTATTGTTGAAGTATATAATGATCTCCTGGTCCTACCCATTTCACTCAGCATCAGTTCGTGTAAGTCTGTCCAGGCCTTTCTGAAATCATCCGGTTGGTCATTCCTTACTGAACAATAATATTCCATAACGTTCATATACCACAATTTATTCAGCCATTCTCCAATTGATGGGCATCCACTTAGTCTCCAGTTTCTGGCCACTAAAAAGAGGGCTGCCACAAACATTCTTTTCATCTTTTCATATGGCTAGAAATAATTTCAATTTCTTTTTTTTTATTTTATTTTAAATTTTTTATTTAATAATTACTTTATATTGACACTCGTTTCTGTTCCGATTTTTTTTCCCCCTCGCTCCCTCCACCCCCTCCCCTAGATGGCAAGCAGTCCTTTATATGTTGGATATGTTGCAGTATATCCTAGATACAATATATGTTTGCAGAACCGAACAGTTCTCTTGTTGCTTAGGGAGAATTGGATTCAGAAGGTATAAATAACCCGGGAAGAAAAACAAAAATGCAGATAGTTTACAGTCGTTTCCCAGTGTTCTTTCTTTGGGTGTAGCTGCTTTTGTCCGTCATTTATCAATTGAAACTCAGGTCTCTTTGTCAAAGAAATCCACTTCCATCAAAATATGTCCTCATACAACATCGTTGTCGAAGTGTATAATGATCTCCTGGTTCTGCTCATTTCACTTAGCATCAGTTCATGTAAGTCTCGCCAGTCCTCTCTGTATTCATCCTGCTGGTCATTTCTTACAGAACAATAATATTCCATAACATTCATATACCACAATTTACCCAGCCATTCTCCAATTGATGGGCATCCATTCATTTTCCAGTTTCTAGCCACTACAAACAGGGCTGCTACAAACATTTTGGCACATACAGGTCCCTTTCCCTTCTTTAGTATTTCTTTGGGATATAAGCCCAATAGAAACACTGCTGGATCAAAGGGTATGCACAATTTGATAATTTTTTGGGCATAATTCCAGATTGCTCTCCAGAATGGTTGGATTCGTTCACAACTCCACCAACAATGCATTAGTGTCCCAGTTTTCCCGCATCCCCTCCAACATTCATCATTATTTTTTCCTGTCATCTTAGCCAATCTGACAGGTGTGTAGTGGTATCTCAGAGTTGTCTTAATTTGCATTTCTCTGATCAATAATGATTTGGAACACTCTTTCATATGAGTGGTAATAGTTTCAATCTCATCCTCTGAAAATTGTCTGTTCATATCCTTTGACCATTTATCAATTGGAGAATGGCTTGATTTCTTATAAATTTGAGTCAGTTCTCTATATATTTTGGAAATGAGGCCTTTATCAGAACCTTTAACTGTGAAAATGTTTTCCCAGTTTGTTGCTTCCCTTCTAATCTTGTTTGCATTAGTTTTATTTGTACAAAGGCTTTTTAATTTGATGTAATCGAAATTTTCTATTCTGTGATCAGTAATGGTCTCTAGTTCATCTTTGGTCACAAATTTCTTTCTCCTCCACAAGTCTGAGAGATAAACTATTCTATGTTCCTCTAATGTATTTATAATCTCTGAACAAGCAGTTTCAAAGGAAGAAATTTAAGCTATGTTCAGACATATGAAAGAAATGCTTCAAATCACTAATAATTGGAAAAATGAAAAGTATGTAAACTCTGAGGTTCTATCTATACCTGTTATATTGGTGAAATTAACCCCCCAAAATGAAAATCATATTGGAGAGAAATGAGTACATTAATGCACTATTGTGGAACTGTGAACTTATCTAGCCAATTTGAGAAGCAATTTGGAACTGTGCCCAAAAATTACTATCCCATAACTACTTTTTGACCCTCAGCACTACTAGATCTATACTACAAAAAAATCAAAGAAAAAAGAAAAGGACTCATAGGAACACAAATATTTATTGCAGCTCTTTTTGTGGTGACAAAGAAATGGAAACCAAAGGAAGGCTGATTATTTGGGGAAGTCTGAACAAATTATGGTATATGCATGTGATGGAATACATGTTATAAAAAATGAAAAAAGGGACACTTTTAGAGAAACCTGGGAAGATTTGTATCAAGTGATGCAGAGTGAAGTGAGCAAACCAGAACAATTTAAACAATTACAAAAGTATTATAAAGGCAATCAACTTTGAAAAATATAAGAACTCTGATCAAGGTAATAACAATCATGACTCCAAAGGACTCATAATGAAAAATTCTACTTCCTCCAGTGCCTATCATATTGATGTGTACACAGTAATTACTTAGCATAGTTAATATATTTATTACTTAATTTCCACCAACCTTTAAATATGTCAGTCCAGGAGCTAAATCTGCTATGAAATCCCTTAAGATTAATCCCATTTGCCAATATCTCATACCCTATATCAAGATAAAGTTGAAATGGGTTCATGATTTAGACTAAAGTGTGACGCTATAAACAATTTAGAACAAGGGATAGTCTACTTCTTAGATCTATGGAGAAAGGAGGAATTTATGGCTAAAGAAGAACTAGAGAACATCATGAAAAGCAAAATGGATAATTTTGATAACATTAAATTTTTAAAAAGTTTGTACCAACAAAAGTACTAAAAGGAAGATCACTTCAGCTGGCCATCCTTTACACTTGAAAGCACATTTTAATATTTTTATTATACAACAACTCTGCTTTTTTTTCTATGTGACCATGTACAAAGTCATTTCAGTTCTGTAGCCTTGGTTAACAATTCTAGAAAATAAAGAAAAGAGACCAAATAATTTCTAACGTACCTTCTAATTACACATTTAAAACATTCCATGATATAAAAAGAAATACCTAGGGACTACCCTTTTGGGTAAAATACATATTATTTTTAATATGAAGTCTTTAAATCACATTTGAACCTTTACAGCAAATATTCAGTTCCAAAGGTATATTAGTATAATAGGAGAATTATACAATGAATCTAATTATTCTTGACATTTTACATAACCTATTGTCCCTTTCTTTGGGGAAAAAGGAAAAAAAAAGAAAAGCACATTCTTTATTTTGAGGTTTATAGTAAATTGTTCTCAGGCAATTCATTAAATGTGAAAAAAGCAAAGGATCACTAAACCTAAAAACAGCTATCCTTTCAAAAAAAAAAGTTCACTGAGAAATGGATATTTATATTACCAGCATTTTCATGAGGCAAGGCTGAAACCCATGACTGCATTGATCAACAAGTATTGAATAATTTTGCAGAAAGTTACATTAAGTTCCTCTGGGTTCCTCTGATCACAAAGATTTCATCCTGTAGCTTTTGTTCATAATTATAATTAAAGGACAAAGTGATACTGTCCAATACAAAGTATTATTTGTGTTTTATATATTATTCCATTCAGCAAATACTTATGTGACAGGAATTGTACTAAATGCAGGAGGTACAAAGAAAAGTAAGTCAGTATGTGCCTTCAAGGAATTCACAATTGTGGGGGAAGACAGCACATAAAATGAAGCTGGAATGGGTGAGATGAGTTTACCTGGTATGAGAACATAATGATGAAGTTCAGAGGAATGAAGCTATGGGTACCCTCCTTAAATAAAAGATAGAAAGAGTTCTCCATTGTCCACTGTCTACTCAATCCAATAAGAAGGAAAGAAGAGCCCCAGGGAAAGGAGGTTGTACAAGTGATGTGATTTTGTAGAATGATAAGATTCCCAGGTTGCCATGATTTCCAAGAGTGTATCAGTTGAGGATGACCATTCTAAAAACACTTGATAAACATAGCCAATTACAGCTATACTGAGATTAAAATACACTTTTATGATATAATAGCTATAAGGAATGGATTGGTTGGTACCAAATTGGATTAATCTTTTTATAATATTTTCTAAATACATACAAAGATAGTTTTCAACATTCACCTCTGCAAAACCTTGGGTTCCGAATTTATCTTCCTCTTTCCCCCCTCCAACCTTCCCAAGATAGCAAGCAATCCAATATAAGTTAAACATGTTCAAGTCTTCTAAATATTTCCATATTGGTCATGCTGTGCAAGAAAAATCAGATCAAAAGTGAAAAAATGCAACAAAGGAAAAAACAAGCAAATAAACAACAACAACAAAAGTAAAAAACTATGCTTTAATTCACATTTAGTCTTCATGGTTCTCTCTCTGAATGTGGATGATACTTTCCATCACAAGTCTATTGGAATTGCCTTGATCATCTCAAATGTTAAAATGAGCCAAGTCCATCAGAGTCGATCATTACATAATCTTTTAGTTACTGTGAACAGTGTTCTCTTGGTTCTGCTCACTTTACTCACCATCAATTCATCTAGGTCTTTCCAGACTTTTTGAAATAAACCTCTCATTGTTTCTAACAGAACATTAAAATTACATTATATCCCCAACTGATGGGCATCCACTCAATTAATTTCTAGTTCCTTGCCACTACATAAAGGGCTGCTATAACCATTTTTGCATATAGTGGTCCTTTTCTCTCTTTTATGAACTCCTTGGAATACAGACCCAATAGTGATACTGCTGGATCAAAGGGTATACACAGTTTGATAGCCCTTTGGACATAGTTCCAAATTGATCTCCAGAATGGTTGGATTATTTCATAATTCTACTTACAATGAATAATACATTGTCCAGTTCCCACACTCCCTCCAATACATATTATTATCTTTTCCTGTCATCTTAGCCAATTTGAGAGGCATGAAGTAATACCTCAGAGTGTTTTAATTTTCATTTCTCTAATCAATAGTGATTTAGAACATTTTTCATATGACTAGAAATGGCTTTAATTTCTTTATCTGAAAATTTTCTATCCATATCTTTAACCATTTATTCTTATAAATTTGAGGCAATTTTCTATATATTTTTGAAATGAAACCTTTATCAGAAACACTGACTACAAAAAAAAAATTTTCTCCAGTTTTCTACTTCCTTTCTAATCTTGGCAATCATGACACCAAAGGACTCATAATGAAAGATTCTACTTACTTTCCTAATAGAGAGATGATATATTCAGAGAACATATATTGAAATGAATATTTTTTTGACAAAACCCAATGTAAGAATTTGATTTGTTTGACTATTTGTTAAAAAGGAGTTTGTTTTCTTTTCTTTTTCAATGGTTAATGGACAATATTAGGAGGAAAAAGCAAATTTTCACTAATTTTTTAAAAAATTGAAAAAAAATTGAATAACTTCCTTAAAGTTATAATTGAGTGTCACCTTTTCCATAAAGGCCTCCATATCTCTATACCTGGAAATGATCTATTCCTTTTCACATTTCTTGTGCAATTTGGATAAATATTGTGTATGTATCTATCTTATTCCCTGTATTAGAACATAACCTGCTTGAGGGCAGGGGATCTCATCATCAGTTCCTAGAACATAATAAGTGCTGGGCAAATGCTAATGGATTTAAATTATTCAAATTTAATGTGCTAAAATGTTAATTCAAGTAAAAATATAGACTCTAAATCCTTAATGTCTTATTTGGTAATGATCTAAGAATTTTACTTAAAAGAATCAATATTCATTTAGGAGGAAACTTTCCTTCACCAATGCAGATAGGCACTTTCTTTGTAACTTCTAATCTTTGAAAGTTGTCTAGAATCTAGATTGCTGAGAAGTTTTGCAGTATAGCATAAGAAATATTAGTTCCAGGGCAAGTAGATGGTGCCCTGAAGTCAGGAGGACCTGAGTTCAAATTTGGCCTCAGACATTGAACAATTCCTAACTATAAGACTGGACAAGTCACTTAACCCCAATTGCCTCAGAAAAAAATTGATATATATATAAAGAGAGAGAGTGTGTGTGTCAGAAATAGGACTTAATGCAGAAAGAGGACTTTTTTTTGTTATTGTTTGCTTGCTTGATTTTTTCTCTCATTTTTTTTCCTTTTTGATCTGATTTTTCTTTGTGTAGTATGATGAATGTAGAAATATGTTTAAAAGAATTGCACACATTTAACCTACATTAAATTACTTGCTGTCTAGCAAAGAGAAGAGGTGGGGAGGAAGGGAGAATAATATGGAACACAAAGTTTTGCAAAAGTGAATGTTGAAAACTATCTGCGTGTATTTTAAAAAATAAAAAGCTATTCTAAAAATTAGGACTTAACCCAGATGTTTTGGGCCAAGCCTGCTTCAGTTCATTCAGAGCTTGAATGAACTTATCTCCACACAGAAATATATATAATTAGCAGGATGCAGTGATATGTGAAGCAATAGTACATCTACCATGTGTGAAGGGCCCTTGCACCACATGGATAGATCTTTTTTTTTTTAATTACATTACAAATAAGTTATGCCAAGTTCTGAACCTTAATACTATCAAGTCTTAAGAACAGTTTCAATATTTTTAAAGATAGAAATTAACCCAAATAATTGTGGATCCTGGCAGATAGTTCTCATATCATACTAAACCCATGTGTCGCAAAGAAAGATCTAAATCTTCTGCCTTTTCAATAGTTGAGGTCTATTACTGGAAAACCCTAATATTAGAAACTAGGAAAGCCTGGCATTTTCAGGACAGTAAGAAAAAAAGAAAAACTAAACCAAAAATGTAGCCAAAGTAAAACAAACAAGCAAAAAAGTAGACTTATGAGGGAGGGACAAATATGGGAACTTATATTTGGGGGTATAACAATGGCAAAACTATTACACTGGAAGTCTCCTTCATTCCAGATTCCCAATTTATTAACATTGGTTCTAATCTGGAATAGACAAAGTGACATAAAATTGACTGTGTTGCATGGAAAACATACTGGTCCCATAACATGTGTACAAGTCATTCCCAAATTCATGACCTTTGCCAATACATGTTTTAATATGGCATACCTGTTGCCTACCATGGATGACTGATCATTTGTCAGCAGCATCTGCACATTGAACAGCAGCCACATACTGAGTTCATCCAATTTTTCACTTATCTGAGGAGTACAGAAGAGAGATTAAGCAAACATGAAGAGGTGACAGATCAAGTGCCTCTAGAAGTCAAGGAGACATACCTCCTTAGCAGAAGGGGACTAGCCCTGTGTAAGCAAATGGCAGCTGAGTTGGGATAGGACCAGCTTGTTTCTGAACTTTTTAGTATATGCTTTTATGAGGAGTTAGGGAGCCTATTTTTTTTTACTTTATAAATCAATAGTTATTTCATGTGAGCCAGTATTGTGGAATGGGTCTAAATTATTTTGCACTGATACTTTCTTTCCTGTACTCTAATTCACTGCCACCCACTCCGAAAAAAATCCTGTAAATAACATGCAGATAGTCCTACTTCTTTATCCAGTCACCCAAACCCACAAAGTTTATTCTGGGCTTGTATTTTTGTTAGTGGCTAGCCTTTTTATGTGAGTTTTTTTCTTATTTTTCATGTGCATATGTGCATACCTTCCCTTTAAAACAAAAACCCAGGGGAGAGGGTGGGGGAAAGGGGAGGAATTGGAACACAAGATTTTTCAAGGGTCAATGTTGAAAAATCATCCTTGCATATGATTTGAAAATAAAAAAAAACTTCAATAAAAAAAAACCTACACATTGCAACGTCTGACTTTAGTACAATAATCTTATAATCTCTTGTTCACCTGATTCTTGGTGCTATAAATTCTTTAGGTAGATCACAGGAGAAATGCTCTCATCCTTGAAATGAGGAAGAGCCTGCTTTTCTGCCTGAGCCATAAGAGTTAGAAAAGTTTTCTCTCTCTCTTTTTTTTTTCTGTTTCTTGAATAATAAGCTCAGTCGTTGCCTAGGATGGAAATAACTGATTGGCTTCCTTGAGTGATCCCTAGGAACTACTCTGTATTTTCCAAGCCTTTATAGTGGAAACCTCTACAGTATCAGTTCCTGTTATAGCCCATTCTGTCTTTAGGCATGTGGTGTGAAAAAAAAAAAGTCACTCTGCATGATAATGTCTCAGAAATTGTGATTTCCCAAACCAGTGGTTTCAGTTTGTAAATAGCCTTTGTGCTAATTATACTGTGCATACTTTAAAAAAAGAAAAAGAGAAACTATCTGTTCTTCATTCAACTAAGGCTAAATATGTAAAAATAAAGATGAATTCTCTGGCAGCGAGGTGGGGCAGTAGATAGAGCACCAAACCTTAAGTCAGGAGGATCTGAGTTCAAATGTAGCCTTAGCTGTGTGACCCTGAGCAAGTCACTTAACCCCAATTGCCTCAGCAAAAATAAATAAATAAATAAATAAATAAATAAATAAATAAATAAATAAATAAATAAATAAATAAATAAATAAATAAATTCTCTCCAGAGAAAGGAAAAAGGGAATGTTACTTTTAAAAAGTTACTCAGAAAATATAAAGCAATTATTTTTATTCACAAATGATATCATTAATTGAGCAAAAAAATTTCTATTTTGTTTCCCCCCAGGAAACCTGCATTCAGGAAAAACTGGGTTCCTTTCTCATAACCAGAGAAAATGGCATTTAAAGGAAACCATGTGAGGAATACTTAGACCCTCTTTATGGCTCAGATGTGTTGAAATCTGAATGATCAACTAGAAGAGAGAACTTCCAAATTTCCTGTAGTAGCTCCTGGGAGAAGAAAGATTAAAAAAATGAATTTCACAAACTGTACAACAGAAGCCAGTGTGGCTATTAAATCTAAGTCAATAACAGAGAAGATGCTTATTTCTATGACTCTGGTGATCATCACTGCCATGACTACGCTCCTGAACTCAGCTGTAATTATTGCAATCTGCACCACCAAGAAGCTCCATCAGCCGGCAAACTACCTAATCTGTTCTCTGGCTGTGACAGACCTTCTGGTTGCCATTCTCGTCATGCCCTTGAGCATAACCTACATTGTCATGGACACCTGGACCTTGGGTTACTTTATCTGTGAGGTTTGGCTGAGTGTAGACATGACTTGCTGCACCTGTTCAATCCTCCACCTGTGTGTGATTGCCTTGGATCGGTACTGGGCGATCACCAATGCTATCGAATATGCCAGGAAAAGAACCGCAAAGAGGGCTGGGATGATGATACTCACTGTGTGGACCATCTCCGTTTTCATTTCCATGCCCCCGTTGTTCTGGAGAAGTCATCGACTTCTCAGCCCTCCACCCAGCCAGTGCACCATCCAGCACGACCATGTGATCTACACCATTTACTCCACCCTGGGGGCTTTTTACATCCCCTTGACTTTGATCCTAATTCTCTATTACCGGATCTACCATGCTGCCAAAAGTCTTTACCAGAAGCGCGGCTCCAGCCGCCATCTGAGCAACAGGAGCACCGACAGTCAGAATTCTTTTGCAAGCTGCAAGCTGACCCAGACCTTCTGCGTATCTGACTTCTCCACTTCTGATCCAACGACAGAATTTGACAAAATCAACATCTCAGTCAGGATGCCTCCTGTCGACAATGACCTGGATCAAACAGGAGACCGCCAACAGATCTCCAGCACCAGGGAACGGAAGGCTGCTCGCATTCTGGGACTGATACTGGGGGCATTCATTTTGTCCTGGCTGCCATTTTTCATCAAGGAGCTTATTGTAGGCTTGAGTATTTATACTGTGTCATCTGAAGTGGCCGACTTTTTGACGTGGCTTGGTTATGTGAACTCTCTCATCAACCCTTTACTTTACACGAGTTTTAATGAGGATTTTAAACTGGCCTTTAAAAGGCTTGTTCGGTGCCGGGAACATTCCTAGAAAGGTAGAAGATAAAGGGTCTTTAGACAGTCCTGTAAAATGCACAACAGGCATTAAACTGGTGAACTCTTAAAGATAGTTTGTAGATTGTGGGAATGGAGAAAGGTATGCAACATGGTGTTGTGTGTGGTCCTTTGCTCTCCCTTTTAGTGGTCCTGACATTCAGTAAGATGTTTTCTACCTCCAGTGTTATGTAAGATGTGTAATTCAAGTCAGATTTATGACACTAAAATAGAAACATTAACAGAAGTAACAAAAAGAAAAATAATGCATTATTTATTTTAGCAGTCCCAATTATTCCTGTAATCAGTAAATGAGAAAATTCCTTTTGTTCATAGGAATTTTTTTTGGTGGATTCCTTTGTCTGTTTATGGATAAACTAATGTCTCACTATTTGCCCTTAAGTGGCATAAAACTTGACCTTGTATATTTGTGTGCATACAGATCCATGCAGAGACTGTATGGTTGTACATAAAGAATAGAGAGCAATCACTTGTCCTGTTAACCCCCTGCTTGCATCCCTGTGCTGAAAGCATTCATCATGGCACAACTATATAGCACATCTACTGCAGAATTAAGAACCCTTATTTTTCATGGTCCATAAAAAAATAAACCAGCTCAAGTTTCAAAAAGAACCCAAAATGATCTGGGGATCTTGTGTAAATTGTTTATTGTGAGTATAATATATAAACAAATGAAAAACAAAAAAAAAGTATTTCATTAGGTACATTTGTTTCTGGAGATGTTTCTGTTGCTGGGGCTTAAAGGTGAGAGTTAAGGCTTCAGGATTCTCTAGCTGGGAAGGACAGATCTCAGAGATCTAGACTGACTCCCCCAATTTGTGAATGAGAAAAGAGGGGTTCAGAAATTTAAGTGATTTACTAAAGGTCACAGAGCTAATGTATGACAGGGACCCATTGGTGCAATTAGGAGACTTCCCAAAAGAAATAGAGAAGCCAATCAATACTGAATGCAATAGGTTCTTTAATTTGGCACATTTAAAAAAAAAACAGCAAAAAAAATTTAAAAAGGAAAAGAAGCAAGTTAACTAGAGATAAATAAAGGAGCATGGAAGGGGAGGAAAGAATATCATGGACAAGGATACTAAGTCATTATTTAAACCCCAAATTGGGAAACAGCCAGTAACTCCAAAGCTAAAAGTGAACCATCCTTAAACTAAGGCAGTATTTAAAACCTGTAAAGTGGTAGGGAAGAGCAGGATAGGTAAATAATCAGAGAAGTCACCAGGCTAAAGCAAAAGAAGGGAGTTTCTAAGTAGCCTTTGTGAAAATTTCCATCCATGGCTTGGTATATTGTTACTTTTAATTCTCACCTGTTTGGTGGATGGAACTCCTGGATAGCTCTAGGAAGCCGATTAAGTCCAGGTGTTGTAAAGGTTCTGCTTATGGATGTCTGATTGGTTTTCTACCTTTGACGTGATAGACAGGGTAGCCACAATTAGCTGCAAGTTTTTAACTGGGAAGTGTGTAGGCAAAGGTAGTTTAAGATATAAAAAATGGGATTTCAGAAAGAGTCAGAGCATTAGTGATATAGCCAGGAGGAGAATATTTGAAAGTGGCAGAAGCCAGACACTGCAAGGCCCTCAAAGTTTTTTCTGAATTATCTGAGAGAGTATCTAATATTCCCATAACTAGATCATATCCTAGGAACACTAAAATTTCTAATCATATTGAAAGGTGAGTGTTATAGTTCCGCATAGAGAAAATCCTAAAAATACACACAAATATATATATGCACATACACCCACACAAATATACAGAAACACAATATTACACCTTCATTTAAAGGACAATTATCATCTGTTATGAAATGTTATCTGTAGAATTTACTAGTGGTTCAATCATTTTAACAGAGAGAAATTACAAAAACAGGAAAATTTGGGCTCCCACTTAGGATGGTAGATCAAGAAGGGATTTGAACAAGATGGCCTCTAGAATCCTTTCCTATACTAGAATCCTGCAATTTTAAGAAAATTAAACATGGAAAAAATTCTTTCCTGGAATTATTTTTGCATCAGTAGAGAGATCATTACACAGTAAAGTGAGTGGCACAGTAAAGTTAGCTACCAAAGACCAGTTTCTATCCTATCTCAGATGTGAATGAAACATTTATCTTTTTAGAGCCTCAATTTCCTCATCTGTAAAATGGGAATGATGATGATTTTGCTACCTAACTCACATAGTTTTTGTGAGCCAGGAGACTGCAAAAACTCACAGCTCTCAGTGTCCTAAAAGTCTTAATGAAGTTTGGGAGCTAACCTGTTATCCATGTAAATCGTTATCACTATAATGTAACCCAGAACCTAGAAATAAAAAGTAACCACAAAATTCTATTCTGTTTTAAGCAGGACTATGGAATCCCTGGAGTCACTGCTTCAGTGTCTACAAACGGCCTCACACTTGCCAACTTCCAGTAGAATGACAGGAAGGAACCATGAGTAGGGACAACATCATGGATGCTTATCCTGATTCTGTGTTCCTGGGGGAAGTAGATACCCCTGTATAAATCATATGATCACAGTCTAGAGCTTGATGGACCCTTAGAGTTTAAATCCTATTTTATAGATGAAGAAACTGAACCCCAAAGAGATTTAAATGATTCACGCAAGATCACACAAATGACAACTGTAAATAACCTAGGTGTTCTGACTGCAACTCCATAGTTCTCTTTATTACACCTCCGTAATTAAGGGGGTATTTAGGTGACTGGCTTGGTGGATAGCGCTCTGGCCCTGGAGTCAGGAGGATCTGAGTTCAAATCCAATCTCCAACACTTATTAGCTGTGTGATCCTGGACAAGTCGATTAATTCTGTTTGCCTGAACTGTCAAATGAGCTGAAGAAGGAATTGTTCAATCACTCCAGAATTTTTGCCAAGAAAATTTTTCTGACCAGTTTCTGAAAAGTGATAACAAGTATGAAAGCTTGGTCCTAGGTTCTTCTAGCTAAGTGTATCTCTGAATCAATATCCAGATAAGAATAATAGGTAATAATATCTAACATTTATATACTGCTTACTATTTGCCAGACAGTGTGCTGAGAGCTTTAAAATTATTTTTTTCATTTGATTTTCACAATGACCCTGGGAAATGCAACTATTATTCCCATGTTAGAGATGAGAAAACTGAGACAAATAAAAAAAAAGTGATATGCCCAGGATCATACAATTAGTGTCTGAGGATGGATTTGAATTCAGGTTTTTGCTGACTCTGGGCCCAGTACTGTAGCTACTGTGCCAACCAGATGAAGTACTTAGAAGAAAGCCCTCTAATGAGAATACCAATGAATTGTAAAAATTGGTGCTGGAGCCAAACCTATTATTCTATTACTGAATAAATGTTGAAGAGCTTGTTTGGCTCATTATTGATGTCAAAATTGATCTCCATGAAGTCCAGTTAATTTTTCTTTCATGGTCATAAACTATACTCCTTAGTCTCTTAAGAAATCAATCTCTGAAGAATCCTCCATAGCATTATAGGATTTAGGGAGGAAAATGACTTCGAGGTAATTTAATCCAACCCACTAATTTTTACAAATGAGCAATTAGAGGTCCAAAAAGATTCCATGACTTACCCAATATCAAACAGATAGTAATGGGCAAAATCTAAATTAGAATCCAACTCCCTTCTTCCCAAATCCAGTTTTCTTTCCCCCTTGCCACACTGCTCTAATAACTAAGAAGGTTTTTATTTCCCCACAAATCTGGGTACTTGTTCAAAGAAGGAGCTAGTTCAATACCTACTAAAAATAGGTGATATACTCTGGGTCAATATCACCTTCTTGTATGTTATCTTCCTACATAAAGGGTGGCTTTCATGTGACTGGCAACAGGATAGTCAGAGCCAGGACCAGGAAATTGCCTAACCAAGAGAGATCTAGGAAATGCTAATGGTCTGAACTACAGGATTTTATAATATTTTTTGTGTCATGAACCCATTTGGCAAGCTAATGAAGCCTATGGATCTCTCCTCAAAATAAGATTTGCTGCCTACCTTCATAATTAAAGGATACCCCGAATTTCATTAGTAAAAATAAAAATGTAATTTTTCCCAGCCAAGTTCATGGATTCCCTGAAATCTTTCCAGAAAACTACGTATCATGAGTTAACAAACCTTAGTCTAAACAGATAAGAGATCAAATCCAGATAGTTTCAGACAAAACAGGAAGGAGTAGACAGAAATAAGTCAAAATAGATATTTAAAGAATTAGCAAATCAGCCTAAATTGCTTTATAGAACTAGCCTAAATGAAGAACTCAGGGGAGAGGTTAGGAACATTGGGCCATTTGAAACTACCTGCTGCTCAGCTACGTAGTAGGGTTCACTACTTAGAATACTGAGCAAAAAAGACAGAAATATGAAGGATTTAGTATTTGTGCAGCCATTGACACTTACTACCTCTCATTTCCCAGTAAAAGAATGTCAAGTTGTCATAGCAAGATGCATCCCCTAGATATATTGATTATGGATTATGGGCTGGTTGTTGAATAAGTGAAGTAAGAACCTGAATGTGTTCGTGACAAAACTGAATGGAGTTTGAGTGCTTAGTTAATGTCATTGTTTATTTAAAAAAAAAAAAAAAAGACTGCTTATTGTAAATATGTGAAGAAAAGTGACTAGATGTGAGAGGTACATGGCCAGAATGGACCCCTGAAGCTTGGAAGACCCTAGAATTGGGAGCTGATAGCTTGGTTGTGAAAATGCAGAAAGAAAAGGCTGGTGAACATTGGCTTGCTCCACTAGTGCTTGAGCCCTGCAGTGGTCTGCAACTTTTGCTTCTCATGCTCTATTACACAATACTATTAGCATTTAGAGAGCAATGGCTGGCACAGTTCTGAGCCCCTAGGAATCTCCACATGAAAGGAAAGTTAATGAATCCATAGTCTGGGAGTGAGACCATATATAGAAGTCCACGTCCCCTGTTCCTGCTTGTAGCTGGCACACACATTCTAGGATTATATCATAACTTCACAGTAAATATTTTAGAGAAATAATTGAAATCAAGGTCACATCTTCATGTATATTTTTCATATGTGTATTAAGGGGCTTGCTAGGTTGATGCTTATTTAGACCAATGGTGCTGCTAACTATTATCAACATTGTGCATGTCTCCAAACTGCTCTATTGATCTGTCCTTTCCCTACCCAAGAATTTTTATCTCATTAAAAAAAAATAAAGGAATAATGATTACCTACTGTTTTTGAGATGTGTCATTGCTAATGGTGATTATCCACTTTTATGGTTTCCTGGTGGTCATACCTCAAGAAAAAATAGATTTTCTAAATAACAAGATGGATAGGAACATTAGCAAAAAGGTCGGGATTTTCTCCCTAGATAGAGAACAGAAATCTGTTATAATATGGCTTTTTGCATGGAATCTTATCCTCCATCCTCCTGCCTAAAATAGAACTATATCCATCAAAACTGAATATACAACAGTCAGCCTATGAGGATGTTTGGTCCTTGTATTCCATCTAGCATCAGTATTATAAAATGAAGTCATGCTGAAAGACTCAAAGGATCAAATTAAAGCTTAATAAGAAATGAAAGAAACCTCAAAGACCTTTTACCAGTGATGAATCTGAGAACTAAGGTGACTTGCTCAAGATCACTCAAGTGGTGGACATCAGAAGGAGGATTTTAACCTACCTCATCTGATTCCAAGTCAACACATTTTCCACTGCCCCACTTTGCTTTCTGTAGTTCAGAAGAAGCAATTTATTTTATATGCATTCTTTGTGAATAACTCTGTGCTAGACAAGCAGAATGACTTGAGTATTTAATTAGCTGCCCCTAGTTTCACACTGTAAAATAAAGAGATTGAACTAGATAACTTCTAAGATCCCTTCTAACTCCAAATTCAGGATCCTAAAATGGGAAAAAAATAACATTCATCATCTTTAAGGACTTAGAGTCTAAATGGAAGTCTAGAAGGCAAATAATTAGTACTGAGCAGACTGATGGGACCACTAGGAGGTGCAGTGGATAGAACACTGGGGTTTGGAATCAGGAAGACTCATCTTTATGAGTTCAAAGCTGGCTTCAGATATTTACCAGGTTTGTGACTCTAAATAAATCACTTAATCCTGTTTGCCTCAGTTTTCTCTGCTGTAAAATGAGCTGGAGAAGGAATTGACAAATCACTTTAGTATCTTTGCCAAGAAAACACCAAGGAGAATCATGAAGAGTTGAACATGACTGAAACTACCAAACAATAGCAACCACAAAAGTGTGAAATAAGATTGGAGTTTGTAGAGAGTCTTAAATGATAGACTGAAGCATCCATATTTTATTCACTAGACAATAGGAAATCCAATAGGATAAATTTAGACAAAGAATTCTTCATTCTCTATCCTGTTCATCACATCATTTGTTCCCTGCTGGGTGGGAATGATTCTTCCTTGAAAGTAGTTTTTTCCATCCCACTGGTACAGTGTTGAAGAATAGTCTCTTCTTCTCTCCTGCCAATTCAAGTCATAGATTTTGAGCTGGAGGGGAACTTAAGGGGACAACTAGTCAGTCCAACTCCTTCTTTTTACAGATCCTTATGTGAAGAGAAAGAATTTATCCAAAGCCATATACACACTGTGTCAAAGACACACAAAGTGTCAAAGTCTGATCTTATTGACTCCTAGTCCAGTATTCTCTCTGAAACACCTTGTGCTGCCTCTTCAAGAATTTCTTTTATGCAAATTACCTCTTACTCCTACTTGATGCAGATTTGAATAAAATATTGTCTCTACCACCTTTCTAGAGCCATGCAACAGATGAGCTTGTAGGGGTCTTAACAGAGAGAAAGGAAAGGTGGTATGACAGAAGGAAGTGAGGGAGGGAGGAAGACAGTGAGGAAGGGAGGAAGACAGTAAGGAAGGGAGGGGGGAAGGGAGGAAAGAAAGAAAGAAAGAAAGAAAGAAAGAAAGAAAGAAAGAAAGAAAGAAAGAAGGAAAGAAAGAAAGAAAGAAAGAAAGAAAGAAAGAAAGAGAAAGAAAGAAAGAAGGAAGAAAGAAAGAAAGAAGAAAGAAGAAAGAAAGAAGGAAGGAAGGAAGGAAGGAAGGAAGGAAGGAAGGAAGGAAGGAAGGAAGGAAGGAAGGAAGGAAGGAAGGAAGGAAGGAAGGAAGGAAGGAAGGAAGGAAGGAAAAAGGAAGAAAGGGAAAAAGGAAGAAAGGAAAGAGGGAATGAAGGAAAAAGGAAGAAAGGAAGAAAGAAGGAAGGAAGGAGGAGAGGAGGGAGGGGAAGGAGGGAGGGAAGGAAAGGGGAGAGAGGGAAGGAGAGAAGAAGGGAGAGAAGGAGGGAGAGAGGAAGGAAGGAAGGAAGAGAGAAATACAGATATAGGGCTTACTATCAGAAGACAGAATCACTGAGAATTATTAGAAGTATTAACTGACCAGGAAAGACTATTTAAGGAGTGTGTGTGTGTGTGTGTGTGTGTGTGTGTGTGTGTTTGTGTGTGTGACAGAGGGACAAAGAAAGACAGAGACAGAAAGAAGACAGAGGGGCGGAGCCCACTAGGGCAGAATCATTCATTCCTCCAGGATGGGATTTGGGAATACAAGCAACCATCCCCCCTTCCACAAAGCTGTTTGGAATGTTTTAGGGAGTGAATAATAAGCTGCTTGATTTGATGAAACCAAAGAATCAATAAGATCAATTTACTTAAAAGAGAGGGGAAAAGATAATTAATGAAGAATAGGAAGCACATGGATTTTGAAGGAAACTTTTCTAGCTCAACCTTAAAAAGGAAATCCATGAAAAACTCAAATCCCAGTTTTCCTATTTATGGCAGTCTCACCTTGGCATATGACTTGAATTCTCTGAACCCCTAACATTTTTATGTATAAAGCTGAGAGGGCTAGACTAGATAAATTCGGAGGCTCCTTGCAACTTTAAAGCTTATAACACTATGAGTCTATAAATTGAAAAGAAAAACCATAATTCTTAACAGAAAGTGTGTTGTGAGGCTCAAATGAGATAATGTATGCAAAAATACTATGCAAATCCTAAAAGAACTATATTAATATCCGTTATTATTATTAGCCTACAGGCACCAGGTCTCCTATTTGCTCTTGATTTCATTCTCTGAGTCTTCTACTGAGCTTCTGCTGAGCTCAAGCTATGTTTATAGCACAGCACAGGGGTGTGCTGGTAAATGTCTACCAAACAGGCTGGTAGGGGAAGGTGCCTACAAGCAAACATGTTTTTAAGTATATTCTACATTATTAACACTTTCTTAAGTCTAAATAATCAATAAAATAATATAAATCAAATTCAGATTTGTCAGGATGGTTAAAGAATTAATGAGTATTAGTATTTATAATTATTAAATATAAACTATTATTAAATAGGCTTTTGCAAGTCAATTAGAGGTATCTCTAGTACACCTCTGCTTAATGGTCATTCAAAAGAAAAAAGACACATAATCATTCCTATAAATAGAATTGATATCAGATTACCTCTCTTGGGACCATTTTTGAAGGGGTTTTAGCTTCTAGGGGAAATATAACAGTAATCCTGAGGTCCCCTGACCTTAAAGTACTATTGTTCTAACAATCTGTCTGTTATTGATCCTAAAGTCTCCTGACTTTAGGAATACTATAGTATAGTCCTAGTATATACTATACTATACTATAGACCAACACATTGTTGTCAGTGATAAAAAGATTTCTGAGACAAACAGTGAGGTACATACCAGACTACTCCTCAGCTCTACCTCTGGGCTATAAAATTAGCATTTCAGTGACATGAAGAACCAGATCTCCCTGTCTTTTTCTATAAATTTGTCTTCTTGCTTCTGGTTCTTTGCTAAATCCTTTTGGAACTTAGCTTGCTTCGATTGGTGTTGCAATTACAATAAGCTTTGCCCCTTGACTTGGAGATGGGGTCAAGCCTGCAAATTCTTTTGAGACACCTCCAACCTTTTGAGTTCTCCTTTTGAACCTCAACATTTTGGCCTGCTTTAACATCAATCAATAATTTAATAAGTGCCTTCTATGTGCCAATACTTTATAGGCATTGGGGATCCAAAGACAAAGCTAAGACAGTCCTGCCTTCGAGGAGCTTACAAGTGTTGGAGGAAACAATGCATTTTAATAAATATATATAAAATGGATACAAAATAAATGCAATGTAAAATTTTTGGGAAGAATGTACTAGAGAAGTAGAGATCAGAAAAGGCTTCATGTAATAGACAGATGGAGGAGAAACAGAGAAAAGGAGATAAATACAGGTACATAAATGGAGACAGAATAGTTCCAAGACCTCTTGCATGTACAAATTGAACAGATCTATCAGCTGCTGCTTCCTCTCTACCCAGAAGACCTTTAAGAGAAGATAAAGAGCCATAAGGCTACGTTCCCAAGGAAGCAAAGAGAGAGAAAAAAAATCTTCATAAACCCTGAGTATCTTTTAAGAACCCTGCCTACATCTTCCAATCTAATCAGATCACTTGTAGTTGTCTTTCTTCTCCCTAGAGCCTCTCTCTAAGCACTCCATGGGAGCAGGATGCAGAATCATACCTTTGGCATTCCACATTCTCTTACTGCAACAAGTAGACCTACTCCCATTTTCAAGAGACAAGTCTTAAATCAAGAAGTTCCATCCTTGTTCACAAAAGAAAGGTGCTTTCTACTAAACCTAGTCACATGATTTCTACTGCCCACTTTGCCAAAATATTTTGTTTTTGAGACGGAGAGAGAGGGACAGATAGACCCAGACAGAAAGAAAAACAAAGACAGAAAGAGACAGAAATAGAGACAGAAAGACTTACAGAGAGATAGACAGAGGCAGATAGACACAGACAGAAAGAGACAGAAACCTAGACAGAGAGAAAGACAGAGACAGAAAGAGACAGAGGGAGGGAGAGAGAGAGAGAGAGAGAGAGAGAGAGAGAGAGAGAGAGAGAGAGAGAGAGAGAGAGAAAGAGTATTATTGTGCCTTTCATATTTCAAGTAGCTAGAAGCTAATAAGGTGGCAGTTAATAATTAAGGTGTTCTCTCAAGGATGGCTAAACAGACAGGCTTCCAACAAGACAACAAGTTCAAAAACTAATACAAGGTGGACTAAATTCCAAATGAAATATTTGGACCAAATCATAGTGACCTATTCATATGCCTTCTCAAATTTATCACTACTTGCCACTCATATCTCATATCTCAGTTCTGATCCATTAGCCTCTCCCCAGCAGCTTTTTTCCCACATGGAGGTTACTGAGAGCTCAGAATTCTGCCATTCTGATATAAAGGAAAAAACTGTCTGTACTCTTCATTTAGCTAACAACTGTCAAAGACACTTTATTATTCTACAAGCCATTGCTTGAGGAGAGAGTCTGGTCAATAGTTTTCTTTGCTAAACAAAGAACTCTGACCCATTTTCCAATTCACATTTTGTGGTAGTCATAAAGTGGTCAAAAATGAAGAAATTTTATAAATTTAAAAGACAAAAATACACAGTTGTCAGTTGTGGTTATATAAAAATCTGCTATTTAAAAAAGGAAACATATCTCTTGGAAAGATCTGATCAAGAGTCTTAGCATCTCAGGAGACTGAAGATGACATTCAAAAATTCTAATTGGTCTGCTAATCAATGGAGACCATGAATAGTCTTACAATACCTATCCTTATTTTTTTAATACAACAGAGGTCTTAGTTCTAAGCCCATAGAATTAAGTTATGTATAGTTTTCAGTATCTGTAAGGATTTTTTTCATAATAACTCCCAAAATAATAAAAATTGTTCTATAGGAATCAATCTTAGAACTCAATATTATACAATCATTATGACAAAACCACATCTAGAAGACAGCTTCCTCTTTCTAGCCTTAGAATACATCATCATTATTCACCCAGAATTCAAGAATTAGTCGATTACTTTGAAAAGAGAATCAGTTGGGGAAAGGATTCTGGGAAGATGGTGGAGTAGTTCAGAACATTTCAAGTTCTCCAGATTTCCTCCCAAAACAGAACAAATTTGCACCTCAGAAAACACAATTTGGTGGAAAAACAAAGAAAACTCGGGGCAGAAGATGGACACACATGAAAGACATAGAGACTGGTTTTAATGGATGTGAAGTGCAAACAGCTCCAGGCTAGTTCCACAGAAACAGCAAAAGGAAAATCCTGGGATTAGATACCTCAGCTGGAACCACAGCAACTTTGGTCTCTGGGACAGTATGGAAATGGGAGTCTGCATCCAGGAAGAATGAGGGAAACTCTGCAGAGTAGGAATGCCAGATCCAGCTGTGCTGCTCACCTGTGGCCCAGGGGCAGAAGGAACCAGTGCATCCAGTCAATATAGAAACAATGGGGCAGGGATGCGACTGGGTGAGCTTTTGGTTTGGGATTCCAGATGAGAAGAGAGAGAGAGGTGAAGAGGAGAGAGCTAGAGGCACTATTCCCCCAAACCCAAAATTAGAAGTGCTTACATTTATAGTTCTCATTAAAAAAAAGAAGAATCATTGGAAACTTAGTATGGGAATAGGAAGATGAGAGTTCATCTTCAGGGGAGAACAATGAAGTTTAAAAAAAAAAAAGCCTCTTCTACCCCAAAGAGTAACATTAAATGGCTACAAAGAATTTATAGAGGAACACTGAGGAAAAACTAAAAATAAATAAATAAACCATCCAAGAAACGCAAGATTATGAAAAAAAAAGTAAACCAACTTAAAAAAAAAAAAAAGGAGATACAGTCTTAAAAAAAAAGAAAATAATTCTTTGAATATTAGAATTTTTTAAGGGGAAGACATAATGAAACAAAATATAAAAAATGAAAAAATAAAGTAGAATTTGAACCATCTGATAAGAAAAACAATACATCCGGAGAATGGATCAAGAAGAGAAAATATAAGAATAATTGGACTATCTGAAAGCTGTATAAAAAATAACTTCAACACAATAATAAATAAATAAATGAATAAGGCAAATAAATAAAATATTAAATAGAGCAAAAAAAAAAAATTGTCCTGGAGTGACAGAACAGGAGGAGAAAGCAGAAATTGGAACAAAATCATCATCTCAAAGAGATTCTTTGAGAAAAACATATAAGAATATTATTACCAAATTTTAAAACTCCCAGATCAAAGAGAAAATTTTGCAAGAAATAAACAAAAAAAAAATTCAAATATGTTGAAGCTACAATTAGAATTGTATAGGATTTATGAGCAGTCACAATAAAAGATGATAGGTGGTGAAGTCATATATATTGGCAATCAATACAAGAACTAGACCTGCAGCCAAAAATACCATATCCAGCAAAATTATCCATGATATTTTTTTCTTTGCACAATTTTTTCCTTCCTTTTTCAAACTGTTGACTCTCATGCATACTTCTCATTTCTTTCCTCATTTTGTCTTCTACCTCTCTTATTTGCCTTTGAAGTCTTTTATGAGCATTTCCAAAAAGCTTCTTTGAGCTTGAGACCAATTTATCCACTCTGAAATTTCTTCTGTAGACATTCTGTCCTCATCTGAGTTTGTTTTGGTCTGCCCTGTCACAATAGGAGCTTTCTATGGTCAAAGTAATTTTTATTTTGTCTACAGTTATTTTATTTTATTTTATTAAAGCTATTTATTTTTAAAACATATGCATGGATAATTTTTCAACATAATATGGTCAAGGTTCTTTCCTGGTTTTTGCTCATTTTCTTTCCTTTTCTTTTAGCATTTTCTCTTTTTTTTTACTTTTATGGTTGAGCTCTGCTCCTAGAGTAGAGGGAGTGCTGTCTCAAGCTTTGTGTGCAGCTCTGAGCCTTGGCTTTGAGCACAGGGGTCCTTTATGTTTGCCTTCTGAACTGGGACTGGAAGCTGCCCCGCTGTGTGCTCCTCTTCTGAGCCAGGACTGAGAGTCTCATTTGCTTATTTGCTCTGATTAAAACCTTCTCATCTGCTTTCCTAGAGTCCATCTGAGATGGGCTGAACACTCTTTTCATTTCTTTCCTCATTGAGAGGAAAAGTGAGACTGACCTTTTTTGAAGTTTTTTCAGTCTATCTTGAGCTGGAGAGAGGTTTCATTCCGTCAGACTCTGTTCAGAGCTTTGATTTCTATGTGGTTTTGGAAGGAAACTGGATAAAGCATTTTTTCACACTTTACCACTCTGAAGTATAGTTTGATTATTTTGACTTCCTCCACCAAATCCCTCCTTTTTCAAGGAGACTCACATATCCTGCTATTTGTGACATTAAATGGGGTCCCTAAAAGTATCAGTTTGTCAGTCAGCAAGTATTTATTATTTATTATGGACTAGGCAGGCAGCTAGGTGGTTCACTGTATAGAGAACCAGGGCTGAAGTCAGGCGATCTCTCTTCCTGAGTTCAAATCTGGCCTCAGACACCTTATCGTATGACTGTCCCATTTCTCTCAATTTCTTCATGTGTAAAATGAACTGGAGTAGAAAATGCCTAATTACTCTGAAATCTTTGCCAAGAAAAATCCCAATGAGTTTACCCCCCCAGCACCAACAACAATGTGTCAGACTCTTAATTGACCCTGAAGAGACAAAAAAAGGCAAAAAGACAGTTCCTGTTCTCAAGGAGTCTATAATCTCATGCTAATAATTGAATATGTATTCCAGAGGTTGATGATAGACATCTCTATGTCTTGTGTTCACCAGTTAAGCTAATATAAGGGAAATATTTTAATATATATGTATTTCAGACCATAGTCTCATGTTAATAATTGAATATATATTCCAAAGGTTGATGATATACATCTCTATGTCTTGTGTTCTTCAGTTAATCTAATATTAGGGAAATATTTAATATATATGTATTTCAGATCTTTTCCTCAGAACTTTTTCTTATCAAACTCCTAGCCATCTTCTCTCACTTTCCTTGAGACAATCATATGGGGGAGGAGGGAACTGTCCAAAAAGAAAACTTATGATTCATGTTTCTGACATTCTTTGAATTGATGATAATACTGCCTATTTGGGGTGGGAGTTAGAGACTGTGTGCATTGCCTTAAATGGAATTGTTGCTCCCCTTCATCACTACTGAAAAATTCAAGGGCAAACTACCCTTTACATACATCTCATTCTGGGAAGACTCCCTGTTAGAAAAATTCAAATATGTTTATGAAAAACTGTTTGTCTTGTGTCTTGGTTCTCTCATCCTGAGACAAATTTTTCAATTTTTTTCTATTGAATTATTCTAATCTAAAATGCAGGAAAAACTAAACCCTTCACACACAGTTAGTGTCTGAGGCCAGATTTGAACTTAGATAATCCTGTTTCCAGGTCTGCACCACCTATTGGCTCCTGTTTATTTTTCTTTCACTACTTCACTTTTTATTTCTTTTTAGAATCATTTGTGATTGATAACATTGTCAGAATTTCAGTTTTCTCACTTCCTATCTATTTGATGTTACATCCTTGGCAAGAACCATTAATGTAGAAGCTTCCCAGAGATAGGGCTTGCAAAGGGAAGGATTTTCACCTCACATTATGACTGAAAAGATGCTACTACAGTGGACACTTATCACAGTGAATTAATAAAATTCCACTTAGAATCTTTGTATGACCTACACACAGAGTTCGGAAACAATTCTTTCTGCGTAGCATTAAGCAAATTATTTAAATTCTCTGGGCCTCAGTTTCTTAATCTGTAAAATCAGAGTTGGGTTGAATAGCCTAAAAGATAATTTCCAGCTCCCAATTTACAATAGCATAATCTAAAAGAAGAAGGTTTTCATGCTATCTTTAGGAAGCAGGAAAGGGAAAAGGAAAAGCAAGATGACTTGAACAGGAAAAGAGAAATTTTCTGCCATCAGAAAATAATGATAAAACTCCTGCAATTAAAGTCATAGTGCTTTCTTGTGGAACAAAAAAAAGGGGAATCTCAATGTAAATAAAGTTGGCCACATATAAAATATAATCAGATGATACAGAGAGCTTTGGTAACAAAAACTGAAGAAATATTAAGTAAGCTGAAAATATCCTCTTGAACTGGTGGGAGAGACCTTTTGAGTGCAGTAATATTGACACAGATTAGAACATGCTAAATCACATCTTACACTTGTGCTAAAGGTTCTTTAGCTAACTGTCATGCACACCATAATATTTAGAAACTTCACGAACAAACCAATTATTTTCCTATCATCCCCCACATGTCACCACATTTTAAAATTCTTGTCAATTAGTGTGAAGCTTAAGATAAGCTGAAATAATTAAAACTAAATGACAGAAGGAACCTAATTTTCACTTCCTCTTTTAGGAGGAAAAAAATAGGCACAGCCAGCTCACTAGAATTATTCTAATTTAAATCACCTATCTTGCTCAAAATGGTATTTTTGTACATAACAATTTCTACTGTCCTTTCCTAAGGATATGTATTGTCTCCTGAAAACTAATTAGGTTTAATTGTAGTGGAGAGGTGACTCTTTTTCCAATTCACATAAAAAGTTTATTAGGATTGCAGCACTTTTGGTCAGGTCAGTTTTTCTGTAATCCCACCCCTGCTCAAGTGAACTGATGTGAGCTGAAAGATGGCTCACTGAGTGACTTGTATGTGGGGATCACACATATCTCTGGTATGAGGTCCTGCTCAATCTTTTTCAGGGTAGTTCACCTGCCTTTGGTGTCCACCTGTCAACCAATTCTAACCTGTGGCTCCTGAGCATCCATTTTGGCAGACAGGGCCAATTCAGATTGAAAGTAACCAACAGACTTCAAACTCATTGAGGAATTAGGGGGATGACTACCAACAAGCATATGAAAACTTCCTTGGTGACAGATGAGAACAATTTCTTCTCATGGCCATGAAGGTGGATGAGATAGGTTTTGTGTAGGGCTTAGAATTTAGTCAGACATTCAAGAGCCAAGGTTATCCACTGCATCCTGAGTCATCACCAGTCATCTTGATTTTTGTCTTGCCAATGGACTTCAATGACTCCAGAAAAGCAAGTGAGACTGATGATTTTGTGTGACTCTCTTTATTTAGATCTAAATTATGAATGAGTCAAAACATCACCCAGTGATGTCACTTCAAAAAGAAAGGATAAGTGACTGAGAGACCTTTGAGCCACTATCTAGTGACTAGAGACTAGAGACAGAAGAGAGAAAATAGAGAATATCTCATAGGAAAAATACAGTCTTAGTGATACAGTTTGAATGCTCTCAATTCCTGGTAGTCAAGAGAGACAATAAGAGAGCTGTTAAAGATCCTCTTTAATCGGCCATAGGTTTAAAGTGAAAGAATTCATTTATTCCCGAATTATTAGTTGCAAAACAAAAGTTTATTGTTATATAGAAATGTGTGTTAAGGGACTGATTTCTACAGTGGCAGAGATCTATTGGGAAACGGAATTTTATGCTGAGAGAATCAATGGGCAGGGTCCTAGCCATCTGCAAATCAGTTTAGCTCTAGGAAGCTGTTATATTGGATTATCTTGGTAGGGGCTGGGACAGCCCAAGCTGATCAGACTAGATTCCTCAATTGAATGAGAATTTAGAAATTTCTATGGGAGTTGATTTGTCCCTGAATAGTATTACTTCTCTTATCCTGGGAGGATGGGCTCTATACCTAGACTTCTTGGAGCCTGGGAGATTCTGATCTCTGAGATCAAAAAAGGGGCACAATCTCTAAGAGTGATAATCTTAAAGAGAACATAACTTAACAGTTTCCCTCCCTCTTCATTAGCAGTCTCTTGGATTCTATGCACTAGAAACTATGGGACATATTGGGGTGCCAAGTTTCCCCACCTATCTACAATTCCCAAAAACCCATTTCCCACAACAAAATTTTTACCCTATCTCTTTTTGAACTCTGTCTTTCTGCTTCTCTGTATGTCTCTCTGTGTCTCTGACTCTGTTATGTCTCTGTCTCTATCTCTGTCTCTTTGTCTTTGTCTCTCAGTCTCTGCTTCCTCCTTTCCTTTCTCTCTGTTTCCCCCCTTATACTCTCTCTCTATTCTCTCTCTCTCTTTCTCTTTTTCTCTTCTCTCTCTCTCTCTTCTTCTTCTTCTTCTTCTTCTTTCTCTTTCTCTTCTCTCTCTCTCTTCCTCTTCTCTTTCTTTTCTTCTTCTCTCTTCCTCTTCACTCTCTCTTCCTCCTCCTCCTCTTCTCTCTCTTCCTCTTCCTCTTCTCTCTCTCCCTCTTCTCTCTCTCTCTCATTCTCTCTGTCTCTCTCTCTTTCTCTCTCTCTGTCTCTCTATCTCTCTCTTTTTCTCCCCTCTGCTCTTCTTTCCACACATTCATCATAGACTCAGAAGTGTATTGGTAAACTGATTTCTATCCAACAACAAACTTTTATTTTGTAACCTATAATTGGGAATGAGTGAATTCTTTCACTTCTAGAACCCATGGCTATTTAAAGGGGATTCTTAACAATTCTCTTATAGCCAGTAACCTCTAGACCACTAGAACAAGGAAATAAACTCCATTTCTGCAGTTTCTACTTCTGATTGCCTGGTTCCTCCAAGAACCTCCATCTTAAGGAAAATACCCAGTCTACTCATATCTTTGTTCTTTTCCAGGCTCCACTCCTGACTCTCCAGGCTTTCTCTACCATTGTCCAACATTCTCTCCTCCCAGCTTTTCACCTTTATTTTGTGTTTTTTAAGAAAAAGGAGAAGAGGGTAAGAACAGGGATATCTAACCTTGGAGAAAGGGAAATTTGTGACTATCGTTCAAAAGAACCTGAAGAGGATTAGTCATACAGGTCATGGAATTCAAGAGACAAAAGACTATCCAAGCAGAGGGAATAGTCAACAATATCAAAAGCCTTCAAGAAGTCAAGAAAAACATGGATTTCACCCTTAATAAATTAATGATAACTTTTGAGAGTACAGTTTCAGTCAAATGTGGGATCAAGAATCCAGATTACAAAGTCATTGAGAAGTGAGTAAATGATGAGGAAGTAGAGGCAAGAATTGTTTGTTGCCCATTCTTTCTAAGATTTCTAAGATTCTAAGATAAAATTCTTCAATTTTAAAATTGAAGAGTAAAAGAAATATGGGATAGTCAATAAAGTATATAAAAGTACCATGTATCAGTAAAGGCCCAGCTGAGATTAGATAGCCTTAACTGGATTCAGTTAATAATTTCGTGACTTCCCTTAAAAGCAATTAGCCACTGAGCTGCAGTAATAGGAGCAGTAGGAGAAATAGTCATAGTTATAGTCATAGTAGTCAAGAGAAAACATATTGAGAGTAACCTAAGTTTAAAAATTACCAGGTGGTAGTAAGACAAAGTAGGTTAAAAAAACAAAGAGGTCAAAAAAGGATTCAAAGATTAAGGGCAATGCATAATAGAACTGGTTAACTAAATGATCAAAAGAGAGCTAAAAATATTGGAGATTATAAAGACAATTAAGAAAAATTTGGAAAATTGTAGGACATACCTCCCTCTTGGAGAGAGGAAGATGCAAAGCAATTGCTAAAATTCCTGAATTTTTTTGAGTAAACTATCTCATAAATACAAACAGTTTTTAAAATTAAAATAAAGTACAAATCAACAAAAATAAGATGAACATGGATAATTTGTTCTAATAGAGTAATTGCAATGCAATAATTATTTAATATGGTATCCACAAATAAGATTAAATTTGAGTTGATTTGTGTCAAATACTGAAATTATCATCATCAACATCAAAAAATCATCAGCAACAAATGCAGATCATGGATCAGATGTGTTATTGCTATAGAGGGTTGCATTTGAATCAAAGTATGAAAACTTGTGTAAAAATTAAAAGTACAAAAAATTTCTATGATATTTCTGAATGTCATCCACTTTGGCAGTAAAATATAATTAACTTGTTTCCTAAAAACCTGAAAGTTTTTATTAAAAAATAAAATTTTTTAAATAACTCAGATATGGAGGTAATTATTTGAAATTTTCAAAAATTAAATTTAAATTTATTGTGAATTTTATTGCCTAATATCTAGAGTGAAATACTAGTCCTTTGTAATAGTTAAAAACATAAATCCATTTGAAAAGAAAGCCCACTAGAATAACTGGAACTAGAAAAATTGAAATAGAAGAAATATAGAAAAACAAATTAACTAAAATCCAGAAAATATAATCTATATTCACCAGTACAATTCATAAATCCTGCAATAGATAGAGAGGACAGTAATGTTTTAGTTGCAGAGAGGATGATACTTGACAAATTTAAATATCTTGAAAATGAACATGCAGAATATATCGGCAAAAATAGAAAATTTTACCAGAGAAAATTAGGTTCTTTAAATAAATGCAATTTTTTTTCTAAAATCCTATCTGCGCTATCAAAAGTACAATTTACTTCCTATAAGTTGTGTTTAGAGATTTAGTAGAAAAAAATTTTATGATACCTGCAGTCCTTAGGCAAAACAATGCTAAGCCAAACAGATAAAAACAATCTTTAAATCATTCTATTTGAAGTTAATAAAATAGAAAGGAGAAATGCCCATGTTTGAAGGCCTTATGAGCAACTGAGAAGCAAAAATCCTTGTAGTTGCATTGCAAGTGGATGAAGCATTTGATTACATATGTACTGAATTGGAAGATTTGTCTCCTCTGCAAATTTATTGATGGCAACATAGTTGTTATCATATTGCTTATATTTCTCAAAAAAAAATCCTTTCTCCTACTTTTCCCCATTTAAAATTTTTTGTCATAAGAATTGAGCAGGGAGGATAACTTAGCAAACCAACCAATACAGGGACCAAGTCCGGCATTGTACATACTATTTCACATCCCTATCCCCTATCCCACACTCCAAGCTTTGGACAGGGAAGTGTATTTTCACATCTCTTCTTTAGGCTAAACATGGTCATTATAACTTTACAACATTCAGTTTCAATTATATTGTTGTTCTTTCAACTATATTTTCCTAAGTATTGTATAAATTGTTTTCTTGGTTTGCTTACTTTTGTTGTTTTGTCGTTTTTCAGTCCTATTTGACTCCTCATGACCATATTTGACAGTGACATTCAGCAAAGATACTTAAAGTACATTTCCTTTTCCTTCTCCATCTCATTTTACAGATGAAGAAACTGAGGCAAATAGGGCTAAATTATTTACCCCAAATCACATAGTAAAAAGTGTTTGAGGCCAAATTTGAACTTGGGAAGTTTAATAGTCCCAATTCCAGGCCTAGAGTTTTATGCACTGTGCCGCTTAGCTGCCCCTTGACTTACTTTACTTTGCATCAATTCACATATCTTCCCACATTTCTCCCTAGTTGCCCTATACATCATTACATTCATGTAACTTGCTTTATTATTTGCCAGTTGCCAAATAACTACTCCCCTCTCCCCAGTTCTCTGCCATTATAAGTAGTGCTATTATAAATTTTAAGTATTTGTGAGACCTTTCTTTTTATCATTGCCCTCACTGACTAGCAGTTGAATTTCTAGAACAAAGAATGTAAATATTGTAATCATTTTAGCATAATTCTAAATTGTTTTCCATAATAATTGAACCAATTCATAGTTCTACCAATAGTGTATTAGTGTAGCTATTTTTCCACAAGCCTTCTGACATTGTCTATTACTATCTTTTATCATATTTTCCAGTTTATTGAGCATAAAGTTAAACCACATTGCTGTTTTGATTTGAATAATTTGGGGTTTTTTAATGAAAATCATATAATGTGGGAGAATTATATTGAACTCCTTATGGAGGGAGCTAAGTAGATGTCAAGATGAAAAACAGATCTAGAAAATATTAGTTTGAAATGTAGACCCTATAATTTGGTCATATTGTGTGCTTCACAGAGAAGCAATTATATAAAGAATTATGAATAAGAACTTATATACATTTTTTTCAAATTATTACAAACATAATCAAATGTATAAAAAGAGTCCATTAAAAGAAAGGTTCTTTGCAAAATTGTGTGGGAGCAAAATACATTGTACTTCTATCTAATTGTAAACTATGCTGGTTTTCTTGTGCCAAAGTACTTGAAAGAGTGCTTGAGTTAAAAGCAATAATTTCCATTTTTATTAGTAGTAGGAAAAATGAAATTCATTTAAAAATGAATATCCTCCTAAAACTTGCACTTTAGGTAGATAATTCTGAAAAAACAGAATACTCTAAATAAATCAAGACAAGATCCTCAGATTCCTACTGTGATCCAAAAAGATAAAGCTAAAACTCTACACAATAAATTTACCCCAAAAAAAATTTCTTCTAAAAAATTGCCCACCTATATACATGTTAGAAAGCTATTTGAAGGAAAGGATTGTTTTGGTTTTTAACCTAGTACCTCCAGCACTTTGCATAGTAGCTTGAATGAAGTAAGTTCTTAATAAAAACTTATTAAATTTAATTTAATTGAATGGGATGGAGTCTGATGTGGGACCATCTCTGAGAATGGCTGAGGTGGAGTTGCTTGAACTGGAAGGTAGGAATGTTGGAAGGGATAACAATGTGAATGTTGAAAACCAAGTAAGAAGATTATCTTTACTGCCCATTAGCACCTTCTATTCATCTCTAATCCAAGTCTTCTTCAAACCCTTCTACTCTTCTAGGGGATTCTTAACTCAATAAGCATATTTGTTTGGAATGGGGTGCTCAATCAGTCTTGAAATATCTTCTTTAACCCTTTAACCCTTTTAAAAAATCTCTCAAAGAAGAACATGGTGAATATGAGCAGGCTGAAACATATTACAAACAGTTAGAAGCAGCATAAATGATGTACTTAAGAAAATATATCATCTAAAAAGAAGATGGGGTAGTCTCAACAGAATGAAAAAATAATAAATAAATAAAGAATGCTAATTAGTATTTGTATGGTGTTTTAAGGTTTTCAAAGTGCCTTACAAATTATTATTTTTTATTTTCACAACCGCCCTGTGAGATAAGTGATATTACTAGCTCCATTTTATAGAGGAGGTAACTGAAGCAGATACTATCTGAGCCACAGATGAATTTAGGACTTCTGACTCCAGCGGCACAGTCCAGTTCCACTGACCCCTAGCTGCCATAGTTCATGTTCTCTCTTGATATCCTTTTGATATCAAGATATGTTTAACATATATTGGATTACTTACCATTTAGGGGAGGGAGGGAAAAAATTTAGAACACAAGATTTTGTAAGGTTGAATGTTGAAAATTATCCACATATATACATATATATATATGTATATATACATATAAAATAAAAAACTTTAATTAAAAAATTTTAAAAGAAGGGGAAATAAAAAAGGAGTGTAATAGAAGGTCTCCAGAATTTTAATTGGTTGCCTTGTAATGAATTTATGGATCTGAGCTGCATAGAATAAGCAAGCTCAGATGACTGGCAATCTATACCATTGGTGCATACTCATGTTGAAGAAATCCCAGAGTTACTGAAACTTTGAACTATTAAATAATCACCAATAGCACTGCCTTCTCTCCACAAATTAATAATAATAATAATAATACATGGGAGGAATGACCTTAATCCCTAACACATGACACAGTAAGTCTATATCTTGCTATATTTTAGGAAGTCTAGCAACCAGAAAGTTGTTATATATCATTAGAAATCATGCAGAAAAAGGTACCAGGTGGATAGAGTACCACACCCAAATTCAGGAAGATTCAACTTCCTGAATTCAACTCTGGCTTTTCATACTTATTAGTTGTGTGATCCTAAGCAAGCCACTTCTCTGTTTGCCTCAATTTCCTCTTCTGTAAAATAAGCTGGAGAAACAAATGGCAAATAACTCCAGTATCTTTGCCAAGAAAACCCCAAATGGGATCAGACATGACTGAAAAACAATAATATCACCTGCCATCAAAGGTTGTTTTGGGGATAAAATGAGATAATATATGTAAAGTGATTTGCAAACTTTAAAATGCTTTATAAATGATAGCTATTATATTATTATGAATTATGAAAGGACTGATGGGGAAGAGAAGAGGAACTATAGACCATATTCTGTCCCTTTATCCCTCCCTAGCCAAAACTACCACTCCTTCAAGTGTATTATTTCTTCCACTAGATTGTCAAGAATGCAAGTAAATCGAGCTACATGAAAACTGGAAAAGTGGGGTGGCTACCTCCTTAGAGACCCCCCTGTCCCTGCCCCCCATGACAGCATACAAGCCATGGATATTGGGCATAAGTATGAGTATAAGGGAAACTCTTTATCTGAAATCTATCAATTGCAGCTTTAAAAAGGCAATTACAGATGAGTGGGTTCTATCACTATGGATGCTTGCCTTGCTCTGAAAATATTTTCTATGATTTTTCCTTCCCCCAAAGTTAGAATAAAATAATTGAAGGAGGAACCTAATCCCATTTCATTAAGAATCCCTGAAAACTTCAGAATTAAGGTAGAGCACCTACATTTGGATTGGGTAGGCTTCATAGCCAAGAAAATGTCTGCCTCTCTAGGAAATCTATTTCAGGGATACCCTAGCTATGAATTACTTGACTTCCTTCTCTCTGGTCACCTCTGTTACAATCTCTTCACCAGTAGTCTTGCCAGTAGTAGTCTTTCCTTATACTACTTTCCTAATACTTCTTCTTCCCCTTCTCCTCCCCTTTCCACTCTGCCCCCTTTTAGAACTATGACCTATAATCAAATCATTTCTGCCTTTACTCCTAGATAGGATTGTCAATCTCCTCCCCTATGGTTTCACTCCTGATAATTTCTGGACCAAAGTGTTCCTTTCTGGAAAACATTCCTATTCCCATTAGACTAAAAGTTTATTGAGAGAAGAAACTGCCTAAAACTTTTATATTTGTATTACCTAGCACTTAGAATAGTATTTAGAACAAAATAAGTGCTTAATGAATGAGTTTTTATTCACTCACTCATTCAACTAAATTGTCCTTAAATTCAGTCATATATTTTAACATTATTTTCGTGTTTCTTTAATAGCACAGAGTAGAGTTTTAATGATCTTTCATCAATATCTGCACTGTAGGACCATCTCCAGTCATCCAGTTCTAAATCTTGCCACTAGACCTAGATTTGAATTAGAAAGTTAGACTGGTGACTGCACAGCTCTCCCTCACTTAAATCCAATTAATTTGTCAATAATAACATCACCTTCTTTAAGATCATAGTCTTCTTCAAGAATAAAGGACAACAATCTAGAGTGTAGGGAACCATTCCTCACCTCATTAAAAAAAGGCTGAAGACTTAAATTCATCCAATCCAGAGTACAAACACTCTGTAAAGGAGTAAGAAAAAAAAAAAAAAGAAATAATAGAAGTCACCAAAATCCAGCAAAGAAAATGCAACAAAAAAAAATTGTCATATGTAGAAATTGAAATATCTTTAGAAAGAGAAAATGGGTCATTGGGAAGATCTTTTCTGAATTTTACATGGATAGTTTAAGAAACCCAAAGAACTAAAATATTAGAATTGAAAGATTTTCTAATACAAACTCATTTAAAATATGGTAAAACAGAGTTTTAGGGAAGTGTAATTATTTGGTTTAAATTATATGGGTAAAAAAGTAACAGAGCCAAAATATGACTTTAATATTCTTTGATTCAAAAATCCAATGTTTGGTTGTTTTTGGTTGGTTGGTTGTTTTTTCCCCATTGTGCCACCATTCTTCCTAAAAGTCATTATCACAGAATAATAAAACATCTGAGTTAGAAGGAATCTTAGAGATCATCTAGTTCAACTGTTATTTTCATTTCCTCATTTTGCAAATGAGGTCCAGAGAGATCAGATGACTTATCTAAGGTTTCACAACCAACTGATCACCAGGCCAAGACTAGAAGTCAGGTCTCAAATTCTATTTCATTGTTCTTTCCAATACCTAATTTTTTTCTCTCTGATAAGGAATAGGACAAGGAGAAAAAGAGGAAGGGGGATGAAGATTGTTTCTAGAAAGTAAGAACCCAGCCAAACAAAAGGACTGATAGACAATACAATTTATGGATTAAACAGCACATATTTTCCCCCTTATAACCCAATGTTTTGTTTTGTTTTATTGGAAAAGACAAAGATCTTCAAATTTTAGAAATAGCCTACCTTTGATCAGCCATCACTGTTAACCAGGCAGAAAATCTCCATAAATATAAAAATATGAATCACAATATTAATTACATCTTTCATTCATGTCCATCAATTACCACCTTCCCATGCCTTAAATAGCATCCTTCTAAACAGATTGCTTAATTAACAAAGCTTTTCAAGAAATATGATTCAGGTGAAAGAAAATGACTGCTTTTAAATGAGTCTTTGGAATTAATTCCAAAATGCTCCAATGCTGACTTTGAGCCCTCAGAAGAAATTGGACTTGGTCCCAGAGAACAGAGTATCAGCAAATCATTGTTGAAAGTCAAATCCTACCCATCTTATCTATAACTAAAGTGAACGTACCTTGATGCCAGAAGCTTCATTCAGTGCCTTAATGTATAAGGCAGGAGAGATGTGACATGTAGGACTATAGTATTTACCTCTGAGGAAAATTAATTTTAATATTGTGTTATTTAACTATTAATATTAATTTACAATATTCTTTTCTCTGTCAAAAGTCCATCTAAGCCCTAGTTTATTTTTTTAATATTTTATTTTATTTTATTTAATAATAACTTTATATTGACAGAATCCATGCCAGGGTAATTTTTTTTACAACATTAGCCTTGCACTCGTTTCTGTTCCGATTTTTCTCTTCCCTCCCTCCATCCCCTCCCCTATATGGCAAGCAGTCCTATATATGTTAGATATGTTGCAGTATATCCTAGATACAATATATGTTTGCAGAACCAAACAGTTCTCTTGTTGCACAGGGAGAATTGGATTCAGAAGGTAAAAATAACCCGGGAAGAAAAACAAAAATGCAAATAGTTTACATTCGTTTCCCAGTGTTCTTTCTTTAGGTGTAGCTGCTTCTGTCCATCATTTATCAATTGAAACTCAGTTAGGTCTCTTTGTCATAGAAATCCACTTCCATCAGAATACATCCTCATACAATATCATTGTCGAAGTGTATAATGATCTCCTGGTTCTGCTCATCTCACTTAGCATCAGTCCATGTAAGTCTCGCTAGTCCTCTCAGTATTCATCCTGCTGGGCATTTCTTACAGAACAATAATATTCCATAACATTCATATACCACAATTTACCCAGCCATTCTCCAATTGATGGGCATCCATTCATTTTCCAGTTTCTAGCCACTACAATTAGGGCTGCCACAAACATTTTGGCACATACAGGTCCCTTTCCCTTCTTTAGTATTTCTTTGGGGTATAAACCCAATAGAAACACTGCTGGATCAAAGGGTATGCACAGTTTGATAACTTTTTGGACATAGTTCCAGATTGCTCTCCAGAATGGTTGGATTCGTTCACAACTCCACTAACAATGCATCAGTGTCCCTGTTTTCCTGCATCCCCTCCAACATTCATCATTATTTTTTCCTGTCATCTTAGCCAATCTGACAGGTGTGTACTGGTATCTCAGAGTTATCTTACTTTGCATTTCTCTGATCAATAATGATTTGGAACACTTTCATATGAGTGGTAATAGTTTCAATTTCATCATCTGAAAATTGTCTGTTCATATCCTTTGACCATTTATCAATTGGAGAATGTAAGCCCTAGTTTAAAGAAAAGCCCTTTTCTAGTCAGTTCTAGCTAAGGAATGTTATTGCATTAAGTATCTTCTCAAAGCATCAGCTCATTAACTAGTTTGGGCTGGGTCTCACTGAATCAGAATCTGTGCACTATTTATTCTATAAACAAGACCCTGTTTGCATTAGACCCTTGGGAGGAAGAAAGAAGAAATAAGCTTGTATTCTTTGTCTCTTCATCTGAATTTGGGGTAGTCTAGCTCCTGAAAGAGAAATAAAATCAAAGAGAACCTGATTGGGATTCCCAGATTGCTTAAAAAAAAAAAAAAGGGCTTAAATCTTATGACTAAGTCTCATTTGTCAGGCAACTTACCCTACCTTGATGGTGAAATAATCAGCAGGTGTTGAGAGCTCAGCCTATAACCTCATTAAATATTCACCAATAATGGTTGCCATTCACTTATCAGGGGAGGACACTATCAGAAGAGTTAACAAGATTATTGTTTTTTTGTCCTTAATTTTGGAAGAGTACCAATAATAATACCATGAGGATAATGTCTTAACTTTCACATGAATTGGATTTACATTAGGCAGAGCTGTCAGCCTCATTCTTCCCTCCAGAATCATCAAAGTCTGGTGGTGACAAGACAAAAATAAGAAGGCTAGAGATGGCCCAGGATGCAGTGGGTGACCTTGGCCTTTTACATTTAAGCTTTTTCCCAGCTCTCAGTTTGTCTGAGGCAATACCTATTGGATGCCTATTTTGAATGAGACAAAAGATTGTCTAATTTACTATCACAAAAATATCCATCTGGGAAAGGAAAATCCTTAATGTTTATTATCAGAACAGAAAACATTACAACTTATACTCCCATCATCCTGATCTATATTTTGCCACTGGACCCAGATAGCTCTGGAGGAGAACATAAGGCTGGTGACTTTGCACAGCCCTGGCTGACTTAAATCCAATTCACTTGCATGTCATAACATTACTTCCCTGATGTCACCTCTTGTAAAACAAAGGATAACCACAATTTCTGTGAGTGAAGCTGCCCTTTGGGAACGCAACTGAACTGATTAACTGAGTAACAACAGCCCTCCCTTCCTTCCTTTCCCTTTCTTCTTTATCATACCCTTACAGAAAAGAGCTCAGCCCAAACAGATGTAATTTTTGAGGGGATCAATGGAACTTTCCAAGATATCTTAGGATTTATCAACTAGATTTCTTTCGTAAGGACTATGCCTTAAACCAAAATACTTTTGTTCTTATTGATTGATCAACAATAGATCCCAGGCCAACTCCAACTGGTCATGGTTTGGGTACTGATTGACTCAGAGTGAATGTTAATAGCAATTCTTTCTGTTTTGGCTAGAAACCCCAAGGGTCTTCCCTAACTAATTTGTATTTTTCTTTTTTTACTTTTTTGACACCCTCACTTAAATCCAACTCACTTACTCTCATGGATTCACCTCCCTAATGCCATGGTTCTCTTCCAGAACAAAGGCAAAACAACAAAACTATCAAAACCTGTAAACAATAAGTCACAGAGACTTTGATGAGGAGGAGAAGAAGGGAGACTATTATTGGCCATTCAATGAAAGAGTGATTTGAATTTAAAGAAAACGTAGTTACATTTGAAACACAATGGGCTTTTGTAGGTTTGTTTTTTCAGAGCAATATTTCAAGAAATCATAAATGAAAACTGCTCTGGGAAAAAAAAATTGTTCCAGCATCTGAAATAAATAAATACATAAAATGTATTTAATCTAGCACCCAAACCCCAAAATATCTTACAAAAATAAGTTACCAAAAATTATATTTCTATGGACAATGTACCCACATGTAAGCATATGGGTACCCAAGTGCAAGAGGAAGAGGAGGACATAGCAGCATTCTCATTTTCTAATCAAATTGGCAGGTTAGATAGAACATAGAGATTAAAGATGACTCAATACTCTGCCTTTTTGTCTTTGATTACTAAGATAAATTATTGGCCACTAATTTATTGATTATTACCTAGCCTAACTAATCAATTGATTTTTAATACCTGGAAACTTTGTCTTTCAGAATTTTAAACACACATATCCCATAGCTTATAGGATTTCTGTGAGTATCAAATGAAATAATGGATGTGTGAGACAATAATGACCACAAAAATAATCAGAGACTTTTGAGATAAGAAAAAAGACAAAAAGGGACTTATTATGATCTCATGAGAAAGGGCAACTCCCAAAGGTGTTGTCAGTAAGCAGTACAAAGCACAAACTGCAAAACACAAGATTAAATAGACTAGAAGCCCCCATCCACCCTGAACACTCTAAACATGGAAGTCTATCCTAGGAACAAAAAAAAAATTAGTAAATAACAAACTCTTAACTTAAATTTCCCTAGAAAAGTGCTATGTAAACAGATATTCTCAGATGAGAGAATTCTGTTACCTGAATTCCCAAAGCCATCATTGCCTTTAAAAGATGTACTTAAATGTTAATTAAGAGGTGGAGAGGAAACAGGAGGGAGAATGTTCATCGGAGACAATTGAACACCTGCAGCTCTTTAGTCATATTCTCATGAGAGGTCTTCACTCAGTTTATCCCATAGAATCGATATAAAGTACTTCACAAGCTTAAAGTGTTATAGAAATTTTATTTGTTGTTGTTTTATTTATAATTGTCTTTGATATAGAGACTGTCAGCATTATGACCAGAGATAGCTAGTTTAGTCATCCCAGGGAATAACAATAGAGTTGACATGAATAAAAAGCAAAAAGCCAATTTTGAGGCAAAATGTGAAAGTGATATTTAATGAGGAAAACAAGCAGATTCTGTTCAGATAGATAGAACATTTATTAATGCTTATTATATACCAGGGACTGTGCTAAGTTCAAATGCACAAAAAAAAATAACTCTCAAAAGATAACTGGACAGTAGAGAGGGGGACCAAAACTTCCATTACTAAGGAGAAAGTGGAGAAGTCTAGAGAGTGGCAAGCAAAGCCAGGAGTGAAGGCATTATGACCCAGGCACCTTAGATATGACCCAATGAATGATCAATCAGAAGGGGCAACAACATCTCCTGAATGAGAAGGCTACTGGAAAAGACTTTGTCTTTATATTTCATTTGTATTATTTGCATAGTTAAATGTAAAGCCCCCCACATCTTGGAAATTAAATTGCTAAAATGACTGAATTCCCTAAAGAGAAATCATCTGAGATAAGTGTGTCTATGCCTTTTACCCATTTTGCTAAGTGACAAGTAGGAAATTTCATATGTGTGTGTGTGTTTCTGCTTTCTGCTTTTCTCTGAAGATCTAGTATCTTAATGCACCTACTGCTACCATCACTACAGTGGAAGGTAAAGCGTTTTCAAGTAAGAACTTAGGGTTATATATTGGATATGTGCTTTGTCAAAAACTCCATTCCACCACTCTAGAGGTATTTAGAGGGCCCAGACGTGACAAGAGAGAAAACGAGAAATCAAATGTTGAGATTTCATCTTTAGGATTTTGATAGGGAATCACACTAATTTAAGACCAAGCTCATAGCCCTTTCATTTTTTGGCACTATTTTTACTTTAAGGACAAGGAAAATGGAAACAAAAATTTCACAGAGACAAAAGAATTTTGGAACACAATAAAAATTCAATAAGCATTTATTAAATATCTACTTTGCCCTAGATATTGTGCTAGGTGCTAGAATACAAAATGAAATATCCCCTAGCTTTCAAAGAGTTTTCAAATGTCAGATAAATAAGGTGCTTAAGGAAATTGTAAAATTTGATTGGCCTTGATATACCTCATGCCCAACTGAGAAATTATTATTGTAATAATCTCTGGCCTTTATATAGTAACAACAGTTACAAAGTGATCCTCACAATAATCCTACAAAACGGTTAGTATATGTATTGCTACTTCCATTTTAGAGTTGAAGAATCTGTGACTTATAAAGGTTAAGGTCAGGCATTTAGGAAATGGCAGAAGAAGGTCTCAAAGTAAGACTGACTCCCAAATATAGCCTTCCTTCTATTATACTTCATGGAAGTTTAAGGAGCAAGTAGGTGGTATGGTTCATAGAATGTTGGATCTGTAGTCAAAAAGACTTGACTGAGAAGAGTTCAAATCTGGCCTCCTCAGTTTTCTCATCTATAAAATGAGCTGGAGAAGGAAATGGCAAACCACTCCAGAAACTTTGCCAAGAAAACCCCAAATGGGTCAGATATGAGTGAAATGACTGAACCACAATAGCATATCCCATCTGTCAACTAATTAATTCCTCTGGATTATATATACTCCTTTTTAAATTTAATTTTATTTATTTTTGTTATATTTTGTGGGCAGAGGTGAATAAAAACCATACTATGCATACTTTTATTTATCAGTCCTTTCTCTGGAGGTAGATAGCAATTTTCCTTCAAGGATCTTTTGTAGTTGATTTGAATATTAATAATACACAGAATAATTTGAGTGTTCACAGTTATTCTTCTAAAAATATTGTTGTTACTATATACAATATTCTCTTGGTTCTACTTATCTCACTCTTCATTATTCCATGCAAATCCTTCCATGTTTTTCTGAAATCAACCTGTAATTAGTATTTCATCACAATCATATACCACAATTTGTTCAGTCTTTTCCCAATTGATGTATATCCCAATAATTCTTAATTCTTTGCCACCACAAAAAGAGCTGCTATGAATATTTTGGAACATAAAAGTTCTTTTCATTTTACCCTGATAACCTTGGGAAACAGACCTAAAATAGTGGTATTATTAGGCAAAAGGGTACATAAACAGTTTTATAATTCTTTTGGCATAATTCCAGCTTATTCTGCAAAATGGTTGGATCAGTTCTACCAATTAGGTCCCAATTTTTTCCACATCCTTCCCAATATTTGTCATTTTCTTTTTCTATCATTTTAGCCAATCTGAAAAGTATGTGAGGATATCTCAAAGTTATATATATAAAAAACTATTTTTTTCAAAAAAAATTGTTTTTTGTTACCTACACTTGATCCCTGAATATATAATATATGTATACATGCAGGCATATATGTATTTGTACAGCATTTCTACATTTCACAAATCAGTCAAAATAGGAGTCCACTTCTCTATGTGAAATCTACTTAGGACTATTGTATTTACTATCTTTGAATACATAGAATATTACATATCAGTAAGACTGGGTTACTAGTCATTTTCACCTTAGGAAAAAATCTGGTTTTTCAAATGTCTTTTTATCTGAAAGAACTAAACAGAGTTTACATTTTAAAATTATTTTACAATGTTTACAATGTTGATAAGAGCTTATTTAAGTTATTTGCAAGTACAAGTAGTTATAAAATCACAAAATCTCAAAGTTGGAAGATACTACAAAAGCCATCTAATCCAACCTGGACTTAACAATCCTCCCTATAGCATCCCCAATCTGTTATCATATAGGCCCTACTCAAAAAACATAAATAAGAAGGAAGACATCACATTTCAAGGCAACCTGTTTCAAACTGTGTTCAAATTGTAGAGAAGTTTTGGCTTCTGTAGTTGAACAGAGCAAACTTCATTCATTTTCTATATTCCTCTTTTGAGCCTTTAAATTATTTGAAGGCATCTACTATGAACTTTATACATATCCTGGGTTAACCATCCTCCAATTCTTTCAACCATGGCTCATATTCTATGGTCTCAGTATTATAATCATTTGAACATTCTCTAGTTTTTCCATAAAATCTAGTACCAGAACTAAAGTCAGTGTTCTGCTCTGATCTGGTATAGTAGAATTATCACATCCTTATTTCATGACACTATGTCTTTCAATATAATTTAAAATTGTAGTAGCCATATTGGTTGCCATGTCACACTGATGGCTTACTTTGAGTTTTCAATTCATGTGTGTTAAAATTGTATTTTGATCTGATCCCCTGGATCGTCTTCCACTTCTAGTCAATATAGTAAGTTTATAAGTAGCCAGTAAAAGGGGCAATCACAGAAAATAAAATTAAAAAGAGGAATCTAGAAGTCACAAGCATACCATCCCAATGATCAAAGGAGAATAATTTATAAATTATATCATATGGTAATCAAAATTCACATCTTGATCATAGTACTGAATCAGGGGAAGATATCTAAGTACTGATGTCAAGGTTTCTGGTCCTCTGATATGTAAATTCCAGACAAATTCTGGACCTCCACAGTTCTGTCCCAGAGGAATAACAAATGGGGTTAACAATTCTGAGATATAATTGTGAAGGTTTATTGACAAATTTGAGATGATTTGGATGTGTTGATGAATTAACCCCAAAGTGAAACAAATAGAAGTAGATGTTTCCCAAAAAAAATCCTAAAAAATGAGATCTCAAACTTCTACCATTAAGCACACTGGGACCATGCTGCCTAGTGCTCCCAAATAACCTATGATTACATGAATGATGTTTTCTGCCTCTTCTCTCATTTTCCTTCACTATCCCATTCCTCCATTTGCCTTTCACCACTTGTCTCTGTATCCAATGTGGTTATTAAAGTATGCTTGCTGCCCTATTCCCAATCATAGTCTTGCCCAGAAAGTATCCCCAAAACTGAGCATACCTGTCCCTTTTCATAATTTTATAAGTTAATTATCAATTCACCATGAAAATTCCTAAATCTTTTTCTGGTGAATTATTGTTTAGTCATGTCTCCACTATTCCCTACTTTTGAAGTTGAATTTTAATTAAAGTATAGAGCATTGCTTTCATGTCTGTTAAATTTTATCTTATTAAATCAAACCCAGTCTCTAGCACCTAGTAGTTCTAAAACTTTTTGGTCTCAGGACTTAAAACTTATTGAAATCTCTCCAAAAGAGCCATTATCTATCTATATGAGGTACATGTATTGATACTTATCATATCAGAATTTAAATTTCTTAATATTATTGTGAACATAGTTTTAACCTCATGGATCCCCTGAAAGGGGTCTTAACAACCCCCAGAAGCACCCAAACAATTGTTGCTCTAGCCTTTAAGAGCTCTTTGAATTCTAAGTTTATCATTTTAGGTTAGCTGCTATACTTCCTATTTCCATGTCATTTGCAAATATAATAACAGATCATCTATGTCTCTATTCAAACCATTGATTACAACTATTAAGTAGCACAGGAAAAAGCCCTAAGACATCTTACCACAGACTTGTAAATTCTCATTAATTCAAGAACTATTCTTTGAGTTTCACCATCTAACCAGTTCACAATCTATCACATTAGCTTTCCATGTTGTGCATTATCAGGATAGGCTGAAAGGAGAATAAGGTCTTGGAAATAAATTTGTCATACACAAAGTACTCCAGCATCAAAGAAACTAAGGTAATTCAATGCATCCTGGACCATTGCTGGTTGTCTTGTTTTATGTCTTGCCCCTAAACTTCAATGAATAAGGAAGAAAAAGGGAGGTTCAAGATTTTGTACAACTCTGTATCATTTAAATCCAACTTACCAGCAAGTCAAGACATCATCCCAGGATATCAGTGGTCCTCTTCAAAAACCAAGAACAAACAACAGGAAAAAAAAAGACTTGATCAAATGCTTTGCTTAAATCTTAGATAAACTATATCTAAAGCATTTTCCTGACCTGGACATCATATAAGTCAGTCACAAAAAGAAAACAGGCTAGTCTGGCATTACTTCTTGAATAAGCCATACTATAATTGTTTTCTAAATAGTCACAAACCACTCTGGCTGTTATGTTCTAGAATTTTGACAGGAATAGAAATAAAATTCATTGGCCTGTAGTTTGTAGACTCTACACACTTTTATAAAAATTGGGATATTTGTTTTTTTCCAGTGTTCCATTATCAGCAACCTTTCAAAGACTATTGATAATAATCCAGAATGAAATTCATCAGGGTTTGAATTTACTTTAAGTAGTGAAATGCTCTTTTATTTTTTTCTTAATTTTAACTGCTGCTCATCACTTTATTCTCACTCCTAATCCAAAAATCACGCTCCTTGGCAGTAGGGGGAAAAAAGCAAAATAATTCTTGAGTAATTTTCTATTTTTCATTATCATTTTTTCTTGTTTGATGCCATAGAAATTCTGAATGAGTAGAGGAAAAATTATTTATTTGATGATTTTTATTCTGATGTTATGAGATGGCTGAATAGTAGGGGAGAGTGACCAACAAAACAAAAAACAAAGTTAAAAGACATGGCTAGAAGTTGCAAAGAGGCTTGATTTTGGCTAATAAAAAAATTAACTTCCTAACAATTAACTATCTAAAAGTGGAATGGATTTTCATGAGTTCCTCTTCACTGGAAGTCTTTAAGGAAAGTCTAATTTATTTTAGGTATGCTAGGGGATGAATTCTTTTCAGGTATGAGTTGAAATAGACTGGTCATCAAAGTGCTTTATAATTCTAGGATTCTGAAGACATAATCCTTGCCTTTATGGGGATTTCAGTATGATAAAGGGGATAAGATTATTTATACACAATAATTCAACTGGGGCAACCAGTGGCAAAGTGAATAGAGCACTGGGCTTAGAATCAGGAAGACTCATTTTCCTGGGTACAGATCTAGCCTCACATATTTAATATCTGTGTGACCCTGAGCAAATAAATTAATCCTATTTGCCTTAATTTCCTCATCTATAAAATGAGATAGAAAAGGAAATGGTTAATCATTCTAATATCTTTGCTAAGAAAACCCTGAATTGGGTCACAAAACTTTAGATATGACTGAAAATGCCTAAACAACAACAAAATAATGTAATTACAATATAATACATAAAAAGAGAGGTCTGAAGCTCTATGAAAAAAACCAACATTCCATGTGATGATAAAAATAATACAACTTTAGAAGACAACTTTGAAATTGTTTTATTTGGCTAAACATATTTCCTACATGTTTGTTTGTTTTTTTTTTTTTTCCTTTTTCTAATGGAAGTAAGAGGGAGATCAAATAATATTTTCACTAACAAAAAATAAAATTATATTTAAAAATGAAGGCAGAATTTTCCATCTCTCCCCTACTGTCCCTTCCCCACCACTTCATCATCATGAGAAAGAAAGCATGACTTAGCCTATTAGCGTCATTTCTATGTATACCCAGTTCTGGCTCAGTAGCCACTTAAAGGGATTTTTCATCATGATGCAGTGAGAATAAAAATAATAACCGAATACTTTCTCTGAAATGAAGGCAAGTCATTACATATTTATAGAAACAAGCTCACCAAGTCTTCTACATGAATAGGCAGGCAGAAGGACTGGGAGCCTGAGGTTTGGGTTCCATTACGTGTGAATTCATAGAAGAATTCACAAAAGATTAGTGATGTCATAGTGGGATACTTTAAATATTGTAGTAGCCTCTACCAACACAAATCAAAGCCAGTCTATAACTTAATAAATCTCAGGAATTGCCAAATAACTTTGAGGTTAAATGATTGGTCAGGGGTCAATAATAAATCAGTAAGCATTTATCAAGTGCAATTTATGTGTCTATTAGGCACTCTTCTGGGATCTGATTTTAAGTAGCTAAAAAGGAAATAGCCCTCACCTTCAAGGAGTTTAAAATTGGGAGATAATGTGCTTATGTATATGTGTGTGTTTACATAGACATAGACATATATATATGATCATTTTGGGTGAAAGAACATTAGTGGAGAGCAGGAAAGGAATGGTGAACTGAGTCTTTAAGTTTTTATTGATGTCTTCTGTTTTTTATATAATTATAGTTATCCCCAGTATTCTTCCTCCTCTTCCTCCCAGATAATTTTCTCATATATTAAAATGTTTTTAAAATAGTTAAAACCAAAAAGGAGATAAAAATCAGCACAACTGAAGAATACATTGAAAAAGTCTGAAAACATGCAAAATGTATAATACCTTTGGACCTTCCACCTCCATGAAGAGCTAGGTTGGAGATGTCCTAATATATCTCTTCATTCAAGCCATTTTCAATCTATATCATTTTTTACATTAATTTTGATTTGTGTATGTATGATTGCTTTTCTTTTTTCATTTACTGTTATTATTATTACATATACTGTTTTCTTGGCTTTCTTTACTTCACTCTGCATCAGTACATGTAGATCTTTTCATGCTTCTCTGTATTCTTCACATATATAATTTCTTGTAACACAGTAATATTCCATTCTATTCCATTTCATTCACTGAGCTATTCATGTATCACATGTTCAATTTTTCCTCAATCACCTATTTTGTTTTCAATTGTTTGCTATCATAAAAAGTATATTTTGACATATATATGCCAAAATACTTGTTACTTGTACTGTTTCTTTTGAATGATGTCCATGTTCCAGTCATGGGTCTTATACCACCAAGCCTCAGTGATAGCTAGAAAATCAAATTAAGTTAGACTCTTTAGTACAAATTTCTCATTATCCAAATTTATGGAATTGAGTATGGCATCCTAAACCATAGATTTTATGCTGGATCCTTCCTGGATTTTCTCTCCTGTGAATTTTTAAATATCCCTAGTTGTTATTCTTCTTATACTGTGTATTCACAAGAATGCAATTTTTGTTGTTGTATATAGAAAAAAATTTCTCCCTTTTCTGTTCTTTTCAGTTTAAAATTCTTTAAATTAGCTATACAAATTACAAAGCACAGTATAATTGTCTGGCTTGTATTGTTGCTGTTGTTTACAAGACTTAAGATAAATTTATTTTTACCTGTTGCTGTTGCATATATTCATTCCCTAGCCAGAAAACTGTCATTACTTGTTTTAGGCTAAGGTCCAGAAATTCAAATCCCATTCTCAAGCACCATATTTTTTTAACCAGATGTTCCCTTCTTCTGAATCATTTGTCCTCACTTTACACAAGCAGCGATAAAGTCCTAGGATCTTACTTTTCTTACCCAAAATTCTACAATCTTTAGGAACGCTCCTTAGTTTCCTTCTAGCAGTAATGTGCACCTATGTAAATGACCATATCATCCTCCCTTTTAACATCTTGAAATATTGTTACAATTTGTATATCAGTTCTGGGAAAAGAGAAGACCTCTTTAATGTTGTTATCAGGTCAAAAGTAGCTGCTTTAGGATCCTTAACATTAGCTCTGAAATTGCATGAATCTAAGTCACAAAGACATACAGCAACTCTTTCTAACAAGTAATATGTTGAATGGTTTGTCTTTTCTTTTTTCCTACCTTTAGATATTTGTTGAATTGAATTGTTAACTAAATGTAAAGAGAACCTTTGAATTATTCATTCAAGGACCCTAAATTTAAATCTGTGCCCAAAGGAATATATGTAGTTCACTTAGTTCTTTAAGGTTACATTACTTAGAACTCTCCAGGGCAGCATTCCATGGGCAAAGCTCCAATTGCATACTAGACAGAAAATATATGTAACGAACTTTTGCAAGCCTCTAAATGTTATACAGCTTCATAGGTTCATGGGCCTAACGCACCCAGAGTTCACCTGGACTAACTCTCTTAATTTTTATGTGAGGAACCTAAGCTCAGGAAAGTTCTATCATTTGCCCATGGTCATATGAATGGTAGTAGACATTAGAAGTCTAATTTTTTTCCATTGAATCATAAGACAATGAAAGACTAGGTCATTTTGGAGTTGAGGGGCTTTAATGATAATGACAATAATGGACATTCCTATATCATTTTACGGTTTTCAAAGCAATTGACATATATTAATTCATTTAATAACAACTGCCTAGTCCAAATCCTTAGAGAATACTGAGCTAAAAATCAGAAAATGTGGGGCAAGTCATTTAAGTCTTCTGGTCTTGAATTTGCTCTTAGTAAAGGGAGAGGTCTGTATTAGTTTCTTCCAGTTCTAAAATTCCTAAATATCCCACAGAAAAGAATTAACAGATTAAAAAAAAAAGGTTTAATGGCCCTTTAACAAATTTGCATTTTAATGGCACATTTTAATGCCTATCTTTAGAAAAAAAGGGGAATTCTGGTCAGTTGTCTACAATACCCTGAATTCATTTAAAGACTGTGAGGAAACATGAAATAAACACCTTGAAAATTGTCTGATTTTTTTTAATGAAGTTTTCTTTCTAGAAACAATGTGAAGACATACTGAGCCCTTAGGAACTGCAAATTCATTGGATTCAAAATTATAAATGAATAACGAGAGCCCTCCAGTGGCCAGAAGCTTGTACCTTAAGCCTTCTAGTCAGTTTTCTTCTAAACTTGTAAGGATATAATAGAATAAAAACAGCCTACATGTGTAATAATGGTCACATGAGGTGAGGTCTGTCACTGTGTGACTTGAAGAGCAACAGAATAGACAATTCTGGTTTCTTCCGCGCCACCCTTCTCAAAGGAAGACTTTCATTCCAGCCAGGAGACAAAGTAGGAGACGGGGGCTTCTCCTCTGCATGAGAGAGGAAGAAAGAGACAGAGACAGGGAGAGAAAAAGAGACAGACAGAGAGATAGATGGAAAGACAGAGACAGAAAAAGGGACAGAGACAGAGAGAGAGAACAGAGAACACCAGGTTAGGACTATATCTATATTTCCCTTTAAATATTGTCAGTCTCAGGAATATGATGATTGCATTTCATTAAACTTCTGATTGTTATTTGGGGTAATGGATGGACCCTGAAAACTATATCCAAGGCTTGACCCCTTTCCCACCAAATTACATTTTCACAAACAACATATAGAAAGACTAGCAAAGAACCCTACTTATCCAAATCATTAGCAAAAACAGGATTCAGAGAAGAAATACATAGGAAAATACATAGCAGACAATAAAGAGGCAAGAAGCTCTCCTATCATTAGGAGGGAAATAATTCAACTCAACCAAGAGAGATTGTCCTTGATCTTATCCAAGAGGAAATGACCTGCAGTCTCTGATGTGAGGAGTATGAGAAGTTAGGTTTCCACAGATATTGTTAAAACAGGATAAAGGGAGAGGTGAAAAAAAATTTTAAGATAAATCTAAACAATCACCAAGCAATTCAAGGAACTGGCTAAACAACAAAGTTCCTGACAAAGGGACCCAGAACTAAACTGACCCAAGTACATGAGGATCAATAACAAGGGCACAAGCCTTTTGATATATGAAATGGGTGAATAGAGAATGTAATTCAGATTGTAAATCCAACCAATTGTAACTAACTCATATTGCAAATTCGGCAAATGTGAACCTTTAAGGAAATGGCATGAAACCAAACTTACTATAAAGTTTGCTTAGGTATAAAGTTTGCTTCTGATTCTGTATTCAGTGTGATCACACCCTCTTCTCATAAGAATCAGTGAATAAAGGATTCTTCTCTCATTCTAAAAGTGTTAATTGTAACACTACTCCTGAACTAGCTTGCAACTGAATGAGCAGTGGACAGCGACAGCTCATCCCAGGCTTACTCTGCGTACCCAACCCTACTGAGTTCCACAAGGTCTTTTGATAACACTAGACTAGCAAGGTGGATTCAAAATTATAAATGAATACTGAGAGCTCTCCAATGGCCAGAAGCTTGAAGCTTGGAAGGAGACTTCCTCTCCTTCCTTCCCAAAGTCTTTTCCTTCAGCACCCTGAAATAGAATTAGACTTTTCCATCTTCTTTCTCAAAACTGGAAGTTGAAAACTTGGAGGAATTTGATGTTCAAAAAAGACCTGAAGGTTGACTAGTCCCAAAGGGAATTGCCCCTGAAGATTCCCAAAGGCAGACTTCTTGAAGATACCTCATGAGGGACTGGCTCTGAAAAGTCCTTAGTGAAAACTAGAGGACTCTCCAGTACTTTCCAGTGCCCAGGATATTCATCTCCATCAATAAAGAGATAATTCCATAGCAATGGATTTGGGAACAGGAGTTACACAAAAACCAGACAATCAAAAAGTCATTTGATATTATATATGGAAGAAAACTGAGAAGTAACTTAGCTTACCCTCCTTATTTTACAGAAGAAGAAACAGGCCCAGGAAGATTCCACCCATTCATTAATGCACTGTCAAATATTTATTGTGTTCTTGTGTACAGAACAATATGGTAGATATTGGGAAAAGACATCAAATTTAGATAAGACATGCTCTTTACCCTAATGGAATTTCCTGCATAATTTACAAAGAGCCTTTCTCAAAAAAATAGTCTTGTGAGGATTTTGGGATAGTATCCTATTTTACCAATTAAAAAAGGAAAAAAAAAAAAAAAAAAAAAAAACTTGGCCTTGCCCAATATAACAGAGCCTGAACCTAAGTCTCCTAATTTTCTTTCTATTATATCAGACTGTTACAAAATAAAATAGAATATGCTAAATTCATGGAGAAGTACACATAAATCAAAAAAGGAAAGAAATAAGATTTTATATAGCACCTACTATGTGTTGATTACTATGCTAAGAAATTTACAAATAGTATTTTATTCAATTCTCACAACAACCCTGCAAAGTAAGTGCTATTATTATTCCCATTTTACAGATGAGGAAGCTGAGGCTTACAGAAATTTAAGTGACTTACTCAGGGTCACATAGCTAATAAGAATTTGAAGTTGCATTTGAAACCGTCTTCCTGATTTCAGTCCCAGCTTTCCATCCGTTGTATCATAATCTGCCTCTGGTGCTATAGGAATATCAAGGCAATAAGATGGATAGTTGGGCCTAAACTTAGGAACATTGAATTTAAATCCAGTCTGGCTAAATCACTAAAACTGCCTGCCTCAGTTTCCTCATCTGTAAAACTGGGATAATAGTCTCCAAAGGTTGTCACAAGGATGGAATGTAATATTTATAAAATACTTAATACAGTGCCTGACATGTAGTAGGTGCCATATAAATGTCTGTTTGTTTCCTTCTAAGGATGGAAAGGTCCTTTCCCACTAAAGGGATCAGGGGAAAGCTTTATGGACAAAGTGACATTTAAGATGGATATTGAAAAGAAACAAGAAGGACAAAATGATAGAATGGGAGAAATAATGTCATATTGTTGATTTTTTTAAACTTAACATTTTATACTTTTCTTAGCATTGTCAAAATTCAGCTATTTTCTTTTCAACATTAAATGCACTTTGCTATGTTTTCCTAATTTTTCTCAATTATGGCAAGCCGATGTTGCTTTTAAGCCTAATATGCCAGTTAGTCAATAATGCATCAGGCAGCCAGGATGCTTTAAGCACACTTACCTCTTAGAGTAACTCCAAAACAGACAATTTAGCTGAAACCTCCCTGCAGTTTTAATGATTGCTTTCAGTGGGTATTGAAGAGCCTTGTATTTGTGACAATTTCTTGGTGCCCTCTGCTGGCTATAATACCACTTCAAAATTCTCCAAGAGGCAATCAATATGAGGCAGAGATCTATGTCATTTAATATTGCACCTACTGCACACTGGATTTGAACATGGGAGCTCTTTTTAGTTAGGAAAAATGTCACCTACTTATACACATAAAAGCCATCTAAAATGTACAACCAATGAAATAAAGAAAACTTAATATATACCAGGGAGAATGGTTTTAGTTATTATTCAGATTATCCACTGAAGTTTTTCATATAATAATAATTATAGCAATAATAATAATAACAATAACAAATAGTTATTCAATCCTTTCAATCATGAGTGACTCGTAAGCCTCCATTTGGAGTTTTCTTAGCAGAGATAAATGCCATTTTCTTTTCCACATCATTTTACAGATAAGGAAACTGAGGCAAAGAAAATCAAGTGACTTGCCCAGGGTCATATGGCTAGAGAGTATCTGAGGCTGCATCTGAACTCAGGAAGATGAGTCCAATACTCTATCCACTGCCCACCTAGCTTCCCCTGATAATAATAATAATAATAATAATAATAATAATAAACAGTTGTACGATCCTTTCAGTCATGTCCAATTCTTCAAGACCCCATTTGAGGTTTTCTTAACAAAGATACTGTAATGGTTTGCCATTTTCTTTTTCACATCATTTTACAGACGAGGAGACTGAAACAAATAGAATTAATTGACTTGAGAGTTTGATACAACTAGGGAGTATCCGAAGAAGATGAATTTGGCACTCTATTCACTGTAACACCTACTTGCCCCTAATAATAATATTAATAATTTATAACACTTGTATAGCACTTTAGAGCTTGAAAGGCATTTTATATATTATTTCATCCTCAGGACAATCTGATGAGGTAAGTACTATTATTATCACCAAATGATAAATAAAGAATTTGAGGGTGAAAGAAATTAAATGTCTTGCCCAAGATCACATAGCTGGTAAATGTCTGAAAGAGTGTTGGAATTCAGATCTTCTTGTTTCTAAGCCCTACAATATCCACTGTTTGAAGATGAGAGAAGAATGGTATATAACAAGGGTATCCAAGCAGCAGCTGAAGGATCAATTGAAGAAAAGATAGACAAAAGAGACCAGGGGGAAGTTATAATCAATCAAGTATTTATTAAGCACCAATTATGCAATGTAAATTATGATTACAATTGTGGATACAAAGAGAAGAATGGAATCAGTCCCTGACCACAAGGACTCATATTCTATTTCAGGAAGATAAGAAGTATGTACAATATATACATAAAATATATTTTTAAAAAACTGGATCGAAGGATGTACTGCTTCATAAGAGTTTTCTTTAAAAGGTAACAGTTTGTACTTTGAAGGAAACTAGGGAGTCTAAGAGATGATGGGGATGGCATTCGAGGCATAGGGAAAAATCTGTGCAAAAGCACAGAGACAGGAAAGGGAGCATCATTTATGTATGGTGTTTATTGTACTTTATTCTCAAAGAGGACCTAAATGGCATCAGTCAAATTATAGTGTGGCTGGTCAGAGCAATATGAGCTTGCAATGCTGTGCCATAAGTCAAACACAAATAGTCCATATGAATATTTGAAGTAGCTTCTCTAATTTTTCACATCTCATGTTTCTTTGGGTTAATTCCATTCTGCCCTGTCTGGGGTGCCCTCAACAGAGAAGATGCTGTGCTCTATGAGCATTCATTTATGAAAAGCATCTAGATATCTGGTCAAGTTACACTGGGAAGTGTGGGAAAGGGGTGCACAATGGAGCTGGAAAAGACCAGGTTGTGAAGGCCTTTAAAGCTCAAACAGAGAAGTTCACATCTGAGTTTAGAGGGAAAAGTAGGCACTGAGGTTTATAGACTAGGGGAGTGAATCAGATCTGTACTTCAAGATAATCATTTATCACAGCTTATGACACTAACAAGTGAGAATGAACCAGATTAAAATATAATTAGGAAGTGACTAACAAAACAAATAAAATACTATAAAACATTGACAATATTAATGTGATTTTCTAAGTCAATATGCAATTCATAAAGAACAGACCACATGGTTTACTGGCCCCTGTTTCTTTTTGAGTTTGATACCACTGGTATAAAGGATAAATTAGAAAGAGGAGGAACTTGAAGCAGGGAGACCTATTAAGAGGTTATTGAAACAAACCAGGTGAGAGGATTTGACCATCTGAACTTGGCCTAAACTGAGTAGAGAAGAGGGGAAGCAATGAGTTTCCTCTAGTAGTTATTGAAATAAGAATAGAAAAGAAAGGAAAGAAAAGCTAAAGAATTTGGCAACTGATTTGATTAAGAATTGAAAGGGAGGGAAGGATCAAATATGTCTCTGAGGTTATGACCTGGTAGCAAGAATGACTGTGTTGAAAAGTTAGAAAAGTTTTTCCCCTTTTTTTAATTATTATTTTTATTAAAGATTTTTATCTTCAAAACATATGCATGGATAATTTTTCGATATTGACCCTTACAAAACCTTGTATTCCAAATTTTCCCCTTCTTTCTCCCACCCGCTCCTCTAAATGACAAATAATCCAATGTATGTTAAACGTGTTAAAATAATTGTTGAATCCAATATATGTATACATAGTTATACAACAATCTCACTGCACAAGAAAAATCAGATCAAAAAGGAAAGAAAATGAGTAAGAAAACAAAATACAAGCAAACAACAACAAAAAGAGTGAGAATGCTATGTTGTGATTCCCACTCAGTTCCCACAGTCTTCTCTCTGAGTGTAGTTGGTTCTCTTCATCACAAGCTCATTGGATCTGGCAAAAAGATATAAAAGTTTAATGGAATGATAGTTTGTGGGTAAGGGGAAAATGTGGAAGTGTAGAACTGGGATGCTGGGTTTGAAATACCTAAGAGATACCCAAATGTAATTATTCAGTCAACAGATAGATAAACCTTTTAGGAGAAGTTGTAGGTAGAAATAGAGATTTGGAAATCATCTGTAAAGAAGTGACAGTTGAATTCATGAGAGTGGATTCTAAAGAGAGAAAGGGAGAAAGTGATCTTTAAATTACAATGACAGTCTCACAGCAACAACATGGGAAACACTTAGAACATTTTCCTATCCTGTTTGAATTTTTTATAACAGCCATCTTGAAAGTGATATTGCCTAAGAAGGAAAAAAAGGGGAGGAAAAAAGGGATTAAAGGATAGAGAGGAAGAAGAAAGGAGGATGGGGAGGAGAAAGAAAGGGAAAGATAGAAATAAAAAGGAAGAAAGATGGAGAAAAAGTGGAAAAGAGGAGGAAAATATGAAAGTATAGCCAGTTTAACAATATGTATCCTGAGGGCACTCATTTGATATTCATTAACTGACTGCTTTCAATCTAGGAATCAAACAAATTCTCTTTTAAGAACTTGGAAAGCTTAGAAGATGCCCAAGAAATGTAAGTGGAAACCTTTGTTCAAATTATATTGATTCTTCCTAGAAACCCATCATTATACAAGCAAAAATTCAAACTTGAACTTGTTCAGACTACAGGACTCTTTGGCATGATATAGACATTGTGCACATCAATCAAATAATAAACTCCTTGCCAAATAAGTGATGTCAGCTCCTGCTATTATCCAGAAATCATTCACTCACTGACTTAAATTAGAATCCAAGTTTCAATTCCCTAGATTAGAAAACAAAATAATTCCTACAATTCCCACAGTGTGAGAATTTCTTCAGAGTAATCTGTTCATGAATTTCCTCACAGAAACAAGATTCACCAGAGAAGAACTAGCTAAGGAGTTATCTGGAATTTATCTCCTAAAAGAAGGATGTGTCCATGACACATGGACAATAAATCCAAATAGGAAAACAGGCATCTATGAAATAAATTATAATTCAAAATGGATTAGGGTTAACCAAATCACTGCTCATGTCCAGGACAAGCTATTATCACAGCCAATAAGGCAATAATCAGCTAAAAGTTTGAGGCTTATTAGTTCAAGATGTTCCTGCTTCAAGGAATGTCAATTTATTTTCAAAATGTTAAGTCACCAGAGAGTTTACAAATACTCCTCCTAGCTTTATACCATTCATAATTTTGATAGCTTGTTCTCCTTTATCCTTTATCCTAATGCACTAATTGGACATGATAAGTACTTAATAACTACTTGTTCAATTTCACTGGAGCTTCATCTATGTCATTGGTAAAATATATATTGAACAGGATATGATCAAGAAGAAAAGATTGTAGCATTCTACTAGACCACTTGAGGACATGAGTCATTAATACTTTTGAATATAATCATTAAATTACCTATGAATTCCATGAAGACATGAGTCATTAACACTTTTGAATATAATCACTAAATTACCTATGAATTCATTTAGGTGGGATACCACCAAAGTCAGATTTCTCCATCTTATTCATAGGAATGTCATAAGAGTAGTCTTTCAATCCCTTGCTAAAGTTAAACACAACATTTCAACAGACCTGCTCCATCCATTGGTTTAGTAAAAATGGCAAAGATATATGATTCCATTGTTAAAGGTATTCTCTTGACTAGTATAAACTGATTAGAACTTGTCAATGAATTAGAATATAAATCTTAGAGAGTTGTGTTAAGTGACTTTGCCATGGTCTCGTACCTTGTTGTTGAGTCATATCCAACTCTTCATGACCTCATCTGGTGTTTTTCTGGCAAAGATACTGAAATGAGGTGGAGTCAAGATGGCAAAATAAAGTCAGAAAGCTACTCAAGCTCTCCCAGTTTCCCTCAAAAACCACCTGAAACCAAATCTTGGAACAGAGTCTGATGGAATGAAACCTCTCTCCAATACAAAATAGATTGGAAAAACTTCAAGAAAGGTTAGTCTCACTGGAGTAAAAAGGGTGTTCATCCCAGCTCAGAAAGAGTCTGGGAATGCTGCTAAGAGAGTCTTAATCACAGCAAATCAAAAATTAAGACCTTCAATCCTGGCTCAGTGAAGGAACACATCAATGGGGAAGCTTCAGGTCCCAGCTCAGAAGGTAAACTCTGGGAAACTGTGATGACCGCGTATTTAAAATCAGCCAGAGTCAAGAATTCAGGTTAAGGGGAAAATCTTCAATCTTTATTGAAGTGAAGAGGTGAAAAAGGATTGTGATAGCAATATGGGCAGCTGCGACAGGAAGCCAGCCAACAGAGGGGGATCTGAGCTGAAGGGCCATCGCAATGGCAATTCAAGCAGCTATGACAAGATGCCATCCAGCAGTCTCTCCTTCCCCTTCCTTTTCCACTCCCCTGCCTCCACCCACCAAAATCGTCATTTTCTATATAACACATCAGAACTTGCACAAAGAGTGGGCGGGGGCCATTCTTTCTCCAAGTTTATATATCAATAGAGTGTGGTCCAATTACTATTTAGCCTCACGTGCTTGGAACCTCAGTGCATCAATTCAAGCCTCAGCCTATTACAGGAAACCAGGCTGTTTGCTGAAAAGAGCAGGCAAAACTATCCACTGCAAACACAAGGAACCCCTATGTTCAAAACCAAGGCTCAGAGCTGCATTGGAAGTTTGGCACAGCACTACCTTTATCCCAAGAGCAGAAATCAACCATAAAAGTCAAAAAAAAAAAAAAAAAAAAAAGGAAATACCAAAGAGAATAAAAGAAAATGAGCAAGAACCAGAATAGAATCTTAATCATAGAAAGCTATTATGGTGACAGAGAAGATCAAAACACCAACTCAGACAAGGACAAAATGTCCACAGAACAAATCTCAAAGAGTTATACGAATTGGTCTCAAGTTGCAAGAGGCTTCTTGGAAATACTCACAAAAGACTTTAAAAGGCAAATAAGAAAGGTAGAAGAAAAATGAGAAAAGAAATGAGAGGTATGCATGAGAGAGTCAATAGCTTGGAAAAGGAAGGCAATTCCTTTAAAAATACTATTGGCCAAATGAAAAAAAAATTAAAAAATCCAGTGAAGAAAACAAGACCTTCAAAAGCAGAATTAACCAAATAGAAAAATAGAAACAAAAGCTAACTGAAGAAAATCACACATTAAAAATTAGAATGAGGCAAAAGAAAGTTAATGACTCTATGAGACATGAAGAATCCTTCAAACACACTAAAAAGAAAGAAAAAATTTTTTAAAAAGTGAGATATCTCTTTAGAAAAAGAGCTAACCTGGAAATAGATCCAGAGGAGACAATTTAAAAATTAATGGCCTACCTGAAGGCCATGATCAAAAAAAGAGCCTAGATAGCATTCTTCAAAAGATCATTAAGGAAACTGCTCTGATGGTCTAGAAATAGAGGGGGAAATATTCATTTAAATAATCCACTAATCAACTTTGGGAAGAGACCCCATAATGAAAACTCCAACGAACATTGTTACAAAACCACAATTTCAGGGAAAAAAATATTACAATCTGCCAGTAAATGGAATAAACTATTGTATAAATCAGAAGTGAATAGCAGAGTGGACTAAAAAAGAGAATTTTACAATATGTTGTTTACAAGAAACACATGTGACACAGAGAGACACATATAGAGTAAAGGTAAAAGGCTACAAAAGAATTTATTATGCTTATTGAAGTAAAAAAAAAAAAAAGGCAGAGGTAGCAATCCTGATCTCAAAAAAGCAAACGTAACAATAGATATAATTAAAAGAGATAAGGAAAGAAAGTACATTTTAATAAAGGGACCATAAACAATGAAGTAGTAATGATATTAAATGTGTGTGCCATTTTCTAGGAATTTGTATGCTAGAAAATATATTAAGCCACTTACAGAAAGAAATAGACAGCAAAAGTATATTAATAAGGGACCTCAGCCTTGCCCTCTCAAAATCAGACAAATCTAATCACAAAATAAACAAAAAGGATACTAGAGAGATTAATAGGATCCTAGAAAATCTAGATATGATAGACCTCCAGAAAAAAGTGAACAGAAACAGAAAGGAATACATCTTTTTTCTCAGCAGTACATGGCATCTCCACAAAAATTGACTGAGTATTAGGGCATAAAAACCTCACAATCAAATGCAGAAAGGCAGAAATAGGTCCTTTTTAGACCACAATGCAATAAAAATTTTATTCAATAAAGAGTCAGGGAAAGATACACTAAAATTCAATTGGAAGTTAAATAATCTAATTCTAAAATATAAGTGGGTCAAACAAATTACAGAAACAATACATAATTTCATCTAAGAGAATGACAATAATGAGACAACATACTAAAACTTATAGGACACAGGCAAAGCAGTTCTTAGGGGAAATTTTGTATCTTTAAATAGCTACATGAATAAAACAGAGAAAGAGGAATTTAATGAATTAGGTATGCAACTAAAAAGCTAGAAAAAGGAATAATAAATACCAAATAAGAAATTCTGCAACTCAAAGGAGAGATTAATAAAACTGAAACTAATAAAACTATTGCACTAATTAATAAAACTAAGAGTTGGTTTTATGAAAAAAATCAACAAAATAGATAAACCCTTGGTTAATTTGATTAGAAAAAGGTAAGAAAAACCCCAAATCACTAGTATCAGAAATGAAAAGGGTGAACTTACCATCCTTGAAAAAAAAGTTAAAGCAAAAATTAGGAATTATTTTGCTCAACTGTATGGCAGCAAATCTGACAATCTAACCAAAATGGATGAATATTTACAAAAATATAAATTGTCCAGATTAATAGAAGAGGAAATAAATTACTTAAATAATTTCATCTTAGAAAAAGAAATCAAACAAACCATTAATGAATTCCCTAAGAAAAAAATCTCTAGGGGCAGATGGATTCACAAGTGAATTCTACCAAACATTTAAAGAACAATTAATTCCAATGCCATGTAAACTATTTGGAAAAATAGATAAAGAATGAGTTCTGCCAAATTCCTTATATGACAGAAATATGGTACTGATATTTAAACCAGGAAAAGCCAAAACAGAGAAAGAAAATTGCAGACCAATCCCCCTAATGAATAGTGATGCAAAATTTTAAAATAAAATATTAGCAAAGAGATTATAGCAATTTACAGCAGGATAATCCACTATGATCAAGTGGGATTTATACCAGGAATTCATGGCTGGTTCAATATCAGGAAAACTATTACCATAATCTACCATATCAATAATAAAATCAAAAAAAATTATATGATAATCTCAATAGATGCAGAAAAAGCTTTTAACCAAATACAGCATCCATTCTTATTAAAACACTAGAAAGCAAAGGGATAGAGAAAGTTCCCCCTAAAATAATAAGAAAAAGAAATTAAAAGGAATTAGAATAGGCAATGAGGAAATAAAACTCACTTTCTGCAGATAATATGATGCTATACTTAGAGAATCCTAGAAAATCATCCAGAAATCTACTGGAAACAATTAACAGCTTTAGCAAAGTTGCTGGGTATAAACTAAATCTACACAAATCATCAGCATTTTTATATGTTACTGGCAAAGCCCAGCAGCAAGAAATAAAGAGAAATTCCATTTAAAATAACTGTACAAAATAAAATACTTGGGGGTCTATCTGACAAGATAAATCCAAGAACTATATGAACACAATTACAAAACACTTCTCACAGAAATAAAGTCAGATCTAAACAATTGGAAAAATATTAGTTGCTCATGGGTAGGCCATGCTAATATGATAAAAATGATAATTCAGTCTAAATTGCTCTACTTGTTCAATGCCATGCCAAACTGTCAAAAAATTATTGTGTAGAACTAGAAAAAATAATAACAAAATTCATCTCAAAGATTGAAAGGTCAAGAATATCAAGGGAATTAATGAAAAAAATACAAAGAATGATGACTTAGCAGTATGAAACCTAAAACTATATTATAAAGCACCAGTCATCAAAACCATTTGGCACTGGTTAAGAAATAGAGTGAAGAATCAGTGGAATAGATTAGATACATATGACACAATAATCAAAGGCTATGGTAACCTAAGAGCTAAGAATTTGACAAAAATTTCTGGGGAAATGGAAAATAATGTCAGAAACTTGGCATTAACCCTATTTTTTAGTGGCAAGAAATTGGAAACTGAGTGGATGCCCATCAGTTGGAGAATGGATGAATAAGTCATGATATATGAATATTATGGAATATTAGTGTTGTATAAGAAAAGATCAGCAGGATGATTTCATAGAGGCCCGAAGAGACATGAACTGATGCTAAGTGAGCAGAACCAAGTACACAGCAACAGCAAGATTATACAATGATCAGTTCTGATGAACATGGCTCTTTTCAACAATGAGATGATTCAAGCCAGTTCCCATGATCTGAGAGGACCATGCTTGCATTTTCTTTTTTTTCTCAATTTTTTTTTCATTTTTGATCTGATTTTTTTTTTTGCACAGCATAATAATTGTAGAAATATGTATAGAAGAATTGCCCATGTTTAATATATATTGGATTACTTGCCATCTAGGGGAGAGGGAGAGGGGAAGAAAAGGAAAAAATTTGGAACCCAAGGTTTTGCAAGGGTTACTGTTGAAAATTATCTATGCATATGTTTTGGACATATAAAGTGTTAAGGGCAGCTAGGTGTACAGTGGATAGAGCAACAGCTCTAAAGTCAGGAGGACCTGAGTTCAAATCTGGCCTCAGGCACTTAACATTTCTTAGCTGTGTGACCCTGAGTAAGTCACTTGACCACAATTGCTTCAGGAAAAAAAAAAAGGAAAGGAAAAAAGTAAAAGAAAATATAAAGCATTAATAAAAAAAAAAAATTAGAGGAAAAAAAAAAGAAACTTGGCATAGACCTAAATCTCCATGCCAAAATGAGGTCAAAATGAGTACGTAATTTAGGCATAAAGGATGATATTATAGACAAATTTGGAGAGCAAGGGCTATTTTACCTATCAGATCTTTGGAAAAAAGAAGGAATTGATGATCAAAGAAGAACTAGAGAAAATTATGAAAGGCAAAATGGACAACTTTGATTACATGAAATTAAAGAGTTTTTGCACCAACAAAACCAATGGAAACAAGATTAAAAGGGAAGTACAAGGCTGGAAAAAAAATCATTACAGCCAGTGTTTCTGATAAAGGTCTTATTTCTAAAATATATAAAGAACTGTGTTAAATTTATAAGAATACAAGTCATTCCCCAATTGATAAATGTTCAAAGAATATGATTTTCAGATGTCAAAATTAAAGCCATCTATAGTCATATGAAAAAATGCTCTAAATCACTATTGATTAGAGAAATGCAAATTAAAACATTTTGAGGTACTCCCTCATACCGCTCAGATTGGCTAAGATGACAGGAAAAGATAACAAACATTGGAGGGAATGTGGGAAAGCAAAGGACACTAATGTATTGTTGGTAGAGGGGTGAAATGATCCAACAATTCTGGAGAGCAACCTGGAACTATGTCCAAAGGGCTATCAAACTATGCATACTCTTTGGCCCAGCAGTGCCATTACTGGGTATGTAGCATGAGGAAATCATAAAGGAAGGAAAAAGACTCGCATGTACAAAAATGTTTGTAGCAGCTCTTTTTGTGATAGCAATGGAATGGCTGAATAAACTGTGGTATATGAAGGTAATGGAATATTATTGTTCTATAAAAAATGATGAACAGGATGATTTTAGAAAGGCCTAGAAAGATTTACATGACCTGATGCTGAGTGAAATAAGCAGAATCAAGAATACATTGTACACAATAACAGCAAAAATGTATGATGATCAACTATGAAGGACTTGGTTCTTCTCTTTGGTTCAGTGACTCAAAGCAATCCAATAGACTTTGTTTTTGTTTTGTTTTGTTTTTTTTGTTTTTTTAATTTTATTTTATTTAATAATAACTTTGTATTGACAGAATCCATGCCAGGGTAATTTTTTACAACATTATCCCTTGCAGTCGCTTATGTTTCGTTTTTTTCCCCTCCCTCCCTCCACCCCCCCCCAAGATGGCAAGCAGTCCTATATATGTTAAATATGTTGCAGTATAGCCTAGATACAATACATATTTGCAGAACCGAACAGTTCTCCTGTTGCACAGGGAGAATTAATCCAATAGACTTTGGACAGAAAATTCCAATTGCATCCAGAAAAAGAACTATGGGAGATTGAATGTAAATCAACACATGCTATGTTCACTTCTTTTTTCTGTGTTTTTTTTTTTTAATCTCCCATGGTTTTTCCTTTGGTTCTGGTTTTTCTCTCCCAACATGATTCATTAAAGCAATGTTTATTAAAAATAAATGAATAAGTTTTTTTTATTTTTTTTAAATTTTTATTTAATAATTACTTTATATTGACACTCATTTCTGTTCCAATTTTTTTTCCCTCCCTCCCTCCACCCCCTCCCCTAGATGGCAAGCAGTCCTTTATATGTTGGATATGTTGCAGTATATCCTAGATACAATATATGTTTGCAGAGCCGAACAGTTCTCTTGTTGCATAGGGAGAATTGGATTCAGAAGGTATAAATAATCCGGGAAGAAACACAAAAATGCAGATAGTTCACATTCGTTTCCCAGTGTTCTTTCTTTGGGTGTAGCTGCTTTTGTCCATCATTTATCAATTGAAACTCAGGTCTCTTTGTCAAAGAAATCCACTTCCATCAAAATATGTCCTCATACAATATCGTTGTCGAAGTGTATAATGATCTCCTGGTTCTGCTCATTTCACTTAGCATCAGTTCATGTAAGTCTCGCCAGTCCTCTCTGTATTCATCCTGCTGGTCATTTCTTACAGAACAATAATATTCCATAACATTCATATACCACAATTTACCCAGCCATTCTCCAATTGATGGGCATCCATTCATTTTCCAGTTTCTAGCCACTACAAACAGAGCTGCTACAAACATTTTGGCACATACAGGTCCCTTTCCCTTCTTTAGTATTTCTTTGGGATATAAGCCCATTAGAAACACTGCTGGATCAAAGGGTATGCACAATTTGATAATTTTTTGGGCATAATTCCAGATTGCTCTCCAGAATAGTTGGATTCGTTCACAACTCCACCAACAATGCATTAATGTCCCAGTTTTCCCGCATCCCCTCCAACATTCATCATTATTTTTTCCTGTTTAATTTGCATTTCTCTGATCAATAATGATTTGGAACACTCTTTCATATGAGTGGTAATAGTTTCAATTTCATCCTCTGAAAATTGTCTGTTCATATCCTTTGACCATTTATCAATTGGAGAATGGCTTGATTTCTTATAAATTTGAGTCAGTTCTCTATATATTTTGGAAATGAGGCCTTTATCAGAACCTTTAACTGTGAAAATGTTTTCCCAGTTTGTTGCTTCCCTTCTAATCTTGTTTGCATTAGTTTTATTTGTGATTTACCATCTCCTTCTCCAATTTATTTTACAGATGATGGAACTGAGGCAAATAGAGTTAAGGGACATACCCAATGTCACACAGCTGGTATCTGAAGCTACATTTGAACTCAAGAAGATGAGTCTTCCTGACTCCAGGCCCAACATTCTATCAACTGTGCCACCTAGTGCCTCAGTTTCATACACAATAAATGTCAAGAGAGGGTATTCCTGATGCTATTTGCTACTGTATACATGTCACTTCTCCAGTAGCCTATCAAAAAAATAAATGAAATTTTTTTTGCATGACTTGTTTGTAGTGAATTAATGCAGTTTTTAGTAAAGTAACTTTTAGTAATCACTGATCTTTAGCCATATATTTAATTGTATATTTAGTAAATAGTCTATGTTAGAAGTTTTTTCAAGTGCCTGTAGTTTTCTGTTTTTAAGATATTGATATATTTGTTTTTCCTTAATTTTCTCACAACTAAGATTTTCCATAATTCCTCAAAGATTTCTAGTAGTGGTTCATGATCATAATCATAAGTTCATAGATTTAAAACTGGAAGATATGTTATATTAACCTATGGACTAACTTTCTTCTTTAAGATAAGAGAAAAGAGGTCCAGAGAAATGAGAGGCCAGAATAAAGTCTACTTTGAAACAAGGCCCTATAACTTCAATTCCAGTGCTTAGTTCCTAAATGATTACTAACAGATAAATATCATGCCACAAAAAGTGATAATTTTATTCCATGTCCTGTAGAGGAAGCTGCCATTTTGTGACTCAAGACTCTGGGAGTCCCTTCAGAGGTCCCTAATATCACCTTGTGCTGCTCCAAAATCCCAAACTCCTATTAAAATCTACTCACTGGGCAGAGCCAAGATGGTAGAGAAGTAGACAAGTCTTTGAACTCTTCCTGGTTTCCCTCAGATCAACAGCAGATCAAGCCTCTGACAGATTTTGGAGTGACAGAATCCACAAATATTTGGAATGTAACAAATTTCCAATAGAAGATATTTTGGAAGAACTTCAGGAAAGGTCTGTCTCAATAGGGCAGCAATGAAGGGAGGGTGTTGCAGCCCAGGGCATCACAGGAAGACCCAAGGTGGAGAGGCTTCCACACACAGGAAAAATCTAGTGGCAGGCTCTTAGCCAAAATACAGCAACAATGGCTACTCTGTCAGGGTTCAGAAGCCAGGGGATCAGCAGATTAGCTGTGAGACATCCAACACAACTACAAAAGGCAAATAGTGAGCCCCTGAATCCCAGCATAACAAGTGGGACTTTGCCATACCCATCTAACAGGAAAAGGAAGCCAGCAGCACCAGCCCCAGGGTAGCATGAAGCTCCTGTCACCTATAGAGAAAGCTTGGAACAATCTCGCCCTTGCCCTAAGAGTAGACTACAATCTTTAGAAATGAACAAAAACAAAAAAAGAGCTCTGACCACCGATAGCTATTATGGAGACAGGAAAGAACAGGCTTCAAATCCTGGGGACATTAAAAAAGAATCTACTCACTATTCAACCTGCCATTTAAGCAGAGTTTTCCAAATATCTTTCTCTAGGTCTTTTATGGTAAGTTACGTGATCAGTAAACCCTGGCAGGTTGAAAGCTACAGATTATAATGCATGCAAGCTCAGAGGAAAGAAGGCAGAGAAAGATATAAACAGGCAGAGACTGTTACAAGCAGAGAAGTAGAGACAGAGAAATAGAGAGTGCTGCAATCTAGCTCTTCAAGAGCTTTGTGATCTATTACAAGAGTCTACATCCTGCCTCTAACTTCTGTTCTTTGGTACCTTCACAAAAACATGTGGTTTTCCACAACCAGAAGTTATACGGACCAATTAACAAGTATTTATTAAGTACTTACTATGTATGTGCTGGGTTCTGGGAATACAAATACGATAACTGAAGAAATCTCTAGTTCCAAAGAGCTTATGTTCTAACTAGAGTCAACGACAACATATAAGACATGTAAGAATACTTCTAATAAATATAAAGCGAATAAAAAATACAAGATAATTTGAGGGAGAAAACTAGCAGTTGCAGAGAATCATGATAGGTTTCATGTAGAAGGCAATGTTCAAATTTCATCTTAAAGAAAAAAAATTGGATTCTATAAGATAGAAGTAAATAGAAATCATTTCCAGAATGAGTGACTAATAGTGCAAAGAAATGAAAGTGGGAAATGAAGTATGCAATGTGGGGAATAAAAACAATGTCAGTTTGCCTGGATCATAGACTATGAGAATAGGAATTAATGTCCCATAAGGTTGGAAAGATAGGTTGGAACCAGGTTATAAAGGCCTTTAGAAGTATACAAAGGAGTTTTATATTTGATCCTATAGACAATAATGAACTATTAGAATTTATTGAGAGTGACATGGTAAGATCTGCACCTAATGAGTTGACAACAAGACAGTATAGAGTAAAGTGATGAAAGATCTGAAGCAGGGATATTAGTTAGGAAGTTACTGCAATAATCTAAGCAAAAAGAAATGAGGTGCTTCCCTCAAACAGTGACTATGTAAGTAGAGGGAAGGATTGGATTTAAGAGATGTTGTGAAGGTACAAATGACAAGATTTGTCAACTGATTGAATATATGGAGGGAAGGAGGAAAAGTGAGGATAAAGGGAGGATACTATGGTTACAAACCTGGGATTATAGAAGAATGGCAGCATATTCTTTGGAAACAGGAAATTTTGGAAGACATCACTAGTAACTTTGGAGAGTTCAGATTAACTGAGTGATAATGTTTTAAGTCAGATTGCAAAGGACTGAGAAGTGAATGACAGAAGAGGAATGAGAATAAACTGATACAAACAACTATTTTTTAGAAGTTTGGCTGAGAAAAAAGAATAGCTACTGCCACTATCTCTACACTACTCTTGATCTTCAACTCACCCTTACCACGAATGAATTCCAGATTTAATATCATTCTCCTTGATAAAGAAAATATTGTGAAATAATAATAGAGAAGAATGCTCTTACACTGAGTGTTTTGAAGTTAAGTGATGAAATAATTTGCATTTAGTTTAAGTGTATTAAAGCTAATTGTTTAAATGTATTAATATAATCAATCTTTGTGTGCCTGTGTTAATACACAGAGCTCCTTTCCTCCTGTCATGGATGAGGTAGATCGACCCTTTCCCTAAACAAATCCATCCATTCTGATTCCCTTTTTTTTAGCCTATTCTAAGACCTTGTTCCATCAATCATCCAATCTCCTACATCATCACAGTTTACTTTTTCTCCTGATTTCTTCCCTTATTACTAAAAACAATTCACTATTCAACATTCTAAAAAGTGATCGTTTGCCTTGGCTACTTAAATTTTCATCTTACAGCTTTCTTTCCCTTCACTAATAACTGCCAAGAAACGTAATTTACACTTCTACCAGGTATTGCTCATTTGACCTTCATTATTGTCTCCAGAAACTCATCTTCTTGCAAAATCAAATCAACTCCAAACTCACACTTCCTCAATAACTCTTGCCCCTTGGGCCTCTCCCTCTGTCTGATTTGAGAGTGTACAGAATAGACACTGGAGAACTCCTCCCAGATCTTTTATTTAAGGCACTCAAGACATATACTTCATAATTTTCCACCTAGCTACATGACTTCATCTTACCCTTATGATGGATACCCCATCTCTCCTCCCCATCCCTTCAGCTTTTTTTTAAGGTATTCTCCATTATATTTTAAGTTCTTTGATGGCACAGAGAGTCTTTAGTCTTTCTTTGTATTTCCAGTGTTTAATGCAGTGTCTGGCACACACTATACACTTAATAAATGTTCATTGACTGACTGATTACTTCTTTCCTTTCTTCAGTATCATTCACTCCCCAACCCCTGGGGTTAAAAATATTAAAGGAAAAGCAATCCCTGTCTCCTGCCCTTAAGGAGACCATATTCTAATAGTGGAAACAATACGCTAACAATTCACAATATGCCTTTGTAGAAGCAAGAATTTACAGAAATAATAATTTATGGAAAGCTTGAAAGTTTAAAAAGCATTTAATGTATAATAGCATATTTTATTCCCATAACAATCCTATGAGGTAAGTATTTGACAGATGAAAAAACTGAAATGCAGATAGGTAGAATTACTTTCCCAAAGTTACACATTAAAAATTTGAGACAAAATTTGAACTCAAATCTGTCCTGATTCCAAGTCCTAACTCTCCCCATGCCACCTAATTACCTAGACGTACATATAACTGTCCATATGTGATATGTGTAAGGAAAAAAAATCTAATGAGATAAGGTTTTTTTTTTTAATTACAAGCAATTTGAAACTCTTTTAGAAAAATCATATATTATTCTTATCCTTTGACTCAGTGATCCCACAAGTAGGTTAATACACAAGGAAGCTATTGACAAGAAGAAAAAACTATCAGTATTATATACATGTTATATATGTGTGTGTATAGATATATCCCTAGAAGCACTATATATGCTGCCCAAAAGGTAGGATTTGTGTCAGCTCTATAAATTTGCTGGTAATTATTTTAGTTTACAAATCCTTCCATTTTAGTCCCTGCTTTTTTATTGTTCAATCACTTCAGTAATGTCCAATTCTCAGGGACTTCAGTTTGTAGTTTTCTTGGCAAAGATTCTGAAGTGATTTGCCATTTTCTTCTCCACTCTTTTAATATTTAAGGAACTGAGACAAACAGGGTCAAGTGATTTGCCCAGGGTCACATAGCTAGTAAATGCTTGAGGCTGAATTTGAATTCATAAAGATGAGTCTTCCTCATTCTAAGCCCCATGCTCTAACCACTACCCTGAATACCTACTAGGAAAGAATAATTAAAATGTCTATTTATAGCCCAATAAAGCACCTTTTATCTAATAATATCCAATAACCACACATTATGAGAGGACTTGAATCCTTTATAGGACTCCATAAATATGACTGCTATAGGGGTTTGCCTAGTAATATAAATTGATGATATATAGAGATGAAAAAATGTTGCCTTTCTCTCTATGTCACAGTAATTCCTAAGTCCTATAGGACTTTCAACATTGTACTTATCAATGTTTTCTGTGACTTTGAAAACACTTGTCCCCACACAATTTGGAAACTAGAAAGCTGATCCCATTTAGGTTTTCTTGGCAAAAATATTGAAGTGGTGTGCCATTTCCTTCTTCAGATCATCTTATAGATGAAGAAATTAAGACAGTTAAGTTACTTGTCCAAGTTTATACAACAAGTAAATTTCTGATGCAGATTTGAATTTAGATCTTCTTGACTCCAACCCCATAGATTCTATTCACTGAACCACCATGATTTATAGAATGGGTAATAATAATATTTACCTTACAGGATTGTTGCGAAAATTAAATGATATTATCTATATAAGGTGCTTTGCAAACAAAATGGGGGGGGAAGGGTAAAGGGGTAGAGGTATGCTCTTTAGAAAAAAAAAATTAAATGAATTTACTTTTTACAATTTTGCACAAACTGAACCTCCTCCCTCTTGGATAATTAAAGATACTCTGGATCTTAGCCACCCCTGGATTAGCACTTGGATCTACACAGATAACAGGCATGTATTATGTTTATTGTGTTTATTATGTTTCAGACATTGTGATAAATGCTGGAGATACAAATAAAGGCAAAAAAACAGATTTTTTTGCCTTCAAGGAGCTTACATTCTAATGGGAGAAAACAATATATAAAAGAAAGATAAAAAGGGAGGGATAAATCAATCACTTGAGGCATAAGTGATCACAGACAGGAGAGAAATGAAGAATGACCAGCCTAATCAATGCCTCAAAATGGAAGCTTTGCAAGGAACATATCAATGGGAAACTGGACCAGAGTGAAAAAATATGAAAAAAAAACTCCAAGTACTAAATGAAAATCCAAGGTGAGAAGACAACTGAATAATGATAGTAAAGTTAAGAGAATCTGAAACATAATCAAAAGGGTTTAAGAATGATCTGGAAAATTTCAGAAAGAATTTCTGAATTAGTTTACATTCTGACAAAAAGATAAAATTTTCTAGCACAGAATTGATTATGTCATAAAAATCACAAAACAAAGAATGGGTTGACCTGCTTAAGGTAGGAAAGGAATTGGAAAAGGGTAGCCTAGCACTAGCTGTTGTGGTTTAATATTGTCTTAACAAAGGGAATTGTTCCTGATTTGGCCTCATTCCATGATCCATGACAGCTATTTATTGCCTTTTCCTGTTAGCAGATAATTTGCCCTGAGGATAACAGCTTGGTATCTCCCATTAAGCACTTCTGATAACAATCTTTTAAGTAAACTGACAAAAACTAACAAATACCCAAGAGAGGTACAAGATTGCGCCAAAATTTAATTGTGGGGTTTGCTACTTTTTTCGGTAGGAGATTATTTAAAGCCTGCTCCATTCAACTAATGAGTAGCAGTTATTAATGAGACTTTTGTCTTCCTCACTGACTGATGCTTAATTGGATTTTTTTTTAATTTCCTAAACCTATTATGCCTAAGAGTCTGAAATCAGGAGGCAAGCCTTTTTCTGGATTCAGAAAAGTTTAAAGGAATCACTTGTAACTCGGAGAATATGAGTACAATCATTTCCATCAACTGTGTCCTCATTCTGGTTGTAGTTACATCTTGCACTGAAAATTTTGATGTGTCCTGCACCTAAGCCAACAAAGTTTATTGGAAACTTAGTGATACATTGAAAGCTTTCCAAGCAGAGAAAGAGATTTTTGAAGCTCAGCAAGCTAGTGCCCAAATGAGACAAGCTATATGGCTAATAGCTGGACTTTGAAGGGAGCATTCAAAGCTCAGCCAGACATAGCAGAAAAAGTTGGCCAGTTATTCATATGAACCATAACACATAGTGCCCCCAAATGCTTCATTTAGTCACAAAAATAGACTAAGAAAAATGGTGGCATGAAACTAAAATGTAGATTCATATAAAATAAGCCAGTTATGTATGGTGATAATCATGAGAGGAGCTTTTTTAAGACATGGTATCTATACTAATTAAGACAACTCCTTTCCAAGATATTTTGTAGCCTGAGATATTCTTAAATAGAAACATTTGATGATTTTGTAGTCAACTTCTTGTTAAAAAAAAAAAAAAGCAATTTAATAGAATCCCCCATGAATTTCTCTTAACTGAAATCCTCTTTCATACCAAAAATATTTTGAGAAGAAAAGGGGAGGGAGAAGGAAGGAAGGAAGGAAGGAAGGAAGGAAGGAAGGAAGGAAGGAAGGAAGGAAGGAAGGAAGGAAGGAAGGAAGGAAGGAAGGAAGAAAAGAAGGAAGGAAGGAAGGAGGAAGGAAGGAAGGAAGGAAGGAAGGAAGGAAGAAAGGAAGGAAGGAAGGAAGGAAGGAAGGAAGGAAGGAAGAAAGAAAGAAAGAAAGAAAGAAAGAAAGAAAGAAAAAGAAAGAAAGAAAGAAAGAAAGAAAGAAAGAAAGAAAGAAAGAAAGAAAGAAAGAAAGAAAGAAAGAGAAAAAAGAAATCTGACCATGAAGACTGAGGAAGGATTACAACAAGCTAAATATTTACTCCTTCCAAACTCATTTAAGTTCTGAAAATGCTTGATCATCCTTTTGTTTTCCTTTTTTGCCATTTATGCATCAGACATTCATTTTCAGGAATCAAGAGTCCTAATTCCAGGATATTAAGTGAGTTACCAAATTGCTTTTCTGTTCCCATAAAGAAGATGGAAAATAATCAACAACCTAGGGGTTCCAAGAATATAGAACTTTATATAAAATGAAATAGAAGCTATCATCATGCAAATGAGCACAGATCCAAACTGTTTTATAATATAAGGGAATAATCACTCTCTTGCTTCTCCAAGCTAAGCGTCAGACTTCTACAACATCTCAGCTTGTTCCAGTCCTAGAATTCACAAGTCAGAAATACCTGTTCTTAGAGTCTATTGCTCTGATTGGCTGCTACCTCCCAGAATCTCTGTTTGAAGAGAGGTTCCCAGGTCAGCTATACTAGTCAAACAACAGAAAGAGTGAAAATGGAGTTAGAGTTCCAACTACTAAGAAGAAAGATATCAAACTTTTGTTACAAAACTGAATTTTTTTTTCTCTTTTTCAGAGAAGGGGGGGGAGGATTTATTAAAATTGAAAATGCCTTTCTGTCCCTTCTTTATCCTCTGCTGGCCATATATGAATTAATATTTTCATAACCCTGGCAAAGATATTGGAGTGATTGCCATTTCCTTCTCCAATTCATTTTACAGAGGAAGAGACTGAGGCAAATGAGAATGACTTGCCCATGGTCACACAGCTAGTATCTGGACTCAGATTTGAATTCAAGAAGATGAGTTTTCATGACTTCAAGCCCAGTGCTCTATGCAATATGGCAACACTTAGCTACCAACTTTAATAAATATTTGTTTATAAAAACTACTTAAAGGCAACTTAAATGATCTTATTTCATAATCTTGAAAGGAAGCTCACTTGTAGAGATTCAAGGCAATGGCTTTAAGAACCTTCCATTCTAATACCTACAAAAATATAGATTGCCCAGATTAACAGAAGAGGAAATAAATTACTTAAATAATCCCATTTTAGAAAAAGAAATAGAACAAGCTATTAATCTACTCCGCAAGAAAAAACCCCCAGGACCAGATGGATTTACATGTAAATTCTACCAAAGATTTAAAGAAAAATTAATATCAATACTATATAAACTATTTTTAAAAATAGGGAATGAAAAACTCCTACCTAATTCCTTTTATGATACAGACATGATACTAATATCTAAACTAGGTAGGACAAAAACATAGAAAGAAAATTATAGGCCAATTTCCCTAATGAATATTGATGCAAAAATCTTAAATAAAATATTAGCAAAAAGATTATAGAAAATCATCTCCAAGATAAGACACCATGACTAAGTAGGATTTATACCAGGAATGCAGGGCTGGTTCAACAATTAGCATAATTGATTTTATCAATAACCAAATTAACATAAACCATATGATTATCTCAATAGATGCAAAAAAAAGCATTTGATAAAACCCACACCCATTCCTATTAAAAACACTAGAAAATATAGGAATAAATGGACCTTTTCTTAAAATAGTCAGTAGCATCTATTTAAAACCATCAGCAAGGATCATATGTGATAGGGATAAACTGGAACCATTCCCAACAAGATCAGGAATGAAACAAGGTTGACCACTTACTATCCAACATTGTATTAGAAATGCTAGCTTTGGCGATAAGAGAAGAAAAAGAGATTAAAGGAATTAGAGTAGGTGATGAGGAAACCAAATTATTACTCTTTGTAGATGATATGATGATATACTTAGAGAACCCTAGAGAATCAACTAAAAAAACTATTAGAAATAATACACTTTAGCAAAGTTGAAGGATATAAAATAAATCCACATAAATCATCAACATTTTTATACAGCACTAACAAAACTCAACAACAAGAAATACAAAGAGAAATTCCATTTAAAATAACTGTAGATAGCACAAAATATTTGGGAATCTATCTGCCAAGGGAAAGTTAGGAACTATATGAATAAAACTACAAAACACTTTCCACACAAATAAAGTCAGATCTAAGCAATTAGGAAAATATGAAGTGCTCTTGGTTAGATCAAGCAAATATAATAAAGATGACAATACTACCTAAATTAATATACTTATTTAGTGCTATAACAATCAAACTCCCAAGAAACTATTTTACTGACCTAGAAAAAATAACAACAAAGTTCATCTAGAAGAATAAAAGGTCAAGAATTTCACGGGAATTAATGGGAAAAAAGTAAATGAAGGTAGCTTAGCTGTACCAGATCTAAAATTATATTATAAAGCTGTGGTCACCAAAATCATTTGGTACTGGCTAAGAAATAGAGCAGTTGATCAGTCGAATAGTTTAGGTTCACAGATCAAAGTAGTAAATGACTATAGCAATCTAGTGTTTGACAAACCCAAAGACCCAGCTTTTGGGATAAGAATTCACTATTTGACAAAAACTGCTGGGAAAATTGGAAATTAGTACAGCAGAAACTAGGCATTGACCCACACATAACATTGTATACCAAGATAGGGTCTAAATGGGTTCATTATCTAGACATAAATAATGATATTATAAACAAATTAGAAGAACATAGGTTCTCTTATCTCTCAGATCTATGGAGGAGGAAAGAATTTGTATTGATCACAAAATAGATAATTTTGATTTTATTAAGTTAAAAAGATTTTGAACAAACAAAACTAATGCAGACAAGTTTAGAAGGGAAGCAATAAACTGGGAAAACAGTTTTTTACATTCAAAAGTTTTTTACATTCTAAAATATATAGAGAATTGACTTAACTTTATAAGAATTCAAGCCATTCTCCAATTGATAAATGGGCAAAGGATATGAACAGACAATTTTCAGATGAAGAAATTGAAATTAATTGTAGTCATATGAAAAGGTGCTCCAAATCACTATTGATCAGAGAAATGCAAATTTAGACAACTCTGAGATACCACTACATGCCTCCCAGATTGGCTAAGATGACAGAAAATGATAACGATGAATGTTGGAGGGGACGTGGGAAAACTGGGACACTGATGCATTGTTGGTGGAATTGTAAATGGATCCAATCATTCTGGAGGGCAATCTGGAACTATGCTTAAAAATCTATCAAACTGTGCATACCCTTTGACCCAGCAATGTTTCTACTGGACTTACATACCAAAGAGATCTTAAAGGAGGGAAAGGGACCCACATATGCAGAAATGTTTGTGGCAGCCCTCTTTGTAGTGGCAAGAAGATGGAAAGTAAGTAGATGCCCATCAATTGGAGAATGACTGGATAAATTGTGGTATATGAATGTTATGGAATATTATTGTTCTATAAGAAATGACCCAGCAGGATGATTCCAGAGAAGCTGGAGAGACTTACATGAACTGATACTATGTGAAATGAGTAGAATCAGGAGATCATTATACACTGCAACAAGATAATATGATGATCAGTTCTATTCGAAGTGGCTCTCTTCAACAATGAGATGATTCAAACCAATTCTAGTTGTTCAGTGATGGAGAGAGCCATCTATACCCACAGAGAGGACCATGGAGCTGAGTGTGGACCACAACATAGCATTTTCACTCTTTCTGTTGTTTGCTTGCATTTTGTTCTCGTTCCCAGTTTTTTCCCTTCTTGACCCGATTTTTCTTATGTAGCAAGATAACTGTATAAATATGTATACATATATTGGATTTAACATATATTTTAACATATTTAACATGTATTGGACTACACTCCATTTAGGGGAAAGGGTGGGAGAAAGGAAGGGATAATTGGGAACAAAAGACTTTGCAAGGGTCAATGTTGAAAAATTACCCATGCATGTGTTTTGTAAATAAAAGGCTTTAATTTAAAAAAAAAAAAAAAAAAAAAGAATCTTCCATTCTTCAGTGGCACTATTAAAACACTGAGAGGGAGGTACAGCTAAGTTCTGTGCTGTCAGTGCAAGAGGGAGTTAGAATAAAGATCCTCATACACTGTCAACACAATTATGATAATTAGATTTCAGAGAACATTGGACAATCTGAAATTATAGATAAGTGACTTTTTTTCCCTGAGGCAATTGGGGTTAAGTGACTTGCCCAGGGTCTCACAGCCAGGAAGTGTTAAGTATCTGAGGCCATATTTGAACTTAGAAATTCCTGACTTCAGGGCTGATACTCTATCCACTGTGCCACCTAGCTGCCCCCGATGAGTGATCCATTGTTGAGAGAAATCCAATCCATTGTTGGTTTGGAATGGTAGATACCCAATCTACTGATGTTCATGTGTATTGTTAGACTGGTTACTCTGATTTTAAATAATAATAATATCATAGTCCTTTATGAGTAGAAATCTTACAGACCTCAGTTAAGTCACAGGTCTATTCTCCTAGAAATTTTTACAGTATGTAAATAATTTTGTAGCATTGTGAGGTCTAAACTGAAATGAGTAATTGTAATTATTTGACTCAAAATCTAGAGCTTACATTAATGATTCTTACTTATGTGTACCATAACCAAAACTCATACAAACTGAGGCTCAGATTGATTAGGTGACAGTCACACAGCTAGAAAATGTAATCATAAAGGTATTTATAGCAGTTGTTTTTGTGGTGGCTAAGAAACTAGAAATTGCAGGGGATAGTTATTAATTAGGAAATGTTTATATAAGTTGTGGTACGTGACTGTAATAGAATACTATTGGGCTATAAGAAATAACAACCAGGATGATTAAAAAAAAAAAAAACCTGGAAAGACTTAAATGAACTGATACAGAGTGAAGTGATCAGAAACAGAATATTATACACAGTAACAGCAATATCGTATGATGAACAACTATGAATGACTTATTCTCAGTAATACAACAATTTAGGACAATCTCAAAAAACTCATGATGAAAAATGCTATTCACCTCCAAAGAAAGACATGATATGATCTGAATGTATACCAAAGCACTGTTTTCCTCTTTTTTTCCTTCTTTCCTATCTTCCTTTCAGAAGTTCCTAAAAATGAAGCTGAACATTGTTAATTTTACTGCAAATTAAACATGAGTAAGAACTGCAGCTTTAGGTCTTACTCCTCCTGTTGTTTTTTCAATATGTCATCTATCACAAAGCTTTCCCATCTTTCATCAACAGAGCCATATGTCATTGAGTTTTATGGCACACAGAAAGGTCTCCAGGAACAAACAGAAAAAATAATATGCTGTTTCCAGGAGCAATCAAGAGAGTATTGATAATGGCATATGACAACTCACTCAAACACTTTGTCAGGAATGGGTTTGTGGGAGGAAAAATGGGTTGGAGGAACAGAGCCTTTGTAAGTTGCTTTATTTTTTTCCCCCTTTGTTCAAGTAGATTTATGAGCTTAATGTGTGCCACAGTTCATATCACCTAGCAACAGTACAAAATCAACTCAGAAAAACATAATTCTCCTCTTTTTCAAAAGTTAATAATATGAAGTATGAAAGAACAGAGTAGGACATTGAAACGATTATAGGAGCAGGAATCTAAGCAAGCAGTGAGAGTTTTACAGATCACACTATCCTAATAAATAGAATTACATATAAAAAAGCTTCCAGGATGGATTTTTAAATAAAAAAATAATATGTTGTTTCAATAATCATGACTTCTAGGATCATAGATAAAAGTCTCAAAGAAATCTCAGAGGCCATCTAATCCAATCTCCATAATCTACAGATGAGGAAACTGAGATTCAGGCAGATTCAATAATTTAAGTCCAAAACTCACCTAGATAGTTTGTAAAAGTATAAAATTTGAACCTAGTTTTGCTCATTCCAGTTTTTGTTCTTTCCACTATAGCATATTGTCTCTTCTTAAGTTAAATTTATATAAAACAAGAAATGTTATGTTAATCATGATTTGTGAATGGTACTGTGAAGAGAGAGAAGAACAGGAAAGGGGACAAAAAAAGGAGGGGGAGGGAAAGGGAGAATGGGAAGAAAGGGAGAGAAGGGTAGAGGAGAAGAGGAGAGGAGAGGATAAAATAGAGGAGTGGAAGGGAAAGGAGGGAAGAGGGATGAGAAGAGAGGAAGAGAGGAGGAAAGAAGAGAAAAAGGGAAGGGAAGATGGGAAGAAGGGAGAGAAGGGGAGAGGAAGGGAATGGAGAAGAGGAAAGGAGAGGACAAAACAGAATAGGAAAGGGAAAGAAAAGGAGGGGAGAGGAAAGAGGAAGAGGGGAGAAAAAAGAGAAGGGAAGGGAGGAAAGGGAAAAGGAGGAAGGAGAAGAAAAGGATAAGGAAAAGGACAAGGAAGCATTTATTTAGTAATTTCTGTGTGCCAGAAACTGTGCTAAGTACCTTGCAATTATCTCATTTTATCCTCACAACAACCTTGAGATATAGATGAAAAAATATTTATTATCTCCATTTCACAAGTGAGGAAACTGCATCAAAGAAAGATTAAGTGATTTTCCCAGGATTACATAGCTAGTTTGTGTCTGAGGCAAGAGTTAAACTCAAGTTGTCCTGACTCTATTCACTTAACAACCTACTTAACAATTGCTTATAAATATAAATGGAGCACTGAGAAGAAGTCATAAGATATTGCTGAGTTTTCCCAGTAACCCCTATATTAAAACCAATTTTGAACTTTGGAAGCAATGTAGTAGAGGAAAAAGAACCCTGGACTGAATATCAGGAGCAGAGCTCCTGGCTCTTACAAGCCACATGATCATAGACAAATCATTTAACAGTATAGAGCCTCAGTTTCCAACTCAGTAAAATGAGATAGCAGGTTAGTTAATCTCTAATATAAGATTCTTTCTATATCCAAATTTTCATTAAAATACCAGAGCCTATGGCAGGAAATAACATGGGTGAGTTCATCCCTTCTCAGGCAGGTACATTTTATTTGTTTTAAATTACATTCTTTCTACTTGCCTTATGGTACTAGCAAATGTCAAACCCATCAGTCTTATTGAGAAATGAGAGCTGTGAAGCTTCACATGGTAGTGATATACAAGCAGTGATTATCCGAGATGATTTCTCTTCTATGGTATATGAAAGCACTTATTAGTCACACAATAGCCTGAACCAATTTCTTGAGACAGATAAAAACATTTCTCTATATGTGCAAAGAGAATTTATTTTGAGATGAATTTATAATGCACAATTTAATTGCTTCTCTTGCAGCAGGATATAGAGGATACAGCCCTGGACCAGGAGTTAGAAAACTTGATGTCACCTGCTGATGCCATTAATCAGCTATGTGACTTTGGACAAGTCGATTCACCCCTGAGAACCTAATCTATTAAATGAGGATCAAAATATTGGCACTAACTCAAAGGATTATTATGATTATTAGAATAATGACTCTAGTATCAAAGGACTTGGGTTCGAATTCCATCTTTGACACTTACTACCCCTATAAATTTGTATAAATCATTTAATCTCTTTAGACCTCAGCCTATTAATCTACAAGGTGAGGGACTTGAATCAGATGTAGATGATCTCTGAGGTCATTTCTGGTCCCATAAATATGATCTTAAGATCCTAAATATATTTAAGGTGCTATGTGAATGTGAGGTGTTTTATTTTTATGAAATCAAAATTTATTAAATGCTCATTTTGCCACATACTGTGCTAGAAACTAGAAATCTAAAGACATAATTGAAAAAGTATTTATCCTCAGAGGCTTTATATTTCACCATTCTATGTCTTTCAGATGCTTAATACCAACTATTAAGGGGTTTTAATTGTCAGAGGGGCTCAAGTAAAGGTGGGAGAAGTAAAATAGTTAGCCAAAGGTCATGGAAGTAGGTAATTGCAGTGCCAGCATTCAAATTCAGGATCTGTGTCTCCTTGTTCAGTACTTTTTCCACCAATCAGGAATACATTCATAGTCTCAGTTTCATTAGATAACTGACATCTCATTTCTTAAGAATATTATAGAGGAAACAATTCTATAGCAGGATCTTGAATTAATTAGCCTTTGCAATTCTCCTGCTTTTGAAATTCTGTGACTTATTTGTTTGTTAATTCAATAAGCACTTATTGAGCATAAATAATGTACAAGAAGTTATTCCTAGCCCTAAGGGAATACAAAGATGAGACAGAATCTCTGTCATTCTTGCAGAACTTAACAATCTACTACAGGAAATATGACAATACTTCCTTGAAACAGGCTCTGTATTTTTACAGAGGAGGAACTTGACATTACTTTTCTTGACCATAGTTGTTTACTTATTCAATTATAGAACCAAGTATTATTTGAATGAAAGTACAGTACCAGGAAAATACAGGAAATAAATATCAAGTCATCTTATTGTAGTGAAGCTAGAGTGAAGAGTATACATTGCAGTGAGGTAGCACCATGGATAGAGTGCTGGATTTAGAATTAGGAAGACTTTGTTTCAGAGACTTATTATTCTAAGCAAGTTGCCTGACTTCTCTAGATATCAGTTTCCACATCTATAAAATGAAAGGGTTGGATTTTCAATCATGCCCAAATCTTTGTTACTCTATTTGGGATTTTCTTGGCATAAATACCAGTATGGCTTGCCATTTCCTTTTCCAGATCATTTGAGGATGGAAATTGAGGTAAGTGACTTGCCCAGGATTATACAACTTGTAAAGTCTAAATCTAGATTTGAACTCGGATCCTTCTGAATCTAAGACTGGCACGATGTGTTGTTCTACCTAGCTGCCCCCCCAAAAAAGTCTAGAAACATCATAAATAGAAGCCAGGATATAAAGAACCTTGAATCAGGGATTTGGAGTTTGGAATCAATTCAGTGGATAATAACCATCCATTGGAAGTCTCGTAGTCAGAGAGGCACATTGTACTTCAGGCAAATTAATGCTGCTACAATGTAAAAAATAACACATGGTTGGGATACAGAAATGACTGGAACCAAAAAGACCAGTCAGCAGATTATTACAATATTTCAGGCAAGAATAAAAACCTGGTTCTCTTTTTGTTTGCTTATTTGACTTTTTATTCCTGGTCCCTGGTGCAATGCCTTTTACAGAATAGGTACTTAATAAGTTGTCACAAATTTTAAGCATGAAATAATGGGGGCCTGAATTAAGGTAGGGGCAGTAAAATAGAGACTATGGATAAAAGAAATTTTCAGAGGAAGTATTGACAGGACTTGGCATGTGACTGGATTTGGAAGAGGAGAAAAGAAGTCAGAGATGACGCCAAGGTTTTGAGTCAGGATAACAAGGAGAATGGTATTGTCATTGAGAGAGAAAAAGAAGTTAGAAGATGAATTATTAATGATTTTTTGTCCTCAGAAGTGTTATACAAAAATGAGTTATTATTATTATATAAGCAGCTTTGCAATGTTTCAGGGCTTGACTAAATTAGTTCAAAGAACATATCCCACTTCTCTCAGTAGAGAGGTGAAAAGATAGGTATAGAGACAGGATGTGGTATGTGCTGTCAAACAGTTGCTGTTTTCCTTTAATTTTTTTTTATAAGTATTAATGGAGAGACTTAAGGGGAAACTGTAATAAAGGAAAATATTTTTCTCATTTATAAATAATTTGTAATCAACAAATTCTCAATTTATGATTTTTCTATCTACAAAAATCAAACTTCCATCAAAATTTACTAGGCACCATTAAAACTTCATTTAAAATTACTTTAATGGGATACAATGGGGCAGTGTAAAGAATTCTGACTCAGACTCAGGAAATGTGGGTTCAAATCCTGCCTTTTATACTTGGTAGTTGTAGGGCCTTAGGTCAATCCCTTCATCTCCCTGAGCGAATTTTTTTTAATTTTTTAAATTTTTATTTAGATTTATTTACTTTTTTTTTACTCAGGGACAGTGTAATGTCCAAGATGGCCCAAGATGGGGTAAAAAAAAATTGTTTTAGGGTATAAAAACCTTT